>NC_140801.1:23233851-23926214 GCF_037176805.1 Vigna unguiculata
ACTTGTTCCAAATACTTAAAGGGGATTAATGGTGGTACGAAATTTGAAAATTTTCTTGCTTTTGTGACAGTTACTTAATTTTTTTAGTAATTTTTACTATTTGAGATCTAAAAAATCTAAATTTTAAATATAAAAATAGGAAAAAAATTCACAAGAAAGAAGTTGGCCAATAGTAGTATAGGATTTGTTTTCTTAAATTTGACAAATTTCACCTCCTGCTAAAACTTTTTTAATTTTTTACTATTTTTAACTATTTACAATTCAAATAATTCAACTTTTATGTACAAAAAGATCTCAAAATTTCATAACAAATAGTTTGGCGGATACTCAAATGGGATTAGTTTCTGAAATTTCAAAAATTCAATCTCTAGGTAATAATTTTTCAATTGTTTTTTACTACTTTCTACTATTTACAATTTAAATAATTCATGTTTTCTACATAAAAATTCCTCAAAATTTCATAAGAAACTCGTTGCATATTGTCAAAGGGATTATTGGTGTTATGACATTTGAAAATTTTGTTCTTTTTATGACACTTCTTTACTTTTTTACTAATTTTTACTCTTTACAATTTAAATAATTGATATTTTTTATACAAAACTTGCAAAAAATTTAACAAGAAACAAGTTGGCCAATACCAGGATAGGATTTGTGTTCTTAAATTTGACAAGTTCTATCTCCTGTAACACTTTTGTAATTCTTTTTACTATTTTTAACTATATACAATTCAAATAATTGAGATTTTATGTACAAAAAGAACTCAAAATATCATAATAAACATGTTGGTGGATACTCAAATGGGATTAGTTTCTGAAATTTAACAAATTCAATCTCTAGGTAACAAATTTTCAGTCGTTTTTTTATACTTTCTACTATTTACAACTTAAATAATTCAGGTTTTCTACATACAAATTGCTCAAAATTTCGTGAGAAACTTGTTCCAAATACTTAAAGGGGATTAATGGTGTTACTAAATTTGAAAATTTTCTTGCTTTTGTGACAGTTACTTAATTTTTTTAGTAATTTTTACTATTTGAGATCTAAATAATCGAAATTTTAAATATAAAAATAGGAAAAAAATTCACAAGAAGTTGGCCAATAGTAGTATAGGATTTGTTTTCTTAAATTTGACAAATTTCTCCTCCTGCTAAAACTTTTTTAATTTTTTACTATTTTTAACTATTTACAATTCAAATAATTCAGCTTTTATGTACAAAAAGATCTCAAAATTTCATAACAAACAGTTTGGCGGATACTCAAATGGGATTAGTTTCTGAAATTTCAAAAATTCAATCTCTAGGTAATAATTTTTCAATTGTTTTTTACTACTTTCTACTATTTACAATTTAAATAATTCATGTTTTCTACATAAAAATTCCTCAAAATTTTATAAGAAAGTCGTTGCAAATTGTCAAAGGGATTATTGGTGTTATGACATTTGAAAATTTTGTTCTTTTTATTTTACTACTTTACTTTTTTACTAATTTTTACTATTTACAATTTAAATAATTGATATTTTTTATACAAAACTTGCAAAAAATTTAACAAGAAACAAGTTGGCCAATACCAGGATAGGATTTGTGTTCTTAAATTTGACAAGTTCTATCTCCTGTAACACTTTTTTAATTCTCTTTACTGTTTTTAACTATATACAATTCAAATAATTGAGATTTTATGTACAAAAAGAACTCAAAATTTCATAACAAACATGTTGGCGGATACTCAAATGGGATTAGTTTCTGAAATTTAACAAATTCAATCTCTAGGTAACAAATTTTCAGTCGTTTTTTTATACTTTCTACTATTTACAACTTAAATAATTCAGGTTTTCTACATACAAATTGCTCAAAATTTCGTGAGAAACTTCTTCCAAATACTTAAAGGGGATTAATGGTGTTACTAAATTTGAAAATTTTCTTGCTTTTGTGACAGTTACTTAATTTTTTTAGTAATTTTTACTATTTGAGATCTAAATAATCGAAATTTTAAATATAAAAATAGGAAAAAAATTCACAAGAAGTTGGCCAATAGTAGTATAGGATTTGTTTTCTTAAATTTGACAAATTTCTCCTCCTGCTAAAACTTTTTTAATTTTTTACTATTTTTAACTATTTACAATTCAAATAATTCAGCTTTTATGTACAAAAAGATCTCAAAATTTCATAACAAACAGTTTGGCGGATACTCAAATGGGATTAGTTTCTGAAATTTCAAAAATTCAATCTCTAGGTAATAATTTTTCAATTGTTTTTTACTACTTTCTACTATTTACAATTTAAATAATTCATGTTTTCTACATAAAAATTCCTCAAAATTTTATAAGAAAGTCGTTGCAAATTGTCAAAGGGATTATTGGTGTTATGACATTTGAAAATTTTGTTCTTTTTATGACACTTCTTTACTTTTTTACTAATTTTTACTATTTACAATTTAAATAATTGATATTTTTTATACAAAACTTGCAAAAAATTTAACAAGAAACAAGTTGGCCAATACCAGGATAGGATTTGTGTTCTTAAATTTGACAAGTTCTATCTCCTGTAACACTTTTTTAATTCTCTTTACTGTTTTTAACTATATACAATTCAAATAATTGAGATTTTATGTACAAAAAGAACTCAAAATTTCATAACAAACATGTTGGCGGATACTCAAGTGGGATTAGTTTCTGAAATTTAACAAATTCAATCTCTAGGTAACAAATTTTCAATTGTTTTTTTATACTTTCTACTATTTCCAACTTAAATAATTCAGGTTTTCTACATACAAATTGCTCAAAATTTCATGAGAAACTTGTTCCAAATACTTAAAGGGGATTAATGGTGTTACGAAATTTGAAAATTTTCTTGCTTTTGTGACAGTTACTTAATTTTTTTAGTAATTTTTACTATTTGAGATCTAAATAATCGAAATTTTAAATATAAAAATAGGAAAAAAATTCACAAGAAAGAAGTTGGCCAATAGTAGTATAGGATTTGTTTTCTTAAATTTGACTAATTTCACCTCCTGCTAAAACTTTTTTAATTTTTTACTATTTTTAACTATTTACAATTCAAATAATTCAACTTTTATGTACAAAAAGATCTCAAAATTTCATAACAAATAGTTTGGCGGATACTCAAATGGGATTAGTTTCTGAAATTTCAAAAATTCAATCTCTAGGTAATAATTTTTCAATTGTTTTTTACTACTTTCTACTATTTACAATTTAAATAATTCATGTTTTCTACATAAAAATTCCTCAAAATTTCATAAGAAACTCGTTGCATATTGTCAAAGGGATTATTGGTGTTATGACATTTGAAAATTTTGTTCTTTTTATGACACTTCTTTACTTTTTTACTAATTTTTACTCTTTACAATTTAAATAATTGATATTTTTTATACAAAACTTGCAAAAAATTTAACAAGAAACAAGTTGGCCAATACCAGGATAGGATTTGTGTTCTTAAATTTGACAAGTTCTATCTCCTGTAACACTTTTTTAATTCTCTTTACTGTTTTTAACTATATACAATTCAAATAATTGAGATTTTATGTACAAAAAGAACTCAAAATTTCATAATAAACATGTTGGCGGATACTCAAATGGGATTAGTTTCTGAAATTTAACAAATTCAATCTCTAGGTAACAAATTTTCAATTGTTTTTTTATACTTTCTACTATTTCCAACTTAAATGATTCAGGTTTTCTACATACAAATTGCTCAAAATTTCATGAGAAACTTGTTCCAAATACTTAAAGGGGATTAATGGTGTTACGAAATTTGAAAATTTTCTTGCTTTTGTGACAGTTACTTAATGTTTTTAGTAATTTTTACTATTTGAGATCTAAATAATCTAAATTTTAAATATAAAAATAGGAAAAAGATTCACAAGAAAGAAGTTGGCCAATAGTAGTATAGGATTTGTTTTCTTAAATTTGACAAATTTCACCTCCTGCTAAAACTTTTTTAATTTTTTACTATTTTTAACTATTTACAATTCAAATAATTCAACTTTTATGTACAAAAAGATCTCAAAATTTCATAACAAACAGTTTGGCGGATACTCTAATGGGATTAGTTTCTGAAATTTCAAAAATTCAATCTCTAGGTAATAATTTTTCAATTGTTTTTTACTACTTTCTACTATTTACAATTTAAATAATTCATGTTTTCTACATAAAAATTCCTCAAAATTTCATAAGAAACTCGTTGCATATTGTCAAAGGGATTATTGGTGTTATGAAATTTGAAAATTTTGTTCTTTTTATTTTACTACTTTACTTTTTTACTAATTTTTACTATTTACAATTTAAATAATTGATATTTTTTATACAAAACTTGCAAAAAATTTAACAAGAAACAAGTTGGCCAATACCAGGATAGGATTTGTGTTCTTAAATTTGACAAGTTCTATCTCTTGTAACACTTTTTTAATTCTCTTTACTGTTTTTAACTATATACAATTCAAATAATTGAGATTTTATGTACAAAAAGAACTCAAAATTTCATCACAAACATGTTGGCGGATACTCAAATGGGATTAGTTTCTGAAATTTAACAAATTCAATCTCTAGGTAACAAACTTTCAATTGTTTTTTTATACTTTCTACTATTTCCAACTTAAATAATTCAGGTTTTCTACATACAAATTGCTCTAAATTTCATGAGAAACTTGTTCCAAATACTTAAAGGGGATTAATGGTGTTACAAAATTTGAAAATTTTCTTGCTTTTGTGACAGTTACTTAATTTTTTTAGTAATTTTTACTATTTGAGATCTAAATAATCGAAATTTTAAATATAAAAATAGGAAAAAGATTCACAAGAAAGAAGTTGGCCAATACTAGTATAGGATTTGTGTTCTTAAATTTCACAAATTTCACCTCCTGCTAAAACTTTTTTAATTTTTTACTATTTTTAACTATTTACAGTTCAAATAATTCAACTTTTATGTACAAAAAGATCTGAAAATTTCATAACAAACAGTATGGCGGATACTCAAATGCGATTACTTTCTAAAATTTCAAAAATTCAATCTCTAGGTAATAATTTTTCAATTGTTTTTTACTACTTTCTACTATTTACAATTTAAATAATTCATGTTTTCTACATAAAAATTCCTCAAAATTTTATAAGAAAGTCGTTGCAAATTGTCAAAGGGATTATTGGTGTTATGACATTTGAAAATTTTGTTCTTTTTATTTTACTACTTTACTTTTTTACTAATTTTTACTATTTACAATTTAAATAATTGATATTTTTTATACAAAACTTGCAAAAAATTTAACAAGAAACAAGTTGGCCAATACCAGGATAGGATTTGTGTTCTTAAATTTGACAAGTTCTATCTCCTGTAACACTTTTGTAATTCTTTTTACTATTTTTAACTATATACAATTCAAATAATTGAGATTTTATGTACAAAAAGAACTCAAAATTTCATAATAAACATGTTGGCGGATACTCAAATGGGATTAGTTTCTAAAATTTAACAAATTCAATCTCTAGGTAACAAATTTTCAGTCGTTTTTTTATACTTTCTACTATTTACAACTTAAATAATTCAGGTTTTCTACATACAAATTGCTCAAAATTTCATGAGAAACTTGTTCCAAATACTTAAAGGGGATTAATGGTGTTACTAAATTTGAAAATTTTCTTGCTTTTGTGACAGTTACTTAATTTTTTTTAGTAATTTTTACTATTTGAGATCTAAATAATCGAAATTTTAAATATAAAAATAGGAAGAAAATTCACAAGAAAGAAGTTGGCCAATAGTAGTATAGGATTTGTTTTCTTAAATTTGACAAATTTCACCTCCTGCTAAAACTTTTTTAATTTTTTACTATTTTTAACTATTTACAATTCAAATAATTCAACTTTTATGTACAAAAAGATCTCAAAATTTCATAACAAATAGTTTGGCGGATACTCAAATGGGATTAGTTTCTGAAATTTCAAAAATTCAATCTCTAGGTAATAATTTTTCAATTGTTTTTTACTACTTTCTACTATTTACAATTTAAATAATTCATGTTTTCTACATAAAAATTCCTCCAAATTTCATAAGAAACTCGTTGCATATTGTCAAAGGGATTATTGGTGTTATGACATTTGAAAATTTTGTTCTTTTTATGACACTTCTTTACTTTTTTACTAATTTTTACTATTTACAATTTAAATAATTGATATTTTTTATACAAAACTTGCAAAAAATTTAACAAGAAACAAGTTGGCCAATACCAGGATAGGATTTGTGTTCTTAAATTTGACAAGTTCTATCTCCTGTAACACTTTTTTAATTCTCTTTACTGTTTTTAACTATATACAATTCAAATAATTGAGATTATATGTACAAAAAGAACTCAAAATTTCATAATAAACATGTTGGCGGATACTCAAATGGGATTAGTTTCTGAAATTTAACAAATTCAATCTCTAGGTAACAAATTTTCAATTGTTTTTTTATACTTTCTACTATTTCCAACTTAAATGATTCAGGTTTTCTACATACAAATTGCTCAAAATTTCATGAGAAACTTGTTCCAAATACTTAAAGGGGATTAATGGTGTTAGGAAATTTGAAAATTTTCTTGCTTTTGTGACAGTTACTTAATGTTTTTAGTAATTTTTACTATTTGAGATCTAAATAATCTAAATTTTAAATATAAAAATAGGAAAAAAATTCACAAGAAAGAAGTTGGCCAATAGTAGTATAGGATTTGTTTTCTTAAATTTGACAAATTTCACCTCCTGCTAAAACTTTTTTAATTTTTTACTATTTTTAACTATTTACAATTCAAATAATTCAACTTTTATGTACAAAAAGATCTCAAAATTTCATAACAAACAGTTTGGCGGATACTCAAATGGGATTAGTTTCTGAAATTTCAAAAATTCAATCTCTAGGTAATAATTTTTCAATTGTTTTTTACTACTTTCTACTATTTACAATTTAAATAATTCATGTTTTCTACATAAAAATTCCTCAAAATTTTATAAGAAAGTCGTTGCAAATTGTCAAAGGGATTATTGGTGTTATGACATTTGAAAATTTTGTTCTTTTTATTTTACTACTTTACTTTTTTACTAATTTTTACTATTTACAATTTAAATAATTGATATTTTTTATACAAAACTTGCAAAAAATTTAACAAGAAACAAGTTGGCCAATACCAGGATAGGATTTGTGTTCTTAAATTTGACAAGTTCTATCTCCTGTAACACTTTTGTAATTCTTTTTATTATTTTTAACTATATACAATTCAAATAATTGAGATTTTATGTACAAAAAGAACTCAAAATTTCATAATAAACATGTTGGCGGATACTCAAATGGGATTAGTTTCTAAAATTTAACAAATTCAATCTCTAGGTAACAAATTTTCAGTCGTTTTTTTATACTTTCTACTATTTACAACTTAAATAATTCAGGTTTTCTACATACAAATTGCTCAAAATTTCATGAGAAACTTGTTCCAAATACTTAAAGGGGATTAATGGTGTTACGAAATTTGAAAATTTTCTTGCTTTTGTGACAGTTACTTAATTTTTTTAGTAATTTTTACTATTTGAGATCTAAATAATCTAAATTTTAAATATAAAAATAGGAAAAAAATTCACAAGAAAGAAGTTGGCCAATAGTAGTATAGGATTTGTTTTCTTAAATTTGACAAATTTCACCTCCTGCTAAAACTTTTTTAATTTTTTACTATTTTTAACTATTTACAATTCAAATAATTCAACTTTTATGTACAAAAAGATCTCAAAATTTCATAACAAATAGTTTGGCGGATACTCAAATGGGATTAGTTTCTGAAATTTCAAAAATTCAATCTCTAGGTAATAATTTTTCAATTGTTTTTTACTACTTTCTACTATTTACAATTTAAATAATTCATGTTTTCTACATAAAAATTCCTCCAAATTTCATAAGAAACTCGTTGCATATTGTCAAAGGGATTATTGGTGTTATGACATTTGAAAATTTTGTTCTTTTTATGACACTTCTTTACTTTTTTACTAATTTTTACTATTTACAATTTAAATAATTGATATTTTTTATACAAAACTTGCAAAAAATTTAACAAGAAACAAGTTGGCCAATACCAGGATAGGATTTGTGTTCTTAAATTTGACAAGTTCTATCTCCTGTAACACTTTTTTAATTCTCTTTACTGTTTTTAACTATATACAATTCAAATAATTGAGATTATATGTACAAAAAGAACTCAAAATTTCATAATAAACATGTTGGCGGATACTCAAATGGGATTAGTTTCTGAAATTTAACAAATTCAATCTCTAGGTAACAAATTTTCAATTGTTTTTTTATACTTTCTACTATTTCCAACTTAAATGATTCAGGTTTTCTACATACAAATTGCTCAAAATTTCATGAGAAACTTGTTCCAAATACTTAAAGGGGATTAATGGTGTTAGGAAATTTGAAAATTTTCTTGCTTTTGTGACAGTTACTTAATGTTTTTAGTAATTTTTACTATTTGAGATCTAAATAATCTAAATTTTAAATATAAAAATAGGAAAAAAATTCACAAGAAAGAAGTTGGCCAATAGTAGTATAGGATTTGTTTTCTTAAATTTGACAAATTTCACCTCCTGCTAAAACTTTTTTAATTTTTTACTATTTTTAACTATTTACAATTCAAATAATTCAACTTTTATGTACAAAAAGATCTCAAAATTTCATAACAAACAGTTTGGCGGATACTCAAATGGGATTAGTTTCTGAAATTTCAAAAATTCAATCTCTAGGTAATAATTTTTCAATTGTTTTTTACTACTTTCTACTATTTACAATTTAAATAATTCATGTTTTCTACATAAAAATTCCTCAAAATTTTATAAGAAAGTCGTTGCAAATTGTCAAAGGGATTATTGGTGTTATGAAATTTGAAAATTTTGTTCTTTTTATTTTACTACTTTACTTTTTTACTAATTTTTACTATTTACAATTTAAATAATTGATATTTTTTATACAAAACTTGCAAAAAATTTAACAAGAAACAAGTTGGCCAATACCAGGATAGGATTTGTGTTCTTAAATTTGACAAGTTCTATCTCCTGTAACACTTTTGTAATTCTTTTTATTATTTTTAACTATATACAATTCAAATAATTGAGATTTTATGTACAAAAAGAACTCAAAATTTCATAATAAACATGTTGGCGGATACTCAAATGGGATTAGTTTCTAAAATTTAACAAATTCAATCTCTAGGTAACAAATTTTCAGTCGTTTTTTTATACTTTCTACTATTTACAACTTAAATAATTCAGGTTTTCTACATACAAATTGCTCAAAATTTCATGAGAAACTTGTTCCAAATACTTAAAGGGGATTAATGGTGTTACGAAATTTGAAAATTTTCTTGCTTTTGTGACAGTTACTTAATTTTTTTAGTAATTTTTACTATTTGAGATCTAAATAATCTAAATTTTAAATATAAAAATAGGAAAAAAATTCACAAGAAAGAAGTTGGCCAATAGTAGTATAGGATTTGTTTTCTTAAATTTGACAAATTTCACCTCCTGCTAAAACTTTTTTAATTTTTTACTATTTTTAACTATTTACAATTCAAATAATTCAACTTTTATGTACAAAAAGATCTCAAAATTTCATAACAAACAGTTTGGCGGATACTCTAATGGGATTAGTTTCTGAAATTTCAAAAATTCAATCTCTAGGTAATAATTTTTCAATTGTTTTTTACCACTTTCTACTATTTACAATTTAAATAATTCATGTTTTCTACATAAAAATTCCTCAAAATTTTATAAGAAAGTCGTTGCAAATTGTCAAAGGGATTATTGGTGTTATGACATTTGAAAATTTTGTTCTTTTTATTTTACTACTTTACTTTTGTACTAATTTTTACTATTTACAATTTAAATAATTCATATTTTTTATACAAAACTTGCAAAAAATTTAACAAGAAACAAGTTGGCCAATACCAGGATAGGATTTGTGTTCTTAAATTTGACAAGTTCTATCTCCTGTAACACTTTTTTAATTCTCTTTACTGTTTTTAACTATATACAATTCAAATAATTGAGATTATATGTACAAAAAGAACTCAAAATTTCATAATAAACATGTTGGCGGATACTCAAATGGGATTAGTTTCTGAAATTTAACAAATTCAATCTCTAGGTAACAAATTTTCAATTGTTTTTTTATACTTTCTACTATTTCCAACTTAAATGATTCAGGTTTTCTACATACAAATTGCTCAAAATTTCATGAGAAACTTGTTCCAAATACTTAAAGGGGATTAATGGTGTTACAAAATTTGAAAATTTTCTTGCTTTTGTGAGAGTTACTTAATTTTTTTGGTAATTTTTACTATTTGAGATCTAAATAATCGAAATTTTAAATATAAAAATAGGAAAAAGATTCACAAGAAAGAAGTTGGCCAATACTAGTATAGGATTTGTGTTCTTAAATTTCACAAATTTCACCTCCTGCTAAAACTTTTTTAATTTTTTACTATTTTTAACTATTTACAGTTCAAATAATTCAACTTTTATGTACAAAAAGATCTGAAAATTTCATAACAAACAGTATGGCGGATACTCAAATGCGATTAGTTTCTAAAATTTCAAAAATTCAATCTCTAGGTAATAATTTTTCAATTGTTTTTTACTACTTTCTACTATTTACAATTTAAATAATTCATGTTTTCTACATAAAAATTCCTCAAAATTTTATAAGAAAGTCGTTGCAAATTGTCAAAGGGATTATTGGTGTTATGACATTTGAAAATTTTGTTCTTTTTATTTTACTACTTTACTTTTTTACTAATTTTTACTATTTACAATTTAAATAATTCATATTTTTTATACAAAACTTGCAAAAAATTTAACAAGAAACAAGTTGGCCAATACCAGGATAGGATTTGTGTTCTTAAATTTGACAAGTTCTATCTCCTGTAACACTTTTGTAATTCCTTTTACTATTTTTAACTATATACAATTCAAATAATTGAGATTTTATGTACAAAAAGAACTCAAAATTTCATAATAAACATGTTGGCGGATACTCAAATGGGATTAGTTTCTGAAATTTAACAAATTCAATCTCTAGGTAACAAATTTTCAGTCGTTTTTTTATACTTTCTACTATTTACAACTTAAATAATTCAGGTTTTCTACATACAAATTGCTCAAAATTTCATGAGAAACTTGTTCCAAATACTTAAAGGGGATTAATGGTGTTACTAAATTTGAAAATTTTCTTGCTTTTGTGACAGTTACTTAATTTTTTTAGTAATTTTTACTATTTGAGATCTAAATAATCGAAATTTTAAATATAAAAATAGGAAGAAAATTCACAAGAAAGAAGTTGGCCAATAGTAGTATAGGATTTGTTTTCTTAAATTTGACAAATTTCACCTCCTGCTAAAACTTTTTTAATTTTTTACTATTTTTAACTATTTACAATTCAAATAATTCAACTTTTATGTACAAAAAGATCTCAAAATTTCATAACAAATAGTTTGGCGGATACTCAAATGGGATTAGTTTCTGAAATTTCAAAAATTCAATCTCTAGGTAATAATTTTTCAATTGTTTTTTACTACTTTCTACTATTTACAATTTAAATAATTCATGTTTTCTACATAAAAATTCCTCCAAATATCATAAGAAACTCGTTGCAAATTGTCAAAGGGATTATTGGTGTTATGACATTTGAAAATTTTGTTCTTTTTATGAAACTTCTTTACTTTTTTACTAATTTTTACTCTTTACAATTTAAATAATTGATATTTTTTATACAAAACTTGCAAAAAATTTAACAAGAAACAAGTTGGCCAATACCAGGATAGGATTTGTGTTCTTAAATTTGACAAGTTCAATCTCCTGTAACACTTTTGTAATTCCTTTTACTATTTTCAACTATATACAATTCAAATAATTGAGATTTTATGTACAAAAAGAACTCAAAATTTCATAATAAACATGTTGGCGAATACTCAAATGGGATTAGTTTCTGAAATTTAACAAATTCAATCTCTAGGTAACAAATTTTCAGTCGTTTTTTTATACTTTCTACTATTTACAACTTAAATAATTCAGGTTTTCTACATACAAATTGCTCAAAATTTCATGAGAAACTTGTTCCAAATACTTAAAGGGGATTAATGGTGTTACGAAATTTGAAAATTTTCTTGCTTTTGTGACAGTTACTTAATTTTTTTAGTAATTTTTACTATTTGAGATCTAAATAATCAAAATTTTAAATATAAAAATAGGAAAAAAATTCACAAGAAAGAAGTTGGCCAATAGTAGTATTGGATTTGTTTTCTTAAATTTGACTAATTTCACCTCCTGCTAAAACTTTTTTAATTTTTTACTATTTTTAACTATTTACAATTCAAATAATTCAACTTTTATGTACAAAAAGATCTCAAAATTTCATAACAAATAGTTTGGCGGATACTCAAATGGGATTAGTTTCTGAAATTTCAAAAATTCAATCCCTAGGTAATTATTTTTCAATTGTTTTTTACTACTTTCTACTATTTACAATTTAAATAATTCATGTTTTCTACATAAAAATTCCTCAAAATTTCATAAGAAACTCGTTGCATATTGTCAAAGGGATTATTGGTGTTATGACATTTGAAAATTTTGTTCTTTTTATGACACTTCTTTACTTTTTTACTAATTTTTACTCTTTACAATTTAAATAATTGATATTTTTTATACAAAACTTGCAAAAAATTTAACAAGAAACAAGTTGGCCAATACCAGGATAGGATTTGTGTTCTTAAATTTGACAAGTTCTATCTCCTGTAACACTTTTGTAATTCTTTTTACTATTTTTAACTATATACAATTCAAATAATTGAGATTTTACGTACAAAAAGAACTCAAAATTTCATAATAAACATGTTGGCGGATACTCAAATGGGATTAGTTTCTGAAATTTAACAAATTCAATCTCTAGGTAACAAATTTTCATTCGTTTTTTTATACTTTCTACTATATACAACTTAAATAATTAAGGTTTTCTACATACAAATTGCTCAAAATTTCATGAGAAACTTGTTCCAAATACTTAAAGGGGATTAATGGTGTTACTAAATTTGAAAATTTTCTTGCTTTTGTGACAGTTACTTAATTTTTTTAGTAATTTTTACTATTTGAGATCTAAATAATCGAAATTTTAAATATAAAAATAGGAAAAAAATTCACAAGAAAGAAGTTGGCCAATAGTAGTATAGGATTTGTTTTCTTAAATTTGACAAATTTCACCTCCTGCTAAAACTTTTTTAATTTTTTACTATTTTTAACTATTTACAATTCAAATAATTCAACTTTTATGTACAAAAAGATCTCAAAATTTCATAACAAATAGTTTGGCGGATACTCAAATGGGATTAGTTTCTGAAATTTCAAAAATTCAATCTCTAGGTAATAATTTTTCAATTGTTTTTTACTACTTTCTACTATTTACAATTTAAATAATTCATGTTTTCTACATAAAAATTCCTCAAAATTTCATAAGAAACTCGTTGCATATTGTCAAAGGGATTATTGGTGTTATGACATTTGAAAATTTTGTTCTTTTTATGACACTTCTTTACTTTTTTACTAATTTTTACTCTTTACAATTTAAATAATTGATATTTTTTATACAAAACTTGCAAAAAATTTAATAAGAAACAAGTTGCCCAATACCAAGATAGGATTTGTGTTCTTAAATTTGATAAGTTCTATCTCCTGTAACACTTTTGTAATTCTTTTTACTATTTTTAACTATATACAATTCAAATAATTGAGATTTTACGTACAAAAAGAACTCAAAATTTCATAATAAACATGTTGGCGGATACTCAAATGGGATTAGTTTCTGAAATTTAAGAAATTCAATCTATAGGTAACAAATTTTCATTCGTTTTTTTATACTTTCTACTATATACAACTAAAATAATTCAGGTTTTCTACATACAAATTGCTCAAAATTTCATGAGAAACTTGTTCCAAATACTTAAAGGGGATTAATGGTGTTACTAAATTTGAAAATTTTCTTGCTTTTGTGACAGTTACTTAATTTTTTTAGTAATTTTTACTATTTGAGATCTAAATAATCGAAATTTTAAATATAAAAATAGGAAAAAAATGCACAAGAAAGAAGTTGGCCAATAGTAGTATAGGATTTGTTTTCTTAAATTTGACAAATTTCACCTCCTGCTAAAACTTTTTTAATTTTTTACTATTTTTAACTATTTACAATTCAAATAATTCAGCATTTATGTACAAAAAGATCTCAAAATTTCATAACAAACAGTTTGGCGGATACTCAAATGGGATTAGTTTCTGAAATTTCAAAAATTCAATCTCTAGGTAATAATTTTTCAATTGTTTTTTACTACTTTCTACTATTTACAATTTAAATAATTCATGTTTTCTACATAAAAATTCCTCAAAATTTTATAAGAAAGTCGTTGCAAATTGTCAAAGGGATTATTGGTGTTATGACATTTGAAAATTTTGTTCTTTTTATTTTACTACTTTACTTTTTTACTAATTTTTACTATTTACAATTTAAATAATTGATATTTTTTATACAAAATTTGCAAAAAATTTAACAAGAAACAAGTTGGCCAATACCAGGATATGATTTGTGTTCTTAAATTTGACAAGTTCTATCTCCTGTAACACTTTTTTAATTCTCTTTACTGTTTTTAACTATATACAATTCAAATAATTGAGATTTTATGTACAAAAAGAACTCAAAATTTCATAACAAACATGTTGGCGGATACTCAAATGGGATTAGTTTCTGAAATTTAACAAATTCAATCTCTAGGTAACAAATTTTCAATTGTTTTTTTATACTTTCTACTATTTCCAACTTAAATAATTCAGGTTTTCTACATACAAATTGCTCAAAATTTCATGAGAAACTTGTTCCAAATACTTAAAGGGGATTAATGGTGTTACTAAATTTGAAAATTTTCTTGCTTTTGTGACAGTTACTTAATTTTTTTAGTAATTTTTACTATTTGAGATCTAAATAATCGAAATTTTAAATATAAAAATAGGAAAAAAATGCACAAGAAAGAAGTTGGCCAATAGTAGTATAGGATTTGTTTTCTTAAATTTGACAAATTTCACCTCCTGCTAAAACTTTTTTAATTTTTTACTATTTTTAACTATTTACAATTCAAATAATTCAACTTTTATGTACAAAAAGATCTCAAAATTTCATAACAAACAGTTTGGCGGATACTCAAATGGGATTAGTTTCTGAAATTTCAAAAATTCAATCTCTAGGTAATAATTTTTCAATTGTTTTTTACCACTTTCTACTATTTACAATTTAAATAATTCATGTTTTCTACATAAAAATTCCTCAAAATTTTATAAGAAAGTCGTTGCAAATTGTCAAAGGGATTATTGGTGTTATGACATTTGAAAATTTTGTTCTTTTTATTTTACTACTTTACTTTTTTACTAATTTTTACTATTTACAATTTAAATAATTGATATTTTTTATACAAAACTTGCAAAAAATTTAACAAGAAACAAGTTGGCCAATACCAGGATAGGATTTGTGTTCTTAAATTTGACAAGTTCTATCTCCTGTAACACTTTTTTAATTCTCTTTACTGTTTTTAACTATATACAATTCAAATAATTGAGATTTTATGTACAAAAAGAACTCAAAATTTCATAACAAACATGTTGGCGGATACTCAAATGGGATTAGTTTCTGAAATTTAACAAATTCAATCTCTAGGTAACAAATTTTCAATTGTTTTTTTATACTTTCTACTATTTCCAACTTAAATAATTCAGGTTTTCTACATACAAATTGCTCAAAATTTCATGAGAAACTTGTTCCAAATACTTAAAGGGGATTAATGGTGTTACGAAATTTGAAAATTTTCTTGCTTTTGTGACAGTTACTTAATTTTTTTAGTAATTTTTACTATTTGAGATCTAAATAATCGAAATTTTAAATATAAAAATAGGAAAAAGATTCACAAGAAAGAAGTTGGCCAATACTAGTATAGGATTTGTGTTCTTAAATTTGACAAATTTCACCTCCTGCTAAAACTTTTTTAATTTTTTACTATTTTTAACTATTTACAATTCAAATAATTCAACTTTTATGTACAAAAAGATCTCAAAATTTCATAACAAACAGTTTGGCGGATACTCAAATGGGATTAGTTTCTAAAATTTCAAAAATTCAATCTCTAGGTAATAATTTTTCAATTGTTTTTTACTACTTTCTACTATTTACAATTTAAATAATTCATGTTTTCTACATAAAAATTCCTCAAAATTTTATAAGAAAGTCGTTGCAAATTGTCAAAGGGATTATTGGTGTTATGAAATTTGAAAATTTTGTTCTTTTTATTTTACTACTTTACTTTTTTACTAATTTTTACTATTTACAATTTAAATAATTCATATTTTTTATACAAAACTTGCAAAAAATTTAACAAGAAACAAGTTGGCCAATACCAGGATAGGATTTGTGTTCTTAAATTTGACAAGTTCTATCTCTTATAACACTTTTTTAATTCTCTTTACTGTTTTTAACTATATACAATTCAAATAATTGAGATTTTATGTACAAAAAGAACTCAAAATTTCATAACAAACATGTTGGCGGATACTCAAATGGGATTAGTTTCTGAAATTTAACAAATTCAATCTCTAGGTAACAAACTTTCAATTGTTTTTTTATACTTTCTACTATTTCCAACTTAAATAATTCAGGTTTTCTACATACAAATTGCTCTAAATTTCATGAGAAACTTGTTCCAAATACTTAAAGGGGATTAATGGTGTTACAAAATTTGAAAATTTTCTTGCTTTTGTGATAGTTACTTAATTTTTTTAGTAATTTTTACTATTTGAGATCTAAATAATCGAAATTTTAAATATAAAAATAGGAAAAAGATTCACAAGAAAGAAGTTGGCCAATACTAGTATAGGATTTGTGTTCTTAAATTTGACAAATTTCACCTCCTGCTAAATCTTTTTTAATTTTTTACTATTTTTAACTATTTACAATTCAAATAATTCAACTTTTATGTACAAAAAGATTTCAAAATTTCATAACAAACAGTTTGGCGGATACTCAAATGGGATTAGTGTCTGAAATTTCAAAAATTCAATCTCTAGGTAATAATTTTTCAATTGTTTTTTACTACTTTCTACTATTTACAATTTAAATAATTCATGTTTTCTACATAAAAATTCCTCAAAATTTTATAAGAAAGTCGTTGCAAATTGTCAAAGGGATTATTGGTGTTATGACATTTGAAAATTTTGTTCTTTTTATTTTACTACTTTACTTTTTTACTAATTTTTACTATTTGCAATTTAAATAATTGATATTTTTTATACAAAACTTGCAAAAAATTTAACAAGAAACAAGTTGGCCAATACCAGGATAGGATTTGTGTTCTTAAATTTGACAAGTTCTATCTCCTGTAACACTTTTTTAATTCTCTTTACTGTTTTTAACTATATACAATTCAAATAATTGAGATTTTATGTACAAAAAGAACTCAAAATTTCATAACAAACATGTTGGCGGATACTCAAATGGGATTAGTTTCTGAAATTTAACAAATTCAATCTCTAGGTAACAAATTTTCAATTATTTTTTTATACTTTCTACTATTTCCAACTTAAATAATTCAGGTTTTCTACATACAAATTGCTCAAAATTTCATGAGAAACTTGTTCCAAATACTTAAAGGGGATTAATGGTGTTACGAAATTTGAAAATTTTCTTGCTTTTGTGACAGTTACTTAATTTTTTTAGTAATTTTTACTATTTGAGATCTAAATAATCGAAATTTTAAATATAAAAATAGGAAAAAGATTCACAAGAAAGAAGTTGGCCAATACTAGTATAGGATTTGTGTTCTTAAATTTGACAAATTTCACCTCCTGCTAAAACTTTTTTAATTTTTTACTATTTTTAACTATTTACAATTCAAATAATTCAACTTTTATGTACAAAAAGATCTCAAAATTTCATAACAAACAGTTTGGCGGATACTCAAATGGGATTAGTTTCTAAAATTTCAAAAATTCAATCTCTAGGTAATAATTTTTCAATTGTTTTTTACTACTTTCTACTATTTACAATTTAAATAATTCATGTTTTCTACATAAAAATTCCTCAAAATTTTATAAGAAAGTCGTTGCAAATTATCAAAGGGATTATTGGTGTTATGAAATTTGAAAATTTTGTTCTTTTTATTTTACTACTTTACTTTTTTACTAATTTTTACTATTTACAATTTAAATAATTCATATTTTTTATACAAAACTTGCACAAAATTTAACAAGAAACAAGTTGGCCAATACCAGGATAGGATTTGTGTTCTTAAATTTGACAAGTTCTATCTCTTATAACACTTTTTTAATTCTCTTTACTGTTTTTAACTATATACAATTCAAATAATTGAGATTTTATGTACAAAAAGAACTCAAAATTTCATAACAAACATGTTGGCGGATACTCAAATGGGATTAGTTTCTGAAATTTAACAAATTCAATCTCTAGGTAACAAACTTTCAATTGTTTTTTTATACTTTCTACTATTTCCAACTTAAATAATTCAGGTTTTCTACATACAAATTGCTCTAAATTTCATGAGAAACTTGTTCCAAATACTTAAAGGGGATTAATGGTGTTACAAAATTTGAAAATTTTCTTGCTTTTGTGACAATTACTTAATTTTTTTAGTAATTTTTACTATTTGAGATCTAAATAATCGAAATTTTAAATATAAAAATAGGAAAAAGATTCACAAGAAAGAAGTTGGCCAATACTAGTATAGGATTTGTGTTCTTAAATTTCACAAATGTCACCTCCTGCTAAAACTTTTTTAATTTTTTACTATTTTTAACTATTTACAGTTCAAATAATTCAACTTTTATGTACAAAAAGATCTCAAAATTTCATAACAAACAGTATGGCGGATACTCAAATGCGATTAGTTCCTAAAATTTCAAAAATTCAATCTCTAGGTAATAATTTTTCAATTGTTTTTTACTACTTTCTACTATTTACAATTTAAATAATTCATGTTTTTTACATAAAAATTCCTCAAAATTTTATAAGAAAGTCGTTGCAAATTGTCAAAGGGATTATTGGTGTTATGACATTTGAAAATTTTGTTCTTTTTATTTTACTACTTTACTTTTTTACTAATTTTTACTATTTACAATTTAAATAATTCATATTTTTTATACAAAACTTGCAAAAAATTTAACAAGAAACAAGTTGGCCAATACCAGGATAGGATTTGTGTTCTTAAATTTGACAAGTTCTATCTCCTGTAACACTTTTTTAATTCTCTTTACTGTTTTTAACTATATACAATTCAAATAATTGAGATTTTATGTACAAAAAGAACTCAAAATTTCATAACAAACATGTTGGCGGATACTCAAATGGGATTAGTTTCTGAAATTTAACAAATTCAATCTCTAGGTAACAAATTTTCAATTGTTTTTTTATCCTTTCTACTATTTCCAACTTAAATAATTCAGGTTTTCTACATACAAATTGCTCAAAATTTCATGAGAAACTTGTTCCAAATACTTAAAGGGGATTAACGGTGTTACGAAATTTGAAAATTTTCTTGCTTTTGTGACAGTTACTTAATTTTTTTAGTAATTTTCACTATTTGAGATCTAAATAATCGAAATTTTAAATATAAAAATAGGAAAAAGATTCACAAGAAAGAAGTTGGCCAATACTAGTATAGGATTTGTGTTCTTAAATTTGACAAATTTCACCTCCTGCTAAAACTTTTTTAATTTTTTACTATTTTTAACTATTTACAATTCAAATAATTCAACTTTTATGTACAAAAAGATCTCAAAATTTCATAACAAACAGTTTGGCGGATACTCAAATGGGATTAGTTTCTGAAATTTCAAAAATTCAATCTCTAGGTAATAATTTTTCAATTGTTTTTTACTACTTTCTACTATTTACAATTTAAATAATTCATGTTTTCTACATAAAAATTCCTCAAAATTTTATAAGAAAGTCGTTGCAAATTGTCAAAGGGATTATTGGTGTTATGACATTTGAAAATTTTGTTCTTTTTATTTTACTACTTTACTTTTTTACTAATTTTTACTATTTACAATTTAAATAATTCATATTTTTTATACAAAACTTGCAAAAAATTTAACAAGAAACAAGTTGGCCAATACCAGGATAGGATTTGTGTTCTTAAATTTGACAAGTTCTATCTCCTGTAACACTTTTTTAATTCTCTTTACTGTTTTTAACTATATACAATTCAAATAATTGAGATTTTATGTACAAAAAGAACTCAAAATTTCATAACAAACATGTTGGCGGATACTCAAATGGGATTAGTTTCTGAAATTTAACAAATTCAATCTCTAGGTAACAAATTTTCAATTATTTTTTTATACTTTCTACTATTTCCAACTTAAATAATTCAGGTTTTCTACATACAAATTGCTCAAAATTTCATGAGAAACTTGTTCCAAATACTTAAAGGGGATTAATGGTGTTACGAAATTTGAAAATTTTCTTGCTTTTGTGACAGTTACTTAATTTTTTTAGTAATTTTTACTATTTGAGATCTAAATAATCGAAATTTTAAATATAAAAATAGGAAAAAGATTCACAAGAAAGAAGTTGGCCAATACTAGTATAGGATTTGTGTTCTTAAATTTGACAAATTTCACCTCCTGCTAAAACTTTTTTAATTTTTTACTATTTTTAACTATTTACAATTCAAATAATTCAACTTTTATGTACAAAAAGATCTCAAAATTTCATAACAAACAGTTTGGCGGATACTCAAATGGGATTAGTTTCTAAAATTTCAAAAATTCAATCTCTAGGTAATAATTTTTCAATTGTTTTTTACTACTTTCTACTATTTACAATTTAAATAATTCATGTTTTCTACATAAAAATTCCTCAAAATTTTATAAGAAAGTCGTTGCAAATTGTCAAAGGGATTATTGGTGTTATGAAATTTGAAAATTTTGTTCTTTTTATTTTACTACTTTACTTTTTTACTAATTTTTACTATTTACAATTTAAATAATTCATATTTTTTATACAAAACTTGCACAAAATTTAACAAGAAACAAGTTGGCCAATACCAGGATAGGATTTGTGTTCTTAAATTTGACAAGTTCTATCTCTTATAACACTTTTTTAATTCTCTTTACTGTTTTTAACTATATACAATTCAAATAATTGAGATTTTATGTACAAAAAGAACTCAAAATTTCATAACAAACATGTTGGCGGATACTCAAATGGGATTAGTTTCTGAAATTTAACAAATTCAATCTCTAGGTAACAAACTTTCAATTGTTTTTTTATACTTTCTACTATTTCCAACTTAAATAATTCAGGTTTTCTACATACAAATTGCTCTAAATTTCATGAGAAACTTGTTCCAAATACTTAAAGGGGATTAATGGTGTTACAAAATTTGAAAATTTTCTTGCTTTTGTGACAATTACTTAATTTTTTTAGTAATTTTTACTATTTGAGATCTAAATAATCGAAATTTTAAATATAAAAATAGGAAAAAGATTCACAAGAAAGAAGTTGGCCAATACTAGTATAGGATTTGTGTTCTTAAATTTCACAAATGTCACCTCCTGCTAAAACTTTTTTAATTTTTTACTATTTTTAACTATTTACAGTTCAAATAATTCAACTTTTATGTACAAAAAGATCTCAAAATTTCATAACAAACAGTATGGCGGATACTCAAATGCGATTAGTTCCTAAAATTTCAAAAATTCAATCTCTAGGTAATAATTTTTCAATTGTTTTTTACTACTTTCTACTATTTACAATTTAAATAATTCATGTTTTCTACATAAAAATTCCTCAAAATTTTATAAGAAAGTCGTTGCAAATTGTCAAAGGGATTATTGGTGTTATGACATTTGAAAATTTTGTTCTTTTTATTTTACTACTTTACTTTTTTACTAATTTTTACTATTTACAATTTAAATAATTCATATTTTTTATACAAAACTTGCAAAAAATTTAACAAGAAACAAGTTGGCCAATACCAGGATAGGATTTGTGTTCTTAAATTTGACAAGTTCTATCTCCTGTAACACTTTTTTAATTCTCTTTACTGTTTTTAACTATATACAATTCAAATAATTGAGATTTTATGTACAAAAAGAACTCAAAATTTCATAACAAACATGTTGGCGGATACTCAAATGGGATTAGTTTCTGAAATTTAACAAATTCAATCTCTAGGTAACAAATTTTCAATTGTTTTTTTATCCTTTCTACTATTTCCAACTTAAATAATTCAGGTTTTCTACATACAAATTGCTCAAAATTTCATGAGAAACTTGTTCCAAATACTTAAAGGGGATTAACGGTGTTACGAAATTTGAAAATTTTCTTGCTTTTGTGACAGTTACTTAATTTTTTTAGTAATTTTCACTATTTGAGATCTAAATAATCGAAATTTTAAATATAAAAATAGGAAAAAGATTCACAAGAAAGAAGTTGGCCAATACTAGTATAGGATTTGTGTTCTTAAATTTGACAAATTTCACCTCCTGCTAAAACTTTTTTAATTTTTTACTATTTTTAACTATTTACAATTCAAATAATTCAACTTTTATGTACAAAAAGATCTCAAAATTTCATAACAAACAGTTTGGCGGATACTCAAATGGGATTAGTTTCTGAAATTTCAAAAATTCAATCTCTAGGTAATAATTTTTCAATTGTTTTTTACTACTTTCTACTATTTACAATTTAAATAATTCATGTTTTCTACATAAAAATTCCTCAAAATTTTATAAGAAAGTCGTTGCAAATTGTCAAAGGGATTATTGGTGTTATGACATTTGAAAATTTTGTTCTTTTTATTTTACTACTTTACTTTTTTACTAATTTTTACTATTTACAATTTAAATAATTCATATTTTTTATACAAAACTTGCAAAAAATTTAACAAGAAACAAGTTGGCCAATACCAGGATAGGATTTGTGTTCTTAAATTTGACAAGTTCTATCTCCTGTAACACTTTTTTAATTCTCTTTACTGTTTTTAACTATATACAATTCAAATAATTGAGATTTTATGTACAAAAAGAACTCAAAATTTCATAACAAACATGTTGGCGGATACTCAAATGGGATTAGTTTCTGAAATTTAACAAATTCAATCTCTAGGTAACAAATTTTCAATTGTTTTTTTATACTTTCTACTATTTCCAACTTAAATAATTCAGGTTTTCTACATACAAATTGCTCAAAATTTCATGAGAAACTTGTTCCAAATACTTAAAGGGGATTAATGGTGTTACAAAATTTGAAAATTTACTTGCTTTTGTGACAGTTACTTAATTTTTTTAGTAATTTTTACTATTTGAGATCTAAATAATCGAAATTTTAAATATAAAAATAGGAAAAAGATTCACAAGAAAGAAGTTGGCCAATACTAGTATAGGATTTGTGTTCTTAAATTTGACAAATTTCTCCTCCTGCTAAAACTTTTTTAATTTTTTACTATTTTTAACTATTTACAATTCAAATAATTCAGCTTTTATGTACAAAAAGATCTCAAAATTTCATAACAAACAGTTTGGCGGATACTCAAATGGGATTAGTTTCTGAAATTTCAAAAATTCAATCTCTAGGTAATAATTTTTCAATTGTTTTTTACTACTTTCTACTATTTACAATTTAAATAATTCATGTTTTCTACATAAAAATTCCTCAAAATTTTATAAGAAAGTCGTTGCAAATTGTCAAAGGGATTATTGGTGTTATGACATTTGAAAATTTTGTTCTTTTTATGACACTTCTTTACTTTTTTACTAATTTTTACTATTTACAAATCTCAAAATTTCATAACAAACAGTTTGGCGGATACTCAAATGGGATTAGTTTCTGAAATTTCAAAAATTCAATCTCTAGGTAATAATTTTTCAATTGTTTTTTACTACTTTCTACTATTTACAATTTAAATAATTCATGTTTTCTACATAAAAATTCCTCCAAATATCATAAGAAACTCGTTGCAAATTGTCAAAGGGATTATTGGTGTTATGACATTTGAAAATTTTGTTCTTTTTATGAAACTTCTTTACTTTTTTACTAATTTTTACTCTTTACAATTTAAATAATTGATATTTTTTATACAAAACTTGCAAAAAATTTAACAAGAAACAAGTTGGCCAATACCAGGATAGGATTTGTGTTCTTAAATTTGACAAGTTCAATCTCCTGTAACACTTTTGTAATTCCTTTTACTATTTTCAACTATATACAATTCAAATAATTGAGATTTTATGTACAAAAAGAACTCAAAATTTCATAATAAACATGTTGGCGAATACTCAAATGGGATTAGTTTCTGAAATTTAACAAATTCAATCTCTAGGTAACAAATTTTCAGTCGTTTTTTTATACTTTCTACTATTTACAACTTAAATAATTCAGGTTTTCTACATACAAATTGCTCAAAATTTCATGAGAAACTTGTTCCAAATACTTAAAGGGGATTAATGGTGTTACGAAATTTGAAAATTTTCTTGCTTTTGTGACAGTTACTTAATTTTTTTAGTAATTTTTACTATTTGAGATCTAAATAATCAAAATTTTAAATATAAAAATAGGAAAAAAATTCACAAGAAAGAAGTTGGCCAATAGTAGTATTGGATTTGTTTTCTTAAATTTGACTAATTTCACCTCCTGCTAAAACTTTTTTAATTTTTTACTATTTTTAACTATTTACAATTCAAATAATTCAACTTTTATGTACAAAAAGATCTCAAAATTTCATAACAAATAGTTTGGCGGATACTCAAATGGGATTAGTTTCTGAAATTTCAAAAATTCAATCTCTAGGTAATTATTTTTCAATTGTTTTTTACTACTTTCTACTATTTACAATTTAAATAATTCATGTTTTCTACATAAAAATTCCTCAAAATTTCATAAGAAACTCGTTGCATATTGTCAAAGGGATTATTGGTGTTATGACATTTGAAAATTTTGTTCTTTTTATGACACTTCTTTACTTTTTTACTAATTTTTACTCTTTACAATTTAAATAATTGATATTTTTTATACAAAACTTGCAAAAAATTTAACAAGAAACAAGTTGGCCAATACCAGGATAGGATTTGTGTTCTTAAATTTGACAAGTTCTATCTCCTGTAACACTTTTGTAATTCTTTTTACTATTTTTAACTATATACAATTCAAATAATTGAGATTTTACGTACAAAAAGAACTCAAAATTTCATAATAAACATGTTGGCGGATACTCAAATGGGATTAGTTTCTGAAATTTAACAAATTCAATCTATAGGTAACAAATTTTCATTCGTTTTTTTATACTTTCTACTATATACAACTTAAATAATTAAGGTTTTCTACATACAAATTGCTCAAAATTTCATGAGAAACTTGTTCCAAATACTTAAAGGGGATTAATGGTGTTACTAAATTTGAAAATTTTCTTGCTTTTGTGACAGTTACTTAATTTTTTTAGTAATTTTTACTATTTGAGATCTAAATAATCGAAATTTTAAATATAAAAATAGGAAAAAAATTCACAAGAAAGAAGTTGGCCAATAGTAGTATAGGATTTGTTTTCTTAAATTTGACAAATTTCACCTCCTGCTAAAACTTTTTTAATTTTTTACTATTTTTAACTATTTACAATTCAAATAATTCAACTTTTATGTACAAAAAGATCTCAAAATTTCATAACAAATAGTTTGGCGGATACTCAAATGGGATTAGTTTCTGAAATTTCAAAAATTCAATCTCTAGGTAATAATTTTTCAATTGTTTTTTACTACTTTCTACTATTTACAATTTAAATAATTCATGTTTTCTACATAAAAATTCCTCAAAATTTTATAAGAAAGTCGTTGTAAATTGTCAAAGGGATTATTGGTGTTATGACATTTGAAAATTTTGTTCTTTTTATTTTACTACTTTACTTTTTTACTAATTTTTACTATTTACAATTTAAATAATTGATATTTTTTATACAAAACTTGCAAAAAATTTAACAAGAAACAAGTTGGCCAATACCAGGATAGGATTTGTGTTCTTAAATTTGACAAGTTCTATCTCCTGTAACACTTTTTTAATTCTCTTTACTGTTTTTAACTATATACAATTCAAATAATTGAGATTTTATGTACAAAAAGAACTCAAAATTTCATAACAAACATGTTGGCGGATACTCAAATGGGATTAGTTTCTGAAATTTAACAAATTCAATCTCTAGGTAACAAATTTTCAATTGTTTTTTTATACTTTCTACTATTTCCAACTTAAATAATTCAGGTTTTCTACATACAAATTGCTCAAAATTTCATGAGAAACTTGTTCCAAATACTTAAAGGGGATTAATGGTGTTACTAAATTTGAAAATTTTCTTGCTTTTGTGACAGTTACTTAATTTTTTTAGTAATTTTTACTATTTGAGATCTAAATAATCGAAATTTTAAATATAAAAATAGGAAAAAAATGCACAAGAAAGAAGTTGGCCAATAGTAGTATAGGATTTGTTTTCTTAAATTTGACAAATTTCACCTCCTGCTAAAACTTTTTTAATTTTTTACTATTTTTAACTATTTACAATTCAAATAATTCAACTTTTATGTACAAAAAGATCTCAAAATTTCATAACAAACAGTTTGGCGGATACTCAAATGGGATTAGTTTCTGAAATTTCAAAAATTCAATCTCTAGGTAATAATTTTTCAATTGTTTTTTACTACTTTCTACTATTTACAATTTAAATAATTCATGTTTTCTACATAAAAATTCCTCAAAATTTTATAAGAAAGTCGTTGTAAATTGTCAAAGGGATTAGTGGTGTTATGACATTTGAAAATTTTGTTCTTTTTATTTTACTACTTTACTTTTTTACTAATTTTTACTATTTACAATTTAAATAATTGATATTTTTTATACAAAACTTGCAAAAAATTTAACAAGAAACAAGTTGGCCAATACCAGGATAGGATTTGTGTTCTTAAATTTGACAAGTTCTATCTCCTGTAACACTTTTTTAATTCTCTTTACTGTTTTTAACTATATACAATTCAAATAATTGAGATTTTATGTACAAAAAGAACTCAAAATTTCATAACAAACATGTTGGCGGATACTCAAATGGGATTAGTTTCTGAAATTTAACAAATTCAATCTCTAGGTAACAAATTTTCAATTGTTTTTTTATACTTTCTACTATTTCCAACTTAAATAATTCAGGTTTTCTACATACAAATTGCTCAAAATTTCATGAGAAACTTGTTCCAAATACTTAAAGGGGATTAATGGTGTTACGAAATTTGAAAATTTTCTTGCTTTTGTGACAGTTACTTAATTTTTTTAGTAATTTTTACTATTTGAGATCTAAATAATCGAAATTTTAAATATAAAAATAGGAAAAAGATTCACAAGAAAGAAGTTGGCCAATACTAGTATAGGATTTGTGTTCTTAAATTTGACAAATTTCACCTCCTGCTAAAACTTTTTTAATTTTTTACTATTTTTAACTATTTACAATTCAAATAATTCAACTTTTATGTACAAAAAGATCTCAAAATTTCATAACAAACAGTTTGGCGGATACTCAAATGGGATTAGTTTCTAAAATTTCAAAAATTCAATCTCTAGGTAATAATTTTTCAATTGTTTTTTACTACTTTCTACTATTTACAATTTAAATAATTCATGTTTTCTACATAAAAATTCCTCAAAATTTTATAAGAAAGTCGTTGCAAATTGTCAAAGGGATTATTGGTGTTATGAAATTTGAAAATTTTGTTCTTTTTATTTTACTACTTTACTTTTTTACTAATTTTTACTATTTACAATTTAAATAATTCATATTTTTTATACAAAACTTGCAAAAAATTTAACAAGAAACAAGTTGGCCAATACCAGGATAGGATTTGTGTTCTTAAATTTGAGAAGTTCTATCTCTTATAACACTTTTTTAATTCTCTTTACTGTTTTTAACTATATACAATTCAAATAATTGAGATTTTATGTACAAAAAGAACTCAAAATTTCATAACAAACATGTTGGCGGATACTCAAATGGGATTAGTTTCTGAAATTTAACAAATTCAATCTCTAGGTAACAAACTTTCAATTGTTTTTTTATACCTTCTACTATTTCCAACTTAAATAATTCAGGTTTTCTACATACAAATTGCTCTAAATTTCATGAGAAACTTGTTCCAAATACTTAAAGGGGATTAATGGTGTTACAAAATTTGAAAATTTTCTTGCTTTTGTGACAGTTACTTAATTTTTTTAGTAATTTTTACTATTTGAGATCTAAATAATCGAAATTTTAAATATAAAAATAGGAAAAAGATTCACAAGAAAGAAGTTGGCCAATACTAGTATAGGATTTGTGTTCTTAAATTTCACAAATTTCACCTCCTGCTAAAACTTTTTTAATTTTTTACTATTTTTAACTATTTACAGTTCAAATAATTCAACTTTTATGTACAAAAAGATCTAAAAATTTCATAACAAACAGTATGGCGGATACTCAAATGCGATTAGTTCCTAAAATTTCAAAAATTCAATCTCTAGGTAATAATTTTTCAATTGTTTTTTACTACTTTCTACTATTTACAATTTAAATAATTCATGTTTTCTACTTAAAAATTCTTCAAAATTTTATAAGAAAGTCGTTTCAAATTGTCAAAGGGATTACTGTTGTTATGAAATTTGAAAATTTTGTTCTTTTTATTTTACTACTTTACTTTTTTACTAATTTTTACTATTTACAATTTAAATAATTGATATTTTTTATACAAAACTTGCAAAAAATTTAACAAGAAACAAGTTGGCCAATACCAGGATAGGATTTGTGTTCTTAAATTTGACAAGTTCTATCTCTTGTAACACTTTTTTAATTCTCTTTACTGTTTTTAACTATATACAATTCAAATAATTGAGATTTTATGTACAAAAAGAACTCAAAATTTCATAACAAACATGTTGGCGGATACTCAAATGGGATTAGTTTCTGAAATTTAACAAATTCAATCTCTAGGTAACAAATTTTCAATTGTTTTTTTATACTTTCTACTATTTCCAACTTAAATAATTCAGGTTTTCTACATACAAATTGCTCAAAATTTCATGAGAAACTTGTTCCAAATACTTAAAGGGGATTAATGGTGTTACGAAATTTGAAAATTTTCTTGCTTTTGTGACAGTTACTTAATTTTTTTAGTAATTTTTACTATTTGAGATCTAAATAATCGAAATTTTAAATATAAAAATAGGAAAAAGATTCACAAGAAAGAAGTTGGCCAATACTAGTATAGGATTTGTGTTCTTAAATTTGACAAATTTCACCTCCTGCTAAAACTTTTTTAATTTTTTACTATTTTTAACTATTTACAATTCAAATAATTCAACTTTTATGTACAAAAAGATTTCAAAATTTCATAACAAACAGTTTGGCGGATACTCAAATGGGATTAGTGTCTGAAATTTCAAAAATTCAATCTCTAGGTAATAATTTTTCAATTGTTTTTTACTACTTTCTACTATTTACAATTTAAATAATTCATGTTTTTTACATAAAAATTCCTCAAAATTTTATAAGAAAGTCGTTGCAAATTGTCAAAGGGATTATTGGTGTTATGACATTTGAAAATTTTGTTCTTTTTATTTTACTACTTTACTTTTTTACTAATTTTTACTATTTACAATTTAAATAATTCATATTTTTTATACAAAACTTGCAAAAAATTTAACAAGAAACAAGTTGGCCAATACCAGGATAGGATTTGTGTTCTTAAATTTGACAAGTTCTATCTCCTGTAACACTTTTTTAATTCTCTTTACTGTTTTTAACTATATACAATTCAAATAATTGAGATTTTATGTACAAAAAGAACTCAAAATTTCATAACAAACATGTTGGCGGATACTCAAATGGGATTAGTTTCTGAAATTTAACAAATTCAATCTCTAGGTAACAAATTTTCAATTGTTTTTTTATACTTTCTACTATTTCCAACTTAAATAATTCAGGTTTTCTACATACAAATTGCTCAAAATTTCATGAGAAACTTGTTCCAAATACTTAAAGGGGATTAACGGTGTTACGAAATTTGAAAATTTTCTTGCTTTTGTGACAGTTACTTAATTTTTTTAGTAATTTTCACTATTTGAGATCTAAATAATCGAAATTTTAAATATAAAAATAGGAAAAAGATTCACAAGAAAGAAGTTGGCCAATACTAGTATAGGATTTGTGTTCTTAAATTTGACAAATTTCACCTCCTGCTAAAACTTTTTTAATTTTTTACTATTTTTAACTATTTACAATTCAAATAATTCAACTTTTATGTACAAAAAGATCTCAAAATTTCATAACAAACAGTTTGGCGGATACTCAAATGGGATTAGTTTCTGAAATTTCAAAAATTCAATCTCTAGGTAATAATTTTTCAATTGTTTTTTACTACTTTCTACTATTTACAATTTAAATAATTCATGTTTTCTACATAAAAATTCCTCAAAATTTTATAAGAAAGTCGTTGCAAATTGTCAAAGGGATTATTGGTGTTATGACATTTGAAAATTTTGTTCTTTTTATTTTACTACTTTACTTTTTTACTAATTTTTACTATTTACAATTTAAATAATTCATATTTTTTATACAAAACTTGCAAAAAATTTAACAAGAAACAAGTTGGCCAATACCAGGATAGGATTTGTGTTCTTAAATTTGACAAGTTCTATCTCCTGTAACACTTTTTTAATTCTCTTTACTGTTTTTAACTATATACAATTCAAATAATTGAGATTTTATGTACAAAAAGAACTCAAAATTTCATAACAAACATGTTGGCGGATACTCAAATGGGATTAGTTTCTGAAATTTAACAAATTCAATCTCTAGGTAACAAATTTTCAATTGTTTTTTTATACTTTCTACTATTTCCAACTTAAATAATTCAGATTTTCTACATACAAATTGCTCAAAATTTCATGAGAAACTTGTTCCAAATACTTAAAGGGGATTAATGGTGTTACAAAATTTGAAAATTTACTTGCTTTTGTGACAGTTACTTAATTTTTTTAGTAATTTTTACTATTTGAGATCTAAATAATCGAAATTTTAAATATAAAAATAGGAAAAAGATTCACAAGAAAGAAGTTGGCCAATACTAGTATAGGATTTGTGTTCTTAAATTTGACAAATTTCACCTCCTGCTAAAACTTTTTTAATTTTTTACTATTTTTAACTATTTACAATTCAAATAATTCAACTTTTATGTACAAAAAGATCTCAAAATTTCATAACAAACAGTATGGCGGATACTCAAATGGGATTAGTTTCTAAAATTTCAAAAATTCAATCTCTAGGTAATAATTTTTCAATTGTTTTTTACTACTTTCTACTATTTACAATTTAAATAATTCATGTTTTCTACATAAAAATTCCTCAAAATTTTATAAGAAAGTCGTTTCAAATTGTCAAAGGGATTACTGTTGTTATGAAATTTGAAAATTTTGTTCTTTTTATTTTACTACTTTACTTTTTTACTAATTTTTACTATTTACAATTTAAATAATTGATATTTTTTATACAAAACTTGCAAAAAATTTAACAAGAAACAAGTTGGCCAATACCAGGATAGGATTTGTGTTCTTAAATTTCACAAGTTCTATCTCCTGTAACACTTTTATAATTCTCTTTACTGTTTTTAACTATGTACAATTCAAATAATTGAGATTTTATGCACAAAAAGAACTCAAAATTTCATAGTAAACATGTTGGCGGATACTCAAATGGGATTAGTTTCTGAAATTTAACAAATTCAATCTCTAGGTAACAAATTTTCAATTGTTTTTTTATACTTTCTACTATTTCCAACTTAAATAATTCAGGTTTTCTACATACAAATTGCTCAAAATTTCATGAGAAACTTGTTATACTTAAAGGGGATTAATGGTGTTACGAAATTTGAAAATTTTCTTGCTTTTGTGACACTTACTTAATTTTTTTAGTAATTTTTACCATTTGAGATCTAAATAATCGAAATTTTAAATATAAAAATAGGAAAAAAATTCACAAGAAAGAAGTTGGCCAATACTAGTATAGGATTTTTTTTCTTAAATTTGACAAATTTCACCTCCTGCTAAAACTTTTTTAATTTTTTACTATTTTTAACTATTTACAATTCAATAAATTCAACTTTTATGTACAAAAAGATCTCAAAATTTCATAACAAACAGTTTGGCGGATACTCAAATGGGATTAGTTTCTAAAATTTCAAAATTTCAATCTCTAGGTAATAATTTTTCAATTGTTTTTTACTACTTTCTACTATTTACAATTTAAATAATTCATGTTTTCTACATAAAAATTCCTCAAAATTTTATAAGAAAGTCGTTGCAAATTGTCAAAGGGATTACTGTTGTTATGAAATTTGAAATTTTTGTTCTTTTTATTTTACTACTTTACTTTTTTACTAATTTTTACTATTTACAATTTAAATAATTGATATTTTTTATACAAAACTTGCAAAAAATTTAACAAGAAACAAGTTGGCCAATACCAGGATAGGATTTGTGTTCTTAAATTTGACAAGTTCTATCTCCTGTAACACTTTTTTAATTCTCTTTACTGTTTTTAACTATATACAATTCAAATAATTGAGATTTTATGTACAAAAAGAACTCAAAATTTCATAATAAACATGTTGGCGGATACTCAATTGGGATTAGTTTCTGAAATTTAACAAATTCAATCTCTAGGTAACAAATTTTCAATTGTTTTTTTATACTTTCTACTATTTACAACTTAAATAATTCAGGTTTTCTACATACAAATTGCTCAAAATTTCCTGAGAAACTTGTTCCAAATACTTAAAGGGGATTAATGGTGTTACGAAATTTGAAAATTTTCTTGCTTTTGTGACAGTTACTTAATTTTTTTAGTAATTTTTACTATTTGAGATCTAAATAATCGAAATTTTAAATATAAAAATAGGAAAAAGATTCACAAGATAGAAGTTGGCCAATACTAGTATAGGATTTGTGTTCTTAAATTTGACAAATTTCACCTCCTGCTAAAACTTTTTTAATCTTTTACTATTTTTAACTATTTACAATTCAAATAATTCAACTTTTATGTACAAAAAGATCTCAAAATTTCATAACAAACAGTATGGCGGATACTCAAATGGGATTAGTTTCTAAAATTTCAAAAATTCAATCTCTAGGTAATAATTTTTCAATTGTTTTTTACTACTTTCTACTATTTACAATTTAAATAATTCATGTTTTCTACATAAAAATTCCTCAAAATTTTATAAGAAAGTTGTTGCAAATTGTCAAAGGGATTACTGTTGTTATGAAATTTGAAAATTTTGTTTTTTTTTATTTTACTACTTTACTTTTTTACTAATTTTTACTATTTACAATTTAAATAATTGATATTTTTTATACAAAACTTGCAAAAAATTTAACAAGAAACAAGTTGGCCAATACCAGGATAGGATTTGTGTTCTTAAATTTCACAAGTTCTATCTCCTGTAACACTTTTATAATTCTCTTTACTGTTTTTAACTATATACAATTCAAATAATTGAGATTTTATGCACAAAAAGAACTCAAAATTTCATAGTAAACATGTTGGCGGATACTCAAATGGGATTAGTTTCTGAAATTTAACAAATTCAATCTCTAGGTAACAAATTTTCAATTGTTTTTTTTATACTTTCTACTATTTCCAACTTAAATAATTCAGGTTTTCTACATACAAATTGCTCAAAATTTCATGAGAAACTTGTTATACTTAAAGGGGATTAATGGTGTTACGAAATTTGAAAATTTTCTTGCTTTTGTGACATTTACTTAATTTTTTTAGTAATTTTTACCATTTGAGATCTAAATAATCGAAATTTTAAATATAAAAATAGGAAAAAAATTCACAAGAAAGAAGTTGGCCAATACTAGTATAGGATTTGTTTTCTTAAATTTGACAAATTTCACCTCCTGCTAAAACTTTTTTAATTTTTTACTATTTTTAACTATTTACAATTCAAATAATTCAACTTTTATGTACAAAAAGATCTCAAAATTTCATAACAAACAGTTTGGCGGATACTCAAATGGGATTAGTTTCTAAAATTTCAAAATTTCAATCTCTAGGTAATAATTTTTCAATTGTTTTTTACTACTTTCTACTATTTACAATTTAAATAATTCATGTTTTCTACATAAAAATTCCTCAAAATTTTATAAGAAAGTCGTTGCAAATTGTCAAAGGGATTATTGTTGTTATGAAATTTGAAATTTTTGTTCTTTTTATTTTACTACTTTACTTTTTTACTAATTTTTACTATTTACAATTTAAATAATTGATATTTTTTATACAAAACTTGCAAAAAATTTAACAAGAAACAAGTTGGCCAATACCAGGATAGGATTTGTGTTCTTAAATTTGACAAGTTCTATCTCCTGTAACACTTTTTTAATTCTCTTTACTGTTTTTAACTATATACAATTCAAATAATTGAGATTTTATGTACAAAAAGAACTCAAAATTTCATAATAAACATGTTGGCGGATACTCAATTGGGATTAGTTTCTGAAATTTAACAAATTCAATCTCTAGGTAACAAATTTTCAATTGTTTTTTTATACTTTCTACTATTTACAACTTAAATAATTCAGGTTTTCTACATACAAATTGCTCAAAATTTCCTGAGAAACTTGTTCCAAATACTTAAAGGGGATTAATGGTGTTACGAAATTTGAAAATTTTCTTGCTTTTGTGAGAGTTACTTAATTTTTTTAGTAATTTTTACTATTTGAGATCTAAATAATCGAAATTTTAAATATAAAAATAGGAAAAAGATTCACAAGATAGAAGTTGGCCAATACTAGTATAGGATTTGTGTTCTTAAATTTGACAAATTTCACCTCCTGCTAAAACTTTTTTAATTTTTTACTATTTTTAACTATTTACAATTCAAATAATTCAACTTTTATGTACAAAAAGATCTCAAAATTTCATAACAAACAGTATGGCGGATACTCAAATGGGATTAGTTTCTAAAATTTCAAAAATTCAATCTCTAGGTAATAATTTTTCAATTGTTTTTTACTACTTTCTACTATTTACAATTTAAATAATTCATGTTTTCTACATAAAAATTCCTCAAAATTTTATAAGAAAGTTGTTGCAAATTGTCAAAGGGATTACTGTTGTTATGAAATTTGAAAATTTTGTTTTTTTTTATTTTACTACTTTACTTTTTTACTAATTTTTACTATTTACAATTTAAATAATTGATATTTTTTATACAAAACTTGCAAAAAATTTAACAAGAAACAAGTTGGCCAATACCAGGATAGGATTTGTGTTCTTAAATTTGACAAGTTCTATCTCCTGTAACACTTTTTTAATTCTCTTTACTGTTTTTAACTATATACAATTCAAATAATTGAGATTTTATGTACAAAAAGAACTCAAAATTTCATAATAAACATGTTGGCGGATACTCAAATGGGATTAGTTTCTGAAATTTAACAAATTCAATCTCTAGGTAACAAATTTTCAATTGTTTTTTTATACTTTCTACTATTTCCAACTTAAATAATTCAGGTTTTCTACATACAAATTGCTCAAAATTTCATGAGAAACTTGTTATACTTAAAGGGGATTAATGGTGTTACGAAATTTGAAAATTTTCTTGCTTTTGTGACAGTTACTTAATTTTTTTAGTAATTTTTACCATTTGAGATCTAAATAATCGAAATTTTAAATATAAAAATAGGAAAAAAATTCGCAAGAAAGAAGTTGGCCAATACTAGTATAGGATTTGTTTTCTTAAATTTGACAAATTTCACCTCCTGCTAAAACTTTTTTAATTTTTTACTATTTTTAACTATTTACAATTCAAATAATTCAACTTTTATGTACAAAAAAGATCTCAAAATTTCATAACAAACAGTTTGGCGGATACTCAAATGGGATTAGTTTCTAAAATTTCAAAATTTCAATCTCTAGGTAATAATTTTTCAATTGTTTTTTACTACTTTCTACTATTTACAATTTAAATAATTCTTGTTTTCTACATAAAAATTCCTCAAAATTTTATAAGAAAGTCGTTGCAAATTGTCAAAGGGATTACTGTTGTTATGAAATTTGAAATTTTTGTTCTTTTTATTTTACTACTTTACTTTTTTACTAATTTTTACTATTTACAATTTAAATAATTGATATTTTTTATACAAAACTTGCAAAAAATTTAACAAGAAACAAGTTGGCCAATACCAGGATAGGATTTGTGTTCTTAAATTTGACAAGTTCTATCTCCTGTAACACTTTTTTAATTCTCTTTACTGTTTTTAACTATATACAATTCAAATAATTGAGATTTTATGTACAAAAAGAACTCAAATTTTCATAATAAACATGTTGGCGGATACTCAAATGGGATTAGTTTCTGAAAATTAACAAATTCAATCTCTAGGTAACAAATTTTCAATTGTTTTTTTATACTTTCTACTATTTCCAACTTAAATAATTCAGGTTTTCTACATACAAATTGCTCAAAATTTCATGAGAAACTTGTTATACTTAAAGGGGATTAATGGTGTTACGAAATTTGAAAATTTTCTTGCTTTTGTGACAGTTACTTAATTTTTTTAGTAATTTTTACCATTTGAGATCTAAATAATCGAAATTTTAAATATAAAAATAGGAAAAAAATTCGCAAGAAAGAAGTTGGCCAATACTAGTATAGGATTTGTTTTCTTAAATTTGACAAATTTCACCTCCTGCTAAAACTTTTTTAATTTTTTACTATTTTTAACTATTTACAATTCAAATAATTCAACTTTTATGTACAAAAAAGATCTCAAAATTTCATAACAAACAGTTTGGCGGATACTCAAATGGGATTAGTTTCTAAAATTTCAAAATTTCAATCTCTAGGTAATAATTTTTCAATTGTTTTTTACTACTTTCTACTATTTATTCTTGTTTTCTACATAAAAATTCCTCAAAATTTTATAAGAAAGTCGTTGCAAATTGTGAAAGGGATTACTGTTGTTATGAAATTTGAAATTTTTGTTCTTTTTATTTTACTACTTTACTTTTTTACTAATTTTTACTATTTACAATTTAAATAATTGATATTTTTTATACAAAACTTGCAAAAAATTTAACAAGAAACAAGTTGGCCAATACCAGGATAGGATTTGTGTTCTTAAATTTGACAAGTTCAATCTCCTGTAACACTTTTGTAATTCTTTTTACTATTTTCAACTATATACAATTCAAATAATTGAGATTTTATGTACAAAAAGAACTCAAAATTTCATAATAAACATGTTGGCGGATACTCAAATGGGATTAGTTTCTGAAATTTAACAAATTCAATCTCTAGGTAACAAATTTTCAATTGTTTTTTTATACTTTCTACTATTTCCAACTTAAATAATTCAGGTTTTCTACATACAAATTGCTCAAAATTTCATGAGAAACTTGTTATACTTAAAGGGGATTAATGGTGTTACGAAATTTGAAAATTTTCTTGCTTTTGTGACAGTTACTTAATTTTTTTAGTAATTTTTACCATTTGAGATCTAAATAATCGAAATTTTAAATATAAAAATAGGAAAAAAATTCGCAAGAAAGAAGTTGGCCAATACTAGTATAGGATTTGTTTTCTTAAATTTGACAAATTTCACCTCCTGCTAAAACTTTTTTAATTTTTTACTATTTTTAACTATTTACAATTCAAATAATTCAACTTTTATGTACAAAAAAGATCTCAAAATTTCATAACAAACAGTTTGGCGGATACTCAAATGGGATTAGTTTCTAAAATTTCAAAATTTCAATCTCTAGGTAATAATTTTTCAATTGTTTTTTACTACTTTCTACTATTTACAATTTAAATAATTCTTGTTTTCTACATAAAAATTCCTCAAAATTTTATAAGAAAGTCGTTGCAAATTGTCAAAGGGATTACTGTTGTTATGAAATTTGAAATTTTTGTTCTTTTTATTTTACTACTTTACTTTTTTACTAATTTTTACTATTTACAATTTAAATAATTGATATTTTTTATACAAAACTTGCAAAAAATTTAACAAGAAACAAGTTGGCCAATACCAGGATAGGATTTGTGTTCTTAAATTTGACAAGTTCAATCTCCTGTAACACTTTTGTAATTCTTTTTACTATTTTCAACTATATACAATTCAAATAATTGAGATTTTATGTACAAAAAGAACTCAAAATTTCATAATAAACATGTTGGCGGATACTCAAATGGGATTAGTTTCTGAAATTTAACAAATTCAATCTCTAGGTAACAAATTTTCAATTGTTTTTTTATACTTTCTACTATTTCCAACTTAAATAATTCAGGTTTTCTACATACAAATTGCTCAAAATTTCCTGAGAAACTTGTTCCAAATACTTAAAGGGGATTAATGGTGTTACGAAATTTGAAAATTTTCTTGCTTTTGTGACAGTTACTTAATTTTTTTAGTAATTTTTACCATTTGAGATCTAAATAATCGAAATTTTAAATATAAAAATAGGAAAAAAATTCGCAAGAAAGAAGTTGGCCAATACTAGTATAGGATTTGTTTTCTTAAATTTGACAAATTTCACCTCCTGCTAAAACTTTTTTAATTTTTTACTATTTTTAACTATTTACAATACAAATAATTCAACTTTTATGTACAAAAAAGATCTCAAAATTTCATAACAAACAGTTTGGCGGATACTCAAATGGGATTAGTTTCTAAAATTTCAAAATTTCAATCTCTAGGTAATAATTTTTCAATTGTTTTTTACTACTTTCTACTATTTACAATTTAAATAATTCTTGTTTTCTACATAAAAATTCCTCAAAATTTTATAAGAAAGTCGTTGCAAATTGTTAAAGGGATTACTGTTGTTATGAAATTTCAAATTTTTGTTCTTTTTATTTTACTACTTTACTTTTTTACTAATTTTTACTATTTACAATTTAAATAATTGATATTTTTTATACAAAACTTGCAAAAAATTTAACAAGAAACAAGTTGGCCAATACCAGGATAGCATTTGTGTTCTTAAATTTGACAAGTTCTATCTCCTGTAACACTTTTTTAATTCTCTCTACTGTTTTTAACTATATACAATTCAAATAATTGAGATTTTATGTACAAAAAGAACTCAAAATTTCATAATAAACATGTTGGCGGATACTCAAATGGGATTAGTTTCTGAAATTTAACAAATTCAATCTCTAGGTAACAAATTTTCAATTGTTTTTTTATACTTTCTACTATTTACAACTTAAATAATTCAGGTTTTCTACATACAAATTGCTCAAAATTTCATGAGAAACTTGTTATACTTAAAGGGGATTAATGGTGTTACGAAATTTGAAAATTTTCTTGCTTTTGTGACAGTTACATAATTTTTTTAGTAATTTTTACTATTTGAGATCTCAATAATCGAAATTTTAAATATAAAAATAGGAAAAAGAGTCACAAGAAAGAAGTTGGCCAATACTAGTATAGGATTTGTGTTCTTAAATTTCACAAATTTCACCTCCTGCTAAAACTTTTTTAATTTTTTACTATTTTTAACTATTTACAATTCAAATAATTCAACTTTTATGTACAAAAAGATCTCAAAATTTCATAACAAACAGTATGGCGGATACTCAAATGGGATTAGTTTCTGAAATTTCAAAAATTCAATCTCTAGGTAATAATTTTTCAATTGTTTTTTACTACTTTCTACTATTTACAATTTAAATAATTCATGTTTTCTACATAAAAATTCCTCAAAATTTTATAAGAAAGTCGTTGCAAATTGTAAAAGGGATTACTGTTGTTATGAAATTTGAAAATTTTGTTCTTTTTATTTTACTACTTTACTTTTTTACTAATTTTTACTATTTACAATTTAAATAATTGATATTTTTTATACAAAACTTGCAAAAAATTTAACAAGAAACAAGTTGGCCAATACCAGGATAGGATTTGTGTTCTTAAATTTGACAAGTTCTATCTCCTGTAACACTTTTTTAATTCTCTTTACTGTTTTTAACTATATACAATTCAAATAATTGAGATTTTATGTACAAAAAGAACTCAAAATTTCATAATAAACATGTTAGCGGATACTCAAATGGGATTAGTTTCTGAAATTTAACAAATTCAATCTCTAAGTAACAAATTTTCAATTGTTTTTTTATACTTTCTACTATTTCCAACTTAAATAATTCAGGTTTTCTACATACAAATTGCTCAAAATTTCATGAGAAACTTGTTCCAAATACTTAAAGGGGATTAATAGTGTTACGAAATTTGAAAATTTTCTTGCTTTTGTGACAGTTACTTAATTTTTTTAGTAATTTTTACTATTTGAGATCTAAATAATCGAAATTTTAAATATAAAAATAGGAAAAAAATTCACAAGAAAGAAGTTGGCCAATACTAGTATAGGATTTGTGTTCTTAAATTTGACAAATTTCACCTCCTGCTAAAACTTTTTTAATTTTTTACTATTTTTAACTATTTACAATTCAAATAATTCAACTTTTATGTACAAAAAGATCTCAAAATTTCATAACAAACAGTTTGGCGGATACTCAAATGGGATTAGTTTCTAAAATTTCAAAATTTCAATCTCTAGGTAATAATTTTTCAATTGTTTTTTACTACTTTCTACTATTTACAATTTAAATAATTCATGTTTTCTACATAAAAATTCCTCAAAATTTTATCAGAAAGTCGTTGCAAATTGTCAAAGGGATTACTGTTGTTATGAAATTTGAAAATTTTGTTCTTTTTATTTTACTACTTTACTTTTTTACTAATTTTTACTATTTACAATTTAAATAATTGATATTTTTTATACAAAACTTGCAAAAAATTTAACAAGAAACAAGTTGGCCAATACCAGGATAGGATTTGTGTTCTTAAATTTGACAAGTTCTATCTCCTGTAACACTTTTTTAATTCTCTCTACTGTTTTTAACTATATACAATTCAAATAATTGAGATTTTATGTACAAAAAGAACTCAAAATTTCATAATAAACATGTTGGCGGATACTCAAATGGGATTAGTTTCTGAAATTTAACAAATTCAATCTCTAGGTAACAAATTTTCAATTGTTTTTTTATACTTTCTACTATTTACAACTTAAATAATTCAGGTTTTCTACATACAAATTGCTCAAAATTTCATGAGAAACTTGTTATACTTAAAGGGGATTAATGGTGTTACGAAATTTGAAAATTTTCTTGCTTTTGTGACAGTTACTTAATTTCTTTAGTAATTTTTACTATTTGAGATCTAAATAATCGAAAATTTAAATATAAAAATAGGAAAAAAATTCACAAGAAAGAACTTGGCCAATACTAGTATAGGATTTGTGTTCTTAAATTTGACAAATTTCACCTCCTGCTACAACTTTTTTAATTTTTTACTATTTTTAACTATTTACAATTCAAATAATTCAACTTTTATGTACAAAAAGATCTCAAAATTTCATAACAAACAGTATGGCGGATACTCAAATGGGATTAGTTTCTAAAATTTCAAAAATTCAATCTCTAGGTAATAATTTTTCAATTGTTTTTTACTACTTTCTACTATTTACAATTTAAATAATTCATGTTTTCTACATAAAAATTCCTCAAAATTTTATAAGAAAGTCGTTGCAAATTGTCAAAGGGATTACTGTTGTTATGAAATTTGAAAATTTTGTTCTTTTTATTTTACTACTTTACTTTTTTACTAATTTTTACTATTTACAATTTAAATAATTGATATTTTTTATAGAAAACTTGCAAAAAATTTAACAAGAAACAAGTTGGCTAATACCAAGATAGGATTTGTGTTCTTAAGTTTGACAATTTCTATCTCCTGTAACACTTTTGTAATTCTCTTTACTGTTTTTAACTATATACAATTCAAATAATTGAGATTTTATGTACAAAAAGAACTCAAAATTTCATAATAAACATGTTGGCGGATACTCAAATGGCATTAGTTTCTGAAATTTAACAAATTCAATCTCTAGGTAACAAATTTTCAATTGTTTTTTTATACTTTCTACTATTTACAACTTAAATAATTCAGGTTTTCTACATACAAATTGCTCAAAATTTCATGAGAAACTTGTTATACTTAAAGGGGATTAATGGTGTTACGAAATTTGAAAATTTTCTTGCTTTCGTGATAGTTACTTAATTTTTTTAGTAATTTTTACTATTTGAGATCTAAATAATCGAAATTTTAAATATAAAAATAGGAAAAAAATTCACAAGAAAGAACTTGGCCAATACTAGTATAGGATTTGTGTTCTTAAATTTGACAAATTTCACCTCCTGCTAAAACTTTTTTAATTTTTCACTATTTTTAACTATTTACAATTCAAATAATTCAACTTTTATGTACAAAAAGATCTCAAAATTTCATAACAAACAGTATGGCGGATACTCAAATGGGATTAGTTTCTAAAATTTCAAAAATTCAATCTCTAGGTAATAATTTTTCTATTGTTTTTTACTACTTTCTACTATTTACAATTTAAATAATTCATGTTTTCTACATAAAAATTCCTCAAAATATTATAAGAAAGTCGTTGCAAATTGTCAAAGGGATTACTGTTGTTATGAAATTTGAAAATTTTGTTCTTTTTATTTTACTACTTTACTTTTTTACTAATTTTTACTATTTACAATTTAAATAATTGATATTTTTTATACAAAACTTGCAAAAAATTTAACAAGAAACAAGTTGGCCAATACCAGGATAGGATTTGTGTTCTTAAGTTTGACAATTTCTATCTCCTGTAACACTTTTGTAATTCTCTTTACTGTTTTTAACTATATACAATTCAAATAATTGAGATTTTATGTACAAAAAGAACTCAAAATTTCATAATAAACATGTTGGCGGATACTCAAATGGGATTAGTTTCTGAAAATTAACAAATTCAATCTCTAGGTAACAAATTTTCAATTGTTTTTTTATACTTTCTACTATTTCCAACTTAAATAATTCAGGTTTTCTACATACAAATTGCTCAAAATTTCATGAGAAACTTGTTCCAAATACTTAAAGGGGATTAATGGTGTTACGAAATTTGAAAATTTTCTTGCTTTTGTGACAGTTACTTAATTTTTTTAGTAATTTTTACTATTTGAGATCTAAATAATCGAAATTTTAAATATAAAAATAGGAAAAAAATTCACAAGAAAGAAGTTGGCCAATACTAGTATAGGATTTGTGTTCTTAAATTTGACAAATTTCACCTCCTGCTAAAACTTTTTTAATTTTTTACTATTTTTAACTATTTACAATTCAAATAATTCAACTTTTATGTACAAAAAGATCTCAAAATTTCATAACAAACAGTATGGCGGATACTCAAATGGGATTAGTTTCTAAAATTTCAAAAATTCAATCTCTAGGTAATAATTTTTCAATTGTTTTTTACTACTTTCTACTATTTACAATTTAAATAATTCATGTTTTCTACATAAAAATTCCTCAAAATTTTATAAGAAAGTCGTTGCAAATTGTCAAAGGGATTACTGTTGTTATGAAATTTGAAAATTTTGTTCTTTTTATTTTACTACTTTACTTTTTTACTAATTTTTACTATTTACAATTTAAATAATTGATATTTTTTATAGAAAACTTGCAAAAAATTTAACAAGAAACAAGTTGGCTAATACCAAGATAGGATTTGTGTTCTTAAGTTTGACAATTTCTATCTCCTGTAACACTTTTGTAATTCTCTTTACTGTTTTTAACTATATACAATTCAAATAATTGAGATTTTATGTACAAAAAGAACTCAAAATTTCATAATAAACATGTTGGCGGATACTCAAATGGCATTAGTTTCTGAAATTTAACAAATTCAATCTCTAGGTAACAAATTTTCAATTGTTTTTTTATACTTTCTACTATTTACAACTTAAATAATTCAGGTTTTCTACATACAAATTGCTCAAAATTTCATGAGAAACTTGTTATACTTAAAGGGGATTAATGGTGTTACGAAATTTGAAAATTTTCTTGCTTTCGTGATAGTTACTTAATTTTTTTAGTAATTTTTACTATTTGAGATCTAAATAATCGAAATTTTAAATATAAAAATAGGAAAAAAATTCACAAGAAAGAACTTGGCCAATACTAGTATAGGATTTGTGTTCTTAAATTTGACAAATTTCACCTCCTGCTAAAACTTTTTTAATTTTTCACTATTTTTAACTATTTACAATTCAAATAATTCAACTTTTATGTACAAAAAGATCTCAAAATTTCATAACAAACAGTATGGCGGATACTCAAATGGGATTAGTTTCTAAAATTTCAAAAATTCAATCTCTAGGTAATAATTTTTCTATTGTTTTTTACTACTTTCTACTATTTACAATTTAAATAATTCATGTTTTCTACATAAAAATTCCTCAAAATATTATAAGAAAGTCGTTGCAAATTGTCAAAGGGATTACTGTTGTTATGAAATTTGAAAATTTTGTTCTTTTTATTTTACTACTTTACTTTTTTACTAATTTTTACTATTTACAATTTAAATAATTGATATTTTTTATACAAAACTTGCAAAAAATTTAACAAGAAACAAGTTGGCCAATACCAGGATAGGATTTGTGTTCTTAAGTTTGACAATTTCTATCTCCTGTAACACTTTTGTAATTCTCTTTACTGTTTTTAACTATATACAATTCAAATAATTGAGATTTTATGTACAAAAAGAACTCAAAATTTCATAATAAACATGTTGGCGGATACTCAAATGGGATTAGTTTCTGAAAATTAACAAATTCAATCTCTAGGTAACAAATTTTCAATTGTTTTTTTATACTTTCTACTATTTCCAACTTAAATAATTCAGGTTTTCTACATACAAATTGCTCAAAATTTCATGAGAAACTTGTTCCAAATACTTAAAGGGGATTAATGGTGTTACGAAATTTGAAAATTTTCTTGCTTTTGTGACAGTTACTTAATTTTTTTAGTAATTTTTACTATTTGAGATCTAAATAATCGAAATTTTAAATATAAAAATAGGAAAAAAATTCACAAGAAAGAAGTTGGCCAATACTAGTATAGGATTTGTGTTCTTAAATTTGACAAATTTCACCTCCTGCTAAAACTTTTTTAATTTTTTACTATTTTTAACTATTTACAATTCAAATAATTCAACTTTTATGTACAAAAAGATCTCAAAATTTCATAACAAACAGTATGGCGGATACTCAAATGGGATTAGTTTCTAAAATTTCAAAAATTCAATCTCTAGGTAATAATTTTTCAATTGTTTTTTACTACTTTCTACTATTTACAATTTAAATAATTCATGTTTTCTACATAAAAATTCCTCAAAATTTTATAAGAAAGTCGTTGCAAATTGTCAAAGGGATTACTGTTGTTATGAAATTTGAAAATTTTGTTCTTTTTATTTTACTACTTTACTTTTTTACTAATTTTTACTATTTACAATTTAAATAATTGATATTTTTTATACAAAATTTGCAAAAAATTTAACAAGAAACAAGTTGGCCAATACCAGGATAGCATTTGTGTTCTTAAATTTGACAAGTTCTATCTCCTGTAACACTTTTTTAATTCTCTCTACTGTTTTTAACTATATACAATTCAAATAATTGAGATTTTATGTACAAAAAGAACTCAAAATTTCATAATAAACATGTTGGCGGATACTCAAATGGGATTAGTTTCTGAAATTTAACAAATTCAATCTCTAGGTAACAAATTTTCAATTGTTTTTTTATACTTTCTACTATTTACAACTTGAATAATTCAGGTTTTCTACATACAAATTGCTCAAAATTTCATGAGAAACTTGTTATACTTAAAGGGGATTAATGGTGTTACGAAATTTGAAAATTTTCTTGCTTTTGTGACAGTTACTTAATTTTTTTAGTAATTTTTACTATTTGAGATCTAAATAATCGAAATTTTAAATATAAAAATAGGAAAAAAATTCACAAGAAAGAAGTTGGCCAATACTAGTATAGGATTTGTGTTCTTAAATTTGACAAATTTCACCTCCTGCTAAAACTTTTTTAATTTTTTACTATTTTTAACTATTTACAATTCAAATAATTCAACTTTTATGTACAAAAAGATCTCAAAATTTCATAACAAACAGTATGGCGGATACTCAAATGGGATTAGTTTCTAAAATTTCAAAAATTCAATCTCTAGGTAATAATTTTTCAATTGTTTTTTACTACTTTCTACTATTTACAATTTAAATAATTCATGTTTTCTACATAAAAATTCCTCAAAATTTTATAAGAAAGTCGTTGCAAATTGTCAAAGGGATTACTGTTGTTATGAAATTTGAAAATTTTGTTCTTTTTATTTTACTACTTTACTTTTTTACTAATTTTTACTATTTACAATTTAAATAATTGATATTTTTTATACAAAATTTGCAAAAAATTTAACAAGAAACAAGTTGGCCAATACCAGGATAGCATTTGTGTTCTTAAATTTGACAAGTTCTATCTCCTGTAACACTTTTTTAATTCTCTCTACTGTTTTTAACTACATACAATTCAAATAATTGAGATTTTATGTACAAAAAGAACTCAAAATTTCATAATAAACATGTTGGCGGATACTCAAATGGGATTAGTTTCTGAAATTTAACAAATTCAATCTCTAGGTAACAAATTTTCAATTGTTTTTTTATACTTTCTACTATTTACAACTTGAATAATTCAGGTTTTCTACATACAAATTGCTCAAAATTTCATGAGAAACTTGTTATACTTAAAGGGGATTAATGGTGTTACGAAATTTGAAAATTTTCTTGCTTTTGTGACAGTTACTTAATTTTTTTAGTAATTTTTACTATTTGAGATCTAAATAATCGAAATTTTAAATATAAAAATAGGAAAAAAATTCACAAGAAAGAAGTTGGCCAATACTAGTATAGGATTTGTGTTCTTAAATTTGACAAATTTCACCTCCTGCTAAAACTTTTTTAATTTTTTACTATTTTTAACTATTTACAATTCAAATAATTCAACTTTTATGTACAAAAAGATCTCAAAATTTCATAACAAACAGTATGGCGGATACTCAAATGGGATTAGTTTCTAAAATTTCAAAAATTCAATCTCTAGGTAATAATTTTTCAATTGTTTTTTACTACTTTCTACTATTTACAATTTAAATAATTCATGTTTTCTACATAAAAATTCCTCAAAATTTTATAAGAAAGTCGTTGCAAATTGTCAAAGGGATTACTGTTGTTATGAAATTTGAAAATTTTGTTCTTTTTATTTTACTACTTTACTTTTTTACTAATTTTTACTATTTACAATTTAAATAATTGATATTTTTTATACAAAATTTGCAAAAAATTTAACAAGAAACAAGTTGGCCAATACCAGGATAGCATTTGTGTTCTTAAATTTGACAAGTTCTATCTCCTGTAACACTTTTTTAATTCTCTCTACTGTTTTTAACTACATACAATTCAAATAATTGAGATTTTATGTACAAAAAGAACTCAAAATTTCATAATAAACATGTTGGCGGATACTCAAATGGGATTAGTTTCTGAAATTTAACAAATTCAATCTCTAGGTAACAAATTTTCAATTGTTTTTTTATACTTTCTACTATTTACAACTTGAATAATTCAGGTTTTCTACATACAAATTGCTCAAAATTTCATGAGAAACTTGTTATACTTAAAGGGGATTAATGGTGTTACGAAATTTGAAAATTTTCTTGCTTTTGTGACAGTTACTTAATTTTTTTAGTAATTTTTACTATTTGAGATCTAAATAATCGAAATTTTAAATATAAAAATAGGAAAAAAATTCACAAGAAAGAAGTTGGCCAATACTAGTATAGGATTTGTGTTCTTAAATTTGACAAATTTCACCTCCTGCTAAAACTTTTTTAATTTTTTACTATTTTTAACTATTTACAATTCAAATAATTCAACTTTTATGTACAAAAAGATCTCAAAATTTCATAACAAACAGTATGGCGGATACTCAAATGGGATTAGTTTCTAAAATTTCAAAAATTCAATCTCTAGGTAATAATTTTTCAATTGTTTTTTACTACTTTCTACTATTTACAATTTAAATAATTCATGTTTTCTACATAAAAATTCCTCAAAATTTTATAAGAAAGTCGTTGCAAATTGTCAAAGGGATTACTGTTGTTATGAAATTTGAAAATTTTGTTCTTTTTATTTTACTACTTTACTTTTTTACTAATTTTTACTATTTACAATTTAAATAATTGATATTTTTTATACAAAATTTGCAAAAAATTTAACAAGAAACAAGTTGGCCAATACCAGGATAGCATTTGTGTTCTTAAATTTGACAAGTTCTATCTCCTGTAACACTTTTTTAATTCTCTCTACTGTTTTTAACTACATACAATTCAAATAATTGAGATTTTATGTACAAAAAGAACTCAAAATTTCATAATAAACATGTTGGCGGATACTCAAATGGGATTAGTTTCTGAAATTTAACAAATTCAATCTCTAGGTAACAAATTTTCAATTGTTTTTTTATACTTTCTACTATTTACAACTTAAATAATTCAGGTTTTCTACATACAAATTGCTCAAAATTTCATGAGAAACTTGTTATACTTAAAGGGGATTAATGGTGTTACGAAATTTGAAAATTTTCTTGCTTTTGTGACAGTTACTTAATTTTTTTAGTAATTTTTACTATTTGAGATCTAAATAATCGAAATTTTAAATATAAAAATAGGAAAAAAATTCACAAGAAAGAAGTTGGCCAATACTAGTATAGGATTTGTGTTCTTAAATTTGACAAATTTCACCTCCTGCTAAAACTTTTTTAATTTTTCACTATTTTTAACTATTTAAAATTCAAATAATTCAACTTTTATGTACAAAAAGATCTCAAAATTTCATAACAAACAGTATGGCGGATACTCAAATGGGATTAGTTTCTAAAATTTCAAAAATTCAATCTCTAGGTAATAATTTTTCAATTGTTTTTTACTACTTTCTACTATTTACAATTTAAATAATTCATGTTTTCTACATAAAAATTCCTCAAAATTTCATAAGAAACTCGTTGCAAATTGTCAAAGGGATTAGTGGTGTTATGACATTTGAAAATTTTGTTCTTTTTATGACACTTCTTTACTCTTTTACTAATTTTTACTCTTTACAATTTAAATAATTGATATTTTTTTAACAAAACTTGCAAAAAATTTAACAAGAAACAAGTTGGCCAATACCAGGATAGGATTTGTGTTCTTAAATTTGACAAGTTCTATCTCCTGTAACACTTTTTTAATTCTTTTTACTATTTTTAACTATATACAATTCAAATAATTGAGATTTTATGTACAAAAAGAACTCAAAATTTCATAATAAACATGTTGGCGGATACTCAAATGGGATTAGTTTCTGAAATTTAACAAATTCAATCTCTAGGTAACAAATTTTCAATTGTTTTTTTATACTTTCTACTATTTACAACTTAAATAATTCAGGTTTTCTACATACAAATTGCTCAAAATTTCATGAGAAACTTGTTCCAAATACTTAAAGGGGATTAATGGTGTTACGATATTTGATAATTTTCTTGCTTTTGTGACAGTTACTTAATTTTTTTAGTAATTTTTACTATTTGAGATCTAAATAATCGAAATTTTAAATATAAAAATAGGAAAAAAATTCACAAGAAAGAAGTTGGCCAATAGTAGTATAGGATTTGTTTTCTTAAATTTGACAAATTTCACCTCCTGCTAAAAGTTTTTTAACTTTTTACTATTTTTAACTATTTACTATTCAAATAATTCAACTTTTATGTACAAAAAGATCTCAAAATTTCATAACAAACAGTTTGGCGGCAAATGAGATTAGTTTCTGAAATTTCAAAACTTCAATCTCTAGGTAATAATTTTTCAATTGTTTTTTACTACTTTCTACTATTTACAATTTAAATAATTCATGTTTTCTACATAAAAATTCCTCAGAATTTCATAAGAAACTCGTTGCAAATTGTCAAAGGGATTACTGTTGTTATTAAATTTGAAAATTTTGTTCTTTTTATGAGACTTCTTTACTTTTTTACTAATTTTTACTCTTTAAAATTTAAATAATTGATATTTTTTTTACCAAAACTTGCAAAAAATTTAACAAGAAACAAGTTGGCCAATACCAGGATAGGATCGATTTGTGTTCTTAAATTTGACAAGTTCTATCTCCTGTAACACTTTTTTAATTCTTTTTACTATTTTTAACTATATACAATTCAAATAATTGAGATTTTATGTACAAAAAGAACTCAAAATTTCATAATAAACATGTTGGCGGATACTCAAATGGGATTAGTTTCTGAAATTTAACAAATTCAATCTCTAGGTAACAAATTTTCAATTATTTTTTTATGCTTTCTACTATTTACAACTTAAATAATTCAGGTTTTCTACATACAAATTGCTCAAAATTTCATGAGAAACTTGTTCCAAATACTTTAAGGGGATTAATGGTGTTACAAAATTTGAAAATTTTCTTGCTTTTGTGACAGTTACTTAATTTTTTTAGTAATTTTTACTATTTGAGATCTAAATAATCGAAATTTTAAATATAAAAATAGGAAAAAAATTCACAAAAAAGAAGTTGGCCAATACTAGTATAGGATTTGTTTTCTTAAATTTGACAAATTTCACCTCCTGCTAAAACTTTTTTAACTTTTTACTATTTTTAACTATTTACAATTCAAATAATTCAACTTTTATGTACAAAAAGATCTCAAAATTTCATAACAAACAGTTTGGCGGATACTCAAATGGGATTAGTTTCTGAAATTTCGAAACTTCAATCTCTAGGTAATAATTTTTCAATTGTTTTTTACTACTTTCTACTATGTACAATTTAAATAATTCATGTTTTCTACATAAAAATTCCTCAAAATTTTATAAGAAAGTCGTTGCAAATTGTCAAAGGGATTACTGTTGTTATGAAATTTGAAAATTTTGTTCTTTTTATTTTACTACTTTACTTTTTTACTAATTTTTACTATTTACAATTTAAATAATTGATATTTTTTATACAAAACTTGCAAAAAATTTAACAAGAAACAAGTTGGCCAATACTTGGATAGGGTTTGTGTTCTTAAATTTGACAAATTTCATCTCCTGGTAACTCTTTTTTAATTGTTTTTACTATTTTTAACTATTTACAATTCAAAAAATTGAAATTTTATGTACAAAAATATCTCAAAATTTCATAACAAATAGGTTGGCTGATACTCATATGCGATTTGTTTCTGAAATTTAAAAAAATTTAATCTCTAGGTAACAATTTTTCAACTTTTTTTACTACTTTGTACTATTTACAATTTAAATAATTCACGTTTTCTACATAAAAATTGCTCACTATTTCATAAGAAACTTGTTGCAAATTGTCAAAGGGATTATTGGTCTGTGACAATTCTTTTATTTTTTACTAATTTTTACTATTTACAATTTAAATAATTGATATTTTATATATAAAAATTGCAAAAAAATTAACAAGAAACAAATTGGCCAATACTAGGATAGAATTTGTGTTCTTAAATTTGACAAGTTCCATCTCTTGTAACTCTATTTAATTCTTTTTACTATTTTTAACTATTTACATTTCAAATAATTGAACTTTTATGTAAAAAAAGATCTCAAAATTTCATAACAAACATGTTGGCGGATACTCAAATGGGTTTAGTTTCTGAAATTTCAAAAATTCAATCTCTCGGTAATAATTTTTCAATTGTTTTTTACTACTTTCTACTATTTACAATTTAAATAATTCATGTTTTCTACATAAAAATTCCTCAAAATTTCATAAGAAACTCGTTGCAAATTGTCAAAGGGATTACTGTTGTTATGAAATTTGAAAATTTTGTTCTTTTTATGACACTTCTTTATAATTTTACTAATTTTTACTATTTACAATTTAAATAATTGATATTTTTTATACAAAACTATCAAAAAATTTAACAAGAAACAAGTTGGCCAATACCAGGATAGGATTTGTGTTCTTAAATTTGACAAGTTGCATCTCCTGTAACACTTTTTCAAATCTTTTTACTGTATTTAACTATATACAATTCAAATAATTGAAATTTTATGTACAACAAGAACTCAAAATTTCATGATAAACATGTTGGCGTATACTCAAATGGGATTAGTTTCTGAAATTTAACAAATTCAATCTCTTGGTAACAAATTTTAAATTGTTTTTTTATACTTTCTACTATTTACAACTTAAATAATTCAAGTTTTCTACATACAAATTGCTCAAAATTTCATAAGAAACTTGTTGCAAATTGTCAAAGGGAGTATTGGTCTGTGACAATTCTTTTATTTTTTACTAATTTTTACTATTTACAATTTAAATAATTGATAGTTTATATATAAAAATTGCAAAAAAATTAACAAGAAACAAATTGGCCAATACTAGGATAGAATTTGTGTTCTTAAATTTGACAAGTTCCATCTCTTGTAACTCTATTTAATTCTTTTTACTATTTTTAACTATTTACAATTCAAATAATTCAACTTTTATGCACAAAAAGATCTCAAAATTTCATAACAAACAGTTTGGCGGATACTCAAATGGGATTAGTTTCTGAAATTTCAAAAAATTCAATCTCTAGGTATTAATTTCTCAATTGTTTCTTACTACTTTCTACTATTTACAATTTAAATAATTCATGTTTTCTACATAAAAATTCCTCAAAATTTTATAAGAAAGTCGTTGCAAATTGTCAAAGGGATTACTGTTGTTATGAAATTTGAAAATTTTGTTCTTTTTATTTTACTACTTTACTTTTTTACTAATTTTTACTATTTACAATTTAAATAATTGATATTTTTTATACAAAACTTGCAAAAAATTTAACAAGAAACAAGTTGGCCAATACTTGGATAGGGTTTGTGTTCTTAAATTTGACAAATTCCATCTCCTGGTAACTCTTTTTTAATTGTTTTTACTATTTTTAACTATTTACAATTCAAATAATTGAAATTTTACGTACAAAAATATCTCAAAATTTCATAACAAACAGGTTGGCTGATACTCATATGCGATTTGTTTCTGAAATTTAAAAAAATTTAATCTCTAGGTAACAATTTTTCAACTTTTTTTACTACTTTCTACTATTTACAATTTAAATAATTCACGTTTTCTACATAAAAATTGCTCACTATTTCATAAGAAACTTGTTGCAAATTGTCAAAGGGATTATTGGTCTGTGACAATTCTTTTATTTCTTACTAATTTTTCCTATTTACAATTTAAATAATTGATATTTTATATATAAAAATTGCAAAAAGATTAACAAGAAACAAATTGGCCAATACTAGGATAGAATTTGTGTTCTTAAATTTGACAAGTTCCATCTCTTGTAACTCTATTTAATTCTTTTTACTATTTTTAACTATTTACATTTAAAATAATTGAACTTTTATGTACAAAAAGATCTCAAAATTTCATAACATGTTGGCGGATACTCAAATGGGATTAGTTTCTGAAATTTCAAAAATTCAATCTCTAGGTAATAATTTTTCAATTGTTTTTTACTACTTTCTACTATTTACAATTTAAATAATTCATGTTTTCTACATAAAAATTCCTCAAAATTTCATAAGAAACTCGTTGCAAATTGTCAAAGGGATTACTGTTGTTATGAAATTTGAAAATTTTGTTCTTTTTATGACACTTCTTTATATTTTTACTAATTTTTACTATTTACAATTTAAATAATTGATATTTTTTATACAAAACTATCAAAAAATTTAACAAGAAACAAGTTGGCCAATACCAGGATAGGATTTGTGTTCTTAAATTTGACAAGTTGCATCTCCTTTAACACTTTTTCAAATCTTTTTACTGTATTTAACTATATACAATTCAAATAATTGAAATTTTGTGTACAAAAATAACTCAAAATTTCATGATAAACATGTTGGCGTATACTCAAATGGGATTAGTTTCTGAAATTTAACAAATTCAATCTCTTGGTAACAAGTTTTCAATTGTTTTTTTATACTTTCTACTATTTACAACTTAAATAATTCAGGTTTTCTACATACAAAATGCTCAAAATTTCATGAGAAACTTGTTGCAAATACTTAAAAGGGATTAATGGCGTAACGAAATTTGAAAATTTTCTTGCTTTTGTGACAGTTGCTTAATTTTTTTGTAATTTTTACTATTTGAGATCTAAATAATCGAAATTTTAAGTATAAAAATAGGAAATAAATTCACAAGAAAGAAGTTGGCCAATACTAGTATAGGATTTGTGTTCTTAAATTTGACAAATTTCACCTCCTGCTAAAACTTTTTTAATTTTTGACTATTTTTAACTATTTACAATTCAAATAATTCAACTTTTATGCACAAAAAGATCTCAAAATTTCATAACAAACAGTTTGGCGGATACTCAAATGGTATTAGTTTCTGAAATTTCAAAAATTCAATCTCTAGGTAATAATTTTTCAATTGTTTTTTACTACTTTCTACTATTTACAATTTAAATAATTCATGTTTTCTACATAAAAATTCCTCAAAATTTTATAAGAAAGTCGTTGCAAATTGTCAAAGGGATTACTGTTGTTATGAAATTTGAAAATTTTTTTTCTTTTTATTTTACTACTTTACTTTTTTACTAATTTTTACTATTTACAATTTAAATAATTGATATTTTTTATACAAAACTTGCAAAAAATTTAACAAGAAACAAGTTGGCCAATACTTGGATAGGGTTTGTGTTCTTAAATTTGACAAATTCCATCTCCTGGTAACTCTTTTTTAATTGTTTTTACTATTTTTAACTATTTACAATTCAAATAATTGAAATTTTATGTACAAAAATATCTCAAAATTTCATAACAAACAGGTTGGCTGATACTCATATGCGATTTGTTTCTGAAATTTAAAATAATTTAATCTCTAGGTAACAATTTTTCAACTTTTTTTACTACTTTCTACTATTTACAATTTAAATAATTCACGTTTTCTACATAAAAATTGCTCACTATTTCATAAGAAACTTGTTGCAAATTGTCAAAGGGATTATTGGTCTGTGACAATTCTTTTATTTTTTACTAATTTTTACTATTTACAATTTAAATAATTGATATTTTATATATAAAAATTGCAAAAAAATTAACAAGAAACAAATTGGCCAATACTAGGATAGAATTTGTGTTCTTAAATTTGACAAGTTCCATCTCTTGTAACTCTATTTAATTCTTTTTACTATTTTTAACTATTTAGATTTAAAATAATTGAACTTTTATGTACAAAAAGATCTCAAAATTTCATAACAAACATGTTGGCGGATACTCAAATGGGATTAGTTTCTGAAATTTCAAAAATTCAATCTCTAGGTAATAATTTTTCAATTGTTTTTTACTACTTTCTACTATTTACAATTTAAATAATTCATGTTTTCTACATAAAAATTCCTCAAAATTTCATAAGAAACTCGTTGTAAATTGTCAAAGGTATTACTGTTGTTATGAAATTTGAAAATTTTGTTCTTTTTATGACACTTCTTTATATTTTTACTAATTTTTACTATTTACAATTTAAATAATTGATATTTTTTAAACAAAACTATCAAAAAATTTAACAAGAAACAAGTTGGCCAATACCGGGATAGGATTTGTGTTCTTAAATTTGACAAGTTGCATCTCCTGTAACACTTTTTCAAATCTTTTTACTGTATTTAACTATATACAATTCAAATAATTGAAATTTTATGTACAAAAAGAACTCAAAATTTCATGATAAACATGTTGGCGTATACTCAAATGGGATTACTTTCTGAAATTTAACAAATTCAATCTCTTGGTAACAAGTTTTCAATTGTTTTTTTATACTTTCTACTATTTACAACTTAAATAATTCAGGTTTTCTACATACAAATTGCTCAAAATTTCATGAGAAACTTGTTGCAAATACTTAAAAGGGATTAATGGTGTAACGAAATTTGAAAATTTTCTTGCTTTTGTGACAGTTGCTTAATTTTTTTGTAATTTTTACTATTTGAGATCTAAATAATCGAAATTTTAAGTATAAAAATAGGAAAAAAATTCACAAGAAAGAAGTTGGCCAATACTAGTATAGGATTTGTGTTCTTAAATTTGACAAATTTCACCTACTGCTAAAACTTTTTTAATTTTTTACTATTTTTAACTATTTACAATTCAAATAATTCAACTTTTATGTACAAAAAGATCTCAAAATTTCATAACAAACAGTTTGGCGGATACTCAAATGGGATTAGTTTCTGAAATTTCAAAAATTCAATCTCTAGGTAATAATTTTTCAATTGTTTTTTACTACTTTCTACTATTTACAATTTAAATAATTCATGTTTTCTACATAAAATTCCTCAAAATTTTATAAGAAAGTCGTTGCAAATTGTCAAAGGGATTACTGTTGTTATGAAATTTGAAAATTTTGTTCTTTTTATTTTACTACTTTACTTTTTTACTAATTTTTACTATTTACAATTTAAATAATTGATATTTTTTATACAAAACTTGCAAAAAATTTAACAAAAAACAAGTTGGCCAATACTTGGATAGGGTTTGTGTTCTTAAATTTGACAAATTCCATCTCGTGGTAACTCTTTTTTAATTGTTTTTACCATTTTTAACTATTTACAATTCAAATAATTGAAATTTTATGTACAAAAATATCTCAAAATTTCATAACAAACAGGTTGGCTGATACTCATATGCGATTTGTTTCTGAAATTTAAAAAAATTTAATCTCTAGGTAACAATTTTTCAACTTTTTTTACTACTTTGTACTATTTACAATTTAAATAATTCACGTTTTCTACATAAAAATTGCTCAAAATTTCATAAGAAACTTGTTGCAAATTGTCAAAGGGAGTATTGGTCTGTGACAATTCTTTTATTTTTTACTAATTTTTACTATTTACAATTTAAATAATTGATATTTTATATATAAAAATTGCAAAAAAATTAACAAGAAACAAATTGGCCAATACTAGGATAGAATTTGTGTTCTTAAATTTGACAAGTTCCATCTCTTGTAACTCTATTTAATTCTTTTTACTATTTTTAACTATTTACATTTCAAATAATTGAACTTTTATGTACAAAAAGATCTTAAAATTTCATAACAAACATGTTGGCGGATACTCAAATGGGATTAGTTTCTGAAATTTCAAAAATTCAATCTCTAGGTAATAATTTTTCAATTGTTTTTTACTACTTTCTACTATTTACAATTTAAATAATTCATGTTTTCTACATAAAAATTCCTCAAAATTTCATAAGAAACTCGTTGCAAATTGTCAAAGGGATTACTGTTGTTATGAAATTTGAAAATTTTGTTCTTTTTATGACACTTCTTTATATTTTTACTAATTTTTACTATTTACAATTTAAATAATTGATATTTTTTATACAAAACTATCAAAAAATTTAACAAGAAACAAGTTGGCCAATATCGGGATAGGATTTGTGTTCTTAAATTTGACAAGTTCCAGCTCCTGTAACACTTTTTCAAATCTTTTTACTGTATTTAACTATATACAATTCAAATAATTGAAATTTTATGTACAAAAAGAACTCAAAATTTCATGATAAACATGTTGGCGTATACTCAAATGGGATTACTTTCTGAAATTTAACAAATTCAATCTCTTGGTAACAAGTTTTCAATTGTTTTTTTATACTTTCTACTATTTACAACTTAAATAATTGAGGTTTTCTACATACAAATTGCTCAAAATTTCATGAGAAACTTGTTGCAAATACTTAAAAGGGATTAATGGTGTAACGAAATTTGAAAATTTTCTTGCTTTTGTGACAGTTGCTTAATTTTTTTGTAATTTTTACTATTTGAGATCTAAATAATCGAAATTTTAAGTATAAAAATAGGAAAAAAATTCACAAGAAAGAAGTTGGCCAATACTAGTATAGGATTTGTGTTCTTAAATTTGACAAATTTCACCTCCTGCTAAAACTTTTTTAATTTTTTACTATTTTTAACTATTTACAATTCAAATAATTCAACTTTTATGTACAAAAAGATCTCAAAATTTCATAACAAACAGTTTGGCGGATACTCAAATGGGATTAGTTTCTGAAATTTCAAAAATTCAATCTCTAGGTAATAATTTTTCAATTGTTTTTTACTACTTTCTACTATTTACAATTTAAATAATTCATGTTTTCTACATAAAATTCCTCAAAATTTTATAAGAAAGTCGTTGCAAATTGTCAAAGGGATTACTGTTGTTATGAAATTTGAAAATTTTGTTCTTTTTATTTTACTACTTTACTTTTTTACTAATTTTTACTATTTACAATTTAAATAATTGATATTTTTTATACAAAACTTGCAAAAAATTTAACAAAAAACAAGTTGGCCAGTACTTGGATAGGGTTTGTGTTCTTAAATTTGACAAATTCCATCTCGTGGTAACTCTTTTTTAATTGTTTTTACTATTTTTAACTATTTACAATTCAAAAAATTGAAATTTTATGTACAAAAATATCTCAAAATTTCATAACAAACAGGTTGGCTGATACTCATATGCGATTTGTTTCTGAAATTTAAAAAAATTTAATCTCTAGGTAACAATTTTTCAACTTTTTTTACTACTTTCTACTATTTACAATTTAAATAATTCACGTTTTCTACATAAAAATTGCTCAAAATTTCATAAGAAACTTGTTGCAAATTGTCATAGGGAGTATTGGTCTGTGACAATTCTTTTATTTTTTACTAATTTTTACTATTTACAATTTAAATAATTGATATTTTATATATAAAAATTGCAAAAAAATTAACAAGAAACAAATTGGCCAATACTAGGATAGAATTTGTGTTCTTAAATTTGACAAGTTCCATCTCTTGTAACTCTATTTAATTCTTTTTACTATTTTTAACTATTTACATTTCAAATAATTGAACTTTTATGTACAAAAAGATCTTAAAATTTCATAACAAACATGTTGGCGGATACTCAAATGGGATTAGTTTCTGAAATTTCAAAAATTCAATCTCTAGGTAATAATTTTTCAATTGTTTTTTACTACTTTCTACTATTTACAATTTAAATAATTCATGTTTTCTACATAAAAATTCCTCAAAATTTCATAAGAAACTCGTTGCAAATTGTCAAAGGGATTACTGTTGTTATGAAATTTGAAAATTTTGTTCTTTTTATGACACTTCTTTATATTTTTACTAATTTTTACTATTTACAATTTAAATAATTGATATTTTTTATACAAAACTATCAAAAAATTTAACAAGAAACAAGTTGGCCAATACCGGGATAGGATTTGTGTTCTTAAATTTGACAAGTTCCAGCTCCTGTAACACTTTTTCAAATCTTTTTACTGTATTTAACTATATACAATTCAAATAATTGAAATTTTATGTACAAAAAGAACTCAAAATTTCATGATAAACATGTTGGCGTATACTCAAATGGGATTACTTTCTGAAATTTAACAAATTCAATCTCTTGGTAACAAGTTTTCAATTGTTTTTTTATACTTTCTACTATTTACAACTTAAATAATTGAGGTTTTCTACATACAAATTGCTCAAAATTTCATGAGAAACTTGTTGCAAATACTTAAAAGGGATTAATGGTGTAACGAAATTTGAAAATTTTCTTGCTTTTGTGACAGTTGCTTAATTTTTTTGTAATTTTTACTATTTGAGATCTAAATAATCGAAATTTTAAGTATAAAAATAGGAAAAAAATTCACAAGAAAGAAGTCGGCCAATACTAGTATAGGATTTGTGTTCTTAAATTTGACAAATTTCACCTCCTGCTAAAACTTTTTTAATTTTTTACTATTTTTAACTATTTACAATTCAAATAATTCAACTTTTATGTACAAAAAGATCTCAAAATTTCATAACAAACAGTTTGGCGGATACTCAAATGGGATTAGTTTCTGAAATTTCAAAAATTCAATCTCTAGGTAATAATTTTTCAATTGTTTTTTACTACTTTCTACTATTTACAATTTAAATAATTCATGTTTTCTACATAAAATTCCTCAAAATTTTATAAGAAAGTCGTTGCAAATTGTCAAAGGGATTACTGTTGTTATGAAATTTGAAAATTTTGTTCTTTTTATTTTACTACTTTACTTTTTTACTAATTTTTACTATTTACAATTTAAATAATTGATATTTTTTATACAAAACTTGCAAAAAATTTAACAAAAAACAAGTTGGCCAGTACTTGGATAGGGTTTGTGTTCTTAAATTTGACAAATTCCATCTCGTGGTAACTCTTTTTTAATTGTTTTTACTATTTTTAACTATTTACAATTCAAATAATTGAAATTTTATGTACAAAAATATCTCATAATTTCATAACAAACAGGTTGGCTGATACTCATATGCGATTTGTTTCTGAAATTTAAAAAAATTTAATCTCTAGGTAACAATTTTTCAACTTTTTTTACTACTTTCTACTATTTACAATTTAAATAATTCACGTTTTCTACATAAAAATTGCTCAAAATTTCATAAGAAACTTGTTGCAAATTGTCAAAGGGAGTATTGGTCTGTGACAATTCTTTTATTTTTTACTAATTTTTACTATTTACAATTTAAATAATTGATATTTTATATATAAAAATTGCAAAAAAATTAACAAGAAACAAATTGGCCAATACTAGGATAGAATTTGTGTTCTTAAATTTGACAAGTTCCATCTCTTGTAACTCTATTTAATTCTTTTTACTATTTTTAACTATTTACATTTCAAATAATTGAACTTTTATGTACAAAAAGATCTTAAAATTTCATAACAAACATGTTGGCGGATACTCAAATGGGATTAGTTTCTGAAATTTCAAAAATTCAATCTCTAGGTAATAATTTTTCAATTGTTTTTTACTACTTTCTACTATTTACAATTTAAATAATTCATGTTTTCTACATAAAAATTCCTCAAAATTTCATAAGAAACTCGTTGCAAATTGTCAAAGGGATTACTGTTGTTATGAAATTTGAAAATTTTGTTCTTTTTATGACACTTCTTTATATTTTTACTAATTTTTACTATTTACAATTTAAATAATTGATATTTTTTATACAAAACTATCAAAAAATTTAACAAGAAACAAGTTGGCCAATACCGGGATAGGATTTGTGTTCTTAAATTTGACAAGTTCCAGCTCCTGTAACACTTTTTCAAATCTTTTTACTGTATTTAACTATATACAAGTCAAATAATTGAAATTTTATGTACAAAAAGAACTCAAAATTTCATGATAAACATGTTGGCGTATACTCAAATGGGATTAGTTTCTGAAATTTAACAAATTCAATCTCTTGGTAACAAATTTTAAATTGTTTTTTTATACTTTCTACTATTTACAACTTAAATAATTCAAGTTTTCTACATACAAATTGCTCAAAATTTCATGAGAAACTTGTTGCAAATACTTAAAAGGGATTAATGATGTTACGAAATTTGAAAATTTTCTTGCTTTTGTGACAGTTACTTAATTTTTTTGTAATTTTTACTATTTGAGATCTAAATAATCGAAATTTTAAGTATAAAAATAGGAAACAAATTCACAAGAAAGAGGTTGGCCAATACTAGTATAGGATTTGTGTTCTTAAATTTGACAAATTTCACCTCCTGCTAAAACTTTTTAAATTTTTACTATTTTTAACTATTTACAATTCAAATAATTCAACTTTTATGTACAAAAAGATCTCAAAATTTCATAACAAACAGTTTGGCGGATACTCAAATGGGATTAGTTTCTGAAATTTCAAAAATTCAATCTCTAGGTAATAATTTTTCAATTGTTTTTTACTACTTTCTACTATTTACAATTTAAATAATTCATGTTTTCTACATAAAAATTCCTCAAAATTTTATAAGAAAGTCGTTGCAAATTGTCAAAGGGATTACTGTTGTTATGAAATTTGAAAATTTTGTTCTTTTTATGACACTTCTTTATATTTTTACTAATTTTTACTATTTATAATTTAAATAATTGATATTTTTTATACAAAACTTGCAAAAAATTTAACAAGAAACAAGTTGGCCAATACTTGGATAGGGTTTGTGTTCTTAAATTTGACAAATTCCACAAGTTTCATCTCTTGTAACTCTATTTAATTCTTTTTACTATTTTTAACTATTTACATTTCAAATAATTGAACTTTTATGTACAAAAAGATCTCAAAATTTCATAACAAACATGTTGGCGGACACTCAAATGGGATTCATTTCTGAAATTTAAAAAATTCAATCTCTAGGTAACAAATTTTCAATTGTTCTTTACTACTTTCTACTATTTATAATTTAAATAATTCACGTTTTCTACATAAAAATTGCTTACTATTTCATAAGAAACTTGTTGCAAATTGTCAAAGGGATTATTGGTCTATGACAATTCTTTTATTTTTTACTAATTTTTACTATTTACAATTTAAATAATTGATATTTTATATATAAAAATTACAAAAAAATTAACAAGAAACAAATTGGCCAATACTAGGATAGAATTTGTGTTCTTAAATTTGACAAGGTCCATCTCTCGTAACTCTATTTAATTATTTTTACTATTTTTAACTATTTACATTTCAAATAATTGAACTTTTATGTACAAAAAGATCTCAAAATTTCATAACAAACAGGTTGGCAGATACTCAAATGGGATTAGCTTCTGAAATTTAAAAAATTCAATCTCTAGGTAACAAATTTTCAATTGTTCTTTACTACTTTCTACTATTTACAATTTAAATAATTCATGTTTTCTACATAAAAATTGCTCAAAGTTTCTTAAGAAACTTGTCGCAAATACTCAAAGGGGATTACTGGTGTGATGAAATTTGAAAAATTTCCTCTTTTTCTACCGTTTATTTTAATTCTTTTACTAAATTTTACTATTTACTAATTAAATAATTGAAATTTTATATATAAGAATTCTATAAAATTTCACAAGAAACAAGTTGACCAATACTAGGGTAGGGTTTGTGTTCTTAAATTTGACAAATTTAATCTCCTAGTAACCTTTTTTTAATTGTTTTTACTATTTTAACTATTTACAAGTCAAATAATTGAAATTTTATGTACAAAAATATCTCAAAATTTCATAACAAACTGATTGGCAGATACTCATATGCGATTTGTTTCTGAAATTTAAAAAATTCAACCTCTAGGTAACAATTTTTCAAATTTTTTTACTACTTTCTACTACTTACAACTTAAATAATTCATGTTTTCTACATAGAAATTGCTCAAAATTTCATGGGAAACTTGTTGCAAATACTCAAAGGGAATTAATGGTGTTACGAAATTTGAAAGTTTTCTTGTTTTTGTGACAGTTACTTAATTTTTTTAGTAATTTTTACTATTTAAGATCTAAATAATCCAAATTTTATATATGAAAATGGGAACAAATTCACAAGAAAGAAGTTGGCCAATACTGTAACGTCCCATTTAATTATTAAGCGAAATTAAAAGACACATCATACAAAATAGTAATGTAGAGTAGTCCTGGGTCCTTAGCACAACCCCTACAAACTGGGCACACCATGATGCCAACGGAAACCAAATAAATGTCTAACAAAATGATGAGAGTAGAATAGTAAGGCATAGAGCAATGCGTGGGCCGTAGCTCTAAAGAAAACCCATGAAGAAAAGAAACATAAAATCCAGTCCAAATGGCTAAGCAGCGGAATCGCCATTTCCTTGCTGACCGCGGGAACCTCGCCCATCTACTCCCATCAATTAAATTGATGATCATCGCAAGAAAGAAGAGCCACATATAAGACAACCATACAATAAACAGGGTAAGCTAGAGCCAACAACATTTTCATCATACAGTCAAATATACTTTCACCATCCAATATCCATACAACAACCAAGAATCTTATGACTTTTCAATCAATACACTACGACTCGACTCGACTCATCCGGATACGTATAACCTGGTCAGATTCAGCGGATGGTTGCACTTGTGGTGGATACCTCTGCTCACCCCCGAGTTGGTCACCCCCGAGCTATGTGTTACAAGTGTTACAATGAATCAGTTTTCCCTCACCACAAGGTTAGCCCTTAATGAATTTCAGGCCTCCTTCTACTCTCACCACAGGAGTCAATCCGCTCTAGGTGAGACTAACTGACCCCTTAGAGCGTTAGGATGCAACCTTACCTTGAATCCTTACCTAGTTATATAGATGGGGCACCACCATAGACACCCACTAACAGGGGCCATGAAATTACGTCCCGACCACTGAAGCGCAACCCCGAAGGTCTCACCTAGAGACTCCAAGGAATTACACACTGACACAAACCAAGAATTATAAAACAACAAAGAGAAAACACTAATCATGCTTTCAATTTCATACCATCCTCTGAAAATAATTCCACATTCGTATCATATGTTGAATCCTTACCACTGGTCCTTACCACCTCATGTGTGTGGGGCCTCATCTCATATCAATACCATGTCCCATTAATACCAACTCACTCATTAATTTCACATGCCAAGTTTCCACGATATCCATCATTCCATTCATGAATTATGTCACGCATGCATGTCAGTCCATTATATATATTTACATATCTCAACATAACAATCATACCCCAACAATTACCAATCATTCAAGAGCAACCAAGCACCCAAACCATGCACTGTCTCGCCCAGCCCCTCGCTCAGGCGAGATAGTCTTGCTCAGGCGAGCCCCCTTCGCCTAGGCGAGGGCTCAAAAACAGAAACAAGAACCAACGTGGGATCTCGCTTAGGTGAGACCCCTCTCGCCTAGGCAAGTTGTTCGCTCGCTCAAAATAATGAGCTGGTCGCCTGGGCGACCTTTCGCGAAAAAGGTTTGGGCGAGCCTCCGCCAGACTCGCTTAGGCGAGTCCGACTCGCCTGGGCGAGATTACCAGTTCTCGCCCTGGTCTCACCTGCAACAGATGTATCTTTTCCAAAGCCACCAATCATATACAAGGTATCCCACGCACCCCAAACCACGATTTATCCATACAAATATCCAGCAAACTCTTAAAACAGATAAAAAACAACTCAAACTCAAAACCCTAACTTCCCGTACCTGGAGGAAGGGTTAACAGAAGCCTTGGCGGCACGATAGCGAGCACTGTAGCTCTAGGAGTGGGCTAAAGAGCTGAAAACAGAGGATAAATGGCACAAGGCCATATTATTATGAAATCCTAACTGTCAAATACGAAGAAGATCGATGGAAACGACACAACCTAAAGAAAATATTTACGTTGCGTAGGAACTGATGTGTGTTAGCTCAAAGAAGACCTAGTGCAAAACCCTAGCAGAGCGTCTTGTGCGAGAGGAGTAAGGTGACGATTGATTTTCCTGAAAGAGTGAAAGTGGAACTGTTAGGGCAGACTAGGGTTCAGCTTTATACTTTTGGCCAGCTCTTAGGCCCATTAGATTTTTTGGGCAGCCCTTCTAGTTAAAGGTATAAGAATAATTAGGGCCTTACAAATACTAGGATAGGATTTGTGTTCTTAAATTTGACAAATTTCACCTCCTGGTAATACTTTTTTAATTCTTTTTACTATTTTTAACTATTTACAATTCAAATAATTGAACTTTTATGTACAAAAAGATCTCAAAATTTCATAACAAACAAATTGGCGGATCCTCAAATGGGATTAGTTTCTGAAACTTAAAAAATTCAATCTCTAGGTAACAAATTTTCAATTGTTTTTACTACTTTCTACTATTTACAATTTAAATGATTCATGTTTTCTACATAAAAATTGCTCAAAGTTTCTTAAGAAACTTGTTTCAAATACTCAAAGGGGATTATTGGTGTTATGAAATTTGAAAAATTTCCTATTTTTCTACTATTTTTTTTAATTCTTTTACTAATTTTTACTATTTACAAATTAAATAATGGATATTTAATATATAAAAATTCAAAAACATTTCACAAGAAACAAGTTGGCCAATACTAGGATAGAGTTTGTGTTCTTAAATTTGACAAATTCCATCCCCTGGTAACCCTTTTTAAATTGTTTTTACTATTTTTAACTATTTACAATTCAAATAATTGAAATTTTATGTTCAAAAATATCACAAAATTTCATAACAAGCAGGTTGGCAGATACTCATATGTGATTTGTTTCTGAAATTTAAAAAATTCAATCTCTAGGTAAAAGTTTTCCAATTTTTTTACTAGTTTCTACTATTTACAATTTAAATAATTCATGTTTTCTACATAAAAATTGTTCAAAATTTCATAAGAAATTTGTTGCAAATTGTCAAAGGGATTATTGGTGTTATGAAATTTGAAAATTTTCTTCTTTTTGTGACACTTCTTTAATTTTTTACTAATTTTTACTATTTACAATTTAAATAATTGATATTTTATATATAAAAATTGCAAAATATTTCACAAGAAAAAAGTTGGTCAATACTAGGATTGGATTTGTGTTCTTAAATTTGACAAATTTCATCTTCTAGTAAGACTTTTATAATTCTTTTTACTATTTTTAACTATTAACAATTTAAATAATTGATATTTAATGTACCAAAAAATCTCAATATTTCATAACAAACAGGTTGACGAACACTTAAATGCGATTTGTTTCTGAAATTTAAAAAATTCAATCTCTAGGTAAAAAAATTTCAATTATTTTTTACTACTTTCTACTATTTACAATTTAAATGATTCATGTTTTCTACATAAAAATTACTCAAAGTTTCTTAAGAAACTTGTTTCAAATACTCAAAGGGGATTATTGGTGTTATGAAATTTGAAAAATTTCCTATTTTTATACTATTTTTTTTAATTCTTTTACTAATTTTTACTATTTACAAATTAAATAATGGATATTTTATATATAAAAATTCTAAAAAATTTCACAAGAAACAAGTTGGCCAATACTAGGATAGGGTTTGTGTTCTTAAATTTGAGTAATTCCATCTCCTGGTAACCCTTTTTAAATTGTTTTTACTATTTTTAACTATTTACAACTCAAATAATTGAAATTTTATGTACAAAAATATCTCAAAATTTCATAACAAACAGGTTCGCTGATACTCAAAAGCAATTTCTTTCTGACATTTAAAAAATTCAATCTCTAGGTAACAATTTTTCAATTTTTTTTACTACTTTCTACTATTTACAACTTAAATAATTCATGTTTTCTACATAAAAATTGCTCAACATTGCATGAGAAACATGATGCAAATACTCAAAGGGTAATAATGGTGTTATGAAATTTGAAACTTTTCTTCTTTTTGTGACACTTCTTTAATTTTTTACTAATTTTTACTATTTACAATTTAAATAATTGATATTTTATATATAAAAATTGCAAAATAATTAACAAGAAACAAATTGGCCAATACCAGGATAGGATTTTTGTTCTTACATTTGACAAGTTCCATCTCCTGTAACACTTTTCTAATACTTTTTTCTAATTTTAACTATTTACAATTCAAATAAATGAACTTTTATGTACAAAAATATCTCAAAATTTCAGAACAAACAAGTTGGTAGATACTCATATGTGATTTGTTTCTTAAATTTAAAAAATTCAATCTCTAGGTGATGAGCGAGCCTCAGTGAATCTTCGGTGGAAAACTCTTCGCAAGGTCGTGAATCGTCAAATGTTCAATGGAAATCCACCAAATCGACAGCGGAAGACGGAGTTCCAGTGGGAAACTCTCACTGAATTGGTAACCGACGAGATTAATAACCTAATCTAGGGTTAGGGTTTAGCTGAGACGAAGGCGGAAATTTATCACTCTCATTCATCAAAGCTACCTTACAATGAAATGGCTGGCCATTTTATAGCTCGAATGGCAACCGTGTGAAAACAGAATGGAAGAAAGTGGATGCCCTCTAACAAGAATCCTAACGACAAAGGTGTGTGTTGCGTGATTTTGTAATCCTAACAAAGGTTTGCACGCGTGATGGGGAAAAGAAAAAGGAAACCCTCGTTGGATTGTTGCTTCAGACGCGTGAAGAGGTGTTAGGGTTGGTTAGCGCTGCGCAGCAACGAAAAGGTGTGCCTGGAGCTGTGTTCAAATGAAGGAAGCCCTAATAGTGCTTTGACGAAATTGGAATTGGATTTGGTGGATGTGGAGCAAGAGATTTGCGTGAATGGGCTGGTTAGCAGAGACACCTCCATTCTGATGGATGATGAATTGGGCTGACTGAAGACGAGCCCAAATGCCTGCTCCGCACTCAACTTGAAAATTGGTTGCAACGTGATGAACGGATGAAAGTTGGTGTCCCGCTTGCGGCCCAATTAGATTGGTGGCTGCATATTATAAATGGGCTGCTCGTAACAAAGGAAGCCCACAATGTAAGCGTGCACAACGCTTATTGGCTTCAAGATTCACTCTTCAATTCCAATTTCAGATGCAGGCGTGAAGAATTGATGGAGTCATGAGTTGAATTAAGAATTGGGCTTCAGGCTCATTATTTGATTGGCCCACTCATGAGATAAGTTGTAAACATGGGCTGCAAGTAACAAACAAGCCTAATTAGAAACAACATTTATTTAATTAAAAATTAAAAAATAAAAGAAAATTAAAAAGGAAAGGGCCTAGGCCTTGGCCAATGCTATGAAAAGCCTCTTAGGGTGATATTCATCATCCCCTCCCTCTTAAAAAGGATATGTCCTCAGATCAAGAGGTTTCTTTAAGGCTCACAGTAATTAAAGATGAATTTCTCCAGGATCAAAAATATATCTTCAATAGTCATCAAATAAAATTGAATTAAAATCATAATGACCATGCAGTATAGGTGACTGGGAAATGTGTGAAAATGGGCTCTTAAAGATTAAAAAAGATGGTATTAGGCCCACTTCACAAAAAGAATGTTTTACACTTTGACCAAGATGATTTTTGAAATGAATTTTAGAATCAAAGTGTGTTGGTACACGAGATGTTGAGGAGGGTGAAATAAAGGAATGAGATTGAGAACAAAATGGTTGAGAAAAAAACAAAACAAAAGATTTAATGACAAAGTGAATAGAGTTTAAAGATGGAAGAACTTCGTTTGAAAATTGGAACCTAATGGAAGGGATTAGTGAAAGATTTAACACCAAATCCTTAACAATGAGGTCCCTTTTTGCATTTGAAATGATCTTTAACTCTATCACATGTGATTGTATTTCACAATTGTAGAGTTTGTGTTTAATATAGTTTGTGTTTTTTGTAGTCTTTAGTTTTCTTTTTATAAATTTCAAGCAAAGTTCTATTTTTGTTTTGATTAAGAATTTCTTTTAAGAAATTTTTTGAGACTAGTTTGGAAAACCCTGTCTAGGAAAGATTTCGTATTTAAGTTGTCCACTATGACGCAACTCTCTTTCCTGGGAGTAGACCCAACGACATCTTAACTCATTTCTTTCTTGAAATCTTTCTCCAAAACAAGAATAGGAAGAAAAAAAAAACACACAGGGAAGCACTTTTAGGTGGACTGCATAGTGCATGACTCGGGCCAATTCGAGTCAATTTTATCAACTTTATTCAGAACTTGCGTAAATCACGTAGGAGACTTGAACTCAGGTGTTCTACTGAAGGAGCACCGTCATCATCTGAACCTACCACTAAAAGTGTACCACTAGAATCACCTCCGGTGATTAATATATCTTCTGATCCATCACCTGAACCAGAAATTCAAGAAGATAGAATGGAAGAAAGAACAATAAGAGAGTTGGCTTCACCGGATGCAACAATTACACAAAACATGTGCATCCAATATCCAGATGGAGAATGTGAGCTTAAGTCTAGATTAATCCATCTTCCACCTAAATTCCATGGATTAGCAGGAGAAGACCCGTACCATAATTTGAAGGAATTTCATGTTGTTTGTTCATCCATGAGACCTACAACAGTGACAGAGGAACATATCAAGCTTAAGGCTTTTCCATTCTCATTGCAAGATGCCGCTAAGAATTGGTTATATTGCCTTCCACCAGGATCCATCAATACTTGGGAGACTCTGAAAAGATTATTTTTGGAAAAGTTTTTTCCAGCATCTAGAGTTGTTGCTATTCGCAAAGATATTTATGGGATAAGGCAACAAGAAAGAGAAAATCTTCACGAGTATTGGGAAAGATTCAAAAAGTTATGTGCTTCCTGTCCTCATCACCAAATAAACGAGCATCTCCTCATTCAGTACTTTTATGAGGGTTGAGTATCATGGATAGACAAATGATAGATGCTGCAAGTGGAGGGTCATTGGTGGACAAAACGCCAACAAATGCAAGACAATTGATTGAAAATATGGCGTCGAACCATCAACAATTTTCCACCAGGAGTAATTCTATAACTCTATTGAAGGGAACCCATGGAGTAGATGCTTCATATGTTACAGATCACAAGAAAATAGAAGGGAAGTTGGATGACTTAGCGGCAATGGTAAGGACCTTGACAAACTTACCGAAAAAGCCTATCCCTTCTACTTTATGTGGAATTTGTGCTTCTACTAATCATCCTATAGAGGCTTGGTCTATGTTAAAAGAGACAGGGACGTTAGACAATGAACAACCTCAGGCATATGCTGCAAACATCTATGGCAATAATAGACCACCTCGGCAGCAATACAACCATGATTTGTCCTCTAACAAGTACAACCCAGATTGGAAGGAATATCCCAACCAGAAATGGGGAAATCAACAACCTCAACACCAACAAGTCTATCTTCCATCTCAACAGAGGCAACAACCACAACCAGCTGCAACCTCTGGTGATTAGAACATGGAAGCAATGATGAAAATGATGGCTGACATGATGAAGGGACAAATCAATGACTTGAAACAGACAATGGAAGCAACCAATCAAAATTTGCAAAACCAGATTGGACAAATTGCAAATGAGTTAAATTAGAAGAAGTCTCAACAAGGCTCAAGCAATTTGTCTGTACAAACTGTAATTAACCCGCGAAATGTAAGTGTTATTACTTTAAGATCGGGTAAGCAAATACAAGGCCTTGGGGATGCCCAAGAAGATGAAGATAAGGACAATGAAGTTGTACCTAATAATCAAAGTGGAAGATCAGATGAAGCAACACAAGCAACATCTGAAATGCCTGCACCCAATGATAATTTCAGGTTGGTATCCCCTAATACTTCCTCTAAAAATTCTTCTCCTTATTCTCCTCCTCCTCCCTATCCAAACCGTTTGAAACCAAAAACTAAAAAGATGTAGGAGTTAGACAAATAAATCTTGAATACTTTCAAGAAAGTGGAGATAAACATCCCTTTGTTGGATGCTGTAAGACAAATTCCTAAATACGCCAAGTTTCTCAAATAATTATGTACACATAAAAGGCGTATTATGGACAAAGAGGTAGTGAACATGGGAAGAAACGTGTCTAGCTTAATTAAGAAGCCTACAGTCAGAATGCCGCAAAAGTGTAAGGATCCAGGTATGTTTTCTGTTCCCTGCATAGGAAGTACTAAGTTTGATAATGCTATGTTAGATTTAGGAGCTTCCATTAATGTAATGCCTTTATCAGTTTTTACTTCACTTCATCTTGGACCTCTTAAGTCTACTGGTGTGGTCATTCAATTGGCCAACCGTAGCATAGTTAACCTTGCAGGTGTGCTAGAAGATGTGCTTATCCGTGTGGACAAGTTAATTTTTCCTGCAGATTTCTACATCTTGGACATGAAGGATGATGAAGGAATGAGTTCAACCACAATTATCTTGGGAAGACCATTCATGATGACAGCACGTACCAAGACAGACGTGCATGCAGGATCCTTGACTATGGAGATAAGAGATGAGAAGGTGCAGTTCAATGTGCTAGAAGCCATGAAGCACCCGACCGAAGACCATTCTTTGTTTTGTATTGATTTATTGAGTAATGTAGTGAACAATTATGCTTTTGGACTTTTGGACGTTTTATTTGCTTTTTCTTCTTCTTTGGATTTTTCTTTTTCGAATATTTCGGGCTCGATTTTAGACGAAAGAGAAAATTGTAAAACAGGTGATATTGAGGACGCGATGCCACTATATGATACCTCTGAGGCGTCCGAATTTGATGTGAAGTGGCTGAAATTACCTTAGGCAGTAAAATGTTGCCATCTGTGGAACAGCCACCCATTTTGGAGTTAAAACCTTTACCATCTCATTTGAACTATGTTTATCTTGAGAGGGATGGGAAACTCCCTGTTATTATGTCTACCTTGCTTACTGACGAACAGGAACAAAAGCTATTGCAGGTTATCAAAGATCACAAGCGAGCAATAGGCTAGACTTTGGTAGATATTCCTGGTATTAGTCCTTCTTTCTGCATGTACAGAATACTCTTGGAGGAGGATGATAAGCCAGTAAGGCAACCTTAGAGGAGACTGAATCCTCAGCTGATGGAGGTTGTGAAGAAAGAAGTCACCAAGTTGCTACAAGCAGGTATTATATATCCTATTTCTGACAACACTTGGGTGAGTCCTGTACATGTGGTCCCCAAGAAATCTGGGATCACCGTGGTCAAGAATGAGAAGAACGAGTTGATTCCTACTCGTATTCAGAATAGCTGGAGGGTCCGTATTGATTATAGAAGACTAAACCAGGCCACCAGGAAGGACCACTTTCCTTTACCATTCATGGACTAGATGTTAGACCGATTGGCAGGTAAGTCTCATTACTGTTTTCTTGATGGATTCTCTAGGTATTTTCAGATCTGTATTGCCCTAGAGGATCAACATAAGACTACCTTTACTTGTCCATTCGGTACATATGCTTATAGGAAAATGCCATTTGGCCTTTGCAATGCTCCTGGAACATTTCAGCGATGTATGATGAGTATATTTACAGATTTGTTGGAGCATTGTATTGAGGTTTTTATGGATGATTTTAGTGTATATGGTTCATCTTTTGATCACTGCTTGTCTAATCTTGCTAGAGTCTTGGAGAGATGTGAAGAAACTAACCTTGTTTTAAATTTTGAAAAATGTCATTTTATGGTGGAACAAGGTATAGTTTTAGGTCACGTTGTTTCCAAGAATGGTATATCTGTAGATCCTGCTAAAATTGATATTATTTAACAATTGCCTTACCCCTCTTTTGTGAAAGAGGTTCGATCTTTTCTTGGACATGCAGGATTTTACAGGAGGTTTATTAAAGACTTCAGCAAGATAGCCAACCCTCTCTCCAACTTGTTGCAAAAGGATGTAGCATTTGACTTTGGAGAGAGGTGCAAAGATGCGTTTGATACATTGAAAAAGGCGCTTACCACCACTCCTATCATCCAGCCACCTGACTGGACATTACCATTCGAGTTGATGTGTGATGCATCAAACTTTGCAGTAGGAGCGGTGCTTGCACAAAAAGATGGGAAGCTATCACATGTGATATATTATGCTTCCAGAACGTTGGACACAGCTCAGGATAACTACACCACGACTGAGAAGGAATTATTGGTTGTTGTGTTTGCCTTGGACAAATTCAGACCGTATATACTTGGCCAATGCTATGAAAAGCCTCTTAGGGTGATATTCATCATCAGGTAACAATTTTTCAATTTTTTTACTACTTTCTACAATTTACAACTTAAATTATTGATGTTTTCTACATAAAAATTGCTCAAAATTTCATGAGAAACATCTTGCAAATACTCGAAGGGGATTAATTGTGTTACAAAATTTGAAATTTTTCTTGTTTTTGTGACAGTTCCTTAATTTTTTACTAATTTTTACTATTTAAGATCTAAATAATCGAAATTCTATATATGAAAATTGGAAATAATTTTACAAAAAAGAAGTTGGCCAATAAAAGGATAGGATTTGTGTTCTTAAATTTGACAAATTTTTTCTCTGGGTAACACTTTTTTAATTCTTTTTACTATTTTTAACTATTTACATTTCAAATAATTGAACTTTTATGTACAAAAAGATCTCAAAATTTCATAACAAACATGTTGGCAGATACTCAAATGGGATTAGTTTCTGAAATTTAAAAAATTCAATCTCTAGGTAAGATATTTTCAATTGTTTTTAACTACTTTCTACTATTTACAATTTAAATAATTCATGTTTTCTACATAAAAATTGCTCAAAGTTTCTTAAGAAACTTGTTGCAAATACTCAAAGGGGATTATTGGTGAGATGAAATTTGAAAATTTTTCTATTTTTCTACCGTTTATTTTAATTCTTTTACTAAATTTTACTATTTACAAATTAAATAATTGACATTTTAAATATAAAAATTCTAAAAAATTTCACAAGAAACAAGTTGGCCAATACTAGGATAGGGTTTGTGTTCTTAAATTTGACAAATTTCATCTCTTAGTAACCCTTTTTTAATTGTTTTTACTATTTTAACTATTTACAATTCAAATAATTGAAATTTTATGTACAAAAATATCTCAAAATTTCATAACAAACAGATTGGCAGATACTCATGCGATTTGTTTCTGAAATTTAAAAAATTCAATCTCAAGGTAATGTCAACACCCAATTTTGTCTGGGGTATAATGTATTTTACTTTTTTTCTCATAATCTTATTTTACTTTTATTTTGGTTTTTGTCTTTCATCTTATTTTACTTTTATTTTATTTTTTATTTTTATTTTTATTATTATTTTATTATTATTTTTTTATATTTTATATTTTATATTATTTTATTTTATTTTATTATTATTATTATTTTATTTATTTATTTATTTTTATTTTAATCTTATTTTATATATTTTTATTTTATTTACAATTTTCTTTATTTTCCTTTTTACTTTTTATTATTTAAGAAAAAAAATGGAATGAAAAAAAAGAGAGAAGACCAAGAGATTAACGTAAGGTCTCTAACAGTTATGGGTGGTAAAAGAGCAAGAAGCCACATCTGCTTTCAGCCTTATCTCACGTCTTGAGGTAGGAAATGAACAAAGCAGACACAACAAATACCATCAAGATCCCTTCATTCAAGGAGACCTTCACCTTCTTCACTGAGGGGGGCTTTCCCTCGTTCTGTTCTCTAAAAAAACAAAATCACCACCTTCATCTTCCCCAACCTTCTTCCACCTACACCACCATAATCCATCACCCTTTCATTTCGCTCCACCCCAATATTAGCAGATTCTCCCCTTATCACTTCATTTACACCTACATTCACGGTTATCGTCCACTCACCAGGTCCCCACTATCACATACCCACACCATGTCATCCATCTGCGAAAAACAACAAAACAAACAGAGATCCAAGAAAACACACATGTACAAGTTCCCCTCCATTCGCATCTTCATTTTAACCTCAAACACATTCACAAACCTGATTTTGTTCAACACATTCCAACACCATCTTCAACTCCACCAATCCGAATTCTAGAACATCAAAACAGAGAGGAAAAATTTGCCCAGTGACGATTGCGGCGAGTCGGAGTTCGAATGGAGGAGTGTAGTTGCGCGACGATTGCAGACCCATTCACGGTGGTTGGTGTGGCGGCGACAAGTCGTAGTGGTTGTTGGGTGTGAAGGAGAAATCAAAAAAAGGAAGGAGGAGATGCGTGGACGTCGGCGATGACTCCGGTGACAATCGATGTCGTCAGAGGTGGCTTTGGTTGCGCCAACGGCATTCGTGAGCAAGGGAAGTCTCGCGGAAGAAAAGATCGAAGAGCGAAGATGCGTTTACGCTGATGATAACCGGAGCCAATGACGACGACTCCAGTATGGAAAGGAGGTGATGGCGACGACTTTGCCTGGCTGTCAGTGGCGCTACGAGAGAAGCAGTAACGACTGGTTTTGTTGTGTGTTAGAGAAGAAGAGCTCTTGGAGTTTGGGAGGAAACCTTATTTTTGTTCTATTTTGAAGAGTTGGGCTCAGCCCACTTCTACTCATTACACCTACCTTTTCAGCCACTGCACCCCACCCCTAATGTGTGCTTTGGATCTGACCCTTGATCCGTGTACCTCCCATCTTAATATCTGCACCTCCCCTATTTGCAGATTTGAATTATTTTGTGTTTTTGATTTTCATTTGCTGATTGTACCCCAATTTTCACTGTTTACACCTCTCCTGCATTTTCCCTCCATTTTCAGTTTTTACTCTGCACACCTCCATCCGTACTCTGCGCACCTCCATCTCTAATCCTTGCACACCCCATTTTTTGTCTTTGCGCATCCCCTGTTTCTTAATCTATGCACCCCTGTTTTCATTTCATACACCTCCACAATTGATAACCTTGCACCTCTGTTTATGTTTATCTTGTTTTGGGCCTGTGTTTTATGTTTATTTCATGCACCTCACACATTACTCATGCACCCTATTATTATTTTTTTCGTTTCACTTTTGTCCTTTTTGTTATTAAATTTTCTTTTATCCTTTTTTGTTATTTATCCATTTTTTTTTCTCAAAAAAAAAAGAGAAAACAAAAAATGTTTTAAATTATAAAAATTACAAAGAAAAAAATAGGAAAATCTAAAAATGAAAAATGTTCTCTTTTGCTTTATTGTGTCTGTCTGTTTGCCCGCACCGTGTGACACTCATTTTCAAAATACCAAAAATAGTTTTCTTTATATTTTAGTGTATGTCCGATCGCTTGCATCGTATGACACATGTTTTGAAATAATTCAAAAACACCAAAAAAAATATATATAAAATTTCAAAATATAAAAACATCAACGTTTTTAAACAAGATACCCCTTTAAGAACTACGTGATCCTTGATTCTCCATTGTGAGATACGTAGGAGCAAGGCCAGTCCTTGATTCTCCATTGTGAGATACGTAAGACAAGGTCAATCCTTGTCGGGCCCAAAAAATTAAAACAAAACATTTTGTTTCTTTTAGGATTTTTGTCTTATTATTTTTGGGGAAAATTAATATTTTGAAAATCACATCAGCTTTGCATTTTTAATTAAAGGTACCGCCCTCGGGCGGGCGCAGTAGGGTGCTAACACCTTCCCTACGCGTAACCGACTCCCGGATCCAAAATCTAGTTTTTCGCAGACTTGTTTTATTTTTATGGTTTTCCATAGTTTTCCAGAATAACTATGGTGGCGACTCCAAATCTCTTTTTAAACCCGTTTTCTTTTATCGGTTCGCCTTCCCGTCGCGATTCCGGTTGCGACAGCTGGCGACTCTACTGGGGACGCTAGAGAGTCAAGCCTTTTAATTAGATATGCAAACTTGATGTGATTTTCCTAATGTTTTCTTTCCCCATTTCTTTCATTTGTGTATTCTTGTCTTTATATGTGTTTGTATATATTTTCTTTTTGGATTAATTGTGTGTGAATTACTTTGCTTATTTTGATATATATGGAATTGCTCTACTTGCCTGGGAAATTTTCTGGTTGTTTTGCAGGTGGGGGTTTGGGAATGCATCATTCTCCATTCATACACACATTGTGCATATCATGAGTGGGGCCCTATACCCGGGTCTGTGTAACTTAGAATTAGAGGGGATTGTGTAGCAGTGCCATAGTGGATGAACTTCCCAAGTGGTCATTGTGAGAACCCCAACTAGAGTTTGCTTGTTTTCTTGGTACTCTCACTCCTTGTTGTATACCAACTGTTGTGGGAAATATCATGAAGTGAGCCATAACTCTAGTGACCTTGATCCTTAAGTTTAGGGAACCATCCCGGTGAGCGCATGTACTTCACCCTAGACCTTAAGCGTCAAACCTCTATTAAGCACAAAGGGAGATTGCTTGCTTTAATCATCTACATGTGAATAAGTGCCTATTTAGGCACAATCATGCATAGCATTTTTATATCATACATCTCATCTCATGAAAATAATCGCCTCTTGAGGCATAAACATGCATTTCATTATGTCACTCTGCATTCATGCATTTCATTATGTCACTCTGCATATCATGCATGATGTTTCCAAATACTTGTATCACATTTCATCATCATATCATGGGAATAAATGCCTCTTGAAGCACATGCATTACATCTCATGTAGGTTTTTTCAATTAGCTGCATATCATGCATGGTACTCTTTAATCGCATCGACATACAAGTGAGTAAGTGCCTCTTGGGCACAAACTTGCGTTGCAATTGTTGTTTTTAGTCATAGTGGCATGTACATAGTTTTTTTTAATCCATATCATGCATCTCACCTCATATGGATAAACAGACTCTGCAAAAGAGAGGAAGGAAATGAAAAAGGTACATTTTGAGTCACTTGTTTTTCTCGCAAATCATCAAATTCACTTCTTGAAAAAAAAAGAGAACAATGGGGTGTCACGCTTTTCTGGGGTCAAATGTTTAATCAAGAATAACGACTTAACTTTTTCTTTTGAGACGTTCGTGTGCGCATGGTTTGAAATAGTCCATCCTTCGACTTCCCTACAATGAAGGATTTGCCCTATCAACATTGGCATTACCCAAGTTGATAAACATAAACCCTTAGAGTTGGTAGATTTTCTAAGTTTATCCTTGTCTACACTTGTTGGGTGGTCTTTGAATCCATCGAGACAAAAAAAAATCATTAAAAAAAGGGAAAATGAGGAAAGAAGAAAATAAAGTTTGCTAGACTAAAAATCAAAAAAGGCAGTTTTGGCAACAAAAAAAAAAACATGCTTTGGTCAAATTAGTAGGTTGAATGAATAGATAATGTTTGATATCATATCTTTTGAAGCATTTGTCTAATCTGCATAACATGAGATTTTCAAACTCATCCTTTTTTTTCATTACATTTTCACCATAAAGCCTACATTTTGAATTTCATGGAGGATCAACATAAAAGGGGCACACTGGCCTGGATAGACTACGAGCAAATCTCTTAGCATGAAAATAAAAATATAAAAATGTCTGCTAGACTGAAAACCTGAAAGGGTGGTTTAGGCAAAAAAAAAAGAATAAAAAAATGAATAAAAGCAAGGGACAAACTTTAACATGAACCAATTTTTTTTTCTTGAGTTAAAATTTATTGAAAGAGAAAATAATCATGTTTTGGAAATGATGTGTGGCCATGTTTCTTTATCATAAAACACAAAATGTGATCCTTTGTTACCCCTTTGAGACTTAAAAGAGCAAATATTTTTCTTTCAAATTACCTTGAACAAGGGTCATCTCACATTGATGGTTTGCACTTTTGTTTGACAGACGGTTCACCAATAAAAAATTCCATCAGAATCAAAAAATTTGAAAAAGACAAAAAATGATGATGATGATTTGGTTACATCAAGAAGAAATAAAAAAAAAGAGAATTGATGTTTAGAGAAAAAAAAGAGAAATGGTGAACACATAAGAGGCAAATGAATTTATGATGCAACATTATTCAAAAATCATTTTTCCAAAATACCATCACATCTTTTTGAGTTTTTACTATCCACATTTGCTTTCATACCCATAGCCTTGACCACGATACAAGCATAATAAAGCCCACACAGATCCAAGACTGATTATCGGTACCTTTCAAAAAGTTTAATTCATGGAAATCATACTGACGTGCTGACAGGTTTGTCCAAAATTCAAAAAAAAAAGGAAAATAAAAATTGAAAAATATGTTTTGAGATTTGCTTTCAGTGATTCAGACAGCGTTTCATTCACATGTGCCTAAAGCTCCTTAAAATAAGTCTGGTTAATCAATTAGATAAGGGGCATCCTCCTTCGTTGTTTCATTCTCACCCTCTTCATGGATTTCATCTTCATTTCCTACCATATCCTCTACTCTCAACCCAAACTTATCCAACAATTTCATACAATTGTCCAATCTTTTTCTCTAAAATCCAAACTAGACAGTTGCTTCATTTCACCATTCATATGACTTGTCATTTATCCCAAGATAGGGCACTTTCACCCTAACCATCATGGTTACACTAGAGGCAATGTCTAGAGTCCCTACCACATTTCAACCTTTTCATGCCTTACTATAACTTGGGCAGATCAAACACAATCTGTGTGTCAATCCAGGTCCTCAAATCAGAGAAATCTTTGAAGTCCTCTTAATTTGTCTAACCCTTTCATCAATAAATGGGGAAGTCAAACACATTTTGTACCCTGAAACCAATCCATACTCTCAAGTTGGGCCAACTTTTGAAGTCCATATCATTTTCTTCATGTCATCAATATCTGGGGCAAGGCCAAACATACTTGGTGCCCTAAGACTAAATCAAACTGGGTCAGCTCCGTAGTCGGTCCTTGTCATCTCATCCAACCCCTCCTAAACCCTTGGAAATTTTATGCATGTTGTTTAGATGATGCTTCAAAGAAAATGATAAAAAATAGAGATTTTCAATAAATTGATCAAACCAAAGAGTTGATTTCAAAAGTGAAGAAAAAATGAAAGAAAAATAATGTCTCATGAAGAAGGGAACACCCTATTATCTGACCGAAGGCAAGTGAAAAAAAAAAACCAACTAGGGCAATCCTTTTCACCCAATCCTTCATTTCCACTACCCATTTTGAAACAACATCCCTCGTTCATTCAAATTCTTCTCCAAACACCAAAACTGGGGCAGTTTCATGGGTTTCACATGAATATCTCACCCTAACATTCATTGATCAATATCCTTATACCCTTTTTCTCATACACCATAATTAGGGCAATTTTTGGGATTCTTGTGTTTTTCAACCTGATATTCACATATTGCTTCTCCTTTGAAGGGTGTGTAGGAGACAACGTGCCCGCACAACTATCTCAGTCTCCTTCAAACTCTTCCCAAACATTTCTAGCTTTCACTCACTTGTGAATTCAAACATGCGTGCACTAATATCATGAAAGAGAAAGTCAAAGATATACTAATTTCAGATGTTAGACCTCGATAAATGTGACATTCCTCACTTTCATGAAACATTGAAAATAAATATGAGTTTGATGATTGCAAATGAAACAGTTGGCTCATACTTGCATAGAATAATCAAAGGACAAAACATAACCAACATTGTTTTCATCAGGCATTCATTTTTTCATGTATATCTGGGTTTCGACACCCTCATCCTTGCATCAAGGTTTTGACACCTTGTTTCTCTTGCATATCGGGGTTACGACACCCTAATCCCTACACCAAGGTTTTGACACCTTGTTTCTTCTACACATCGAGGTTACAACACCCTGATCCCTGCACTAAGGTTTTGACACCTTGTTTCTTTTGCATATCGAGGTTACGACACCCTAATCCCTACACCAAGGTTTTGACACCTTGTTTCTCCTACACATCGAGGTTACAACACCCTGATCCTGCACTAAGGTTTCGACATCTTGTCCCTCTTGTCTAAGTTAGGGTTCCTACGCTTTGCCAAGGTTCTACATCTTGTTTTTCTCCTTACTAAGTTGGGGTTTCAACATTCTGTCAAGGTTTCAACACATTGTTTCTTCTCTTTAAGAACATGGCTACCAAAGTCTGAACACATTGTCAACTCTCTCTTGCAATCATTACTCCATTTCAAAATACGTGGAATTTCATTCTACGTATTTCTATAACAATGAGTCTGATGATTAAAAAGAAAACAATTGACTCTAGCAAAAATTTTCAAAAGGTAGAGCATAACAAGTTTTTCATCATGCATTCATACATTTCAGGATCTTGATCTCTACAATAATGTTTTGATCCCTTGTGCTTGAAATGAGAAAACATGCTTTTTTATCATGAATAACCATTTGCATGATATATCATCGTTCATGTATTGACTCCAGATTCGAAAAGCACAAATATCTTGACATCATAACATGAGTGAGCATTTTCATGCATCATACATCTTCAACCATTGTTTCTTCTGAAGGAGTCGATTTACAAAACCCTCTTCTTGGCATTTCTCAAATTAAGGATCATCTTCAAAGACCTATATATCCTCTAAGCCCAGTTTCGTACTGGCCACCAAGCCTAGTTCCGTACTGGCCCATAAAGCCCATCTCACTTGGCCCGCTAAGCCTATCTCGGGACCCTCTCCTTAGGAATGGTCAACTCTTATGTTCTCCTTTCGGACAACGACCCTCTCCTTAGGATTGGTCAAGTCCAGATCCTCTTTTACATCAAGGCCCTCTCCGATGGAATGGTCATTGATTTTCTTATGTTTACATCAAGGCCCTCTCCGATGGAATGGTCATTGATTTTCTTTCTTCACATCAAGGCCCTCTCCAATGGAATGGTCATTGATTTTTGTCACATCAAGGCCCTCTCCGATGGAATGGTCATTGATTTTCTTATGTTTACATCAAGGCTGATGTGACCCCAACAAGCCCAAGCTCAAGTGCATCAACAAGCCCAAACCCACATCAAGGCCCAATCACTAGAAGCATGATGAGAAAGATTCACATGGGCCTCTCACAAGATGATCAAGTCAATCATGGGCTTTTTACATTATTCACATGGGCTAAAGAAATCTCTAAAATATGAGATTATGCATGAAGGAAGTAGTATAGATTTAAATTGGGCCATTGTTTAGGCCTTGTTTTTCTAGAATAATAAGTCAAACATTGTGTAGTTAAATTGATAAAATTGGGCTTGACTAAGCCCAATAGGAGATTTGGTCATGAGCTACCAAAGGTCAAAGGTGGACTAAGTGGAAGTCAACATTCTTCCTACACCTCATGGATCATGCATCCCATGGAGCCAAGTCCACACTCCACCCATGTGCCTCCTTCATCCAAGGGCTAAGAGAGTGTCTTCTTTTCCAAGCCTTCATCCAAAGGCTAGGAAGATGCCTCCTTCTCCAAGCCACCATCCAAGGGTGATGATTAAAGCTTCTCCTCCAAGCTTAATCTAAGGGCCAAGAATTAGTCTAGCTTTTAGGCTCACATATAAAAGCCAAAAGTAGACCATTTGTACATTTGAACTCTTGAAATTTCTAATAGAATGTTTGTGTTGAGATCACTCCACTCTTCTATTATTTTGAGAGCACACATGGCTAACCTTCTCCTTCATCTCCTCTAGCCACCTTCCATACCATAGCTTCACTTCTATTCTTCATCTTCACCAAAAACCTCCATTGCCTAGAGCTCTTCTTGCTCTTACCTTCATTTCCGCTGCATTTCATCTTCTTTTTGGTGTCTTCCATGGCTCTCCTTACTCTCCTACACCAAGGACGTCCATCAAAGGCCCTCTCCTATTTTTCTACCATTTATTTTAATTCTTTTACTAAGTTTTACTATTTACTAATTAAATAATTGATATTTTATATATAAAAATTGCAAAAAAATTAACAAGAAACAAGTTGGCCAATACCAGGATGGGATTTTTGTTCTTAAATTTGACAAGTTCCATCTCCTGGTAACACTTTTTTAATACTTTTTACTAGTTTTAACTATTTACAATTGAAATAATTGAAATTTTATGTACAAAGATATCTCAAAATTTCATAACAAACAGGTTGACAGATACTCATATGCGATTTGTTTCCGAAATTTAAAAGATTAAATCTCTAGGTAAATATTTTTCAATTTTTATTACTACTTTCTACCATATACAATTTAAATAATTCATGTTTTCTACATACAACTTGCTCAAATTTTCATGAGAAACTTGTTGCAAATACTCAAAAGGGATTAATGGTGTTATGAAATTTGAAATTTTTCTTTTTTTTGTGACAGTTCCTTAATTTTTTACTAATTTTTACTATTTAAGATCTAAATAATCAAAATTTTACATATGAAAATGGGAAAAAAATCACAAGAATTAAGTTCGCCAATACTAGGATAGGATTTGTGTTCTTAAATTTGACAAGTTCCATCTCCTGTAACACTTTTTCAATTCTTTTTACTATTTTTAACTATTTACATTTCAAATAATTGAACTTTCATGTACAAAAAGATCTCAAAATTTCATAACAAACATGTTGGCGGATACTCAAATTGGATTAGTTTCTGAAATTTAAAAAATTCAATCTCTAGGCAACAAATTTTCAATTGTTTTTTACTACTTTCTACGATTTACAATTTAAATAATCATGTTTTCTACATAAATATTGCTCAAAGTTTCTTAAGAAATTTGTCGCAAATACTCAAAAGGGATTACTGGTGTTATGAAATTTGAAAAATTTAATATTTTTCTACCGTTTATTTTAATTCTTTTACTAAGTTTGACTATTTACTAATTAAATAATTGATATTTTATATATAAAAATTGCAAAAAAATTAACAAGAAACAAGTTGGCCAATACCAGGATAGGATTTGTGTTCTTAAATTTGACAAGTTCCATCTCCTGGTAACACTTTTTTAATTCTTTTTACTAGTTTTAACTATTTACAATTGAAATAATTGAAATTTTGTGTACAAAGATATCTCAAAATTTCATAACAAACAGGTTGACAGATACTCATATGCGATTTGTTTCTGAAATTGAAAAAATTAAATCTCTAGGTAACAATTTTTCAATTTTTTTTACTACTTTCTACCATATACAATTTAAATAATTCATGTTTTCTACATACAAATTGCTCAAATTTTCATGAGAAACTTGTTGCAAATACTCAAAGGGGATTAATGGTGTTACGAAATTTGAAATTTTTCTTGTTTTCGTGACAATTCCTTAATTTTTTACTAATTTTTACTATTTAAGATCTAAATAATCGAAATTTTATATATGAAAATGGGAAAAAAATCACAAGAATTAAGTTCGCCAATACTAGGATAGGATTTGTGTTCTTAGATTTGACAAGTTCCATCTCCTGTAACACTTTTTCAATTCTTTTTACTATTTTTAACTATTTACATTTCAAATAATTGAACTTTCATGTACAAAAAGATCTCAAAATTTCATAACAAACATGTTGGCGGATACTCAAATTGGATTAGTTTCTGAAATTTAAAAAATTCAATCTCTAGGCAACAAATTTTCAATTGTTTTTTACTATTTTCTACTATTTACAATTTAAATAATTCATGTTTTCTACATAAATATTGCTCAGAGTTTCTTAAGAAACTTGTCGCAAATACTCAAAGGGGATTACTGGTGTTATGAAATTTGAAAAATTTCCTGTTTTTCTACCGTTTATTTTAATTCTTTTACTAAGTTTTACTATTTACTAATTAAATAATTGATATTTTATATATAAAAATTTCAAAAAATTTACGCACGAAACAAGTTGGCCAATACCAGGATGGGATTTGTGTTCTTAAATTTGACAAGTTCCATCTCCTGGTAACACTTTTTTAATTCTTTTTACTAGTTTTAACTATTTACAATTGAAATAATTGAAATTTTATGTACAAAGATATCTCAAAATTTCATAACAAACAGGTTGACAGATACTCATATGCTATTTGTTTCTGAAATTTAAAAAATTAAATTTCTAGGTAACAATTTTTCAATTTTTTTTACTACTTTCTACCATATACAATTTAAATAATTCATGTTTTCTACATACAAATTGCTCAAATTTTCATGAGAAACTTGTTGCAAATACTCAAAGAGGATTAATGGTATTATGAAATTTGAAATTTTTCTTTTTTTTATGACAGTTCCTTAATTTTTTACAAATTTTTACTATTTAAGATCTAAATAATCGAAATTTTATATATGAAAACGGGAAAAAAATCACAAGAATTAAGTTCGCCAATACTAGGATAGGATTTGTGTTCTTAAATTTGAGAAGTTCCATCTCCTGTAACACATTTTCAATTCTTTTTACTATTTTTAACTATTTACATTTCAAATAATTGAACTTTCATGTACAAAAAGATCTCAAAATTTCATAACAAACATGTTGGCGGATACTCAAATTGGATTAGTTTCTGAAATTTAAAAAATTCAATCTCTAGGCAACAAATTTTCAATTGTTTTTTACTACTTTCTACTATTTACAATTTAAATAATTCATGTTTTCTACATAAATATTGCTCAAAGTTTCTTAAGAAACTTGTCGCAAATACTCAAAGGGGATTACTGGTGTTATGAAATTCGAAAAATTTCCCTTTTTTCTACCGTTTATTTTAATTCTTTTACTAAGTTTTACTATTTACTAATTAAATAATTGATATTTTATATATAAAAATTTCAAAAAATTTACACAAGAAAAAAGTTGGCCAATACCAGGATAGGATTTGTGTTCTTAAATTTGACAAGTTCCATCTCCTGGTAACACTTTTTTAATTCATTTTACTAGTTTTAACTATTTACAATTGAAATAATTGAAATTTTATGTACAAAGATATCTCAAAATTTCATAACAAACAGGTTGACAGATACTCATATGCGATTTGTTTCTGAAATTTAAAAAATTAAATCTCTAGGTAACAATTTTTCAATTTTTTTTACTACTTTCTACCATATACAATTTAAATAATTCATGTTTTCTACATACAAATTGCTCAAATTTTCATGAGAAACTTGTTGCAAATACTCAAAGAGGATTAATGGTATTACGAAATTTGAAATTTTTCTTTTTTTTATGACAGTTCCTTAATTTTTTACTAATTTTTACTATTTAAGATCTAAATAATCGAAATTTTATATATGAAAACGGGAAAAAAATCACAAGAATTAAGTTCGCCAATACTAGGATAGGATTTGTGTTCTTAAATTTGAGAAGCTCCATCTCCTGTAACACATTTTCAATTCTTTTTACTATTTTTAACTATTTACATTTCAAATAATTGAACTTTCATGTACAAAAAGATCTCAAAATTTCATAACAAACATGTTGGCGGATACTCAAATTGGATTAGTTTCTGAAATTTAAAAAATTCAATCCCTAGGCAACAAATTTTCAATTGTTTTTTACTACTTTCTACTATTTACAATTTAAATAATTCATGTTTTCTACATAAATATTGCTCAAAGTTTCTTAAGAAACTTGTCGCAAATACTCAAAGGGGATTACTGGTGTTATGAAATTTGAAAAATTTAATATTTTTCTACCGTTTATTTTAATTCTTTTACTAAGTTTGACTATTTACTAATTAAATAATTGATATTTTATATATAAAAATTGCAAAAAAATTAACAAGAAACAAGTTGGCCAATACCAGGATAGGATTTGTGTTCTTAAATTTGACAAGTTCCATCTCCTGGTAACACTTTTTTAATTCTTTTTACTAGTTTTAACTATTTACAATTGAAATAATTGAAATTTTATGTACAAAGATATCTCAAAATTTCATAACAAACAGGTTGACAGATACTCATATGCGATTTGTTTCTGAAATTTAAAAAATTAAATCTCTAGGTAACAATTTTTCAAATTTTTTTTACTACTTTCTACCATATACAATTCAAATAATTCATCTTTTCTACATACAAATTGCTCAAATTTTCATGAGAAACTTGTTGCAAATACTCAAAGGGGATTAATGGTGTTACGAAATTTGAAATTTTTCTTGTTTTCGTGACAGTTCCTTAATTTTTTACTAATTTTTACTATTTAAGATCTAAATAATCGAAATTTTATATATGAAAATGGGAAAAAAATCACAAGAATTAAGTTCGCCAATACTAGGATAGGATTTGTGTTCTTAAATTTGACAAGTTCCATCTCCTGTAACACTTTTTCAATTCTTTTGACTATTTTTAACTATTTACATTTCAAATAATTGAACTTTCATGTACCAAAAGAGCTCAAAATTTCATAACAAACATGTTGGCAGAAACTCAAATTGGATTAGTTTCTGAAATTTAAAAAATTCAATCTCTAGGCAACAAATTTTCAATTGTTTTTTACTACTTTCTACTATTTACAATTTAAATAATTCATGTTTTCTACATAAATATTGCTCAAAGTTTCTTAAGAAACTTGTCGCAAATACTCAAAGGGGATTACTGGTGTTATGAAATTTGAAAAATTTCCTGTTTTTCTACCGTTTATTTTAATTCTTTTACTAAGTTTTACTATTTAATAATTAAATAATTGATATTTTATATATAAAAATTTCAAAAAATTTACACAAGAAACAAGTACGCCAATACCAGGATGGGATTTGTGTTCTTAAATTTGACAAGTTCCATCTCCTGGTAACACTTTTTTAATTCTTTTTACTAGTTTTAACTATTTACAATTGAAATAATTGAAATTTTATGTACAAAGATATCTCAAAATTTCATAACAAACAGGTTGACAGATACTCATATGCGATTTGTTTCTGAAATTTAAAAAATTAAATCTCTAGGTAACAATTTTTCAAATTTTTTTTACTACTTTCTACCATATACAATTCAAATAATTCATCTTTTCTACATACAAATTGCTCAAATTTTCATGAGAAACTTGTTGCAAATACTCAAAGGGGATTAATGGTGTTACGAAATTTGAAATTTTTCTTGTTTTCGTGACAGTTCCTTAATTTTTTACTAATTTTTACTATTTAAGATCTAAATAATCGAAATTTTATATATGAAAATGGGAAAAAATCACAAGAATTAAGTTCGCCAATACTAGGATAGGATTTGTGTTCTTAAATTTGACAAGTTCCATCTCCTGTAACACTTTTTCAATTCTTTTTACTATTTTTAACTATTTACATTTCAAATAATTGAACTTTCATGTACAAAAAGATCTCAAAATTTCATAACAAACATGTTGGCGGATACTCAAATTGGATTAGTTTCTGAAATTTAAAAAATTCAATCTCTAGGCAACAAATTTTCAATTGTTTTTTACTACTTTCTACTATTTACAATTTAAATAATTCATGTTTTCTACATAAATATTCCTCAAAGTTTCTTAAGAAACTTGTCGCAAATACTCAAAGGGGATTACTGGTGTTATGAAATTTGAAAAATTTCCTGTTTTTCTACCGTTTATTTTAATTCTTTTACTAAGTTTTACTATTTACTAATTAAATAATTGATATTTTATATATAAAAATTTCAAAAAATTTACACAAGAAACAAGCTGGCCAATACCAGGATGGGATTTGTGTTCTTAAATTTGACAAGTTCCATCTCCTGGTAACACTTTTTTAATTCTTTTTACTAGTTTTAACTATTTACAATTGAAATAATTGAAATTTTATGTACAAAGATATCTCAAAATTTCATAACAAACAGGTTGACAGATACTCATATGCGATTTGTTTCTGAAATTTAAAAAATTAAATCTCTAGGTAACAATTTTTCAATTTTTTTTACTACTTTCTACCATATACAATTTAAATAATTCATGTTTTCTACATACAAATTGCTCAAATTTTCATGAGAAACTTGTTGCAAATAGTCAAAGGGGATTAATGGTGTTACGAAATTTGAAATTTTTCTTGTTTTCGTGACAGTTCCTTAATTTTTTACTATTTTTTACTATTTAAGATCTAAATAATCGAAATTTTATATATGAAAATGGGAAAAAATCACAAGAATTAAGTTCGCGAATACTAGGATAGGATTTGTGTTCTTAAATTTGACAAGTTCCATCTCCTGTAACACTTTTTCAATTCTTTTTACTATTTTTAACTATTTACATTTCAAATAATTGAACTTTCATGTACAAAAAGATCTCAAAATTTCATAACAAACATGTTGGCGGATACTCAAATTGGATTAGTTTCTGAAATTTAAAAAATTCAATCTCTAGGCAACAAATTTTCAATTGTTTTTTACTACTTTCTACTATTTACAATTTAAATAATTCATGTTTTCTACATAAATATTCCTCAAAGTTTCTTAAGAAACTTGTCGCAAATACTCAAAGGGGATTACTGGTGTTATGAAATTTGAAAAATTTCCTGTTTTTCTACCGTTTATTTTAATTCTTTTACTAAGTTTTACTATTTACTAATTAAATAATTGATATTTTATATATAAAAATTTCAAAAAATTTACACAAGAAACAAGCTGGCCAATACCAGGATGGGATTTGTGTTCTTAAATTTGACAAGTTCCATCTCCTGGTAACACTTTTTTAATTCTTTTTACTAGTTTTAACTATTTACAATTGAAATAATTGAAATTTTATGTACAAAGATATCTCAAAATTTCATAACAAACAGGTTGACAGATACTCATATGCGATTTGTTTCTGAAATTTAAAAAATTAAATCTCTAGGTAACAATTTTTCAATTTTTTTTACTACTTTCTACCATATACAATTTAAATAATTCATGTTTTCTACATACAAATTGCTCAAATTTTCATGAGAAACTTGTTGCAAATAGTCAAAGGGGATTAATGGTGTTACGAAATTTGAAATTTTTCTTGTTTTCGTGACAGTTCCTTAATTTTTTACTATTTTTTACTATTTAAGATCTAAATAATCGAAATTTTATATATGAAAATGGGAAAAAATCACAAGAATTAAGTTCGCGAATACTAGGATAGGATTTGTGTTCTTAAATTTGACAAGTTCCATCTCCTGTAACACTTTTTCAATTCTTTTTACTATTTTTAACTATTTACATTTCAAATAATTGAACTTTCATGTACAAAAAGATCTCAAAATTTCATAACAAACATGTTGGCGGATACTCAAATTGGATTAGTTTCTGAAATTTAAAAAATTCAATCTCTAGGCAACAAATTTTCAATTGTTTTTTACTACTTTCTACTATTTACAATTTAAATAATTCATGTTTTCTACATAAATATTCCTCAAAGTTTCTTAAGAAACTTGTCGCAAATACTCAAAGGGGATTACTGGTGTTATGAAATTTGAAAAATTTCCTGTTTTTCTACCGTTTATTTTAATTCTTTTACTAAGTTTTACTATTTACTAATTAAATAATTGATATTTTATATATAAAAATTTCAAAAAATTTACACAAGAAACAAGCTGGCCAATACCAGGATGGGATTTGTGTTCTTAAATTTGACAAGTTCCATCTCCTGGTAACACTTTTTTAATTCTTTTTACTAGTTTTAACTATTTACAATTGAAATAATTGAAATTTTATGTACAAAGATATCTCAAAATTTCATAACAAACAGGTTGACAGATACTCATATGCGATTTGTTTCTGAAATTTAAAAAATTAAATCTCTAGGTAACAATTTTTCAAATTTTTTTTTCTACTTTCTACCATATACAATTCAAATAATTCATCTTTTCTACATACAAATTGCTCAAATTTTCATGAGAAACTTGTTGCAAATACTCAAAGGGGATTAATGGTGTTACGAAATTTGAAATTTTTCTTGTTTTCGTGACAGTTCCTTAATTTTTTACTAATTTTTACTATTTAAGATCTAAATAATCGAAATTTTATATATGAAAATGGGAAAAAATCACAAGAATTAAGTTCGCCAATACTAGGATAGGATTTGTGTTCTTAAATTTGACAAGTTCCATCTCCTGTAACACTTTTTCAATTCTTTTTACTATTTTTAACTATTTACATTTCAAATAATTGAACTTTCATGTACAAAAAGATCTCAAAATTTCATAACAAACATGTTGGCGGATACTCAAATTGGATTAGTTTCTGAAATTTAAAAAATTCAATCTCTAGGCAACAAATTTTCAATTGTTTTTTACTACTTTCTACTATTTACAATTTAAATAATTCATGTTTTCTACATAAATATTCCTCAAAGTTTCTTAAGAAACTTGTCGCAAATACTCAAAGGGGATTACTGGTGTTATGAAATTTGAAAAATTTCCTGTTTTTCTACCGTTTATTTTAATTCTTTTACTAAGTTTTACTATTTACTAATTAAATAATTGATATTTTATATATAAAAATTTCAAAAAATTTACACAAGAAACAAGCTGGCCAATACCAGGATGGGATTTGTGTTCTTAAATTTGACAAGTTCCATCTCCTGGTAACACTTTTTTAATTCTTTTTACTAGTTTTAACTATTTACAATTGAAATAATTGAAATTTTATGTACAAAGATATCTCAAAATTTCATAACAAACAGGTTGACAGATACTCATATGCGATTTGTTTCTGAAATTTAAAAAATTAAATCTCTAGGTAACAATTTTTCAAATTTTTTTTACTACTTTCTACCATACACAATTCAAATAATTCATCTTTTCTACATACAAATTGCTCAAATTTTCATGAGAAACTTGTTGCAAATACTCAAAGGGGATTAATGGTGTTACGAAATTTGAAATTTTTCTTGTTTTCGTGACAGTTCCTTAATTTTTTACTAATTTTTACTATTTAAGATCTAAATAATCAAAATTTTATATATGAAAATGGGAAAAAAATCACAAGAATTAAGTTCGCCAATACTAGGATAGGATTTGTGTTCTTAAATTTGACAAGTTCCATCTCCTGTAACACTTTTTCAATTCTTTTGACTATTTTTAACTATTTACATTTCAAATAATTGAACTTTCATGTACCAAAAGATCTCAAAATTTCATAACAAACATGTTGGCAGAAACTCAAATTGGATTAGTTTCTGAAATTTAAAAAATTCAATCTCTAGGCAACAAATTTTCAATTGTTTTTTACTACTTTCTACTATTTACAATTTAAATAATTCATGTTTTCTACATAAATATTGCTCAAAGTTTCTTAAGAAACTTGTCGCAAATACTCAAAGGGGATTACTGGTGTTATGAAATTTGAAAAATTTCCTGTTTTTCTACCGTTTATTTTAATTCTTTTACTAAGTTTTACTATTTACTAATTAAATAATTGATATTTTATATATAAAAATTTCAAAAAATTTACACAAGAAACAAGTAGGCCAATACCAGGATGGGATTTGTGTTCTTAAATTTGACAAGTTCCATCTCCTGGTAACACTTTTTTAATTCTTTTTACTAGTTTTAACTATTTACAATTGAAATAATTGAAATTTTATGTACAAAGATATCTAAAAATTTCATAACAAACAGGTTGACAGATACTCATATGCGATTTGTTTCTGAAATTTAAAAAATTAAATCTCTAGGTAACAATTTTTCAAATTTTTTTTACTACTTTCTATCATATACAATTCAAATAATTCATCTTTTCTGCATACAAATTGCTCAAATTTTCATGAGAAACTTGTTGCAAATACTCAAAGGGGATTAATGGTGTTACGAAATTTGAAATTTTTCTTGTTTTCGTGACAGTTCCTTAATTTTTTACTAATTTTTACTATTTAAGATCTAAATAATCGAAATTTTATATATGAAAATGGGAAAAAAATCACAAGAATTAAGTTCGCCAATACTAGGATAGGATTTGTGTTCTTAAATTTGACAAGTTCCATCTGCTGTAACACTTTTTCAATTCTTTTTACTATTTTTAACTATTTACATTTCAAATAATTGAACTTTCATGTACAAAAAGATCTCAAAATTTCATAACAAACATGTTGGCGGATACTCAAATTGGATTAGTTTCTGAAATTTAAAAAATTCAATCTCTAGGCAACAAATTTTCAATTGTTTTTTACTACTTTCTACTATTTACAATTTAAATAATTCATGTTTTCTACATAAATATTGCTCAGAGTTTCTTAAGAAACTTGTCGCAAATACTCAAAGGGGATTACTGGTGTTATGAAATTTGAAAAATTTCCTGTTTTTCTACCGTTTATTTTAATTCTTTTACTAAGTTTTACTATTTACTAATTAAATAATTGATATTTTATATATAAAAATTTCAAAAAAATTTACACAAGAAACAAGTTGGCCAATACCAGGATTGGATTTGTGTTCTTAAATTTGACAAGTTCCATCTCCTGGTAACACTTTTTTAATTCTTTTTACTAGTTTTAACTATTTACAATTGAAATAATTGAAATTTTATGTACAAAGGTATCTCAAAATTTCATCACAAACAGGTTGACAGATACTCATATGCGATTTGTTTCTGAAATTTAAAAAATTAAATCTCTAGGTAACAATTTTTCAATTTTTTTTACTACTTTCTACCATATACAATTTAAATAATTCATGTTTTCTACATACAAATTGCTCAAATTTTCATGAGAAACTTGTTGCAAATACTCAATGGGGATTAATGGTGTTACGGAATTTGAAATATTTCTTGTTTTCGTGACAGTTCCTTAATTTTTTACTAATTTTTACTATTTAAGATCCAAATAATCGAAATTTTATATATGAAAATGGGAAAAAAATCACAAGAATTAAGTTCGCCAATACTAGGATAGGATTTGTGTTCTTAAATTTGACAAGTTCCATCTCCTGTAACACTTTTTCAATTCTTTTTACTATTTTTAACTATTTACATTTCAAATAATTGAACTTTCATGTACAAAAAGATCTCAAAATTTCATAACAAACATGTTGGCGGATACTCAAATTGGATTAGTTTCTGAAATTTAAAAAATTCAATCTCTAGGCAACAAATTTTCAATTGTTTTTTACTACTTTCTACTATTTACAATTTAAATAATTCATGTTTTCTACATAAATATTGCTCAGAGTTTCTTAAGAAACTTGTCGCAAATACTCAAAGGGGATTACTGGTGTTATGAAATTTGAAAAATTTCCTGTTTTTCTACCGTTTATTTTAATTCTTTTACTAAGTTTTACTATTTACTAATTAAATAATTGATATTTTATATATAAAAATTTCAAAAAAATTTACACAAGAAACAAGTTGGCCAATACCAGGATGGGATTTGTGTTCTTAAATTTGACAAGTTCCATCTCCTGGTAACACTTTTTTAATTCTTTTTACTAGTTTTAACTATTTACAATTGAAATAATTGAAATTTTATGTACAAAGATATCTCAAAATTTCATAACAAACAGGTTGACAGATACTCATATGCGATTTGTTTCTGAAATTTAAAAAATTAAATCTCTGGGTAACAATTTTTCAATTTTGTTTCCTACTTTCTACCATATACAATTTAAATAATTCACGTTTTCTACATACAAATTGCTCAAATTTTCATGAGAAACTTGTTGCAAATACTCAAAGGGGATTAATGGTGTTACGGAATTTGAAATATTTCTTGTTTTCGTGACAGTTCCTTAATTTTTTACTAATTTTTACTATTTAAGATCCAAATAATCGAAATTTTATATACGAAAATGGGAAAAAAAATCACAAGAATTAAGTTCGCCAATACTAGGATAGGATTTGTGTTCTTAAATTTGACAAGTTCCATCTCCTGGTAACACTTTTTTAATTCTTTTTGCTAGTTTTAACTATTTACAATTGAAATAATTGAAATTTTATGTACAAAGATATCTCAAAATTTCATAACAAACAGGTTGACAGATACTCATATGCGATTTGTTTCTGAAATTTAAAAAATTAAATCTCTAGGTAACAATTTTTCAATTTTTTTTACTAGTTTCTACCATATACAATTTAAATAATTCATGTTTTCTACATACAAATTGCTCAAATTTTCATGAGAAACTTGTTGCAAATACTCAATGGGGATTAATGGTGTTACAGAATTTGAAATATTTCTTGTTTTCGTGACAGTTCCTTAATTTTTTACTAATTTTTACTATTTAAGATCCAAATAATCGAAATTTTATATATGAAAATGGGAAAAAAATCACAAGAATTAAGTTCGCCAATACTAGGATAGGATTTGTGTTCTTAAATTTGACAAGTTCCATCTCCTGTAACACTTTTTCAATTCTTTTTACTATTTTTAACTATTTACATTTCAAATAATTGAACTTTCATGTACAAAAAGATCTCAAAATTTCATTACAAACATGTTGGCGGATACTCAAATTGGATTAGTTTCTGAAATTTAAAAAATTCAATCTCTAGGCAACAAATTTTCAATTGTTTTTTACTACTTTCTACTATTTACAATTTAAATAATTCATGTTTTCTACATAAATATTGCTCAAAGTTTCTTAAGAAACTTGCCGCAAATACTCAAAGGGGATTACTGGTGTTATGAAATTTGAAAAATTTCCTGTTTTTCTACCGTTTATTTTAATTCTTTTACTAAGTTTTACTCTTTACAATTTAAATAATTGATATTTTATAAATAAAAATTGCTAACAATTTCACAAGTAACGAGTTGGCCAATACTCGGATAGGATTTGTGTTCTGAAATTTGACAAAGTCCATCTCCTGGTAACACTTTTTTAATTCTTTTTACTATTTTTAACTATTTACAATCCAAATAATTGAACTTTTATATACAAAAAGATCTCAAAATTTCATAACAAACAGGTTGGCAGATACTCAAATGGGATTAGTTTCTGAAATTTATAAAATTCAATCTCTAGGTAACAAAATTTGAATTGTTTTTTACTACTTTCTACTATTTACAATTTAAATAATTCATTTTTTCTTCATAAACATTGCTCAAACTTTCATAAGAAACTTGTTGCAAATTGTCAAAGGGATTATTGGAGTTATGAAATTTGAAAATTTTCTTCTTTTTGTGACACTTTTTAATTTTTTTACTAATTTTTACTCTTTACAATTTAAATAATTGATATTTTATATATAAAAATTGCTAAAAATTTCACAAGTAACGAGTTGCTCAATACTAGGATAGGATTTGTGTTATTAAATTTGACAAATTTCATCTCCTGGTAACAATTTTTTAATTCTTTTTACTATTTTTAACTATTTACAATTCAAACAATTGACTTATATGTACAAAAAGATCTCAAATTTTCATAACAAACATGTTGGCAGATACTCAAATGGGATTAGTGTCTGAAATTTATAAAATTCAATCTCTAGGTAACAAATTTTCAATGGTTTTTTACTACTTTCTACTATTCACAATTTAAATAATTCAGGTTTTCGACATAAAAATTGCTCAAAATTTCATGAGAAACTTGTTGCAGATAGTCAAAGAGGATTATTGGTGTTATGAAATTTGAAAATTTTCTTCTTTTTGTCACACTTCTTTAATTTTTTACTAATTTTTACTATATAAAAATTAAATAATTGATATTTTATATAAAAAAACTTGAAAAAAGGTTAACAAGAAAAAAGTTAACCAATACTAGGATTTGTGTTCTGGAATTTGACAAATTCCATCTCCTGGTAACCCTTTTTTAATTCTTTTTCCTATTTTTAACTATTTAAAATTCAAGTAATTAAAATTTTATGTACAAAAATATCTCAAAATTTCATAACAAACATGTTCGCGGATACTCAAATGCAATTTGTTTCTAAATTTAAAAAATTTAATCTCTAGGTAACAATTTTTCAATTGTTTTTTACTACTTTCAACTATTTACAATTTAAATAAATCATGTTTTTTTCATGAAAGTTGCTCAAAATTTCAGAAGAAACTTGTTGCAAATTGTCAAAGGGATTATTGGTGTTATGAAATTTTAAAATTTTCTTCTTTTTGTGACACTTTTTTAATTTTTTACTAATTTTTACTCTATACAATTTAAATAATTTATATTTTATATATAAAAATTGCAAAAAATTTCACAAGTACCGAGTTGGCCAATACTAGGATAGGATTTTTGTTCTTAAATTTCACAAATTCCATCTCCTGGTAACAATTTTGTAATTATTTGTACTATTTTTAACTATTTACAATTCAAATAATTGAACTTATATGTACAAAAAGATCTATAAATTTCATAACAAACAGGTTGGCAGATACTCAAATGGGATTAGTTTTTGAAATTTATAAAATTCAATCTCTAGGTAACAAATTTTCAATGGTTTTTTACTACTTTCTACTATTCACAATTTAAATAATTCAGGTTTTCTACATAAAAATTGCTCAAAATTTCATGAGAAACTTGTTGCAGATAGTCAAAGAGGATTATTAGTGTTATGAAATTTGAAAATTTTCTTCTTTTTGTCACACTTCTTTAATTTTTTACTAATTTTTACTATATACAAATTAATTAATTGATATTTTATATAAAAAATTGCAAAAAGTTTAACAAAAAACAAGTTAACCAATACTAGGATAGGATTTGTGTTCTTGAGTTTGGCAAATTCCTTCTCCTGGTAACAATTTTTTAATTCTTTTTACTATTTTTAACTATTTGCAATTCAAATAATTGAACTTATATGTATAAAAAGATCTAAAAATTTCATAACAAACAGGTTGACAGATACTCAAATGGGATTAGTTTCTTAAACTTATAAAATTGAATCTCTAGGTAACAAATTTTCAATGGTTTTTTACTACTCTCTACTATTTACAATTTAAATAAATCATGTTTTTTTCATAAACATTGCTCAAAATTTCAGAAGAAACTTGTTGCAAATTGTCAAAGGAATAATTGGTGTTATTAAATTTGAAAATTTTCTTCTTTTTGTGACACTTTTTTAATTTTTTACTAATTTTTACTCTTTACAATTTAAATAATTGATATTTTATATATAAAAAATGTAAAAAAATTGAGAAGTAACGAGTTGGCCAATACTAGGATAGGATTCGTATTCTTAAATTTGAAAAATTCCATCTGCTTGTAACAATTTTTTAATTCTTTTTACTATTTTTAACTATTTACAATTCAAATAATTGAACTTATATGTACAAAAAGATCTAAAAATTTCATAACAAACAGGTTGGCAGATACTCAAATGGGATTAGTTTTTGAAATTTATAAAATTCAATCTCTAGGTAAAAAATTTTCAATGGTTTTTTACTACTTTCTACCATTTACAATTCAAATAATTGATGTTTTCTACATAAAAATTGCTCAAAATTTCATGAGAAACTTGTTGCAAATAGTCAAAGAGGATTATTGGTGTTATGAAATTTGAAAATTTTCTTCTTTTTGTCACACTTCTTTAATTTTTTACTAATTTTTACTATATAAAAATTAAATAGTTGATATTTTATATAAAAAAAATTGCAAAAAGTTTAACAAGAAACAAGTTAACCAATACTAGGATAGGATTTGTTTTCTTGAATTTGACAAATTTCATCTCCTGGTAATCCTTTTTTAATTCCTTTTACTATTTTTAACTATTTACAATTCAAGTAATTACAATTTTATGTACAAAAATATCTCAAAATTTCATAACAAACAGGTTCGCAGATACTCAAATGCAATTTGTTTCTAAATTTAAAAAATTCAATCTCTACGTAACAATTTTTCAATTGTTTTTTACTACTTTCAACTATTTACAATTTTAATAAATCATGTTTTCTTCATAAAAATTGCTCAAAATTTCAGAAGAAACTTGTTGCAAATTGTCAAAGGGATTATTGGTGTTATGAAATTTGAAAATTTTCTTCTTTTTGTGACACTTTTTTAATTTTTTACTAATTTTTACTCTTTACAATTGAAATAATTGATATTTTATATATAAAAATTGAAAAAAAATTTCACCAGTAACGAGTCGGCCAATACTAGGATAGGATTTGTGTTCTTAAATTTGACAAATTCCATCTCCTAGTAACAATTTTTTAATTCTTTTTACTATTTTTAACTATTTACAATTCAAATAATTGAACTTATATGTACAAAAAGATCTCAAAATTTCATAACAAACAGGTTGGCAGATACTCAAATGGGATTAGTTTCTGAAATTTATAAAATTCAATCTCTAGGTAACAAATTTTCAATGGTTTTTTACTATTTTCTAATATTTACAATTTAAATAATTCATGTTTTCTACATAAAAATTGCTCAAAATTTCATGAGAAACTTGTTGCAAATAGTCAAAGAGGATTATTGGTGTTATGAAATTTGAAAATTTTCTTCTTTTTGTCACACTTCTTTAATTTTTTACTAATTTTTACTATATAAAAATTAAATAGTTGATATTTTATATAAAAAAAATTGCAAAAAGTTTAACAAGAAACAAGTTAACCAATACTAGGATAGGATTTGTTTTCTTGAATTTGACAAATTTCATCTCCTCATAACCCTTTTTTAATTCTTTTTCCTATTTTTAACTATTTACAATTCAAGTAATTACAATTTTATGTACAAAAATATCTCAAAATTTCATAACAAACAGGTTCGCAGATACTCAAATGCAATTTGTTTCTAAATTTAAAAAATTCAATCTCTACGTAACAATTTTTCAATTGTTTTTTACTACTTTCAACTATTTACAATTTTAATAAATCATGTTTTCTTCATAAAAATTGCTCAAAATTTCAGAAGAAACTTGTTGCAAATTGTCAAAGGGATTATTGGTGTTATGAAATTTGAAAATTTTCTTCTTTTTGTGACACTTTTTTAATTTTTTACTAATTTTTACTCTTTACAATTGAAATAATTGATATTTTATATATAAAAATTGAAAAAAAATTTCACCAATAACGAGTCGGCCAATACTAGGATAGGATTTGTGTTCTTAAATTTGACAAATTCCATCTCCTAGTAACAATTTTTTAATTCTTTTTACTATTTTTAACTATTTACAATTCAAATAATTGAACTTATATGTTCAAAAAGATCTCAAAATTTCATAACAAACAGGTTGGCATATACTCAAATGGGATTAGTTTCTGAAATTTATAAAATTCAATCTCTAGGTAACAAATTTTCAATGGTTTTTTACTACTTTCTAATATTTACAATTTAAATAATTCATGTTTTCTACATAAAAATTGCTCAAAATTTCATGAGAAACTTGTTGCAAATAGTCAAAGAGGATTATTGGTGTTATGAAATTTGAAAATTTTCTTCTTTTTGTCACACTTCTTTATTTTTTTACTAATTTTTACTCTTTACAATTTAAATAATTGATATTTTATATATAAAAATTGCAAAAGATTTCACAAGTAACGAGTTGGCCAATACTAGGATAGGATTTGTGTTCTTAAATTTGACAAATTTCATCTCCTTGTAATAATTTTAATTCTTTTTACTATTTTTAACTATTTACAATTCAAATAATTGAACTTTTATGTACAAAATTTCATAACAAACATGTTCGCGGATACTCAAATGCAATTTGTTTCTAAATTTAAAAAATTCAATCTCTAGGTAACAATTTTTCAAGTTTTTTTTACTACTTTCAACTATTTACAATTTTAATAAATCATGTTTTCTTCATAACAATTGCTCAAAATTTCAGAAGAAACTTGTTGCAAATTGTCAAAAGGATTATTGGTGTTATGAAATTTGAAAATTTTCTTCTTTTTGTGACACTTTGTTAATTTTTACTAATTTTTACTCTTTACAATTTAAATAATTGATATTTTATATATAAAAATTGCAAAAAATTTCACAAGTAACGAGTTGGCCAATACTAGGATAGGATTTGTGTTCTTAAATTTGACAAATTCCATCTCCTGGTAACCCTTTTTTAATTCTTTTTCCTATTTTTAACTATTTACAATTCAAGTAATTACAATTTTATGTACAAAAATATCTCAAAATTTCATAACAAACAGGTTCGCAGATACTCAAATGCAATTTGTTTCTAAATTTTAAAAATTCAATCTCTACGTAACAATTTTTCAATTGTTTTTTACTACTTTCAACTATTTACAATTTTAATAAATCATGTTTTCTTCATAAAAATTGCTCAAAATTTCAGAAGAAACTTGTTGCAAATTGTCAAAGGGATTATTGGTGTTATGAAATTTGAAAATTTTCTTCTTTTTGTGACACTTTTTTAATTTTTTACTAATTTTTACTCTTTACAATTGAAATAATTGATATTTTATATATAAAAATTGAAAAAAAAATTCACCAGTAACGAGTGGGCCAATACTAGGATAGGATTTGTGTTCTTAAATTTGACAAATTCCATCTCCTAGTAACAATTTTTTAATTCTTTTTACTATTTTTAACTATTTACAATTCAAATAATTGAACTTATATGTACAAAAAGATCTCAAAATTTCATAACAAACAGGTTGGCAGATACTCAAATGGGATTAGTTTCTGAAATTTATAAAATTCAATCTCTAGGTAACAAATTTTCAATGGTTTTTTACTACTTTCTAATATTTACAATTTAAATAATTCATGTTTTCTACATAAAAATTGCTCAAAATTTCATGAGAAACTTGTTGCAAATAGTCAAAGAGGATTATTGGTGTTATGAAATTTGAAAATTTTCTTCTTTTTGTCACACTTCTTTATTTTTTTACTAATTTTTACTCTTTACAATTTAAATAATTGATATTTTATATATAAAAATTGCAAAAGATTTCACAAGTAACGAGTTGGCCAATACTAGGATAGGATTTGTGTTCTTAAATTTGACAAATTTCATCTCCTTGTAATAATTTTAATTCTTTTTACTATTTTTAACTATTTACAATTCAAATAATTGAACTTTTATGTACAAAAAGATCTCAAAATTTCATAACTAACAGGTTGGTAGATACTCAACTGGGATTAGTTTCTGAAATTTATAAAATTCAATCTCTAGGTAACAAATTTTCAATGGTTTTTTACTACTTTCTACTATTTACAATTTAAATAATTCTTGTTTTCTACATAAAAATTGCTCGAAATATCATGAGAAACTTGTTGCAAATAGTCAAAGAGGATTATTGGTGTTATGAAATTTGAAAATTTTCTGCTTTTTGTCACACTTCTTTAATTTTTTACTAATTTTTACTATATAAAAATTAAATAGTTGATATTTTATATAAAAAAAATTGCAAAAAGTTTAACAAGAAACAAGTTAACCAATACTAGGATAGGATTTGTTTTCTTGAATTTGACAAATTTCATCTCCTGGTAATCCTTTTTTAATTCCTTTTACTATTTTTAACTATTTACAATTCAAGTAATTACAATTTTATGTACAAAAATATCTCAAAATTTCATAACAAACAGGTTCGCAGATACTCAAATGCAATTTGTTTCTAAATTTAAAAAATTCAATCTCTACGTAACAATTTTTCAATTGTTTTTTACTACTTTCAACTATTTACAATTTTAATAAATCATGTTTTCTTCATAAAAATTGCTCAAAATTTCAGAAGAAACTTGTTGCAAATTGTCAAAGGGATTATTGGTGTTATGAAATTTGAAAATTTTCTTCTTTTTGTGACACTTTTTTAATTTTTTACTAATTTTTACTCTTTACAATTGAAATAATTGATATTTTATATATAAAAATTGAAAAAAAATTTCACCAGTAACGAGTCGGCCAATACTAGGATAGGATTTGTGTTCTTAAATTTGACAAATTCCATCTCCTAGTAACAATTTTTTAATTCTTTTTACTATTTTTAACTATTTACAATTCAAATAATTGAACTTATATGTACAAAAAGATCTCAAAATTTCATAACAAACAGGTTGGCAGATACTCAAATGGGATTAGTTTCTGAAATTTATAAAATTCAATCTCTAGGTAACAAATTTTCAATGGTTTTTTACTATTTTCTAATATTTACAATTTAAATAATTCATGTTTTCTACATAAAAATTGCTCAAAATTTCATGAGAAACTTGTTGCAAATAGTCAAAGAGGATTATTGGTGTTATGAAATTTGAAAATTTTCTTCTTTTTGTCACACTTCTTTAATTTTTTACTAATTTTTACTATATAAAAATTAAATAGTTGATATTTTATATAAAAAAAATTGCAAAAAGTTTAACAAGAAACAAGTTAACCAATACTAGGATAGGATTTGTTTTCTTGAATTTGACAAATTTCATCTCCTCATAACCCTTTTTTAATTCTTTTTCCTATTTTTAACTATTTACAATTCAAGTAATTACAATTTTATGTACAAAAATATCTCAAAATTTCATAACAAACAGGTTCGCAGATACTCAAATGCAATTTGTTTCTAAATTTAAAAAATTCAATCTCTACGTAACAATTTTTCAATTGTTTTTTACTACTTTCAACTATTTACAATTTTAATAAATCATGTTTTCTTCATAAAAATTGCTCAAAATTTCAGAAGAAACTTGTTGCAAATTGTCAAAGGGATTATTGGTGTTATGAAATTTGAAAATTTTCTTCTTTTTGTGACACTTTTTTAATTTTTTACTAATTTTTACTCTTTACAATTGAAATAATTGATATTTTATATATAAAAATTGAAAAAAAATTTCACCAATAACGAGTCGGCCAATACTAGGATAGGATTTGTGTTCTTAAATTTGACAAATTCCATCTCCTAGTAACAATTTTTTAATTCTTTTTACTATTTTTAACTATTTACAATTCAAATAATTGAACTTATATGTTCAAAAAGATCTCAAAATTTCATAACAAACAGGTTGGCATATACTCAAATGGGATTAGTTTCTGAAATTTATAAAATTCAATCTCTAGGTAACAAATTTTCAATGGTTTTTTACTACTTTCTAATATTTACAATTTAAATAATTCATGTTTTCTACATAAAAATTGCTCAAAATTTCATGAGAAACTTGTTGCAAATAGTCAAAGAGGATTATTGGTGTTATGAAATTTGAAAATTTTCTTCTTTTTGTCACACTTCTTTATTTTTTTACTAATTTTTACTCTTTACAATTTAAATAATTGATATTTTATATATAAAAATTGCAAAAGATTTCACAAGTAACGAGTTGGCCAATACTAGGATAGGATTTGTGTTCTTAAATTTGACAAATTTCATCTCCTTGTAATAATTTTAATTCTTTTTACTATTTTTAACTATTTACAATTCAAATAATTGAACTTTTATGTACAAAATTTCATAACAAACATGTTCGCGGATACTCAAATGCAATTTGTTTCTAAATTTAAAAAATTCAATCTCTAGGTAACAATTTTTCAAGTTTTTTTTACTACTTTCAACTATTTACAATTTTAATAAATCATGTTTTTTTCACAAAAATTGCTCAAAATTTGAGAAGAAACTTGTTGCAAATTGTCAAAGGGATTATTGGTGTTATGAAATTTGAAAATTTTCTTCTTTTTGTGACACTTTTTTAATTTTTACTAAATTTTACTCTTTACAATTTAAATAATTGATATTTTATATATAAAAATTGCAAAAAAATTCACAAGTAACGTGTTGGCCAACACTAGGATAGGATTTGTGTTCTTAAATTTGACAAATTCCATCTCCTGGTAACAATTTTTTAATTATTTGTACTATTTTTAACTATTTACAATTCAAATAATTGAACTTATATGTACAAAAAGATCTATAAATTTCATAACAAACAGGTTGGCAGATACTCAAATGGGATTAGTTTTTGAAATTTATAAAATTCAATCTCTAGGTAACAAATTTTCAATGGTTTTTTACTACTTTCTACTATTCAATCTCCTGGTAACCCTTTTTTAATTCTTTTTCCTATTTTTAACTATTTACAATTCAAGTAATTTCAATTTTATGTACAAAAATATCTCAAAATTTCATAACAAACAGGTTCGCGGATACTCAAATGCAATTTGTTTCTAAATTTAAAAAATTCAATCTCTACGTAACAATTTTTCAATTGTTTTTTACTACTTTCAACTATTTACAATTTTAATAAATCATGTTTTCTTCATAAAAATTGCTCTAAATTTCAGAAGAAACTTGTCGCAAATTGTCAAAGGGATTATTGGTGTTATGAAATTTGAAAATTTTCTTCTTTTTGTGACACTTTTTTAATTTTTTACTAATTTTTACTCTTTACAATTTAAATAATTGATATTTTATATATAAAAATTGAAAAAAAATTTCACCAGTAACGAGTGGGCCAATACTAGGATAGGATTTGTGTTCTTAAATTTGACAAATTCCATCTCCTAGTAACAATTTTTTAATTCTTTTTACTATTTCTAACTATTTACAATTCAAATAATTGAACTTATATGTACAAAAAGATCTCAAAATTTCATAACAAACAGGTTGGCAGATACTCAAATGGGATTAGTTTCTGAAATTTATAAAATTCAATCTCTAGGTAACAAATTTTCAATGGTTTTTTACTACTTTCTAATATTTACAATTTAAATAATTCATGTTTTCTACATAAAAATTGCTCAAAATTTCATGAGAAACTTGTTGCAAATAGTCAAAGAGGATTATTGGTGTTATGAAATTTGAAAATTTTCTTCTTTTTGTCACACTTCTTTATTTTTTTACTAATTTTTACTCTTTACAATTTAAATAATTGATATTTTATATATAAAAATTGCAAAAGATTTCACAAGTAACGAGTTGGCCAATACTAGGATAGGATTTGTGTTCTTAAATTTGACAAATTTCATCTCCTAGTAATAATTTTAACTCTTTTTACTATTTTTAACTATTTACAATTCAAATAATTGAACTTTTATGTACAGAAAGATCTCAAAATTTCATAACTAACAGGTTGGCAGATACTCAACTGGGACTAGTTTATAAAATTTATAAAATTCAATCTCTAGGTAACAAATTTTCAATGGTTTTTTACTACTTTCTACTATTTACCATTTAAATAAGTCATGTTTTTTTCATAAAAATTGCTCAAATTTTCAGAAGAAACTTGTTGCAAATTGTCAAAGGGATTATTGGTGTTATGAAATTTGAAAATGTTCTTCTTTTTGTTACACTTTTTTAATTTTTTACTAATTTTTACTCTTTACACTTTAAATAATTGATATTTTATATATAAAACTTGCAAAAGTTTTCACAAGTAACGAGTTGGCCAATACTAGGATAGGATTTGTGTTCTTAAATTTGACAAATTTCATCTCCTAATAACAATTTTTTAATTCTTTTTACTATTTTTAACTATTTACAATTCAAATAATTGAACTTATATGTACAAAAAGATCTTAAAATTTCATAACAAACAAGTTGGCAGATACTCAAATGGGATTAGTTTCTGAAATTTATAAAATTCGATCTCTAGGTAACAAATTTTCAGTGGTTTTTTACTACTTTCTACTGTTTACAATTTAAATAATTCATGTTTTCTACTTAAAAGTTGCTCAAAATTTCATGAGAAACTTGTTGCAAATAGTGAAAGAGGATTATTGGTGTTATGAAATTTGAAAATTTTCTTCTTTTTCTCACACTTCTTTAATTTTTTACTAATTTTTGCTATATACAAATTAAATAATTGATATTTTACATAAACAAATTGCAAAAAGTTTAACAAGAAACAAGTTGACCAATACTAGGATAGGATTTGTGTATTTGAATTTGACAAATTCCATCTCCTGAAAACCCTTTTTTAATTCCTTTTACTATTTTTAACTATTTACAATTCAAGTAATTAAAATTTTATGTACAAAAATATCTCAAAATTTCATAAAAAACAGGTTCGCGGATACTCAAATGCAATTTGTTTCTAAATTTATAAAATACAATCTCTAGGTAACAATTTTTCAATTGTTTTTTACTACTTTCTACTATTTACAATTTAAATAAATCATGTTTTTTTATAAAAAATTGCTCAAAATGTGAGAAGAAACTTGTTGCAAATTGTTCAAGGGATTATTGGTGTTATGAAATTTGAAAATTTTCTTCTTTTTGTGACATTTTTTTTAATTCTTTACTAATTTTTACTCTTTACAATTTAAGTAATTGATATTTTATATATAAAAATTGCAAAAGATTTCACAAGTAACGAGTTGGCCAATACTAGGATAGGATTTGTGTTCTTAAATTTGACAAATTTCATCTCCTAGTAACAATTTTTTAATTCTTTTTACTATTTTTAACTATTTACAATTCAAATAATTGAACTTATATGTACAAAAAGATCTCAAAATTTCATAACAAACAAGTTGGCAGATACTCAAATGGGATTAGTTTCTGAAATTTATAAAATTCGATCTCTAGGTAACAAATTTTCAATGGTTTTTTACTACTTTCTACTGTTTACAATTTAAATAATTCATGTTTCTACTTAAAAGTTGCTCAAAATTTCATGAGAAACTTGTTGCAAATAGTCAAAGAGGATTATTGGTGTTATGAAATTTGAAAATTTTCTTCTTTTTCTCACACTTCTTTAATTTTTTACTAATTTTTGCTATATACAAATTCAATAATTGATATTTTACATAAACAAATTGCAAAAAGTTTAACAAGAAACAAGTTGACCAATACTAGGATAGGATTTGTGTATTTGAATTTGACAAATTCCATCTCCTGATAACCCTTTTTTAATTCCTTTTACTATTTTTAAATTTACAATTCAATTAATTAAAATTTTATGTACAAAAATATCTCAAAATTTCATAAAAAACAGGTTTGCGGATACTCAAACAATTTGTTTCTAAATTTAAAAAATTCAATCTCAAGGTAACAATTTTTCAATTGTTTTTTACTACTTTCTACTATTTACGATATAAATAAATCATGTCTTTTTCATAAAAATTGCTCAAAATTTCAGAAGAAACTTGTTGCAAATTGTCAAAGGGATTATTGGTGTTATGAAATTTGAAAATTTTCTTCTTTTTGTGACACTTTTTTAATTTTTTACTAATTTTTATTCTTTACAATTTAAATAATTGATATTTTATATATAAAAAATTGAAAAAAAATTTCACCAGTAACGGGTGGGCCAATACTAGGATAGGATTTATGTTCTTAAATTTGACAAATTCCACCTCCTAGTAACAATTTTTTAATTCTTTTTACTATTTTTAACTATTTACAATTCAAATAATTGAACTTATATGTACAAAAAGATCTCAAAATTTCATAACAAACAGGTTGACAGATACTCAAATGGGATTAGTTTATGAAATTTATAAAATTCAATCTCTAGGTAACAAATTTTCAATGGTTTTTTACTACTTTCTACTATTTACAATTTAAATAATTCATGTTTTCTACATAAAAATTGCTCAAAATTTCATGAGAAACTTGTTGCAAATATTCAAACAGGATTATTGGTGTTATGAAATTTGAAAATTTTCTTCTTTTTGTCACACTTCTTTAATTTTTTACTAACTTTTACTATATACAAATTAAATAATTGATATTTCATATAAAAAAAATTGCAAAAAGTTTAACAAGAAACAAGTTAGCCAATACTAGGATAGGATTTGTGTTCTTGAATTTGAAAATTCCATCTCCTGGTAACCCTTTTTTAATTCTTTTTACTATTTTTAACTATTTACAACTCAAATAATTGAACTTTTATGTACAAAAAGATCTCAAAATTTCATAACAAACAGGTTGGCAGATACTCAAATGGGATTAGTTTCTGAAATTTAAAAAATTAAATTTCTAGGTAAAAATTTTTCAGTTTATTTTACTACTTTCTACTATTTACAATTTAAATAATTCATGTTTTCTCCATACAAATTGGTCAAAGTTTGATAAGAAACTTATTGGAACTAGTCAAAGGGGATTAATGTGTTGGTATCGCGCAACGGAATGTTTGAGCGTGCGGACAAACCCAAGAGGGGGGTGAATTGGTTTTTAAGTAATAAAATTAATACTTTAAAATTTTCCAAAATTTATCAATTAAATCAATAATTAATTTCTTTAAACACAATAATAGATGAAATAAAGAGATAGAGAAGAAGATTGAACACAAGTATTTATACTCGTTCGGATAAAAAGACCCTACGTCTAGTTATTAATCTCTCAAAAACGAGATTAACTAAATCCCTAACAAGTAACAGATTTATAATCAGATATTAAGAGTGTAAGGAAAGAAAACACCTCTCTTGAATCACAAAAGAGATGAACACCTTTCTCTGAATCACACAGAGAACCTTGACCTTAGCTTTCCTAGCAACAGCAGCAGCACTCAATCTCCTAGAACACCTCTCAGTAAAAGTTTTCGCTCTACCCACACTAGGTTTTTCAAAGCTTCTATTGAGAACACTCAGAGAACTCTCTTGCAGTCACAACACTAGTACTCTAGCTTCTCAAAAAGCTAAGTGAGAAGTAACTCTGAGGTTCCTTTAAATAGGGGTTCCAGAAATTAGGTCAAAAAGTTGAACAGTCGTATCCAACTGACCAGTTATCACTAGTGATAATCGATTATTCCAGTGTGGTTTATGAAAAACAAATTTTTTGAGCAGATAATCGATTATCAGAGGTGATAATCGATTATTCCAATGCTTGCTTGAAAAGGAATTGGTTCAGCTCAGGATAATTGATTATTCTAAGTGATAATCGATTATCACTTTGATTTTTCGAGAAATACCAGAATTTTCTTTGTACAATACTGATTCTAACTAATCTAATTACATTTTACAAGATAGCTTTAAACATAACAACACATGGTCTTCATATTGACTTCTGGATGTCTTTCAGTCTTCTTTTATCATCATCAAAATCTTGCTTCAGCATTTAGACTTGTATTGCTTTTGCCAACAATCTCCCCTTTTTTGATGATGATCAAAACAATATGTTTAAAGTATCTGCAATCAAAATATTTTACAAGTAGATTTGTTAGTAGCACTGTTTGGTTTAAACGTTTAAACTTTTTCTCCCCCTATTTTGATCATATGAAAAAAGTTTTAATGAGGAAGCTCCCCCTCAATTAGGCAATGGTAAAGAATAACAAGACAAATATACTTTTATTGAAAAAAAATAATAAAACTGGAAAACATATTACAATTGCAAAAAAATAGACTATGATGTAGACTTTTAAAAGTCTTGACTCATGTCATCATCTTCCTCATATTTATCAAATTTATGTTCTAAGTTAGAGATCCTAGAATCTAATCCTCTAATTAAGCCAGTGACTTCTTCATGTCTATGAGTGGAGAGAAGAAAGAATTCTTCAAGTCTCTGGTTGACATTTAAAATGTGATCCTCTAAAGAAGAAGATGAGCCACCAACACCACTGGATGATCCAATATTTGTGTCAACAGGATGAATAGGAGCAGTGGGAGGATTTTCTTCTTCTTCATTGTCCGAGGAAGGCATATCATCCTTGTGAATGTAGGTATTCCCAAAAGGAATAAACTTCATCTGCTTCAAGGAGTTTTCCGCAATTTTGTTGGCTGTAGTTGTCTTATGAGACTGTTCATCAGAGACATTTACCCCTTTATACTCACAAATACGAGAGATGAGCAACGAATACGGGAGAGGATATTGAGGCAATCTCTTGGCTTTGAGCATGGTGTCAAGAATGATGCTTGGCCAATAGATAGGAATGTGGTTGAGCATGGCATAGATGATCATAAGATCTGCTTCACTGCACTGTGCGTGGTTTGTACCACGTGGCCATAGAATCCAAATAATGAGATAGTGAAGTAGACGCTCATCGATTTTGAGAGGTCCGGCTAGCAATTGACGGCCTATTTCTTGATCTGGGCATCGCATAAAGGATCTATATGCAAAAATTTTGTTGAACCCTTCAATGCCAGCCGTGAGGATTGGGGATGTGCCATCATGAATGGGAAATTGTGCAACATTTTCCCAAATATCATCATCTAGAATAATGTTGACACCTTTCACCTTTGTGAACCCAACTCCATCTCTGAATTTTTAATTGAAGTAGAAGGCTCGTACCAAATCAGGGTAGTAGATGCCTTGCATCTCTGTGAAGAATTTCACACCTTGTTCACCCAGAAAATTTTGAATTGTGAAATGGCGATTTACAAACCATTGAGACTGGATGAATTTTGCAGTGATGAGGGGTTTGTCTTTCCACAATGTGTTGAATTCAGATCTTCTTTCTTCATTCGAAATCCATCCTTCAATGGAAGCTGTTCGAGGTGCAGTTGAGGGTTGAGAGGCACGAGATGCAGTCCTTCTGCGTGTAGGAATCTTTCTACGAGAGGATTCAGCCATGGTTGAGGTAAAGGAGAGGGAAGTTTTTGTGAGTTTTTGAGAAAATGAGAAAATGAGAAAATGAGAAAATGAGAAAACTTTGAGTGTTGATGGAGAGAAAAGAGTGTTCTGGTGAGAAAAATGGCTCATATTTATAGAGAAGAGTCTCCAACGGCCATATACACACGATTTGATGCAAATCTAGCCGTTGCAACGGCTAGTTTTTAAAATTATTTGGTCCAACAACGTGTAATAATCGATTATCCTAAGATGATAATTGATTATTGGTTCATGTTCTGGGCAAAATATGAATCCTGACGAGCTGATAATCGATTATCCTAAGTGATAATCGATTATTCCAGTGAGTTTTTGATTTTTGGCTCAAAATTAAGGATAATCGATTATTGCCCCAAATAATCGATTATTACAGAACATTTTTGAATTTTAAGGCTGAGAAGTTTAAGGATAATCGATTATGTCTCCAGATAATCGATTATTCCAGAATGTTTTGGGAATTTTTAAGAGTGTCTGATAATCGATTATTGACACTTATAATCGATTATTGACGCTATTTTTCGGATTTTTTAAGGATTTTAAGTTTTTGACAATTTAAGAGATCTCTAATATGCCTAAGTCTCTTCTTAGTTCATAAAATCTATCTTTAGCTAAAGGTTTGGTAAAGATATCAGCTAATTGATGCTTTGTATCTACGTATTTTATCTCACAATTTCCTTTATTAATGTGATCTCTTAGGAAATGATGCCTTATTTCAATGTGCTTTGTCCTATAGTGCATTATGGGATTTTTGGTTAAATTAATAGCACTGGTATTATCACATTTCAAAGGTATGTGATTTAGAAAGATATTATAATCTTCTAGTTGTTGTTTCATCCAAAGAATTTGAGCACAACAGTTTCCAGCTGCTATGTATTCAGCCTCTGTAGTTGACAAAGCCACACAAGCTTGTTTCTTCGAGTGCCAAGAGACTAATGAACTACCTACCACTGGTACTTTTTCTATCTATTTTACCGCCACCATAATCAGCATCTGAATAGCCTATCAAATTAGGAGATGCTCCTGAAGGATACCAAAGTCCAAAACATGCAGTTCCTTTAAAGTATTTTAAAATTCTTTTTACTGCAGTAAGATGTGATTCTTTTGGATTGGCTTGAAATCGAGCACACACACATACAAAATGCATAATATCAGGCCTACTTGCAGTAAGATACAACAAAGAACCTATCATGCCTCTAAACACAGTTTGATTTACCTCTATTCCTGATTCATCTTTGTCTAAGTAGCAGGAGGTTCCCATAGGAGTACTTGCTTCCTTAGCAGTATCCATTCCAAATTTCTTAAGTACTTCTTTACAGTACTTAGATTGAGAAATGAAAGTTCCATTTTCCATTTGCTTAATTTGAAGACCCAAAAAGAATGTCAATTCTCCCATCATTGACATTTCAAACTCTCCCTGCATTATGCTTGCAAAGCCTTTACATAGTGAACTATCAGTAGACCCAAATATTATGTCATCTACATAAATCTGAACTAGCAAAATATGCTCATTTACTAATAAACAGAGTTAAATCAATTTTACCTCTTTCAAAATCATTTTCTAGCAAAAATGTACTTAATCGTTCATACCAAGATCTAGGTGCTTGTTTTAATCCATACAATGCTTTTTTTTTAATTTATAAATGTGATTAGGAAACTTATAGTCTTCAAAGCCAGGTGGTTGTTCAACATACACATTTTCTTTTATAAATCCATTTAAAAAAGCACTTTTGACATCCATCTGATATAATTTAAATTTCATGAGAGAAGCATAGGCAAGAAGTAAACGTATAGCTTCTAACCTGGCAACTGGAGCATAAGTCTCATCATAGTCTATACCTTCTTCTTGTCTGTATCCCTTTGCTACAAGTCTGGCTTTGTTTTTAGTGATGTTTCCATCCTCATCCAGCTTGTTTCTGAACACCTATTTTGTTCCTATGACTTGGTGTGAATCATCCCTAGGAATGAGTTCCCAAACTTCATTCCTTTCAAATTGATTCAGCTCTTCTTGCATTGCTATGCACCATTGATCATCTTGAAGAGCTTTGTCTACACTTTTGGGTTCTATCTGTGAAACAAAGGCAACAGTCATACAAAAAATTGACATATTTCTAGTAACTACTCCCTTTGATATATCTCCAATGACATTTTCTAGAGATAATCCTCTAGGTGATTTCCAGCATTTGGCAAGATCTTCAGGTTCAGTCAGTGGATTTTCATTTAGATATATCTCATCAAGGGCTTCTTTGAAATATTCTTCATCACCTACATTTGTTTTATTTGACTCAAGAGGGTTCTCCTCAAGGTCCACAATTTCATCAAAAACAACATGCACAGATTCTTCCATATTCAAGGTTCTTCTATTAAAAATCCTATAGGCTTTACTAGTTAATGAAAATCCTAAGAAAATAGCTTCATCAGCTTTAGAATCAAATTTACCCAAATTTTCTTTTTCGTTATTTAGAACAAAGCATTTGCATCCAAATATTTTTAAATGTGCTACATTAGGCTTTCTTCCTTTAAACAATTCATAGGGGGTAACTTTTAAAATTGGTCTAATGAGCATTCTATTTAATACATAACAAGCTGTGCTCACAACATCAGCCCAAAAATATTTAGGCACATCATATTCGTTCAACATTGTGCGAGCTAATTCTTCTAAAGATCTATTTTTCCTTTCTACAACTCCATTTTGTTGAGGAGTTCTAGGTGCAGAAAAATTATGCATAATTCCGTTTTCTTCACAAAAGTTTTCAAATAATTCATTTTGAGATTCTCCACCATGATCACTTCTTAAAACTTTAATTTTCAAATCTTTTTCATTTTGAACTGCTTTTGCAAACTTTTTAAAAGCTTTAAATGCCTCACTTTTTAGTGTGAGAAAGAAAGTCCATGTATATCGTGAGTAATCATCAACAATAACAAAAGCATAATAATTTCCTCCAAAGCTTTTTGTCCTTGAAGGACCAAACAAATCCATATGCAAAAGTTCTAAAGGTTTTGATGTAGAAATCACATTTTTTGAATGAAATGAAGATTTTACTTGTTTTCCTTTTTGACATGCATCACATAGTTTATCTTTTTCAAACTTTATTTTAGGCAATCCAATTACTAATTCTTTAGAAATCAGTTTGTTTAATTGTTGCATGTTAATATGAGCAGCTCGTTTATGCCATAACCAGGGATTTTCTTCTTTAACAACCAAACAAGTTATATCACTAGATGATGCATTATCAAGATCAATCAAGTAAATATTATTGTGTCTCATACCTTTTAAAACTATGATTATGAGCATGCTTGGTCTTATTTGGGTTTTTCTTGATTTTAAACTTTTCACAGTTTTTATTTTCTAAAGCATCTTCAAGATGTTTTTCCAAAATACATATATCAAACATGTAACTTTTACATGAAGCACATTCATCAGTTTCTTTATTTTCTAAATTTGAAATTTTGTTTTTCAAAAATTCTTCTTCTTCAAGAGATTTTTCGAATTTACTTTGTAAATCTTTAAAATCAGATTTTAACTTTTTATGAGCAGTATCCAATTTACTAGATTTAATAAGTAATTGTTGAAAAGCATCATACAAATCATCATAGTCATTTTCATAGTAAGTAGAATTTACCTCACTGTTAGAATCATCATGATTAGCCATCAAACATAGATTTGCTTCTTCAGTTTCAGAATCACTAGAATTTGATGAGCTTGAGGCATCGTCTTCCCAAGCTATGTATGCTTTCTTTTTGAACAATTTTCTACCCTTCTTTTCTTCACTTTTCTTTGAATTTGGGCAGTCAGCTTTGATGTGTCCAGAATCTCCACATCCGTAGCATTTGAAATTTGAGGATGATCCTTGATTATCCTTCTTGTTGCTCTTGAATTAATTTTTACCTTTGGCCTTCATGAATTTTGTAAATTTCTTAATCATAAGACTAAGATTTTCATCGTCATCCGAATCTTCTTCTTCCTTTTGCCTTTTGCCTTTAATCACCTCGGTTTTAAAGGCTATGTTCTTCTTTCTTCCAATATCTTCTTCATCATTTAATCTGCCTAGTTCAAGCTCATGTTCTCTCAGCTTTCCAAACAAAGCCGCCATTGTCATTGTCCAAAGGTTTTGTGACTCCGTGATGGCACCTTCGGCTGCCAAGTCCTGTTCAAGGATTTAAGAACTTTTATATTTAATTCATCAGTGTCAAAAGTTTTACCTAGACTTGTGAGATGATTGACGATATGTGTGAATCGTTTCTGCACATCGTATATAGTTTCTCCTTGCTACACCCGAAACATTTCGTATTCTTGGATCAAGGAGTTCTTGCGTGCTCTTTTCACATCGTTTGTTCCTTCATGGTTTACACGCAATATTTCCCACGTTTCTGGTGCACTGGTGCATACTGAGATCCTGTAAAACTCATCTAGGGTTAAAGCAGATGAAATTATATTTTAGCTTTTACATCATATTGGGCTCCTCTATTTTCGTCTACTGTCCATTGCGAAAATGGCTTTGGTTCCTGCACATCATTTACAATATTAACAGGAACAAATGGACCATTTAAAACAGCATCCCAAATACCTCCATCAACAGATTCCAGAAAAATTTGCATTCTAACTTTCCAGAAAGGATAATTTTCACCAGTAAATAGAGGACGTCTGTTGATAGACGCACCCTCAGCAAAGCTTTGATTTTGTCCAACCATTTTCGAAAATTTTGAATAACTATCAAAGCAAGCTCTGATACCAATTGTTGGTATCGTGCAGCGGAATGTTTGAGCGTGCGGACAAAACCAAGAAGGGGGTGAATTGGTTTTTAAGTAATAAAATTAATACTTTAAAATTTTTCCAAAATTTATCAATTAAATCAATAATTAATTTCTTTAAACACAATAATAGATGAAATAAAGAGATAGAGAAGAAGATTGAACACAAGTATTTATATTGGTTTGGATCAAAAGACCCTACGTCCAATTGTTAATCTCTCAAAAACGAGATTAACTAAATCACTAACAAGTAACATATTTACAATCAGATATTAAGAGTGTAAGGAAAGAAAACACCTCTCTTGAATCACACAAGAGATGAACACCTTTCTCTGAATCACACAAAGAACCTTGACCTTAGCTTTCCTAGCAACAACAGCAACACTCAATCTCCTAGAACACCTTTCAGGAAAAGTTATCGCTCTACCCACACTAGGTTTTTCAAAGCTTCTATTGAGAACACTCAGAGAACTCTCTTGCAGTCACAGCACTAGTACTCTAGTTTCTAAAAAAGGTAAGTGAGAAGTAACTTTGAGGTTCCTTTAAATCAGGGTTCCAGAAATTAGGTCAAAAAGTTGAACAGTCGCGCCCAACTGACCAGGATAATCGATTATCACTAATGATAATCGATTATTCAAGTGGGGTTTATGAAAAACAATTTTTTTGAGCAGATAATCATTATCAGAGGTGATAATCGATTATTCCAGTGCTTTCTTGAAAATGAATTGGTTCAGCTCAGGATAATCTATTATTCTAAGTAATAATCGATTATCACTTTGATTTTTCGAGAAATACCATAATTTTCTTTGTACAATACTGATTCTAACTAATCTAATTACATTTTACAAGATAGCTTTAAACATAACAACATATGGTCTTCATATTGACTTCTGGATGGCTTTCAGGCTTCTTTTATCATCATCAAAATCTTACTTCAGCATTTAGACTTGTATTGCTTTTGCCAACATAATGGTGTTACGAAATTTAAAAATTTTCTTGTTTTTGTGACACTTTTTTATTTTTTACTAATTTTTACTATTTACAATTTAAATAATTGATATTTTATATATAAAAATTGAAAAAAAAAATTCACAAGAAACGAGTTGGCCATTACTAGGATAGGATTTGTGTTCTTAAATTTGACAAATTCCATCTCCTGGTAAGACTTTTTTAATTCTTTTTACTATTTTTAACTATTTACAATTCAAATAATTGAAATTGAATGTACCAAAAAATCTCAATATTTCATAACAAACAGGTTGGCGAATTCTCAAATGGGATTAGTTTCTGAAATTTAAAAAATAAATTTCTAGGTAAAAAATATTCAATTTATTTTACTACTTTCTACTATTTACAATTTAAATAATTCATGTTTTCTACATACAAATTGGTCAAAGTTTGAAAAGAAACTTGTTGCAAATACTCAAAGGGGATTAATGGTGTTACGAAATTTAAAAATTTTCTTCTTTTTCTGACCCTTGTTTAATTTTTTACTAATTTTTACTATTTACAATTTAAATAATTTATATTTTATATATAAAAATTGCAAAAAATTTTACGAGAAACGAGTTGGCCAATACTAGGATAGAATTTGTGTTCTTAAATTTGACAAATTCCATCTCCTGGTAAGACTTTTTTCATTCTTTTTACTATTTTTAACTATTTGCAATTCAAATAATTGAAATTGAATGTACCAAAAAATCTCAATATTTCATAACAAACAGGTTGGCGAATTCTCAAATGGGATTAGTTTCTGAAATTTAAAAAATAAATTTCTAGGTAAAAAATATTCAATTTATTTTACTACTTTCTACTATTTACAATTTAAATATTTCATGTTTTCTACATACAAATTCGTCAAAGTTTGATAAGAAACTTGTTGCAAATACTCAAAGGGGATTAATGGTGTTACGAAATTTAAAAATTTTCTTCTTTTTCTGACCCTTGTTTAATTTTTTACTAATTTTTACTATTTACAATTTAAATAATTTATATTTTATATATAAAAATTGCAAAAAATTTTACGAGAAACGAGTTAGCCAATACTAGGATAGAATTTGTGTTCTTAAATTTGACAAATTCCATCTCCTGGTAAGACTTTTTTCATTCTTTTTACTATTTTTAACTATTTACAATTCAAATAATTGAAATTGAATGTACCAAAAAATCTCAATATTTCATAACAAACAGGTTGGCGAATTCTCAAATTGGATTAGTTTCTGAAATTTAAAAAATAAATTTCTAGGTAAAAAATATTCAATTTATTTTACTACTTTCTACTATTTACAATTTAAATAATTCATGTTTTCTACATACAAATTGGTCAAAGTTTGAAAAGAAACTTGTTGCAAATACTCAAAGGGGATTAATGGTGTTACGAAATTTAAAAATTTTCTTCTTTTTCTGACCCTTGTTTAATTTTTTACTAATTTTTACTATTTACAATTTAAATAATTTATATTTTATATATAAAAATTGCAAAAAATTTTACGAGAAACGAGTTGGCCAATACTAGGATAGAATTTGTGTTCTTAAATTTGACAAATTCCATCTCCTGGTAAGACTTTTTTCATTCTTTTTACTATTTTTAACTATTTGCAATTCAAATAATTGAAATTGAATGTACCAAAAAATCTCAATATTTCATAACAAACAGGTTGGCGAATTCTCAAATGGGATTAGTTTCTGAAATTTAAAAAATAAATTTCTAGGTAAAAAATATTCAATTTATTTTACTACTTTCTACTATTTACAATTTAAATATTTCATGTTTTCTACATACAAATTCGTCAAAGTTTGATAAGAAACTTGTTGCAAATACTCAAAGGGGATGAATGGTGTTACGAAATTTAAAAATTTTCTTCTTTTTCTGACCCTTGTTTAATTTTTTACTAATTTTTACTATTTACAATTTAAATAATTTATATTTTATATATAAAAATTGCAAAAAATTTTACGAGAAACGAGTTAGCCAATACTAGGATAGAATTTGTGTTCTTAAATTTGACAAATTCCATCTCCTGGTAAGACTTTTTTCATTCTTTTTACTATTTTTAACTATTTGCAATTCAAATAATTGAAATTGAATGTACCAAAAAATCTCAATATTTCATAACAAACAGGTTGGCGAATTCTCAAATTGGATTAGTTTCTGAAATTTAAAAAATAAATTTCTAGGTAAAAATTTTTCAATTTATTTTACTACTTTCTACTATTTACAATTTAAATAATTCATGTTTTCTACATACAAATTGGTCAAAGTTTGATAAGAAACTTGTTGTAAATAGTCAAAGGGGATTAATGGTGTTACGAAATTTGAAAATTTTCTTGTTTTTGTGACACTTGTTTAATTTTTTACTAATTTTTACTATTTATAATTTAAATAATTGATATTTTATATATAAAAATTGCAAAAATTTAACAAGAAACAAGTTGGCCAATACCAGGATAAGATTTGTGTTCTTAAATTTGACAAGTTCCACCTCCTGTAAAACTTTTTTTAATTCTTTTTACTATATTTAACTATTTACAATTCAAATAATTGCAATTTTATGTACAAAAAGAACTCAAAATTTCGTAACAAACATGTTGGCGGATACTCAAATGGGATTAGTTTCTGAAATTTAAAAAATTCAATCTCTAGGTAACCATTTTCAATTGTTTTTTACTATTTTCTATTATTTACGATTTAAATAATTCATGTTTTCTACATAAAAATTGCTCAAAATTTCATGAGAAACTTGTTCCAAATAGTCAACGAGGATTATTGGTGTAATGAAATTTGAATATTTTCTTCCTTTTGTGACACTTCTTTAATTTTTTACTAATTTTTACTATTTACAAATTAAATAATTGATTTTTTACATAAAAAAATTGCAAAAAATATAACAAGAAACAAGTTAACCAATACTAGGATAGGATTTGTGTTCTTGAATTTGACAAATTTCATCTCCTGGTAACCCTTTTTTAATTCTTTTTACTATTTTTATCTATTTACAATTCAAGTAATTCAAATTTTATGTACAAAAATATCTCAAAATTTCATAACAAACAGGTTCGCGGATACTCAAACGCAATTTGTTTCTAAATTTAAAAAATTCAATCTCTAGGTAACAATTTTTCAATTGATTTTTACTACTTTCTACAATTTACAATTTAAATAAATCATATTTTTTTCATAAAAATTGCTCAAAATTTCAGAAGAAACTTGGTGCAAATTGTCAAAGGCATTATTGGTGTTATGAAATTTGAAAATTTTCTTCTTTTTGTGACACTTTCCTGCTCACTTCATCTTCTTCCTAATAACATTTCTTTTGGATTATTCATGCTTATGGTTGACGAGTTGGGTATGTTTTGTGGTTATTTGTAGATTCGGGTTAGTGTGATGTATATATAAAGGTCAGCCTTGCAACTCATTTGTTCCTGTTCCTTTTCAGATTTGCAGCAAATGGGCAAGAAAAAGTTAATGCCTTTCCTCTTCGTACCTTTCTTCCACTTTCCATTTTTTTTTTAGTTTCAGTTTCTAATAACTGTTCTCACATGTACAGGTCTGATTCAAAGTCCAACCTCAGCTTCGAGAAGAACCTCCAATTTTATTCCAGTATGTTCCCGGATTAATTTCTGAATGTTTTTTCTACTTTGTTTTAACAATACAGCAAAAATATTTAATAAGTTTATTGAGAAAATTAAATAAAATGTTAAGTATTGTTCTATCTGTTTGCTTGTGTTTGACTGTGAAGTTTTATCGAGGGTGGTGGTACTACATGTCAATTTCTGCTCTAAGTTTCAACCCTTATGATCAACCACTGTAGATCTGAAGAGTTTCTCATCCCAGTAAAGGTCAGCCTTACAAAATCAATTGATGTTAAAGGTGAAAACTTTAGTTAAATGAAATAGGAATTTCTCTTTGTGCACATTTGTTTGAATTTTAATTATGTATTACTTGGATATTAGATAAAATTTGTTATGTAGGATGGCCTTTAAGACATTCTGAATCTGCACTTGAATTTAAATTTTTGTTTTCTGTGTTAAATACTTAATTGATGTCCTTTGTTTTCATATTTTTTTGTTTTACCGTGGTTAAGTTTTTTTTTTGTGATTTTTTGGGGTTTCAAGTTGCTAACTTTTATGTTTTTGGTTTGATTTTTTGAAATTTAGTTGGAGAACCCCAGTGGAAAGATTATGGAGTTGCAGTTCAATATTGTGAGAAAGTTAGAGGTTATCGGGATGGTAAATAGGAAGTACAATCACTTCCTTTGTCCAAAGATCCCTATTATTACTTCTTCCTTCCGTTTCCCTCGAAAAGTTGTCCACTTTCAATTATTCCTTTGCCAATTTCTCTTATTTTTTTCATTCAACTATCTTCTGCGGGTTTTAATTTTGAAGTGTTTCTTTTGGCAATTTCTACATATCGTTTGTCATTGTCTTTGTCAATTGTTTTTTTGTTTTTAAAGAGAAATTCTTATTTTGTGATTTCTCAAAAGTTGTTATGGCTTTACATTCCAAATTGTTAAATGGGTGGATTGGGATCAATGTTGGATCTATTGATATCTACTGTTGTTTTATTAAATTATTGTCATCGTGATTGTGTGGTTTAGTTAAATATTTATTTTGTGGCTAATATTGGTTTATGAAGGATTATCCAATGCGCTCTATGAATTATGGATTGTCGATTCGGAATCCAAGAAGAAATGAATGCTCAATCAAGTGCTATTGTCCATTTTTTCTCATATATTATCCAATGTTATTGTTGTAGTCAAAATTGCAGGTCCTGAACTTTTGAATGCTTTCTGTCTTAGACTTTGATTCATGATTTTTATATTTCCTTTGAATTAAACTTTTTGTACTGTGATACTTGTATTTACAGCAAGGGATCTAAGTCTGAGGCTTTGATGAATTGTGTTGGTTGTTAAGGAATTGTTTTGAAGGTTTCTATAATAACATGGAGCAAGTAATGTAACTCTTCTTTTATGGTTCTCTTAAATGTGTTATGGTTTTGTTTTTTTATTCATGTTTAAATGCGATAGGAACTTGGAGCCAGTAGTGTAACTCCTTTTATTATAGATAATGACACAGATGCTAACAATTCATACATGTTGTTTCAGGCTTCACCAAAACTCAGGGAAGATAAAGTCAGGCAGTGTGTTCATACAAGATTGGGAGGAGAATATCCACCTTTCACAATTTACTTTATTTTTCCTTTTTCTTGCTAAATGTCCTTGAAAATATTATATTGCTTATATCTTTGAAACGATATGTATATGAATTGGAAAACTATGCAATGTAACTCAGTAGAGGTAGCATTATAATTCTATATTTTGTTTAGGTAGTAAATTCTAGATATGCAAAAGACCAAAATTTGAATCTAAAATGTTGTATACCTTTAAGTGGAGATTTTTTGGATGTATTCATTAGTTTTAGTTTAGCAATTTGAAGACAATATTTGTATGTTGTTTATGATCTCAATTTCAGTACATATAAAGGTATTAATTAAGGCTGAGAAAATTTGACAAATTTTAGTGTAGGAATCGTACCTATATTTTTTCCTAAGAATATTAAAAGGAACTACATATACTAGGACAATAAAAGATCAATTTTAAAAAAGAAAAATATTCATGGATAACATGATACTTAGTTTCAGATGGTTGTTGTTGCTGCAACTTGTGTTCAATACGAAGTTGATTACAGACCAAACATGAGTGTTGTAGTCAAAGCTATTCAACCTTTGTTGGGTACTTGATATATTCAAACTTCTGATCACACAATTATAATTTCAGTTATTCTCCAATATGGAAAAGAATTATAGTGATGTTGTAAAACTTTATGTATTATGTGTACATAAGTGGAATCATATGTGGTTTAACAAAAAGAGAGAAAGATAAAATAGGAGGACTAAGGAGGATGACAAATTCTGATTGCATTTTTACTGTACAAAAAGAGAATATGGAACTACGTATAGCTTTTTATAGCAATTTAAATCATACTGAAGAAAAAAAATAAGTGTAATAGTATCACAATTATTTATTTAAACAATAATCAAATTTATATAACTTAAAATTAAATCTTTAATCTCACAAAAAATATCATTGTTTCTCTTAAAATAATTTAAGATAAATATACAAAATAAAATGTTGTTATAAATAAAAGATTCAATTTAGTAATGATTTGTACACAAATCGAAAATGATTTATACAATCAATGATGATATTATTTGTCTTTAAATATTTTTTATTAATTACTAATTAATCTCATTAATTGTTTTTAACTTTTTAACTATGAAAGGATTGTTTTTTTGTTTCATACATTTTGAAATCTTTTCAATTTATACATTTAAAATTAATAATTATATGATTCATTTTTAGAAATTTTTTATTAATTAGATGATTTTATTAATTATTTTAAATTCTCTTAATTATGGATGAAGTTTTGGATTGATAATCGATAATATTATTATCATTATTATTAATTTTGTTATTATTATTTGAATCAATAAATATATATTTTTAAATTATTATTTCATTTATTATTCAACAAGTTTTGAATTAATATTTATTACATTTTATTACTTTCCGTTACAAAAGTCAATTTTAATATTAATTTATTTTTTTAATTAGAGTGGAGACACATTGTTTTAATCGTAGTGATTATATTTGATTTTAAAAAAAATCAATAATTAATTCACATCCTTTCCTTAATTTGTAATATATTTATCAGTACCTATGATACACAGATAAGATACCTGTATCGGATACGATACGTATTCGATACGTCGGTACGTTTATTTATAACATAATAGGATACAATACGTGATAGATACGTAATATATGAATATTGAAAATTTCACAATAATTCATACAAACATAATAAATATACGATTGTTAATGTGTAAATCCAAATTTCCTAATTAGAGACCAATTATTTTGGTAGCCAAAACCTGATAGCTTATTTTAGTGACAAATTTAAAAAACCAATTCATAATTGAAACTATTTTAATTATCAATTAGAAACCAATTATAATTTTTTGGAATTATTTTTTGCTATCAAATTGGTCACTATATAATGACTAATTATTTTTTGTTACTAAAATTGGTCATTATTCAAAAGTTTTATTGTAGGGTAATACGATTTTATAAATTAAATACTTCATTGATAATTATTGTTAAAGTATTCTAAAGTATCAGATACGATACGTGTCCGACACGAATACGTGATCAAAGTTGAAGTATCGGTGCATCATAAATCACTACTATCGTTTATATTATACTTTTATTCAATAATTATATTTTATTTTAATTTCATTAATTATTTTATATTTTTTGAAATTCCTCTTTACATAATTATTTATCATTTTAAATTTTCTATATTTGTTAATTTTTCTAACACCAATTATGTTACAAACGTCTGATTAATTTTTCAACAACTTAACAAATAATTATAAAAAGTGAACAATCAACCAACTTAATTCTCTTGCACAATAACTAAATATCTTATACTAATATACATATATATATATATATATATATATATATATATATATATATATATATATACATATATATATATATGTATATATATATATATATATACATATATATATATATATATATACATATACATATATATATATATATATATATATATATATATATATATATATATATATGTATATATATATATATATATATATATAACAAATCTAAAACATACCTACCATAAGTTTATATTATAATAATCGGTTAAAATTTGTATGTTTAACTATTAAATCTAAAGTTTACATTTATATTATTAAATAAGATTCATGTTACCATAATTTAACGATCTATGTCTCACAACAAAATAACATAGTTATTCTTAAAATAATATAGATAAATATATAAAATAATATTACTTTAGATAATATTTTAATAAAGAGGTTTATAAAGAAACTTTCTTTAGAGGTAATGATTCACACCTAAATAAATGAAAAATTCAATTTAGTAATGACTTAAATAGTATGTACAAATTCGAATGGATTTATGCTATCAAGAATTATATGATTTGTTTCTAAAAATTTTTCATTAATTGACCAATTAATTTCATTCATTGTTTTTAATGTTTTAATTATGAATGGATTTTTTTTTATTCCATATATTTTGAAATCTGTTAAACTTATACATTTGTAACTAATAATTATATGATTAGTTTCAAAAGATTTATTATCAATTAATTGATTTCATTAATTGTTTTAAATTTATTTAATTATAAATGGAGTTTTAATTGGTAATTACTAATACTATCGTAATTATTAGTATTTTTGTTATTATTATTTGAATCAATAAATAAAATATTTATTATTATTATTATTATTTTATTATTATAGTTTTGTACATATTCCTAATGCATTCATTCTATAAATCACATGTACATATGCATTTCACATTACTCTAACTTTTTTAATATATGTTACTTTTGTTTATCATATTTCAAGTTTAACTGTTTTTGTAATTTTATATGGCTATTTTTTTAAATATTGTTTTAAGTTGTTTGTATCTATGTGTGTTTCTATTGATAAATTTTAAGCTCAACTTCAACTTTGTTTTCTGTTTGTATTTATTTTATACAGATTTGTAACCCACAACCTGCGTACATCTTACATTAACAATGACTGTGTGTAGACATTTCATTTATATGGTTCAAGTTTTAATTATACAAGAATATTGTTTTACTTCACTTAACTAATGTTACATTACTACTATTAATATTAATATGATTTGATTTAATAAAAAATTAGTATTATTAGGAATAATGTTACTATTATTTCATTATTATCATTATTATTGTTTTGTACGGGATCCATAATACATTCTATGTTTACATCTTATTTTTACAATCAATAATTATATGATTTTTTCTAATTTTTTTAATATTTGACCAATTAATTTTATTAATTGCTTTTAGTTTTCTAATTATGAATGGATCTCTCACTTTTGTTTAAAATATTTTAAATTTAACTTATTTTTTATAATTTTATATGGCTAATTATTTTTAAATATTGTTTAAAGTTATTTTTATTTACGAGTGTTACTTTAAGATCAACCTCGACTTTACTTTGTTAGGGATCCATAATATACAATATATACATTTTACTTTAACAACAAAAGTGAATATGCATCTCATTTTAATACAACATATGTAATGTATAACTCAAAAATTTAATTATAAATTTTAATCATACAATAATATTTTTTTCTTCACGTAACTAATAATATATTACTATTATTAGTATTAATGAATATTTATTATTGTTATTAGTATTGATATTATTCTACTACTACTATCACTATTATTATTAATATTGATATTACTTTGTATTATTATTATTATTATTATTATTATTATTATTATTATTATTTCTACACTATTATCATTATTATATTATTATTGTTGTTATTATTATGTTTACATTTTAGTTTAGCAATGGATATATACTCTATGTGTTTCTATCGATAAATTTTAAGCTCAATTTCAATTGTTTTGTATTTATGTTTTATGAGATCTATAATGCACAATATCCTTACATTATTATTATTATTATTATTATTATTATTATTATTATTATTATTATTATTATTATTATTTTATTATCAGTATTGGTATAACACACGATATATCAATATTAATATTATTATTAGGATTGGTATTGAAATTATTATTAGTGTAAAATATTATTATTATTTTTTATTTAATTTATTACAAAAAATACATGTGATTAATTATTTAATTATTTCATAATAATATTATTATTATTTTGTACGGATTCATAAACTACAATATGTTTACACTGTTACATTGATGTCAACCACAATATACATATACTGTTCTATTATTATTATTATTATTATTATTATTATTATTATTATTATTATTATTATTATTATTATTATTATTATTATTATTATTATTATTAGTATGGTATAACACACAATATATTAGTGTTATTATTATAAGTATTGGTATTCAAATCAGAATGAGTGTAAAATAATATTTTTTATTTTTAGTTAATTCGTAACAAAAAAATACGAGTGATTAATAATTTAATCTTTTCGAATTATTATTATTATTATTATTATTTGTAATATTATTAATATTATTAGGATTAACAAATATTTAATATTATTTTAATGTTATTGTGATTCTATTATTATTATTATTATTATTATTATTATTATTAGTGTTGTTCTTTTTGTAAAGGATTCATAATACATAATATAATATATAATATGTCTATATTTGATTTTAAAAATGACATGCATATATAAAAAATAAAAAAATCAAGAATTCAATTCACATTGTCTTCCCTAATTTGTAATATATTTATCATTGATATTATAATTTTATTCAATAATTATCTTTTATTTTAATACTTTTATTTGATTATTAGTGTTATTTTTACTACTATTTGTTATTATAAATGTAATCAATTTTTATATTCTATTTCTTTATTTATTGATTTATTAATGTTAATATTTTATTTTTAATTAGAAGTTGAATTTATATTTATTGAAAATTAGAAATATTTATTACACTTGTATTATTTTTATTTAAAATGTTAGTATAAAATAACATTATTATTTTTAATTATTTTGTTGCAAAAGATACCTGTGAATAATTAAAACTTATTTTTTTAGGATTAAAACAAGGTTACAAATTTTGGTATTCTTTAGTGCACAATTTTCTTGATATAGTCATGAAGTTCTTTTTGTTTTCCTAGGGTGAAACTTTCTCTTAGAACACAAATAAATCTACCAAAGAGTTTTTTCGCTCTCTAAACATCCTTTTCCATCTATTACTTCCAATATTTGTAATTTTACACTCAAAATATTAAAAAAAAAAAACAATTCCTCACATTTGCAACTATATTTAAACTTTTAATTAATATATCCGTCCAAAGATTATAATAACCAATAATCATATAATATTTTAATATATAAATAACATAATCAAAATAATCATAACTATAACCAATTTATTTATTAGTAAGTAATCGAAAAACATAATATTTTCTTATTCAACTAATCAAATATTTATGATTATTTCTAAACAATTTTAAAACAATCCACTAGGATAGGATTTGTGCTCTTAAATTTCGCAAGTAACGAGTTGGCCAATACTAGGATAGGATTTGTGTTCTTAAATTTGACAAATTCCATATCCACGTAACCCTTTTTTAGTTCTTTTTACTATTTTTAACTATTTACAATTCAAATAATTGAACTTTTATGTACAAAAAGATCTCAAAATTCCATAACAAACAGGTTGGCAGATACTCAAATGGAATTAGTTTCTGAAATTTATAAAATTCAATCTCTAGGTAACAAATTTTCCATTGTTTTTTACTACTTTCTACTATTTACAATTTAAATAAATCATGTTTTTTTCAAAAAAATTGCTCAAAATTTCAGAAGAAACTTGTTGCAAATTGTCAAAGGGATTATTGGTGTTATGAAATTTGAAAATTTTCTTCTCTTTGTGACACTTTTTTAATTTTTTACTAATTTTAACACTTTACAATTTAAATAATTGATTTTTATATATCAAAATTGCTAAAAATTTCTCAAGTAACGAGTTGGCCAATACTAGGATAGGATTTGTGTTCTTAAATTTGACAAATTCCATCACCTGGTAGCAATTTTTTAATTCTTTTTACTATTTTTAACTATCTACAATTCAAATAAATGAACTTATATGTACAAAAAGATGTCAAAATTTCATAACAAACAGGTTGGCAGATACTCAAATGGGATTAGTTTCTGAAATTTATAAAATTCAATCTCTAGGTAAAAAATTTTCAATGGTTTTTTACTACTTTCTACTATTTACAATTTAAATAATTCATGTTTTCTACATAAATATTGCTCAAAATTTCATGAGAAACTTGTTGCAAATAGTCAAAGAGGATTATTGGTGTTATGAAATTTGAAAATTTTCTTCTTTTTGTCACACTTCTTTAATTTTTTTACTAATTTTTACTATATAGAAATTAAATAATTGATATTTTATATATTAAAATTGCAAAAAATTTCACAACTAACAAGTTGGCCATTACTAGGATAGGATTTGTGTTCTTAAATTTGACAAATTCCATCTCCTGGTAACCCTTTTTTAATTCTTTTTACTATGTTTAATTATTTACAATTCAAATAATTGATCTTTTATGTACAAAAAGATCTCAAAATTTCATAACAAACAGGTTCATGATACTCAAATGCAATTTGTTTCTAAATTTAAAAAATTCAATCTCTAGGTAGCAATTTTTCAATTGCTTTTTACTACTTTCTACTATTTACAATTTAAATAAATCATGTTTTTTTCATAAAAATTGCTCAAAATTTGAGAAGAAACTTGTTGCAAATTGTCAAAGGGATTATTGGTGTTATGAAATTTGAAAATTTTCTTCTTTTCGTGACACTTTTTTAATTTTTTACTTATTTTAATTCTTTACAATTTAAATAATTGATATTTTATATATAAAAATTGCTAAAGATTTCGCAAGTAACGAGTTGGCCAGTACTAGGATAGGATTTGTGTTCTTAAATTTGACAAATTCCATCTCCAGGTAACCCTTTTTTTTAATTCTTTTTACTATTGTTAACTATTTACAATTCAAATAATTGATCTTTTATGTACAAAAAGTTCTCAAAATTTCATAACAAACAGGTTCGTGGATACTCAAATGCAATTTGTTTCTAAATTTAAAAAATTCAATCTCTAGGTAACAATTTTTCAATTGTTTTTACTACTTTCTACTATTTACAATTTAAATAAATCATGTTTTTTTCAAAAAAATTGCTCAAAATTTTAAAAGAAACTTGTTGCAAATTGTCAAAGGAATTATCTACTATATATCTAAGAAATTCTTAGTGTAGGTAAATTACTGAAATAGACATTTTAATTTATTGACACATGGTTAAAATTGAGGGTATTTTTGTCTTTTTGATGTTGTTGTGTTTTCGCGGTTCGAACGTCTTTTTTAAATATTGATTGACGTTGTCAGACAGCAGCATCATTCTTCTCCAAAGCAATCAGCTTACTCGACGTTAGCTTTTTTTCTTCTTCTTCAATCCTTCTTCTTTCTTCTTCTTCATATCAAGTTAGGTTTTCGTTTTGTTTTTAATTTCCAGTTTGTTGTTGTTGAATGTTGACGGTAGGGTTTTCTTCTCCCAAGCAATCAACTTCGTTGAGGTAATTTTTTTTTCTTCTTTCATTTTCCTTCTTCTTCTTCTTCTTCTTCTTCAATCCTTCTTCTTCCTTCTTCCTCATACCAACTTAAGTTTTTTTTTTCTATTTATTTTTGTTGAAGGTTGACAGAAGTTTTGATTGGTGTAGGTAATTTTTTTTTCTATTTCTTAATTTATTCTTTTTTCTTCAAGGATCTTTTTTCTTTCTTCTTCTTACTCTGTTATTTTTTTGTACTTTGTGAAAGATTTAATTTTTGCAAGGCAATCGGTAGGATCTTCTTCTCCAAGGCAATCAACTTCGTCGAGGTAATTTCTTTTTTTCTTCTTCCGTATTCCTTCTTCTTCAATCCTTCTTCTTTCTTTTTCCTCATACCAACTTAAGTTTTTTTTTTGTTCTGTTTGTTGTTGTTGTGTTTGTTGTTGTTGTTGTTCTGTTTTTTTTTTTTTTTACTTCGTGAAAGATTTAATTTTTGCAATGTGTTTCGTTTTGAAGAAAACACTGATGTTTTTATTTTTAGAAGGTATTTTTAACAAAATCTTGAACATGTTTTGTTGTTGTTGATGGTGTTGTTGTATTTATTTTTTTTATACTTGATACATCTATTATTGTGGGTTGAAGAAAAGGTTCAAGTTTTCGTTTTTAGAAAGTATTTTTGAACAAATAGAATGACTGAGGATGATGATGTTATTGTTGGTGGTCTTCTTTTCTTTTCTTTTTTTCGTCTATTTGTGGTTTGTTGTTGAGATTTGTTTGTTGTTCTTCATTGTGCTATTTTTTTTACTTCTTTTGTGGTCCTTCTTCTTTATAAAAGGTTATGTTTCTGTAGTTTTTTTTCTGTTAAATATGTTGTAGCAGTGGGTTAGTATTTATTGAAAGCTATGTTCAGATTTCTCTGTTATTTTTTATGGTGTTATTTATTTTTCTTTTAATTCTTATGTGTTCCTTCTTCTTTTTTTCATGAAAGGTTTATTTTTTTTTTAGGTTTTTTGTGATGAAGATGGTGTCCTCTGGATTAGTACGTTTTAATAGTTGGTTAAAGTCAGTAGCTTGAGTTTTCTTTCTCCTCCTTCATGGTCTTCTTCTACTTTTGTTTTCTACTTCTTCTTTTTTCATTGTTTTGAAGAAAAGCCTAAACCTTTTGTTTTTTCATTGTTTTGAAGAAAAACCTAAACCTTTTGTTTTCATGAAGTATATTTACTATTTTTTGTTTTTAATATCATTATTGTGTGTTTAGTTGCTTTTTCGATGTCTATGGTTGTAGATTGAATAAAGGGTAAGATTTTTTGTAATGTGTATGGTTGTGGATTGAAGAAAAAGTATGACTGAAATGAAGATGTCTATGTTTCTGTCTTGATTTTTGTACATGTTTTTCTTGATGGTGTTGTTCTCTATGCTTCATGTCTCCCAATTCTGTCTTTACCATTTTACAATTTTACAACTATATCATATCTTGGTTTGGGTTTTATGTATTTTGCTTTCAAATGTTTGATATTTGCAGAAAACCTTTTTTTTATGTCTCTTCAAGAAAAGGCGTTTCATTTATCTGTGTGCTTATTTTTTCTTTTTCTGTAGCCGTTTGAAATGCTGGGGAGATGGTGTTTGTTGTTAAAATAGCACATAGAAGGTACATGTTACGATTTATTGTTTCATTTGATGAATGTACTTTTCTTTCTATTTATTTAATTTATTAACTTTTTAGTTGCTTCTTGGTTGTTCTTCTTTTCTTCTTTCTGTTTGATGGATCTGATATTTCAAGTACTCATTATAGGACGGGGTCATCTAATGCAACAAATGGGGTAGCTATACCATCTGAGAAAAAGGTATTGTATTGTATTCGGTGAAGAGTGAAATAGTCATTATATTTGCACAAACATTTTTCAGGAAGATGAGGGATATTGCATATGATTTATATTATCAATTCTGTCTTCGTAATGTATGACTTAAAATATCCATTATGTATCTTTATAATGTACTGCTTATTTTATTATCATTAGTACAATGAGGGATATTGCAAATGAGTTTGAGCCCTGCTCAAAGCTCGAGGACCTAAATTTGGATGTTAGAAAGAAGTTCAAGGAGACAGAAGAAATAATTCTCGCTGACAATTTTTTTCAGAGGTACAACACTGGTCCTTACTTTTTTAGTTTTTGAAATGTAGTATGGAAACTTTTTGTAAAATTGGTAGACAAGGCTTCAATTTTTTTTTCGTGCTTGGAGAGAGCAGGAAAAATTTCTTCTACTTGCTGCCAAAATTTGTGCTAAACATTTATTTTTATTAATATTTACTTCAATAAAATATATTGGAATCAAAAAATACCACTTGAAGTAGAAAGGCCTCTTGGATATTGTTGTCTGCATTTGTGGCAAAAAGCTTACTTTTTAGATTACGTGGCTAGAACATTTCCTCATTTCAATGCATGTGTAACTCTTAAGGAAGGATTTGTTTGGGTTTGGGGTTTGGGAAGGAGATCAAATAAGAGAAGAGAGGTATAAATAAAGATCAATGGGCAATTATGCAGTATACTTGAAACTAAAAGTGTTGTGTTTTAAATGAGAATATTTCAAAACTGTGAATATTTACTATTTAATGAATATCCTACACCAATAATAAGAAATAAATAAAATGTGAAGCAGGTTAACGATGTCTATTTAAATCTTAGATAATTGCTATAGGGAGAGAGAATTTAGCATGGTAAACCATAGTGGATTTAATCCAAAAATGGGATTAAAATAAAAGGGTTGGCCATAAAATGCAACTAACTATTTTCTTTGAATAAATAAGCTGGAAATATGTGGTAGTTGAATGTGAGGCTTTTCAATTGATTTGGTCATATTTTCTCATGTTTTATGTGTATTGGATTAAAATAGTTTGAAACCACATGGTTTAATGAAACTTATAAACTAAGCTCTTATTCAGTATCTAGATTTATGCTGCTTCATATATGCAATTATACACGGTCAGAGTTTTATTTGTACTTTCTCAATTAATTATATTAAACAATTATATTTCTAGAGATATATTGAAATCTAATACACTTTTTAAATTTGTGAGGTTATAAGCATGTTGTGGTCAAACCAACTGCAGGTAGTGCTGATGATGTATTGGAAGATAATCCCGTGGTGAGATTGAAGGTTTTTGTATATGAACTTCCAAGTGAGTATAATAAGAAAATTCTGCAAAAAGATCCAAGATGCCTCAACCATATGTTTGCAACTAAAATCTTTAATCACCGGCTTCTCTTATCTGGCCCAGTTGAAACTTTAATCTAGAAGAGGTTTTATACCCCTGTATACAATGACCACAAATGATAAGAAGTGCCATAAAGCTTATTTCTTCCAACTGACCTTATTGAAGGCTCACATAGGGGGCACATCACTTCTTTGTGGTTCCTCAAAATTTTGGGGCATGTTTTCATTACGAGGTACAAATTTTGTGCATTATTTTCAACATTCATTATTTATACTACTTTTATTATATATTTATATTAATTTGTATATGGAAGAGAAGGCAATTGAAAGAGGGGATTCTTTAACTGCTAAAGCGTGCTACATTGGTTCAAACCTTTGGACAGAGGAATCACATATGCCCGAAAGAGGGCTCAAATACCATTTCTCCATACTTTTCACCAAGAAAATCCACACCCACCTAATTCCTAATAAGACTCCTAGGTCATTTTTGTGTATTTTCGATGACTTTTATGATGTTGGCAATGACTCTGAAGGTGGTTATTATGCAAGGTAGGCCTTATTACAAGTTTAAACAAGAATGTCCGAGTGTGTAGCCTTTTATTTCTTCTATATCATAGCTGCATAAGAAATCTGATTTACATTTTCTTATAAAAGATGCAATGACTAGGGACTTTGATTCATATAACTATTGTAATTTGGACTAACTATAAACGGGCCATGTTGTGTAATCTTGCAGAGGTGCAAGAGTAGCAGTGTGGGAGAACTTTTAAGGACAATCCTCTATTTGATGTCTCCACTAAGCATCCAACCACGTACTTTAAGGACATGCAGTAGCTGTGTTTTGCGTATACCCACTTGGATGGACCCGTTGGAGCCTAAGATTGGTAGAGGCTATGATATTTAGTTGCATACCTGTTATTATTGTAGATGACATTGTTTTGCAATTTGCTGATGCAATCCCATGAGAAAAGATAGAAGTACATGTTGCTGAGGAGGAGGTTCCAAAGTTGAATACCATACTCACATCTATCTTACTAGAAGCCATATTTTGGATAGGAGTATTTGTTGCTGTTACCGTTTTCTTTTTTATTTTAGATAATAGTTTATTTTTATTTCAATATTAATAATATATATATATATATATATATATATAATAATTTATTATTTTATATTTATTTTGATGTCACTATTTAATATTTAAATGACCACAATTAAAATTAGTTATTGAGATTTTATCCGCATAAGAATATTTAATTCAACTGCATGTTATCCTTATTATGTGAAGTTGAATTTTCCATTAAGTGTTAGGAAAAGTCTTCTACAGTTACAGATAAACATTGGTAGAAAAACTTATTTTGAAGATAGAGATGTCCATAGATAAAGACGTGGTGCAACTTATTGCATTATCAAGTATTTGATGGAGTGTAAGAATCTTCAACAAAGTCTTTTTTTTCAAATATTTCGTATTAAAGTTTAGTAAAACAGTTTTATGATTTAAATGTACTACGTTTTATATTTATATTTTTATTGTCCAACTTTGAGATATTTTAAATTTTATAAATTAATTATTAAAATATGTACTTTTGGCTTCTAATAAATGGAATCATACAACAGAATCTGGTACTGGATACATACTATGTAAGATATTATAAATTATGCATTTAATAGATAAAGCGTGATAATATAATATTTTGTTAAATTTTATTATAATATTTTATTAACTATACAGATTAGTGTTTTTCATAAAAATAAAACAGCCATAAATATATTACTTATTAAAATAACATAACGTAATTCTCTTTTAACCAGCGTAAACACAACGTTACTGTGTTTGTGTAAATAAATATGAAATTATATTAGTAGGTGATAATATTATAATATTATTAAGTTAATAAATAACCTAAAATGATATTTATTAAAAATAAAATGAAATATATCAAAACAGATGAAAGAATAACCATTAATAAATAAAGAAGTGGAGAAGAAGCAGAAATAGCTGATTTTATAAAATATTTGTAAAAATAACAGTCAATTTTTAAAAATTTAATAAATTATTATATTTAAAGGGTAAAATTAGTATTTTTAAAGGTGGACACAAAAAGGAGAATCCCCTTTATATATTGTTATAGATTATTAGTCTTAGCACTATTTGTATTAGAATATTATTTCAATTAATCATAGTAATAGTATTATTATTAATATTTGTAGTTTTAGTAAAGTTAATATTATTAATATTTTTATTATTATTGTTATTGATATTATTATTATTATTATAATTATTATTATTATTATTATTACTATTATTATTATTATTAAACAAATGCTTCTTCAATGTTTTAAATTGTTTATAGGTTTATATCTATAAATATGCTTCTTTTGAAAAATTTAAACATCAATTTTATGTTATATTGTATAATATGCCTACATTTTAATTTAACAACAATCCATATAATACCTTTCATTTTAATATAATTTATAATTTAGAAATTTAATTATAAATTTTAATTTTATTTAATATATTATATAAAAAGTACTCATAATTAATTACTTATCTTTTTCTCATATCATTAAAATTTATATATAAAAATTACTCATAATTATTTATTTGAATATAAGAATATTACATTAATTTTAATATAAATTAAGATAAAAAATAAAAAAATTCAAATACAATAAAAGTGTTCCAACTATGTCAGTTCAAGAGGTGTGGATTGAAATAAAGTATCTATATCTGAAAAATTTTGTCAGGATTATCCCACTATGTGTTCTTTTATTTCCAAAATTTATAGTTGGGTGAATAATTAATCATTAAATAAGAATAATATTTAAATAATTAAACCAATAACAATAATAATTATTCAAATCACTAATTTATATATATTAACAATAAAATCTGTTTTAAATATTAAAAATATAAAAAAAAAACATGATTAAGTTATTTCAAATATATTTTAAATAACTTTGAAATCTAACAAGAAAATCCAAAACAAAAAAAATTAACACCATTTTTTTACTCTTTAATCTTGACTAAAACTCTAAACTTATTATTACAAACAATGTTTTGTAATTAAACTTCTAAAAAAACATCATACTGACATTTCTTAATCTAAACAAAATAACAATCTATGTCATCACAAATTGATTATTCCAAATTACTCAAAAACACATAACATATAACACATAATACATAACAATAATTAATTATACATAAATATATAATTATATCATTGTTAGATGAATTTATCGTTTGAATATATCTAAATTGACAATTATAACATCTATAACTTTTAAATTAAATTATTGATTTATTGATAATAATATTAAGATCTGTTTTCTAAACAAAAATTTTAAAAACCAAAAACACGACCCGTGCGTACGCTCGGGTCTCATGCTAGTTGGTATTATGAAATTTGAAAATTTTCTTCTTTTTGTGAAACTTTTTTAATTTTTTACTAATTTTAACTCTTTACAATTTAAATAATTGATATTTTATATATAAAAATTGCTAAAAATTTTGCAAGTAACGAGTTGGCCAATACTAGGATAGGATTTGTGTTCTTAAATTTGACAAATTTCCATTTCCGGGTAACAATTTTTTAATTCTTTTTACTATTTTTAACTATTTACAATTCAAATAGTTGAACTTATATGTAAAAAAAGATCTCAAAATTTCATAACAAACAGGTTGGCAGATACTCAAATGGGATTAGTTTCTGAAATTTATAAAATTCAATCTCTAGGTAACAAATTTGCAATGGTTTTTTACTACTTTCTACTATTTACAATTTAAATAATTCATGTTTTGTACATAAAAATTGCTCAAAAATTCATGAGAAACTTGTTGCAAATAGTCAAAGAGGATTATTGGTGTTATGAAATTTGAAAATTTTCTTCTTTTTGTCACACTTCTTTAAGTTTTTACTAATTTTTACTATATACAAATTAAATAATTGATATTTTATATATAAAAATTGCAAAAAATTTCACAAGTAACGAGTTGGCCAATACTATGATAGGATTTGTGTTCTTAAATTTGACAAATTCCATCTCCTGGTAACCCTTTTTTAATTCTCTTTACTATTTTTAATTATTTACAATTCAAATAATTGATGTTTTATGTACAAAAAGTCTCAAAATTTCATAACAAACAGGTTCGTGGATACTCAAATGCAATTTGTTTCTAAATTTAAAAAATTCAATCTCTTGTTAAAGATTTTTCAATGGTTTTTAACTACTTTCTACTATTTACAATTTAAATAATTCATGTTTTCTTAATAAATATTGCTCAAAATTTTAGAAGAAACTTGTTGCAAATTGTTAAAGGGATTATTGGTGTTATGAAATTTGAAAATTTTCTTCATTTTGTGACACTTTTTTAATTTTTTACTAATTTTAACTCTTTACAATTTAAATAATTGATATTTTATATATAAAAATTGCTAAAAATTTCGCAAGAAACGAGTTGGCCAATACTAGGATAGGATTTGTGTTCTTAAATTTGACAAATTCCATCTCCTGGTAACCCTTTTTTAATTCTTTTTACTATTTTTAATTATTTACAATTCAAATAATTGATCTTTTATGTACAAAAAGTTCTCAAAATTTCATAACAAACAGGTTCGTGGATACTCAAATGCAATTTGTTCTAAATTTAAAAAATTCAATCTCTAGGTAACAATTTTTCAATTATTTTTTACTATTTTCTACTATTTAAAATTTAAATAAATCATATTTTTTCATAAAAATTGCTCAAAATTTCAGAAGAAAGTTGTTGCAAATTGTCAAAGGGATTATTGGTGTTATGAAATTTGAAAATTTTCTTCTTTTTGTGAGACTTTTGTAATTTTTTACTAATTTTTACTCTTTACAATTTAAATAATTGATATTTTATATGTAAAAATTGCTAACAATTTCACAAGTAACGAGTTGGCCAATACTAGGATAGGATTTGTGTTCTTAAATTTGACAAATTCCATCTCCTGGTAACCCTTTTTTAATTCTTTTTACTATTTTTAACTATTTACAATTCAAGTAATTAAAATTTTGTACAAAAATATCTCAAAATTTCAAAACAAACAGGTTCGCGGATACTCAAATTCAATTTGATTCTCACTTTAAGAAATTCAATCTCTAGTTAACAATTTTTCAACTGTTTTTTACTACTTTCTACTATTTACAATTTAAATAAATCATGTTTTTTCATAAAAATTGCTCAAAATTTCAGAAGAAACTTGTTGCAAATTGTCAAAGGGTTATTGGTGTTATGAAATTTGAAAATTTTCTTCTTTTTGTGACACTTTTTTAATTTTTTACTAATTTTTACTCTTTACAATTTAAATAATTGATATTTTATTTATAAAAATTGCAAAAAATTTCGCAAGTAACGAGTTGGCCAATACTAGGATAGGATTTGTGTTCTTAAATTTGACAAATTCCATCGCCTGGTAAATATTTTCTAATTCCTTTTACTATTTTTAACTATTTACAATTCAAATAATTGAACTTTTATGTACAAAAAGATCTCAAAATTTCATAACAAACAGGTTGGCAGATACTCAAATCGGATTAGTTTCTGAAATTTATAAAATTCAATCTCTAGGTAACAAATTTTCAATGGTTTGTTACTACTTTGTACTATTTACAATTTAAATAATTCATGTTTTCCACATAAATTTGTTCAAAATTTCATGAGAAACTTGTTGCAAATAGTGAAAGAGGATTATTGGTGTTATGAAATTTGAAAATTTTCTTCTTTTTGTCACACTTCTTTCATTTTCGACTAATTTTTACTATATACAAATTAAATAATTGATATTTTATATAAAAAAATTGCAAAAAGTTTAACAAGAAACAAGTTAACCAATACTAGGATAGGATTTGTGTTCTTAAATTTGAGAAATTCCATCTCCTGGTAACCCTTTTTTAATTCTTTTTACTATTTTTAACTATTTACAATTCAAGTAATTAAAATTTTATGTTCAAAAATATCTCAAAATTTCATAACAAACAAGTTCGCGGATACTCAAATGCAATTTATTTCTACATTTAAAAAATTCAATCTCTAGGTAACAATTTTTCAACTGTTTTTTACTACTTTCTACTATTTACAATTTAAATAAATACTGTTTTTTTTCATAAAATTGCTCAAAATTTCAGAAGAAACTTGTTGCAAATTGTCAAAGGGATTATTGGTGTTATGAAATTTGAAAATTTTCTTCTTTTTGTGACACTTTTTTCATTTTTTACTAATTTTTACTCTTTACAATTTAAATAATTGATATTTTATTTATAAAAATTGCAAAAAATTTCGCAAGTAACGAGTTGGCCAATACTAGGATAGGATTTGTGTTCTTAAATTTGACAAATTCCATCTCCTGGTAACAATTTTTTAATTCTTTTTACTATTTTTAACTATTTACAATTCAAATAATTGAACTTATATGTACAAAAAGATCTCAAAATTTCATCACAAACAGGTTGGCAGATACTCAAATGGGATTAGTTTCTAAAATTTATAAAATTCAATCTCTAGGTAACAAATTCTGAATTGTTTTTTACTACTTTCTACTATTTACAATTTAAATAATTCATGTTTTCTACATAAAAAATGCTCAAAATTTCATGAGAAACTTGTTGCAAATAGTGAAAGAGGATTATTGGTGTTATGAAATTTGAAAATTTTCTTCTTTTTGTCACACATCTTTAATTTTTTACTAATTTCCACTATATACAAATTAAATACTTGATATTTTATATAAAAAAATTGCAAAAAGTTTAAGAAGAAACAAGTTAACCAATACTAGGATAGGATTTGTGTTCTTGAGTTTCGCAAATTCCTTCTCCTGGTAACCCTTCTTTAATTCTTTTTACTATTTTTAACTATTTACAATTCAAGTAACTAAAATTTTATGTACAAAAATATCTCAAAATTTCATAACAAACAGGTTTGCGGATACTCAAATGCAATTTGTTTCTAAATTTAAAAAATTCAATCTCTAGGTAACAATTTTTCAATTGTTTTTTAATACTTTCTACTATTTACAATTTAAATAAATCATGTTTTTTTCATAAAGATTGATCAAAATTTCAGAAGAAACTTGTTGCAAATTGTCAAAGGGATTATTGGTGTTATGAAATTTGAAAATTTTCTTCTTTTTGTGACACTTTTTTCATTTTTTACTAATTTTTACTCTTTACAATTTAAATAATTGATATTTTATTTATAAAAATTGCAAAAAATTTCGCAAGTAACGAGTTGGCCAATACTAGGATAGGATTTGTGTTCTTAAATTTGACAAATTCCATCTCCTGGTAACAATTTTTTAATTCTTTTTACTATTTTTAACTATTTACAATTCAAATAATTGAACTTATATGTACAAAAAGATCTCAAAATTTCATCACAAACAGGTTGGCAGATACTCAAATGGGATTAGTTTCTAAAATTTATAAAATTCAATCTCTAGGTAACAAATTCTGAATTGTTTTTTACTACTTTCTACTATTTACAATTTAAATAATTCATGTTTTCTACATAAAAAATGCTCAAAATTTCATGAGAAACTTGTTGCAAATAGTGAAAGAGGATTATTGGTGTTATGAAATTTGAAAATTTTCTTCTTTTTGTCACACATCTTTAATTTTTTACTAATTTCCACTATATACAAATTAAATACTTGATATTTTATATAAAAAAATTGCAAAAAGTTTAAGAAGAAACAAGTTAACCAATACTAGGATATGATTTGTGTTCTTGAGTTTCGCAAATTCCTTCTCCTGGTAACCCTTCTTTAATTCTTTTTACTATTTTTAACTATTTACAATTCAAGTAATTAAAATTTTATGTACAAAAATATCTCAAAATTTCATAACAAACAGGTTTGCGGATACTCAAATGCAATTTGTTTCTAAATTTAAAAAATTCAATCTCTAGGTAACAATTTTTCAATTGTTTTTTAATACTTTCTACTATTTACAATTTAAATAAATCATGTTTTTTTCATAAAGATTGATCAAAATTTCAGAAGAAACTTGTTGCAAATTGTCAAAGGGATTGTTGGTGTTATAGAATTTGAAAATTTTCTTCTTTTTGTGACACTTTTTTTAATTTTTTACTAATTTTTACTCTTTACAATTTAAATAATTGATATTTTATATGTAAAAATTGCAAAAAATTTCACAAGTAACGAGTTGGCCAATACTAGGATAGGATTTGTGTTCTTAAATTTGACAAATTCCATCTCCTGGTAAATATTTTCTAATTCCTTTTACTATTTTTAACTATTTACAATTCAAATAATTGAACTTTTATGTACAAAAAGATCTCAAAATTTCATAACAAACAGGTTGGCAGATACTCAAATCGGATTAGTTTCTGAAATTTATAAAATTCAATCTCTAGGTAACAAATTTTCAATGGTTTGTTACTACTTTCTACTATTTACAATTTAAATAATTCATGTTTTCCACATAAATTTGCTCAAAATTTCATAAGAAACTTGTTGCAAATAGTCAAAGAGGATTATTGGTGTTATGAAATTTGAAAATTTTCTTCTTTTTGTCACACTTCTTTCATTTTCGACTAATTTTTACTATATACAAATTAAATAATTGATATTTTATATAAAAAAATTGCAAAAAGTTTAACAAGAAACAAGTTAACCAATACTAGGATAAGATTTGTGTTCTTTAATTTGAGAAATTCCATCTCCTGGTAACCCATTTTTAGTTCTTTTTACTATTTTTAACTATTTACAATTCAAGTAATTAAAATTTTATGTTCTAAAATATCTCAAAATTTCATAACAAACAAGTTCGCGGATACTCAAATGCAATTTATTTCTACATTTAAAAAATTCAATCTCTAGGTAACAATTTTTCAATTGTTTTTTACTACTTTCTACTATTTACAATTTAAATAAATACTGTTTTTTTTCATAAAATTGCTCAAAATTTCAGAAGAAACTTGTTGCAAATTGTCAAAGGGATTATTGGTGTTATGAAATTTGAAAATTTTCTTCTTTTTGTGACACTTTGATGAAGGTGTGATCACCTCCTTAGAAGCTCCCTCAAGAAGGATCACTAGAAGCATGTCTAGAGGGCAGTCTTCTATTCCATCACCTTTATCTTTGTTTTGCATTACTTTAGTTTGAATTTCCTAAGTTGGTTTCTAGTTGACTTATTTTGGTTGATTTGTTGACTTTGATCCAAAGTTGACCTTTGACCAAGATTAGATTAACTTAAACCAACATGCTAATCCTTGTTTGTCTTGTTTTGTAGGTAATTAAGAGAAAGTAGAGCATGGCTAGGTGGCACTTGGTGATTGGAGCACTTGGATGAAGTGGAAGAGAGAGGAAAGCAAAAAGCAAAAAGCAAAAGCAAAAGTAGACATGTACCTTGTCTTCTTTTGCCTTTGTGGTTTATGCCTTAGAAGGTCACTTGGTCTCCTTCCTCTTTTGGCCTAGAATCCTCATGGGAATGCCTCCACCAATCATCTCCCTTCACTTGGCCAAGACTCACTCTCACATTAGGTTTAGGGTTTGCTAGTTAATCCTTTTTCATGTTTTTGTATTTGCTAAAGGACCCCTATGAACTCCTATTTAAAGGGTGCTCCTTGTCTTGTAAAAGGGTTGATCATTTTGTTTCTAAACTATTGTGTTTCAACCTTTAAATTTTCGTGAGCTCTCCTTCCTAGAAGCGAACTCACCTTTGCCTTATCTTGCTTGCAAGTGGTGGCACCATCACTCATCTCTAGGGCTTGGTTGGCTTAGATCCCCCCTATGAGTGGCGTGCTTCTTCCATGCTTCATCTTCTATGCTTTCCATTTTTAATGTTTCTTCTTTCATTTTGGTTCTTTAAGTGTTGGTAATGTCGTGTGAGTTTAAGCTTGAATCCAACTCTCTTCTTCCTTTTATGAGCTTGAGAAATGAACCTTCACATCTAGATAGCTTGCTATCTTAATGTCCAGTGGGAATTTTCAAAAAGCTTTCTTAAATAACTTCACCATATTCATAACTCTAAAAGAAAACAAGATAATCCTTCATCATTTGGTATCTAGAGCTTTGGTTGTCCTTGAATATGATGGTTTCATGTTCTAACCTTGTCTTGTGTAGCTATATTTGAATGGTCCACATAAAAACAGTGCTGGCAGCAACGTGTGCGTTTTTGAAACAAATACTGCAGCTAGCTCAGTGCTCTAAAAGTAACGTTCTTTATATCAAAAGAAAGCTCTGTGAGTCTAGTTTCCAATAAAAAACGAATTAATGCATTTGGAGTTCTGTGGAGAGAGTTATGATCAAATGAGTGAACAAAGGTCAGAGCTGCCGAAAATACGAAAAACAACGTTTTCAGGTTATGTTGTGGCACTTTTGCCTTCGGTTTTGTGATTCTTTTGCTCCTAAATGTGGTTGGATAACTTGTCTTTTGATGCTTAGTCTTTGAGCCTCAAATCCATGAGTTTAAATGCATGATAGCTACATGTTTGTGTCTTTGTGTATGTCATGTTGAGTCTTTAGATGTGTCTAACTTTTGCTTGAGTCTCTTGTCATATGCTTCTTTGAATTTTCTTGTTCTTGTTTCTAAGTTTTTGAACTATTGCATGAGATCTATGCCTTGTGTTGTTGTATGCTCCTTGAAATTGATTTTGACCTAATTTTAAGGAACTAAGTGTTCAAGACACTCTAAAACATCCTTCTCATCATTTTAAGTACCTAGTTTTGAAAAGAAAAAGTGTTTTCAAGACCAAAAACAGTTTGGCCGAGAGCTTTTACAATGCTTGGTGAATCCATTTGGCAATTTTTACTAGGTGTTATGCTACCAAATTTTATACTTGGATTTTTAGTGATATTGGCAAATTAGTTCCATGTTTTGACTTGGTTATGATCTTTCATGGTGTATGCATGATTTGAGGTATAATCTTGGCTTGTTCAAATGCTTTCCATAGAGTCCTTAAAAGTGCTTTTCATTGTTTTAGTCTTGTTAAAAGTTTTGTCTCAAACTTTTCTTCTTTAGAGTTTAGCTTTCCTTGTTTTTATGCTTGTCACTAGGTATTCTTTGTTTTGTCTTAGTAGTTTTCTTTTCTTGAAACTCTTGGGATGTTGTGGCCGAATCACTTGTATTGCATTTGAAAGGTTTTGAACAAGTTTTGAAAAGTGTTTGCTTCACTCCTTTGGTGGATTTTGAGTGCTAGCCTTGCCTTGTTACTTTGGGAGAGTGATCTAAACACTTGGGTTACATTTTGGGTTGGATTTGGTCTCAGCTTTCATGTTGTCTAACCTCTAATCCATTTATTTTGTCTCCGATTTGAGTGTTTTTGTTGTAAGAATCATGGCAAGTTCATCAAATGCACCTACACTAAACAAAAACAATACATTGATGAGATTGCTTCGGGATTTGGAGTTGTCTAGGAAGGAGGCCTTTGAACAATTGAGAAAAGACAAGGAGCAAAGTGACCTAAGAATCCAAGAGCACATTCAAAGGCTTGAAGCTAGGGAGAAAGAAAGAGAGCCTAGGAAAAGAGGGCATTTTAGGTGCAACCCATCACAAGAGAAGCAAACTCTATAGATTCCTAAGTTCTATGGTCGAAGTGATCCCAAAATCTTCCTTGATTGGGAAGCTAAAGTTGATCAAATATTCAATGAAAATCATGTAAAGGATCAAGCACAAGTTGATCTAGTAGTTTTAGGATTTTTGGAGTATGCCAATACTTGGTGGCATAAAGTTTGTAAGAATTATGACCAAGGGCCACCCGCGGCTTCTTGGATGGACATTAAATCTCTTATGCGCGCTATATTTGTTCCTCCCTCCTATAGGAAGGAACTTCTTTTGAAGCTCCAAAGGCTTCACAAAGGTTCTATGAGTGTGAGTGAGTACTTTAAAGAATTAGAGTCTCAAATGCGTAGGGTTGAAATAAAAGAAACTAACAAAGAGAAAATAAAAAGATTTGTGAGTGGTCTTAGGAGAGACATACAAGACCAAGTAGAGTTGTATGAGTACTCCACTCTTGAAAATGTTTTCACACTTGCCCTTGGGATTGAAATTCAATTGAAAAGAAAAAGAAGGGCAAGGAAGAGTTACTCACCCAACCACTACTTTAGTCACTCATGGAAGGGAAAGGATAAAAAGAAACATGATAAGTTCCCTTCTAACTCTCATCAAGAACCACCAAGTAAAAGTAAGTCACCAAGTGATCACATTCACCATTCCACTTCTCAAAGATCAAGTTCCATTAAATGTTTGGGTTATAATCACATGGCTTTAAATTATTCAACTAAAAGGACCATGATCTTGAAGAAGAGTAATGATGTTGAAAGTGAACACTCATCTCCCCATTCTCTTTCAAAAGAATCTTCTTCCTCTAGTAAAACTAAAATTTTTGAGAAAGACCCTATGTTATTAAGGCGCATGATAGGTCAAGATCAAAGTGAGCTTGAGCCAACTCAAAGAGAAAAAAATTTTCAATCTAGATGCAAAATTAACAAATGGGTTTGCTCTCTAATTATTGATGGAGGAAGTAGTACCAATGTAGCTAGCACAAGGTTGGTGGAAAAGCTTTGCTTAGAGACCATTCCCCATGCTAAGTCCTACAAGCTTGCTTGGATAAGTAAAGAGGGAGAAATAGATGTCAATAAACAAGTCCTAATTAACTTCTCTATAGGAAGCTACAAAGATGAGGTGCTATGTGATGTTGTTCCCATGGAAGTCACACATATCTTACTAGGTAGGCCATGGCAATTTGATAAACAAACTTTACATGATGGCCATACCAACCAATACATTTTCTTCATAAATGGGAAAAAGACCACTTTACTACCTCTATCACCTCAAGAAGTTAATAAGGATAGAAATATAATAAGAAAAGATAAAGAAGAAAAAGAAAAGGGGCAAGCTTTCACCAAGGTGTTACTTGCCTACAAAAAAATTCTTCCAAAGCAAGATGTACATCACCCTTCCTTCTCTTCCCAAGCCAAAAAGGAAGGCCCAAAGTACAAGCAAGAGAGGAAGAATAGTCTAGAAAATAAAGATGGCCTAACCAAAGGTAGGGGTAATACCTTTAGAAAGGATGGAACAAGAGCTCATAAAAGGGAGGCGCAAATCCTCCCCCAAATCAAGTCAAGCTCCATCTACAAAGGCTTAAAGAATTTGTGGTCAAATTCTCTCCAAGGAGGGGAGGATGATGAAGGATTGACCCCAACCAAGGATGGAGGCAAATGCTTAAGAAGACTAAGCATGTTTAGAAAGGAAGTTCACTAATCCTTCATCCCTTTCATTTGTCTTTGCTATTTTTGATTCCCTAAGTTGACTTAGTTGAATCAACTTTAGTTGACTTGTTGACCTTTGACTAGGTTTGACTTGTTCACTATAGTTGACTTGACTTAAGCCAACATGTTAATCTATGTTTATTTGCTTTGTAGGTTAATTAGGAGTAAGAAAGCAATGCTAGGTGGCCATGATGATTGGGGAGCATAAATGATATGGAGGAGAGAGTAAAGCAAAGGCATAAAGCATAAAGTAAAAGGCATAAAACAAGTGTACCTATGTACCTTTGGTCTCCTTTGTTTTTAGCACACTTTGGCCACATTTTGGAGACATATGAGACACATTCTTTGTCTCCTTTTGGGCTAGAACGAACTTAGCCTTGCACACACCATAGTTAGCTCTTTTGTCTCTCATTTTTTGTAACCTTATTTGACCTAGTTTCTAGAAGCTAGGGTTAGGTTTTTGTAGAGACATCCTTATGTATCTTTTATTTTCTTAGAGGCCCCTAAACTCTTCTATATAAGGGGTCCTCCTAGACATGTAAAAGGGTTGAACATTTTGAAGTAAAAACACTCTTGTGTCTCAACCATTTGTGAGAGTTTCCTCCCTTGGGAGTGAATACTTTTAAGCCTTATCTTGCATAGCAAGTGGCGGCACACATCCACTCATCTTCAAGGTTGCCATGGCTTCTAGCCTAGCCTTGTAGTGGCGTGCTTCTCACATTTTTTACCATTTCTTTTCTTTCCATTTTATGTTTTCTTCTTCCTTTAATTTTTCTTGGTTTTCTATGGTTTATGTGTTTTCCATTTCCTTTTTGTTTTGAATCAATCCATCATCTTCTTTTCTTGAGCTTTGTGAAAGGAACCTTCACATCTAGATAGCTTGCTATCTTAATGTCCAGTTGGGATTTCACTTAGATTTCTTAATCAACTCACACCATATTCAATCATCTTAAAAAGGAACAAGATAATCCTTCATCACACTTTTTTATTTTTTTACTAATTTTAACTCTTTTGCAATTTAAATAATTGATATTTTATATATAAAAATTGCAAAAAGTTTCACAAGTAACAAGTTGGCCAATACTAGGATAGGATTTGTGTTCTTAAATTTGACAAATTTAATCTCCTGGTAACAATTTTGTAATTCTTTTTACTATTTTTATCTATTTACAATTCAAATAATTAAACTTATATGTACAAAAAGATCTCAAATTTCAAAACAAACAGGTGTGCGGATACTCAAATGAAATTCGTTCCTAAATTTAAAAAATTCAATCTCTCGGTAACAATTTTTCAATTGTTTTTTACTACTTTCTACTATTTACAATTTAAATAAATCATGTTTTTTTCATAAAAATTGCTCAAAATTCCATAAGAAACTTGTTGCAAATTGTAAAAGGGATTATTGGTGTTATGAAATTTGAAAATTTTCTTCTTTTTGTGACACTTTTTTAATTTTTTACTAATTTTAACTCTTTACAATTTAAATAATTGATATTTTATATATAAAAATTGCAAAAAATTTCACAAGTAATGAGTTGGCCAATACTAGGATAGGATTTGTGTTCCTAAATTTGAAAAATTCCATCTCCTGGTAACAATTTTTTAATTCCTTTTACTATTTTTAACTGTTTACAATTCAAATAATTGAACTTTTATGTACAAAAAGATCTCAAAATTGCATAACAAACAAGTTGGCAGATACTCAAATGGGATTAGTTTCTGAAATTTATAAAATTCAATCTCTAGGTAACAAATTTTCAATGGTTTTTTACTACTTTCTACTATTTACAATTTAAATAATTCATGTTTTCTACATAAAAATTGCTCAAAATTTCATGAGAAACTTGTTGCAAATAGTCAAAGAGGATTATTGGTGTTATGAAATTTGAAAATTTTCTTCTTTTTGTCACACTTATTTAATTGTTTCCTAATTTTTACTATATACAAATTAAATAATTGATATTTTATATAAAAAAATTGCAAAAAGTTTAACAAGAAACAAGTTAACCAATACTAGGACAGGACTTCTGTTATTGAATTTCACAAATTCCATCTCCTGGTAACCCTTTTTTAATTCTTTTTACTATTTTTAACTATTTACAATTCAAGTTATTAAAATTTTATGTACAAAAATTTCTCAAAATTTCATAACAAACAGGTTCGCGGATAATCAAATGCAATTTGTTTCTAAATTATAAAAATTCAATCTCTAGGTAAATATTTTTCAATTGTTTTTTACTACTTTCTACTATTTACAATTTAAATAAATCATGTTTTTTTCATAAAAATTGCTCAAAATTTCAGAAGAAACTTGTTGCAAATTGTCAAAGGGAATATTGGTGTTATCAAATTTGAAAATTTTCTTCTTTTTGTGACACTTATTTAATTGTTTACTAATTTTTACTCCTTACAATTTAAATAATTGATATTTTATATATAAAAATTGCTAAAAATTTCGCAAGTAACGAGTTGGCCAATACTAGGATAAGATTTGTGTTCTTAAATTTGACAAATTCCATCTCCAGGTAACCCTTTTTTAATTCTTTTTACTATTTTTAACTATTTACAATTCAAATAATTGATCTTTTATGTACAAAAAGTTCTCAAAATTTCATAACAAACAGGTTTGTGGATACTCAAATGCAATTTGTTTCTCAATTTAAAACATTCAATCTCTAGGTAACAATTTTTCAATTGTTTTTTACTACTTTTTACTATTTACAATTTAAATAAATCATGTTTTTTTCAAAAAAATTGCTCAAAATTTCAGAAGAAACTTGTTGCAAATTGTCAAAGGATTATTGGTGTTATGAAATTTGAAAATTTTCTTCTTTTTGTCACACTTCTTTAATTTTTTACTAATTTTTACTATTTACAAATTAAATAATTGATATTTTATATAAAAAAATTGCAAAAAATTTAACAAGAAACAAGTTGGCAAATACTGGGATTGGATTTGTGTTCTTAAATTTGCAAATTTCATCTCCTGTTTTTTAATTCTTTTTACTACTTTTTAACTATTTACAATTCAAATAATTGAAATTTAATGTACCAAAAAATCTCAATATTTCATAACAAACAGGTTGGCGAATACTCAAATGGGATTAGTTTCTGAAATTTAAAAAATTAAATTTCTAGGTAAAAATTTTTCAATTTATTTTATACTTTTCTACACACAGATTGGTCAAAGTTTCATAAGAAACTTGTTGCAAATTGTCAAAGGGATTATTGGTGTTATAAATTTTGAAATTTTCTTCTTTTTGTGACACTTTTTTAATTTTTTACTAATTTTAACTCTTTACAATTTAAATAATTGATATTTTATATATAAAAATTGCAAAAAAATACACAAGTAACGAGTTGGCCAATACTAGGATAAGATTTGTGTTCTTAAATTTGACAAATTCCAACTCCTGGTAACAATTTTTTAATTCTTTTTACTATTTTTAACTATTTACAATTCAAATAATTGAACTTTTATGTACAAAAAGATCTCAAAATTTCATAACAAACAGGTTGACAGATACTCAAATGGAATTAAATTTCTGAAATTTATAAAATTCAATCTCTAGGTAACAAATTTTCAATGGGTTTTTACTACTTTCTATTATTTACAATTTAAATAATTCATGTTTTCTACATAAAAATTGCTAAAAATTTCATGAGAAACATGTTGCAAATAGTCAAAGAGGATTATTGGTGTTATGAAATTTGAAAATTTTCTTCTTTTTGTGAAACTTTTTTAATTTTTTACTAATTTATACTCTTTACAATTTAAATAATTTATATTTTATATATAAAAATTGCAAAAAATTTCACAAGTAACGAGTTGGCCAATACTACGATAGGATTTGTGTTCTTAAATTTGACAAATTCGATCTCCTGATAACAATTTTTTAATTCTTTTTACTATTTTTAACTATCTACAATTCAAATAATTGAACTTATATGTACAAAAAGATCTCAAAATTTCATAACAAACAGGTTGGCAGATACTCAAATGGGATTAGTTTCTGAAATTTATAAAATTCAATCTCTAGGTAACAAATTTTCAATGGTTTTTTACTACGTTCTAGTATTCACAATTTAAATAATTCATGTTTTCTACATAAAAATTGCTCAAAATTTCATGAGAAACTTGTTGCAAATAGTCAAAGAGGATTATTGGTGTTATGAAATTTTAAAATATTCTTCTTTTTGTCACACTTCTTTAATTTTTTACTAATTTTTACTATATACAAATTAAATAATTGATATTTTATATGAAAAAATTGCAAAAAGTTTAAAAAGAAATAATTTAACAAATACTAGGATAGGATTTGTGTTCTTGAATTTGAGAAATTCCATCTCCTGGTAACCCTTTTTTAATTCTTTTTACTATTTTTAACTATTTATAATTCAAGTAATTAAAATTTTATGTACAAAAATATCTCAAAATTTCATTACAAATAGGTTCGTGGATACTCAAATGCAATTTGTTTCTAAATTTATAAAATTCAATCTCTAGGTAACAATTTTTCAATTGTTTTTTACTACTTTCTACTATTTACAATTTAAATAAATCATGTTTTTTTCATAAAAATTGCTCAAAATTTCAGAAGAAACTTGTTGCAAATTGTCAAAGGAATTATTGGTGTTATGAAATTTGAAAATTGTCTTCTTTTTGTGACACTTTTTTAATTTTTTACTAATTTTTACTCTTTACAATTTAAATAATTTATATTTTATATATAAATATTGCAAAAAATTTTACAATTAACGAGTTGGTCAATACTAGGATAGGATTTGTTTTATTAAATTTGACAAATTCCATCTCCTCGTAACAATTTTTTAATTCTTTTTAGTATTTTTAAATATTTACAATTCAAATAATTGAACTTATATGTACAAAAAGAGCTCAAAATTTCATAACAAACAGGTTGGCAGATAATCAAATGGAATTAAATTTCTGAAATTTATAAAATTCAATCTCTAGGTAACAAATTTTCAATGCGTTTCAACTACTTTCTACTCTTTACAATTTAAATAATTCATGTTTTCTACATAAAAATTGCTAAAAATTTCATGAGAAACTTGTTGCAAATAGTCAAAGAGGATTATTGGTGTTATGAAACTTTAAAATTTTCTTCTTTTTGTCACACTTCTTTGATTTTTTTACTAATTTTTACTATATGCAAATTAAATAATTGGTATTTTATATAAAAAAATTGCAAAAAGTTTAACAAGAAACAAGTTAACTAAAACTAGGATAGGATTTGTGTTCTTGAATTTGACAAATTCCATCTGCTAGTAACCCTTTTTTAATTCTTTTTACTATTTTTAACTATTTCCAATTTAAATAATTGAACTTTTATGTACAAAAAGATCTCAAAATTTCATAACAAACAAGTTGGCAGATACTGAAATGGGATTATTTTCTGAAATTTATAAAATTCAATCTCTAGGTAACAAATTTTCAATTGTTTTTTACTACTTTCTACTATTTACAATTTAAATAATTCATCTTTTCTACATAAAAATAGCTCCAAATTTCATGAGAAACTTGTTGCAAATAGTCAAAGAGGATTATTAGTGTTATGAAATTTTAAAATTTCCTTCTTTTTGTGACTCTTTTTTAATTTTTTACTAATTTTTACTCTTTACAATTTAAATAATTGATATTTTATATATAAAAATTGCTAAAAATTTCACAGGTAACGAGTTGGCCAATACTAGGATAGGATTTGTGTTCTTAAATTTGACAAATTCCAACTCCTGGTAACAATTTTTTAATTCTTTTTACTATTTTTAACTATTTACAATTCAAATAATTGAACTTATATGTACAAAAAGATCTCAAAATTTCATAACAAACAGGTTGGCAGATACTCAAATGGGATTAGTTTCTGAAATTTATAAAATTCAATCTCTAGGTAACAAATTTGCAATGGTGTTTTACTACTTTCTACTACTTACAATTTAAATATTTCATGTTTTCTACATAAAAATTGCACAAAATTTCATGAGAAACTTGTTGCAAATAGTCAAAGAGGATTATTGGTGTGATGAAATTTTAAAATTTTATTCTTTTCGTGACACTTCTTCAATTTTTTACTAGTTTTTACTATTTACAAAATAAATAATTGATATTTTATATAAAAGAATTGCAAAAAGTTTAACAAGTAACGAGTTGGCCAATACTAGGATAGGATTTGTGTTCTTAAATTTCACAAATTCCATCTCCTGGTAACCCTTTTTTAATTCTTTTAACTATTTTTAACTATTTACAATTCAAATAATTTAACTTATATGTACCAAAAAATCTCAATATTTCATAACAAAGAGGTTGGTGAATACTCATATGGGATTAGTTTTTGAAATTTAAAAAATTATATTTCTAGGTAAAATCTTTTCAATTTATTTTACTACTTTCTACTATTTACAATTTAAATAATTCATGTTTTCTACATACAAATTGGTCAAAGTTTGATAAGAAACTTGTTGCAAATAGTCAAAGGAGATAATAGTGTTCTTGAATTTGACAAATTCCATCTCCTGGTAACCCTTTTTTAATTCTTTTTACTATTTTTAACTATTTACAATTCAAGTAATTAAAATTTTATGTACAAAAAGAACTCAAAATTTCATAATAAACATGTTGGAGGATACTCAAATGGGATTAGTTTCTGAAATTTAACAAATTCAATCTCTAGGTAACAAATTTTCAATTGTTTTTTTATACTTTCTACTATTTCCAACTTAAATAATTCAGGTTTTCTACATACAAATTGCTCAAAATTTCATGAGAAACTTGTTCCAAATACTTAAAGGGGATTAATGGTGTTATGAAATTTGAAAATTTTCTTGCTTTTGTGACAGTTACTTAATTTTTTTAGTAATTTTTACTATTTGAGATCTAAATAATCGAAATTTTAAATATAAAAATAGGAAAAAAATTCACAAGAAAGAAGTTGGCCAATACTAGTATAGGATTTGTGTTCTTAAATTTGACAAATTTCACCTCCTGCTAAAACTTTTTTAATTTTTTACTATTTTTAACTATTTACAATTCAAATAATTCAACTTTTATGTACAAAAAAATCTCAAAATTTCATAACAAACAGGTTGGCGGATACTCAAATGGGATTAGTTTCTGAAATTTCAAAACTTCAATCTCTAGGTAATAATTTGTCAATTGTTTTTTTCTACTTTCTACTATTTACAATTTAAATAATTCATGTTTTCTACATAAAAATTCCTCAAAATTTCATAAGAAACTCGTTGCAAATTGTCAAAGGGATTATTGGTGTTATGACATTTGAAAATTTTGTTCTTTTTATGACACTTCTTTACTTTTTTACTAATTTTTACTCTTTACAATTTAAATAATTGATATTTTTTTTACAAAACTTGCAAAAAATTTAACAGGAAACAAGTTGGCCAATACCAGGATAGGATTTGTGTTCTTAAATTTGACAAGTTCTATCTCCTGTAACACTTTTTTAATTCTTTTTACTATTTTTAACTATATACAATTCAAATAATTGAGATTTTATGTACAAAAAGAACTCAAAATTTCATAATAAACATGTTGGCGGATACTCAAATGGGATTAGTTTCGGAAATTTAACAAATTCAAATCTCTAGGTAACAAATTTTCAATTATTTTTTTATACTTTCTACTATTTCCAACTTAAATAATTCAGGTTTTCTACATACAAATTGCTCAAAATTTCATGAGAAACTTGTTCCAAATACTTAAAGGGGATTAATGGTGTTACGAAATTTGAAAATTTTCTTGCTTTTGTGACAGTTACTTAATTTTTTTAGTAATTTTTACTATTTGAGATCTAAATAATCGAAATTTTAAATATAAAAATAGGAAAAAAATTCACAAGAAAAAAGTTGGCCAATACTAGTATAGGATTTGTGTTCTTAAATTTGACAAATTTCACCTCCTGCTAAAACTTTTTTAATTTTTTACTATTTTTAACTATTTACAATTCAAATAATTCAACTTTTATGTACAAAAAGATCTCAAAATTTCATAACAAACAGGTTGGCGGATACTCAAATGGGATTAGTTTCTGAAATTTCAAAACTTCAATCTCTAGGTAATAATTTGTCAATTGTTTTTTACTACTTTCTAGTATTTACAATTTAAATAATTCATGTTTTCTACATAAAAATTCCTCAAAATTTTATAAGAAAGTCGTTGCAAATTGTCAAAGGGATTACTGTTGTTCTGAAATTTGAAAATTTTGTTCTTTTTATTTTACTACTTTACTTTTTTACTAATTTTTACTATTTACAATTTAAATAATTGATATTTTTTTTACAAAACTTGCAAAAAATTTAACAAGAAACAAGTTGGCCAATACCAGGATAGGATTTGTGTTCTTAAATTTGACAAGTTCTATCTCCTGTAACACTTTTTTAATTCTTTTTACTATTTTTAACTATATACAATTCAAATAATTGAGATTTTATGTACAAAAAGAACTCAAAATTTCATAATAAACATGTTGGCAGATACTCAAATGGGATTAGTTTCTGAAATTTAACAAATTCAATCTCTAGGTAACAAATTTTCAATTGTTTTTTTATACTTTCTACTATTTCCAACTTAAATAATTCAGGTTTTCTACATACAAATTGCTCAAAATTTCATGAGAAACTTGTTCCAAATACTTAAAGGGGATTAATGGTGTTACGAAATTTGAAAATTTTCTTGCTTTTGTGACAGTTACTTAATTTTTTTAGTAATTTTTACTATTTGAGATCTAAATAATCGAAATTTTAAATATAAAAATAGGAAAAAAATTCACAAGAAAGAAGTTGGCCAATACTAGTATAGGATTTGTGTTCTTAAATTTGACAAATTTCACCTCCTGCTAAAACTTTTTTACTTTTTTACTATTTTTAACTATTTACAATTCAAATAATTCAACTTTTATGTACAAAAAAATCTCAAAATTTCATAACAAACAGGTTGGCGGATACTCAAATGGGATTAGTTTCTGAAATTTCAAAACTTCAATCTCTAGGTAATAATTTGTCAATTGTTTTTTACTACTTTCTAGTATTTACAATTTAAATAATTCATGTTTTCTACATAAAAATTCCTCAAAATTTTATAAGAAAGTCGTTGCAAATTGTCAAAGGGATTACTGTTGTTCTGAAATTTGAAAATTTTGTTCTTTTTATTTTACTACTTTACTTTTTTACTAATTTTTACTATTTACAATTTAAATAATTGATATTTTTTTTACAAAACTTGCAAAAAATTTAACAAGAAACAAGTTGGCCAATACCAGGATAGGATTTGTGTTCTTAAATTTGACAAGTTCTATCTCCTGTAACACTTTTTTAATTCTTTTTACTATTTTTAACTATATACAATTCAAATAATTGAGATTTTATGTACAAAAAGAACTCAAAATTTCATAATAAACATGTTGGCAGATACTCAAATGGGATTAGTTTCTGAAATTTAACAAATTCAATCTCTAGGTAACAAATTTTCAATTGTTTTTTTATACTTTCTACTATTTCCAACTTAAATAATTCAGGTTTTCTACATACAAATTGCTCAAAATTTCATGAGAAACTTGTTCCAAATACTTAAAGGGGATTAATGGTGTTACGAAATTTGAAAATTTTCTTGCTTTTGTGACAGTTACTTAATTTTTTTAGTAATTTTTACTATTTGAGATCTAAATAATCGAAATTTTAAATATAAAAATAGGAAAAAAATTCACAAGAAAGAAGTTGGCCAATACTAGTATAGGATTTGTGTTCTTAAATTTGACAAATTTCACCTCCTGCTAAAACTTTTTTACTTTTTTACTATTTTTAACTATTTACAATTCAAATAATTCAACTTTTATGTACAAAAAAATCTCAAAATTTCATAACAAACAGGTTGGCGGATACTCAAATGGGATTAGTTTCTGAAATTTCAAAACTTCAATCTCTAGGTAATAATTTGTCAATTGTTTTTTACTACTTTCTAGTATTTACAATTTAAATAATTCATGTTTTCTACATAAAAATTCCTCAAAATTTTATAAGAAAGTCGTTGCAAATTGTCAAAGGGATTATTGTTGTTATGAAATTTGAAAATTTTGTTCTTTTTATTTTACTACTTTACTTTTTTACTAATTTTTACTATTTACAATTTAAATAATTGATATTTTTTTTACAAAACTTGCAAAAAATTTAAAAGGAAACAAGTTGGCCAATACCAGGATAAGATTTGTGTTCTTAAATTTGACAAGTTCTATCTCCTGTAACACTTTTTTAATTCTTTTTACTATTTTTAACTATATACAATTCAAATAATTGAGATTTTATGTACAAAAAGAACTCAAAATTTCATAATAAACATGTTGGCGGATACTCAAATGGGATTAGTTTCTGAAATTTAAAAAATTCAAAATCTAGGTAACAACTTTTCAATTGTTTTTTTATACTTTCTACTATTTATAACTTAAATAATTCAGGTTTTCTACATACAAATTGCTCAAAATTTCATGAGAAACTTGTTCCAAATACTTAAAGGGGATTAATGGTGTTACGAAATTTAAAAATTTTCTTGCTTTTGTGACAATTACTTAATTTTTTTAGTAATTTTTACTATTTGAGATCTAAATAATCGAAATTTTAAATATAAAAATAGGAAAAAAATTCACAAGAAAGAAGTTGGCCAATACTAGTATAGGATTTGTGTTCTTAAATTTGACAAATTTCACCTCCTGCTAAAACTTTTTTAATTTTTTACTATTTTTAACTATTTACAATTCAAATAATTCAACTTTTATGTACAAAAAGATCTCAAAATTTCATAACAAACAGTTTGGCGGATACTCAAATGGGATTAGTTTCTGAAATTTCAAAACTTCAATCTCTAGGTAATAATTTTTCAATTGTTTTTTTCTACTTTCTACTATTTTCAATTTAAATAATTCATGTTTTCTACATAAAAATTCCTCAAAATTTTATAAGAAAGTCGTTGCAAATTGTCAAAGGGATTATTGTTGTTATGAAATTTGAAAATTTTGTTCTTTTTATTTTACTACTTTACTTTTTTACTAATTTTTACTATTTACAATTTAAATAATTGATATTTTTTTTACAAAACTTGCAAAAAATTTAACAAGAAACAAGTTGGCCAATACCAGGATAAGATTTGTGTTGTTAAATTTGACAAGTTCTATCTCCTGTAACACTTTTTTAATTCTTTTTACTATTTTTAACTATATACAATTCAAATAATTGAGATTTTATGTACAAAAAGAACTCAAAATTTCATAATAAACATGTTGGCGGATACTCAAATGGGATTAGTTTCTGAAATTTAACAAATTCAAAATCTAGGTAACAACTTTTCAATTGTTTTTTTATACTTTCTACTATTTATAACTTAAATAATTCAGGTTTTCTACATACAAATTGCTCAAAATTTCATGAGAAACTTGTTCCAAATACTTAAAGGGGATTAATGGTGTTACGAAATTTGAAAATTTTCTTGCTTTTGTGACAATTACTTAATTTTTTTAGTAATTTTTACTATTTGAGATCTAAATAATCGAAATTTTAAATATAAAAATAGGAAAAAAAATTCACAAGAAAGAAGTTGGCCAATACTAGTATAGGATTTGTGTTCTTAAATTTGACAAATTTCACCTCCTGCTAAAACTTTTTTAATTTTTTACTATTTTTAACTATTTACAATTCAAATAATTCAACTTTTATGTACAAAAAGATCTCAAAATTTCATAACAAACAGTTTGGCGGATACTCAAATGGGATTAGTTTCTGAAATTTCAAAACTTCAATCTCTAGGTAATAATTTTTCAATTGTTTTTTTCTACTTTCTACTATTTACAATTTAAATAATTCATGTTTTCTACATAAAAATTCCTCAAAATTTCATAAGAAACTCGTTGCAAATTGTCAAAGGGATTATTGGTGTTATGACATTTGAAAATTTTGTTCTTTTTATGACACTTCTTTACTTTTTTACTAATTTTTACTCTTTACAATTTAAATAATTGATATTTTTTTTACAAAACTTGCAAAAAATTTAGCAAGAAACAAGTTGGCCAATACCAGGATAGGATTTGTGTTCTTAAATTTGACAAGTTCTATCTCCTGTAACACTTTTTTAATTCTTTTTACTATTTTTAACTATATAAAATTCAAATAATTGAGATTTTATGTACAAAAAGAACTCAAAATTTCATAATAAACATGTTGGCGGATACTCAAATGGGATTAGTTTCTGAAATTTAACAAATTGAATCTCTAGGTAACAAATTTTCAATTGTTTTTTTATACTTTCTACTATTTCCAACTTAAATAATTCAGGTTTTCTACATACAAATTGCTCAAAATTTCATGAGAAACTTCTTCCAAATACTTAAAGGGGATTATTTGTGTTACGAAATTTGAAAATTTTCTTGCTTTTGTGACAGTTACTTAATTTTTTTAGTAATTTTTACTATTTGAGATCTAAATAATCGAAATTTTAAATATAAAAATAGGAAAAAAATTCACAAGAAAGAAGTTGGCCAATACTAGTATAGGATTTGTGTTCTTAAATTTGACAAATTTCACCTCCTGCTAAAACTTTTTTAATTTTTTACTATTTTTAACTATTTACAGTTCAAATAATTCAACTTTTATGTACAAAAAGATCTCAAAATTTCATAACAAACAGTTTGGCGGATACTCAAATGGGATTAGTTTCTGAAATTTCAAAAATTCAATCTCTAGGTAATAATTTTTCAATTGTTTTTTGCTACCTTCTACTATTTACAATTCAAATAATTCATGTTTTCTACATAAAAATTCCTCAAAATTTTATAAGAAAGTCGTTGCAAATTGTCAAAGGGATTACTGTTGTTACGAAATTTGAAAATTTTGTTCTTTTTATTTTACTACTTTACTTTTTTACTAATTTTTACTATTTACAATTTAAATAATTGATATTTTTTTTACAAAACTTGCAAAAAATTTAACAAGAAACAAGTTGGCCAATCCCAGGATAGGATTTGTGTTCTTAAATTTGACAAGTTCTATCTCCTGTAACACTTTTTTAATTCTTTTTACTGTTTTTAACTATATAAAATTAAAATAATTGAGATTTTATGTACAAAAAGAACTCAAAATTTCATAATAAACATGTTGGCGGATACTCAAATGGGATTAGTTTCTGAAATTTAACAAATTCAATCTCTAGGTAACAAATTTTCAATTGTTTTTTTATACTTTCTACTATTTCCAACTTAAATAATTCAGGTTTTCTACGTACAAATTGCTCAAAATTTCATGAGAAACTTGTTGCAAATACTTAAAGGGGATTAATGGTGTTACGAAATTTGAAAATTTTCTTGCTTTTGTGACAGTTACTTAATTTTTTTAGTAATTTTTACTATTTGAGATCTAAATAATCGAAATTTTAAATATAAAAATAGGAAAAAAATTCACAAGAAAGAAGTTGGCCAATACTAGTATAGGATTTGTGTTCTTAAATTTGACAAATTTCACCTCCTGCTAAAACTTTTTTAATTTTTTACTATTTTTAACTATTTACAGTTCAAATAATTCAACTTTTATGTACAAAAAGATCACAAAATTTCATAATAAACAGTTTGGCGGATACTCAAATGGGATTAGTTTCTGAAATTTCAAAAATTCAATCTCTAGGTAATAATTTTTCAATTGTTTTTTGCTACTTTCTACTATTTACAATTCAAATAATTCATGTTTTCTACATAAAAATTCCTCAAAATTTTATAAGAAAGTCGTTGCAAATTGTCAAAGGGATTACTGTTGTTATGAAATTTGAAAATTTTGTTCTTCTTATTTTACTACTTTACTTTTTTACTAATTTTTACTATTTACAATTTAAATAATTGATATTTTTTATACAAAACTTGTACAAAATTTAACAAGAAACTAGTTGGCCAATACTTGGATAGGGTTTGTGTTCTTAAATTTGACAAATTCCATCTCCTGGTAACTCTTTTTTAATTGTTTTTACTATTTTTAACTATTTACAATTCAAATAATTGAAATTTTATGTACAAAAATATCTCAAAATTTCATAACAAGCAGGTTGGCTGATACTCATATGCGATTTGTTTCTGAAATTTAAAAAAATTTAATCTCTAGGTAACAATTTTTCAACTTTTTTTACTACTTTCTACTATTTACAATTTAAATAATTAACGTTTTCTACATAAAAATTGCTCAAAATTTGATAAGAAACTTGTTGCAAATTGTCAAAGGGATTATTGGTCTGTGACAATTCTTTTATTTTTTACTAATTTTTACTATTTATAATTTAAATAATTGATATTTTATATATAAAAATTGCAAAAAAATTAACAAGGAACAAATTGGCCAACACTAGGATAGAATTTGTGTTCTTAAATTTGACAAGTTCCATCTCTTGTAACTCTATTTAATTCTTTTTACTATTTTTAACTATTTACATTTCAAATAATTGAACTTTTATGTACAAAAAGATCTCAAAATTTCATAACAAACATGTTGGCGGATACTCAAATGGGATTAGTTTCTGAAATTTAAAAAATTCAATCTCTAGGTAATAATTTTTCAATTGTTTTTTACTACTTTCTACTATTTAAAATTTAAATAATTCATGTTTTCTACATAAATATTCCTCAAAATTTCATAAGAAACTCGTTGCAAATTGTCAAAGGGATTATTGTTGTTATGAAATTTGAAAATTTTGTTCTTTTTATGACACTTCTTTATATTTTTACTAATTTTTACTATTTACAATTTAAATAATTGATATTTTTTATGCAAAACTATCAAAAAATTTAACAAGAAACAAGTTGGCCAATACCAGGATAGGATTTGTGTTCTTAAATTTGACAAGTTCTATCTCCTGTAACACTTTTTCAAATCTTTTTACTGTATTTAACTATATACAATTCAAATAATTGAAATTTTATGTACAAAAAGAACTCAAAATTTCATGATAAACATGTTGGCGTATACTCAAATGGGATTAGTTTCTGAAATTTAACAAATTCAATCTCTTGGTAACAAATTTTCAATTGTTTTTTTATACTTTCTACTATTTACAACTTAAATAATTCAGGTTTTCTACATACAAATTGCTCAAAATTTCATGAGAAACTTGTTGCAAATACTTAAAAGGGATTAATGGTGTTACGAAATTTGAAAATTTTCTTGCTTTTGTGACAGTTACTTAATTTTTTTGTAATTTTTACTATTTGAGATCTAAATAATCGAAATTTTAAGTATAAAAATAGGAAACAAATTCACAAGAAAGAAGTTGGCCAATACTAGTATAGGATTTGTGTTCTTAAATTTGACAAATTTCACCTCCTGCTAAAACTTTTTTAGTTTTTTACTATTTTTAACTATTTACAATTCAAATAATTCAACTTTATGTACAAAAAGATCTCAAAATTTCATAACAAACAGTTTGGCGGATACTCAAATGGGATTAGTTTCTGAAATTTCAAAAATTCAATCTCTAGGTAATAATTTTTCAATTGTTTTTTACTACTTTCTACTATTTACAATTTAAATAATTCATGTTTTCTACATAAAAATTCCTCAAAATTTCATAAGAAACTTGTTGCAAATTGTCAAAGGGATTACTGGTGTGATGAAATTTGAAAAATTTCCTATTTTTCTACCGTTTATTTTAATTCTTTTACTAAATTTTACTATTTACTAATTAAATAATTGAAATTTTATATATAAGAATTCTATAAAATTTCACAAGAAACAAGTTGACCAATACTAGGATAGGGTTTGTGTTCTTAAATTTGACAAATTTCATCTCCTAGTAACCTTTTTTTAATTGTTTTTACTATTTTAACTATTTACAATTCAAATAATTGAAATTTTATGTACAAAAATATCTCAAAATTTCATAACAAACTGATTGGCAGATACTCATATGCGATTTGTTTCTGAAATTTAAAAAATTCAATCTCTAGGTAACAATTTTTCAAATTTTTTTACTACTTTCTACTACTTACAACTTAAATAATTCATGTTTTCTACATACAAATTGCTCAAAATTTCATGGGAAACTTTTTGCAAATACTCAAAGGGAATTAATGGTGTTATGAAATTTGAAAGTTTTCTTGTTTTTGTGACAGTTACTTAATTTTTTTAGTAATTTTTACTATTTAAGATCTAAATAATCGAAATTTTATATATGAAAATGGGAAAAAATTCACAAGAAAGAAGTTGGCCAATACTGTAACGTCCCATTTAATTATTAAGCGAAATTAAAAGACACATCATACAAAATAGTAATGTAGAGTAGTCCTGGGTCCTTAACACAACCCCTACAAACTGGGCACACCATGATGCCAACGGAAACCAAATAAATGTCTAACAAAAGGATGAGAGTAGAATAGTAAGGCATAGAGCAATGCGTGGGCCATAGCTCTAAAGAAAACCCATGAAGAAAAGAAACATAAAATCCAGTCCAGATGGCTAAGCAGCGGAATCGCCATTTCCTTGCTGACCGCGGGAACCTCGCCCATCTACTCCCATCAATTAAATTGATGATCATCGCAAGAAAGAAGAGCCACATACAAGACAACCATACAACAAATAGGGTAAGCTAGAGCCAACAACATTTTCATCATACAGTCAAATATACTTTCACCATCCAATATCCATACAACAACCAAGCATGTTATGACTTTTCAATCAATACACTACGACTCGACTCGACTCATCCGGATACGTATAACCTGGTCAGATTCAGCGGATGGTTGCACTTGTGGTGGATACCTCTGCTCACCCCCGAGTTGGTCACCCCCGAGCTATGTGTTACAAGTGTTACAATGAATCAGTTTTCCCTCACCACAAGGTTAGCCCTTAATGAATTTCAGGCCTCCTTCTACTCTCACCACAGGAGTCAATCCGCTCTAGGTGAGACTAACTGACCCCTTAGAGCGTTAGGATGCAACCTTACCTTGAATCCTTACCTAGTTATATAGATGGGGCACCACCATAGACACCCACTAACAGGGGCCATGAAATTACGTCCCGACCACTGAAGCGCAACCCCGAAGGTCTCACCTAGAGACTCCAAGGAATTACACACTGACACAAACCAAGAATCATAAAACAACAAAGAGAAAACACTAATCATGCTTTCAATTTCATACCATCCTCTGAAAATAATTCCTCATTCGTATCATATGTTGAATCCTTACGACTGGTCCTTACCACCTCATGTGTGTGGGGCCTAATCTCATATCAATACCATGTCCCATTAATACCAACTCACTCATTAATTTCACATGCCAAGTTTCCACGATATCCATCATTCCATTCATGAATTATGTCACGCATGCATGTCAGTCCATTATATATATTTACATATCTCAACATAACAATCATACCCCAACAATTACCAATCATTCAAGAGCAACCAAGCACCCAAACCACGCACTGTCTCGCCCAGCCCCTCGCTCAGGCGAGATAGTCTTGCTCAGGCGAGCCCCCTTCGCCTAGGCGAGGGCTCAAAAACAGAAACAAGAACCAACGTGGGATCTCGCTTAGGTGAGACCCCTCTCGCCTAGGCGAGTTGTTCGCTCGCTCAAAATAATGAGCTGGTCGCCTGGGCGAGATTAGGCGAGTCCGACTCGCCTGGGCGAGATTACCAGTTCTCGCCCTGGTCTCACCTGCAGCAGATGTATCTTTTCCAAACCCACCAATCATATACAAGGTATCCCACGCACCCCAAACCACGATTTATCCATACAAATATCCAGCAAACTCTTAAAACAGATAAAAAACAACTCAAACTCGAAACCCTAACTTCCCGTACCTGGAGGAAGGGTTAACAGAAGCCTTGGCGGCACGATAGCGAGCACTGTAGCTCTGGGAGTGGGCTAAAGAGCTGAAAACAGAGGATAAATGGCACAAGGCCATATTATTATGAAATCCTAACTGTCAAATACGAAGAAGATCGATGGAAACCACACAACCTAAAGAAAATATTTACGTTGCGTAGGAACTGATGTGTGTTAGCTCCAAGAAGACCTAGTGCAAAACCCTAGCAGAGCGTCTTGTGCGAGAGGAGTAAGGTGACGGCTGATTTTTCTGAAAGAGTGAAAGTGGAACTGTTAAGGCAGACTAGGGTTCAGCTTTATACTTTTGGCCAGCTCTTAGGCCCATTAGATTTTTTGGGCAGCCCTTCTAGTTAAAGGTATAAGAATAATTAGGGCCTTACAAATACTAGGATACGATTTGTGTTCTTAAATTTGACAAATTTCACCTCCTGGTAATACTTTTTAATTCTTTTTCCTATTTTTAACTATTTACAATTCAAATAATTGAACTTTTATGTACAAAAAGATCTCAAAATTTCATAACAAACAAATTGGCGGATCCTCAAATGGGATTAGTTTCTGAAACTTAAAAAATTCAATCTCTAGGTAACAAATTTTCAATTGTTTTTTACTACTTTCTACTATTTACAATTTAAATGATTCATGTTTTCTACATAAAAATTGCCCAAAGTTTCTTAAGAACCTTGTTTCAAATACTCAAAGGGGATTATTGGTGTTATGAAATTTGAAGAATTCCCTATTTTTCTACTATTTTTTTTAATTCTTTTACTAATTTTTACTATTTACAAATTAAATAATGGATATTTAATATATAAAAATTCAAAAAAATTTCACAAGAAACAAGTTGGCCAATACTAGGATAGGGTTTGTGTTCTTAAATTTGACAAATTCCATCCCCTGGTAACCCTTTTTAAATTGTTTTTACTATTTTTAACTATTTACAATTCAAATAATTGAAATTTTATGTTCAAAAATATCACAAAATTTCATAACAAGCAGGTTGGCAGATACTCATATGTGATTTGTTTCTGAAATTTAAAAAATTCAATCTCTAGGTAAAAGTTTTCCAATTTTTTTACTAGTTTCTACTATTAACAATTTAAATAATTCATGTTTTCTACATAAAAATTGTTCAAAATTTCATAAGAAATTTGTTGCAAATTGTCAAAGGGATTATTGGTGTTATGAAATTTGAAAATTTTCTTCTTTTTGTGACACTTCTTTAATTTTTTACTAATTTTTACTATTTACAATTTAAATAATTGATATTTTATATATAAAAATTGCAAAATATTTCACAAGAAAAAAGTTGGTCAATACTAGGATTGGATTTGTGTTCTTAAATTTGACAAATTTCATCTTCTGGTAAGACTTTTATAATTCTTTTTACTATTTTTAACTATTAACAATTTAAATAATTGAAATTTAATGTACCAAAAAATCTCAATATTTCATAACAAACAGGTTGACGAACACTTAAATGCGATTTGTTTCTGAAATTTAAAAAATTCAATCTCTAGGTAAAAAAATTTCAATTGTTTTTTACTACTTTCTACTATTTACAATTTAAATGATTCATGTTTTCTACATAAAAATTACTCAAAGTTTCTTAAGAAACTTGTTTCAAATACTAAAAGGGGATTATTGGTGTTATGAAATTTGAAAAATTTCCTATTTTTCTACTATTTTTTTTAATTCTTTTACTAATTTTTACTATTTACAAATTAAATAATGGATATTTTATATATAAAAATTCTAAAAAATTTCACAAGAAACAATTTGGCCAATACTAGGATAGGGTTTGTGTTCTTAAATTTGAGTAATTCCATCTCCTGGTAACCCTTTTTAAATTGTTTTTACTATTTTTAACTATTTACAACTCAAATAATTGAAATTTTATGTACAAAAATATCTCAAAATTTCATAACAAACAGGTTCGCAGATACTCAAAAGCAATTTCTTTCTGACATTTAAAAAATTCAATCTCTAGGTAACAATTTTTCAATTTTTTTTACTACTTTCTACTATTTACAACTTAAATAATTCATGTTTTCTACATAAAAATTGCTCAACATTGCATGAGAAACATGATGCAAATACTCAAAGGGGAATAATGGTGTTATGAAATTTGAAACTTTTCTTCTTTTTGTGACACTTCTTTAATTTTTTACTAATTTTTACTATTTTCAATTTAAATAATTGATATTTTATATATAAAAATTGCAAAATAATTAACAAGAAACAAATTGGCCAATACCAGGATAGGATTTTTGTTCTTACATTTGACAAGTTCCATCTCCTGTAACACTTTTCTAATACTTTTTTCTAATTTTAACTATTTACAATTCAAATAATTGAACTTTTATGTACAAAAATATCTCAAAATTTCAGAACAAACAAGTTGGTAGATACTCATATGTGATTTGTTTCTTAAATTTAAAAAATTCAATCTCTAGGTGATGAGCGAGCCTTAGTGAATCTTCGGTGGAAAACTCTTCGCAAGGTCGTGAATCGTCAAATGTTCAGTGGAAATCCACCAAATCGGCAGCAGAAGACGGAGTTCCAGTGGGAAACTCTCACTGAATTGGTAACCGACGAGATTAATAACCTAATCTAGGGTTAGGGTTTAGCTGAGACGAAAGCGGAAATTTATCACTCTCATTCATCAAAGCTACCTTACAATGAAATGGCTGGCCATTTTATAGCTCAAATGGCAACCGTGTCAAAACAGAATGGAAGAAAGTGGATGCCCTCTAACAAGACTCCTAACGACAAAGGTGTGTGTTGCGTGATTTTGTAATCCTAACAAAGGTTTGCACGCGTGATGGGGAAAAGAAAAAGGAAACCCTCGTTGGATTGTTGCTTCAGACGCGTGAAGAGGTGTTAGGGTTGGTTAGCGCTGCGCAGCAACGAAAAGGTGTGCCTGGAGCTGTGTTCAAATGAAGGAAGCCCTAATAGTGCTTTGACGAAATTGGAATTGTATTTGGTGGATGTGGAGCAAGAGATTTGCGTGAATGGGCTGGTTAGCAGAGACACCTCCATTCTGATGGATGATGAATTGGGCTGACTGAAGACGAGCCCAAATGCCTGCTCCGCACTCAACTTGAAAATTGGTTGCAACGTGATGAACGGATGAAAGTTGGTGTCCCGCTTGCGGCCCAATTAGATTGGTGGCTGCATATTATAAATGGGCTGCTCGTAACAAAGGAAGCCCACAATGTAAGCGTGCGCAACGCTTATTGGCTTCAAGATTCACTCTTCAATTCCAATTTCAGATGCAGGCGTGAAGAATTGATGGAGTCATGAGCTGAATTAAGAATTGGGCTTCAGGCTCATTATTTGATTGGCCCACTCATGAGATAAGTTGTAAACATGGGCTGCAAGTAACAAACAAGCCTAATTAGAAACAACATTTATTTAATTAAAAATTAAAAAATAAAAGAAAATTAAAAAGGAAAGGGCCTAGGCCTTGGCCAATGCTATGAAAAGCCTCTTAGGGTGATATTCATCATCCCCTCCCTCTTAAAAAGGATATGTCGTCAGATCAAGAGGTTTCTTTAAGGCTCACAGTAATTAAAGATGAATTTCTCCAGGATCAAAAATATATCTTCAATAGTCATCAAATAAAATTGAATTAAAATCATAATGACCATGCAGTATAGGTGATTGGGAAATGTGTGAAAATGGGCTCTTAAAGATTAAAAAAGATGGTATTAGGCCCACTTCACAAAAAATGTGTTTTACACTTTGACCAAGATGATTTTTGAAATGAATTTTAGAATCAAAGTGTGTTGGTACACAAGATGTTGAGGAGGGTGAAATAAAGGAATGAGATTGAGAACAAAATGGTTGAGAAAAGAACAAAACAAAAGATTTAATGACAAAGTGAATAGAGTTTAAAGATGGAAGAACTTCGTTTGAAAATTGGAACCTAATGGAAGGCATTAGTGAAAGATTTAACACCAAATCCTTAACAATGAGGTCCCTTTTTGCATTTGAAATGATCTTTAACTCTATCACATGTGATTGTATTTCACAATTGTAGAGTTTGTGTTTAATATAGTTTGTGTTTTTTGTAGTCTTTAGTTTTCTTTTTATAAATTTCAAGCAAAGTTCTATTTTTGTTTTGATTAAGAATTTCTTTTAAGAAATTTTTTGAGACTAGTTTGGAAAACCCTGTCTAGGAAAGATTTCGTATTTAAGTTGTCCACTATGACGCACCTCTCTTTCCTGGGAGTAGACCCAACGACATCTTAACTCATTGCTTTCTTGAAATCTTTCTCCAAAACAAGAATAGGAAGAAAAAAAAACACACAGGGAAACACTTTCAGGTGGACTGCATAGTGCATGACTCGGGCCAATTCGGGTCAATTTTATCAACTTTATTCAGAACTTGCGTAAATCACGTAGGAGACTTGAACTCAGGTGTTCTACTGAAGGAGCACCGTCATCATCTAAACCTACCACTAAAAGTGTACCACTAGAATCACCTCCGGTGATTAACATATCTTCTAATCCATCACCTGAACCAGAAATTCAAGAAGATAGAATGGAAGAAAGAACAATAAGAGAGTTGGCTTCACCGGATGCAACAATTACACAAAACATGTGCATCCAATATCCAGATGGAGAATGTGAGCTTAAGTCTAGATTAATCCATCTTCCACCTAAATTCCATGGATTAGCAGGAGAAGACCCGTACCATAATTTGAAGGAATTTCATGTTGTTTGTTCATCCATGAGACCTACAACAGTGACAGAGGAACATATCAAGCTTAAGGCTTTTCCATTCTCATTGCAAGATGCCGCTAAGAATTGGTTATACTGCCTTCCACCAGGATCCATCAATACTTGGGAGACTTTGAAAAGATTATTTTTGGAAAAGTTTTTTCCAGCATCTAGAGTTGTTGCTATTCGCAAAGATATTTATGGGATAAGGCAACAAGAAAGAGAAAATCTTCACGAGTATTGGGAAAGATTCAAAAAGTTATGTGCTTCCTGTCCTCATCACCAAATAAACGAGCATCTCCTCATTCAGTACTTTTATGAGGGTTGAGTATCATGGATAGACAAATGATAGATGCTGCAAGTGGAGGGTCATTGGTGGACAAAACGCCAACAAATGCAAGACAATTGATTGAAAATATGGCGTCGAACCATCAACAATTTTCCACCAGGAGTAATTCTATAACTCTATTGAAGGGAACCCATGGAGTAGATGCTTCATATGTTACAGATCACAAGAAAATAGAAGGGAAGTTGGATGACTTAGCGGAAATGGTAAGGACCTTGACAAACTTACCGAAAAAGCCTATCCCTTCTACTTTATGTGGAATTTGTGCTTCTACTAATCATCCTACAGAGGCTTGTTCTATGTTAAAAGAGACAGGGACGTTAGACAATGAACAACCTCAGGCATATGCTGCAAACATCTATGGCAATAATAGACCACCTCGGCAGCAATACAACCATGATTTGTCCTCCAACAAGTACAACCTAGATTGGAAGGAATATCCCAGTCAGAAATGGGGAAATCAACAGCCTCAACACCAACAAGTCTATCTTCCATCTCAACAGAGGCAACAACCACAACCAGCTGCAACCTCTGGTGATTAGAACATGGAAGCAATGATGAAAATGATGGCTGACATGATGAAGGGACAAATCAATGACTTGAAACAGACAATGGAAGCAACCAATCAAAATTTGCAAAACCAGATTGGACAAATTGCAAATGAGTTAAATTAGATGAAGTCTCAACAAGGCTCAAGCAATTTGTCTGTACAAACTGTAATTAACCCGCGAAATGTAAGTGCTATTACTTTAAGATCGGGTAAGCAAATACAAGGCCTTGGGGATGCCCAAGAAGATGAAGATAAGGACAATGAAGTTGTACATAATAATCAAAGTGGAAGATCAGATGAAGCAACACAAGCAACATCTGAAATGCCTGCACCCAATGATAATTCCAGGTTGGTATCCCCTAATACTTCCTCTAAAAATTCTTCTCCTTATTCTCCTCCTCCTCCCTATCCAAACCGTTTGAAACCAAAAACTAAAAAGATGTAGGAGTTAGACAAATAAATCTTGAATACTTTCAAGAAAGTGGAGATAAACATCCCTTTGTTGGATGCTGTAAGACAAATTCCTATATACGCCAAGTTTCTCAAATAATTATGTACACATAAAAGGCGTATTATGGACAAAGAGGTAGTGAACATGGGAATAAACGTGTCTAGCTTAATTAAGAAGCCTACAGTCAGAATGACACAAAAGTGTAAGGATCCAGGTATGTTTTCTGTTCCCTGCATAGGAAGTACTAAGTTTGATAATGCTATGTTAGATTTAGGAGCTTCCATTAATGTAATGCCTTTATCAGTTTTTACTTTACTGCATCTTGGACCTCTTAAGTCTACTGGTGTGGTCATTCAATTGGCCAACCGTAGCACAGTTAACCCTGCAGGTGTGCTAGAAGATGTGCTTGTCCGTGTGGACAAGTTAATTTTTCCTGCAAATTTCTACATCTTGGACATGAAGGATGATGAAGGAATGAGTTCAACCACAATTATCTTGGGAAGACCATTCATGATGACAGCACGTACCAAGACAGACGTGCATGCAGGATCCTTGACTATGGAGATAAGAGATGAGAAGGTGCAGTTCAATGTGCTAGAAGCCATGAAGCACCCGACCGAAGACCATTCTTTGTTTTGTATTGATTTATTGAGTAATGTAGTGAACAATTATGCTTTTGGACTTTTGGACGTTTTATCTGGTTTTTCTTCTTCTTTGGATTTTTCTTTTTCGAATATTTTGGGCTCGATTTTAGACGAAAGAGAAAATTGTAAAACAGGTGATATTGAGGACGCGATGCCACTATATGATACCTCTGAGGCGTCCGAATTTGATGTGAGGTGGCTGAAATTACCTTAGGCAGTAAAATGTTGCCATCTGTGGAACAGCCACCCATTTTGGAGTTAAAACCTTTACCATCTCATTTGAAATATGTTTATCTTGAGAGGGATGGGAAACTCCCTGTTATTATATCTACCTTGCTTACTGACGAACAAGAACAAAAGCTATTGCAGGTTATCAAAGATCACAAGCGAGCAATAGGCTGGACTTTGGTAGATATTCCTGGTATTAGTCCTTCTTTCTGCATGTACAAAATATTCTTGGAGGAGGATGATAAGCCAGTAAGGCAACCTCAGAGGAGACTGAATCCTCAGCTGATGGAGGTTGTGAAGAAAGAAGTCACCAAGTTGCCACAAGCAGGTATTATATATCCTATTTCTGACAACACTTGGGTGAGTCCTGTACATGTGGTCCCCACGAAATCTGGGATCACCGTGGTCAAGAATGAGAAGAACGAGTTGATTCCTACTCGTATTCAGAATAGCTGGAGGGTCCGTATTGATTATAGAAGACTAAACCAGGCCACCAGGAAGGACCACTTTCCTTTACCATTCATGGACTAGATGTTAGACCGATTGGCATGTAAGTCTCATTACTGTTTTCTTGATGGATTCTCTGGGTATTTTCAGATCTGTATTGCCCTAGAGGATCAACATAAGAGTACCTTTACTTGTCCATTCGGTACATATGCTTATAGGAAAATGCCATTTGGCCTTTGCAATGCTCCTGGAACATTTCAGCGATGTATGATGAGTATATTTACAGATTTGTTGGAGCATTGTATTGAGGTTTTTATGGATGATTTTAGTGTATATGGTTCATCTTTTGATCACTGCTTGTCTAATCTTGCTAGAGTCTTGGAGAGATGTGAAGAAACTAACCTTGTTTTAAATTTTGAAAAATGTCATTTTATGGTGGAACAAGGTATAGTTTTAGGTCCGTTGTTTCCAAGAATGGTATATCTGTAGATCCTGCTAAAATTGATATTATTTAACAATTGCCTTACCCCTCTTCTGTGAAAGAGGTTCGATCTTTTCTTGGACATGCAGGATTTTACAGGAGGTTTATTAAGGACTTCAGCAAGATAGCCAACCCTCTCTCCAACTTGTTGCAAAAGGATGTAGCATTTGACTTTGGAGAGAGGTGCAAAGATGCGTTTGATACATTGAAAAAGGCGTTTACCACCACTCCTATCATCCAACCACCTAACTGGACATTACCATTCGAGTTGATGTGTGATGCATCAAACTTTGCAGTAGGAGCGGTGCTTGCACAAAAAGATGGGAAGCTATCACATGTGATATATTATGCTTCCAGAACGTTGGACACAACTCAGGATAACTACACCACGACTGAGAAGGAATTATTGGCTGTTGTGTTTGCCTTGGACAAATTCAAACCGTATATACTTGGTTCCAAGGTAATTGTTTATACTGATCATGCAATATTAAAATTCCTTCTGAAGAAAGCAGATTCGAAACCAAGGTTGATCAAATGGATGCTACTGCTCCAAGAGTTTGACATTGAGATTCTAGACAGAAGTGGAACACATAACTTAGTAGCCAACCATCTTAGTAGGATTGAAAATGGAGAAGATAACATTCCTATTAAGGATGACTTTCCTGATGAAGTCCTCCTAACATTGACTGCTGTGAAAGGTATGTTTCCTGAACCTTGGTTTGCTGACATTGTTAACTATTTGGTTGTTTCTGCTATTCCTTCTCCAAATATGAAAGAACCAAGCTAAAAAGTGAGGCAAAGTACTATATCTGGGAAGACCCAATCTTATGGCACATTGGTAGTGACCAAGTCATAAGGAGGTGTGTTCTCGATATCGAGATACCTCATGTGCTTTAGTTCTGTCATTCGTCTCCTTTTAGTGGACATTATGGCACACAAAGAATAGGTAGGAAGGTGTTGGATTGTGGATTATATTGGCCTACTGTCTTTAAAGATGCACAGAGGGTATATGAAAATTGTGAGCAGTGCCAAAGGGCAGCCAGATCCATTACAAGAAGGGATGAAATGCCTCAACAACCCATGCTATATTGTGAGGTATTTGATATTTGGGGTATTGATTTTATGGGTCCTTTTCCTCCTTCTTTTGGGTTTTCTTATATTTTGCTTGCTGTAGACTATGTCTCCAAATGAGTGGAAGCCATAACTACAAGGACTAATGATTCTCGAGTTGTTATGAGTTTTGTCAGGTCTAACATTTTCTATAGGTTTGGGATACCACGAGCCATCATCAGTGACCAGGGGACTCATTTCTGTAATAAGCTACTTGAGAACATGTTGAAGAAGTATGGGGTGACACATCGCATTGCTACACCATATCACCCCCAAACTAATGGGCAAGCAGAGATCTCTAATAGGGAGATTAAAAAGATACTATAGAAAGTAGTGAAGCCTAGTCGAAAGGATTGGACCACAAGATTGGATGATGCTCTTTGGGCACACAGGACAGCCTACAAAGCACCTATAGGTATGTCACCTTTCAGGGTGGTTTTTGGAAAGGCTTGTCATCTACCTGTGGAGATTGAACATCGGGCCTATTGGGCCGTGAAAGCATGCAACTTGGATTTTGAAGAAGCAGGAAATGAGCATAAACTTCAGTTGCAAGAACTAGAGGAGATTAGGCTTGCAGCCTATGAAAACTCAAAGTTCTACAAAGAGAAAACCAAGAAGTTCCATGACCAAAAGCTTGTGGTTAGAAAGGATTTCAAGGTAGGCCAGACGGTGTTACTATACAAATCCAAGCTTGGTCACATGAGTGGTAATTGCGCTCTACTTGGGAAGGACCATACATTGTTACAAAAGTCTTCCCTTGTGGAGGAGTGGAGATCAAGGAAGAATCCTCAGCAAGAACTTTTAAAGTTAATGGGCATCGTCTTCGGATATTCAATGAAAATCAAGATATGCTGAATAAGACGATGGATGGGATGAACTTGACTTCTCCCTCATACCTTCCACCTTGAGGAGGTAAGTACCCTTCATACTTTTTCTTTGCATTTTATACATATTGAATACATTGAGAACAATGCATGGATAAAGTGTGGGGGTGTGGGGAGATTTCCCCCTTTTCTGATTTTGTTTTCTATTTGTTTTATTTTTTCTTTTCTAATTTTGTTTTTTGTTTGTTTTTATTAAAAAAAAGTTTTTGCTTTCAATAAAACATGTTGACATTGGATTTTTTGGATGTGATTCACTAATTGGGACGATCATAATTCTGGGAAAATAAAAGTATTGTGCTATGAATGGATTGGTTCTATGATTTACTGATTGAGTTGATTTGAGAGTTTCTGGAATAAATCTTTTGTGAAAGAGTTTTTGACCTTCTGAGTTTTGAGCTTTATTGTAAGGATGAACTACCATGTGTCATTCCTATTTTTCTTGTGTGACTTGCTCATGTCTTGTTGATACTAAAATTTTTAGCTTGATTCTGTTGTCTTGCATCTTAGGTGAACATGCATGATTTGATATGACTGAGGCATTTCTTGTTTTTAGCTACTTGGCCAAATAAGCTAACCATGACATTGATCCATTGGTAGCCCCTTGAGCTTAAACCTTTTTTTCTTGTTTTGAGCATATTGTTAAACCTTAAAAAGAAAAAGACCATTTTTTTCCTTATCTTAGGGAGAAAGAAGGAGCTAGTGGATTATGTTGAGATTGGTTGAGGAATAAAGTGTGGGGGTGAGTATTTCCCCCACAAAGTTATAAAAATGGCAAAAGGAAAATAATTGTTGATGACAAAGTGTTGAAATGAAAAATGATTGTTGTCTGAAAAAGAGCAACAAAGGATAAAAGAGAGAAAAAAAAAGAAAAAAAAAGTAAGGATTGTTTTTGAAACTATGCTCCATAACTCTTTCTTCCTTACTATTTCAAAAACACACAAATCCTAAAGTTTTTCCTACCTTTGCCTTGGCCTCATTATAACCTGTGAAAAGTCCTCATGATTTTTGAATGCATGTTTTCTGAAAGCTGTGAATATTAGAGTCTTGCTAAGCATTGAGAGTGTTTACTTGCATGGGTATTTTGAGTGAAAACACAAGCCAAAACACTTGAGCAAATTTTGGTGAGAAAATATACATTTAACTTGAGTGTTTATCTTTTATAATTGATTATCTTGTAAACTCAAAAGATTAACTCATGTGTGAAAAATAGAATTTTATCCATTTGTATGTGCATGACAACATGATTTCTAGAAGATTAATCTGTTTCCATTTGTATTCATTTCTTTAATCCAATGAAAATATGAAAAAGAAAACCTCAGAATAAAGTTTTGAAATTGTTCAATTTTTCCTAGGAGTGCAAAAGGATAAGTGTGGGTGTGTGATGAGTTCAAATTTTTGCCCTCATTTAATATTTAAATTTGGGAATTTAATTGAATTTTTTGTGCTTAAAGATTGATTTAATTAGGATTTGTGATTATTGGATTTATTGAGTCGTTTGGTAAAAATGGCGTAAAAATTGATTTTAGTTACATCAAATATTATTGGATATTCTTACGTTTGTTAATGCAGCTGGAATTTATTTGTGGTCATTAATAATGTGGATTTGAAATATTCAAAGTTACAAAATAAGTCAAAAATCAGGAAATTCTGGAAAAGAATAAATCAGGAGCTAAATGCACTCCCAGATTTTATTTGCACATTCCTCCTGCAAGTGGACCACAAAAATCTGTTCTGCAACCCTAGTTTTTACTAAGTTGCACCCCTCCTACCACTAAACTCCACTCAACCAAATTATGCCATGTGGCAATCCCCACCTTTCAAATCAGGCCAACCATAAGCTGACATGTGTCATAATCCGCCACTCACAAATTGACCAATCAAATCTTGCCACGTCACCATCTCCCAAAATGAAACCCTAACCCTAATTTTCTCCTCTCCTTCCATCACCATGGCAGCCGCCGTCGCGGCCAATCTCGCCGGCCACTACACCATCATCACCACGCTTCTCCACCTCCATCATCTCGTCAACCTTCAGCCGCCTCCTGCATCAAGTGCCCACCACAGTTCAGTCTTCTTCTTCCCTACACCCGCGTTCCGCGCAGCAGCAACAACTACCAACACCATGCTTGACGAGCCACCACTGCAACACCGTTTGCACAGCCACGCCGGAAACGAAATGGCAGCGGTCACCGTGAATGAAACGCAAAAGCGGCGTGGCCACCACCGTGAGTTCGTGGACCAGCCGCAGCAGTTCGAACCTACACTCACCACCATGGAAGCACAAATCCGTTATCTTTTCCATTGCAGTAGCTGCAGACCTTGCGGCGGTCACCACCTGCATCCTTGCGAGAATCCAGAAGTAACATCACATTCTCGCCGAAAACCACCGTGAGCAAAACCTCCATGCCTGCGCTATTCACGAACGCAACTGTAGTAGCCATGGCAGCAACTGCAGTAGCCATGGCAGCAACTTCACCACCATCACTGCAACGCACCATCTTCTTCTTACCGCGACAGGCACCAACGTTCCAACAGCCACCAGCGTGACCCAACCAGCGTAGCCATCACCATTATCGCTAGCAAGACGCAGTCCAGCGCTGTCAATGTCAAAACAGCACACCACCGTGACCATCACCATTATCGCTAACAAAACAGCACACCACAGTTCTGAAACTTAAAAAATTCAATCTCTAGGTAACAAATTTTCAATTGTTTTTTACTACTTTCTACTATTTACAATTTAAATGATTCATGTTTTCTACATAAATATTGCTCAAAGTTTCTTAAGAAACTTGTCGCAAATACTCAAAGGGGATTACGGGTGTTATGAAATTTGAAAAATTTCCTGTTTTTCTACCGTTTATTTTAATTCTTGTACGAAGTTTTACTATTTACTAATTAAATAATTGATATTTTATATATAAAAATTTCAAAAAATTTACACAAGAAACAAGTTGGCCAATACCAGGATGGGATTTCTGTTCTAAAATTTGACAAGTTCCATCTCCTGGTAACACTTTTTTAATTCTTTTTACTAGTTTTAACTATTTACAATTGAAATAATTGAAATTTTGTGTACAAAGATATCTCAAAATTTCATAACAAACAGGTTGACAGATACTCATATGCGATTTGTTTCTGAAATTGAAAAAATTAAATCTCTAGGTAACAATTTTTCAATTTTTTTTACTACTTTCTACCATATACAATTTAAATAATTCATGTTTTCTACATACAAATTGCTCAAATTTTCATGAGAAACTTGTTGCAAATACTCAAAGAGGATTAATGGTGTTACGAAATTTGAAATTTTTCTTTTTTTTTTGTGACAGTTCCTTAATTTTTTACTAATTTTTACTATTTAAGATCTAAATAATCGAAATTTTATATATGAAAATGGGAAAAAAATCACAAGAATTAAGTTCGCCAATACTGGGATAGGATTTGTGTTCTTAAATTTGACAAGTTCCATCTCCTGTAACACTTTTTCAATTCTTTTTACTATTTTTAACTATTTACATTTCAAATAATTGGACTTTCATGTACAAAAAGATCTCAAAATTTCATAACAAACATGTTGGCGGATACTCAAATTGGATTAGTTTCTAAAATTTAAAAAATTCAATCTCTAGGCAACAAATTCTCAATTGTTTTTTACTACTTTCTAGTATTTACAATTTAAATAATCATGTTTTCTACATAAATATTGCTCAAAGTTTCTTAAGAAACTTGTCGCAAATACTTAAAAGCGATTACTGATGTTATGAAATTTGATAAATTTCCTATTTTTCTACCGTTTATTTTAATTCTTTTACTAAGTTTTACTATTTACTAATTAAATAATTGATATTTTATATATAAAAACTGCAAAAAAATTAACAAGAAACAAGTTGGCCAATACCAGGATAGGATTTGTGTTCTTAAATTTGACAAGTTCCATCTCCTGGTAACACTTTTTTAATTCTTTTTACTAGTTTTAACTATTTACAATTGAAATAATTGAAATTTTGTGTACAAAGATATCTCAAAATTTCATAACAAACAGGTTGACAGATACTCATATGCGATTTGTTTCTGAAATTGAAAAAATTAAATCTCTAGGTAACAATTTTTCAATTTTTTTTACTACTTTCTACCATATACAATTTAAATAATTCATGTTTTCTACATACAAATTGCTCAAATTTTCATGAGAAACTTGTTGCAAATACTCAAAGAGGATTAATGGTGTTACGAAATTTGAAATTTTTCTTTTTTTTTTTTGTGACAGTTCCTTAATTTTTTACTAATTTTTACTATTTAAGATCTAAATAATAGAAATTTTATATATGAAAATGGGAAAAAAATCACAAGAATTAAGTTCGCCAATACTGGGATAGGATTTGTGTTCTTAAATTTGACAAGTTCCATCTCCTGTAACACTTTTTCAATTCTTTTTACTATTTTTAACTATTTACATTTCAAATAATTGAACTTTCATGTACAAAAAGATCTCAAAATTTCATAACAAACATGTTGGCGGATACTCAAATTGGATTACTTTCTGAAATTTAAAAAATTCAATCTCTAGGCAACAAATTTTCAATTGTCTTTTACTACTTTCTACTATTTACAATTTAAATAATTCATGTTTTCTACATAAATATTGCTCAAAGTTTCTTAAGAAACTTGTCGCAAATACTTAAAAGCGATTACTGGTGTTATGAAATTTGAAAAATTTCCTATTTTTCTACCGTTTATTTTAATTCTTTTACTAAGTTTTACTATTTACTAATTAAATAATTGATATTTTATATATAAAAATTGCAAAAAAATTAACAAGAAACAAGTTGGCCAATACCAGGATAGGATTTGTGTTCTTAAATTTGACAAGTTCCATCTCCTGGTAACACTTTTTTAATTCTTTTTACTAGTTTTAACTATTTACAATTGAAATAATTGAAATTTTGTGTACAAAGATATCTCAAAATTTCATAACAAACAGGTTGACAGATACTCATATGCGATTTGTTTCTGAAATTGAAAAAATTAAATCTCTAGGTAACAATTTTTCAATTTTTTTTACTACTTTCTACCATATACAATTTAAATAATTCATGTTTTCTACATACAAATTGCTCAAATTTTCATGAGAAACTTGTTGCAAATACTCAAAGAGGATTAATGGTGTTACGAAATTTGAAATTTTTCTTTTTTTTTGTGACAGTTCCTTAATTTTTTACTAATTTTTACTATTTAAGATCTAAATAATCGAAATTTTATATATGAAAATGGGAAAAAAATCACAAGAATTAAGTTCGCCAATACTGGGATAGGATTTGTGTTCTTAAATTTGACAAGTTCCATCTCCTGTAACACTTTTTCAATTCTTTTTACTATTTTTAACTATTTACATTTCAAATAATTGAACTTTCATGTACAAAAAGATCTCAAAATTTCATAACAAACATGTTGGCGGATACTCAAATTGGATTAGTTTCTAAAATTTAAAAAATTCAATCTCTAGGCAACAAATTCTCAATTGTTTTTTACTACTTTATAGTATTTACAATTTAAATAATCATGTTTTCTACATAAATATTGCTCAAAGTTTCTTAAGAAACTTGTCGCAAATACTTAAAAGCGATTACTGGTGTTATGAAATTTGATAAATTTCCTATTTTTCTACCGTTTATTTTAACTCTTTTACTAAGTTTTACTATTTACTAATTAAATAATTGATATTTTATATATAAAAACTGCAAAAAAATTAACAAGAAACAAGTTGGCCAATACCAGGATAGGATTTGTGTTCTTAAATTTGACAAGTTCCATCTCCTGGTAACACTTTTTTAATTCTTTTTACTAGTTTTAACTATTTACAATTGAAATAATTGAAATTTTGTGTACAAAGATATCTCAAAATTTCATAACAAACAGGTTGACAGATACTCATATGCGATTTGTTTCTGAAATTGAAAAAATTAAATCTCTAGGTAACAATTTTTCAATTTTTTTTACTACTTTCTACCATATACAATTTAAATAATTCATGTTTTCTACATACAAATTGCTCAAATTTTCATGAGAAACTTGTTGCAAATACTCAAAGAGGATTAATGGTGTTACGAAATTTGAAATTTTTCTTTTTTTTTTGTGACAGTTCCTTAATTTTTTACTAATTTTTACTATTTAAGATCTAAATAATCGAAATTTTATATATGAAAATGGGAAAAAAATCACAAGAATTAAGTTCGCCAATACTGGGATAGGATTTGTGTTCTTAAATTTGACAAGTTCCATCTCCTGTAACACTTTTTCAATTCTTTTTACTATTTTTAACTATTTACATTTCAAATAATTGGACTTTCATGTACAAAAAGATCTCAAAATTTCATAACAAACATGTTGGCGGATACTCAAATTGGATTAGTTTCTAAAATATAAAAAATTCAATCTCTAGGCAACAAATTCTCAATTGTTTTTTACTACTTTCTAGTATTTACAATTTAAATAATCATGTTTTCTACATAAATATTGCTCAAAGTTTCTTAAGAAACTTGTCGCAAATACTTAAAAGCGATTACTGATGTTATGAAATTTGATAAATTTCCTATTTTTCTACCGTTTATTTTAATTCTTTTACTAAGTTTTACTATTTACTAATTAAATAATTGATATTTTATATATAAAAACTGCAAAAAAATTAACAAGAAACAAGTTGGCCAATACCAGGATAGGATTTGTGTTCTTAAATTTGACAAGTTCCATCTCCTGGTAACACTTTTTTAATTCTTTTTACTAGTTTTAACTATTTACAATTGAAATAATTGAAATTTTGTGTACAAAGATATCTCAAAATTTCATAACAAACAGGTTGACAGATACTCATATGCGATTTGTTTCTGAAATTGAAAAAATTAAATCTCTAGGTAACAATTTTTCAATTTTTTTTACTACTTTCTACCATATACAATTTAAATAATTCATGTTTTCTACATACAAATTGCTCAAATTTTCATGAGAAACTTGTTGCAAATACTCAAAGAGGATTAATGGTGTTACGAAATTTGAAATTTTTCTTTTTTTTTGTGACAGTTCCTTAATTTTTTACTAATTTTTACTATTTAAGATCTAAATAATAGAAATTTTATATATGAAAATGGGAAAAAAATCACAAGAATTAAGTTCGCCAATACTGGGATAGGATTTGTGTTCTTAAATTTGACAAGTTCCATCTCCTGTAACACTTTTTCAATTCTTTTTACTATTTTTAACTATTTACATTTCAAATAATTGAACTTTCATGTACAAAAAGATCACAAAATTTCATAACAAACATGTTGGCGGATACTCAAATTGGATTACTTTCTGAAATTTAAAAAATTCAATCTCTAGGCAACAAATTTTCAATTGTCTTTTACTACTTTCTACTATTTACAATTTAAATAATTCATGTTTTCTACATAAATATTGCTCAAAGTTTCTTAAGAAACTTGTCGCAAATACTTAAAAGCGATTACTGGTGTTATGAAATTTGAAAAATTTCCTATTTTTCTACCGTTTATTTTAATTCTTTTACTAAGTTTTACTATTTACTAATTAAATAATTGATATTTTATATATAAAAATTGCAAAAAAATTAACAAGAAACAAGTTGGCCAATACCAGGATAGGATTTGTGTTCTTAAATTTGACAAGTTCCATCTCCTGGTAACACTTTTTTAATTCTTTTTACTAGTTTTAACTATTTACAATTGAAATAATTGAAATTTTGTGTACAAAGATATCTCAAAATTTCATAACAAACAGGTTGACAGATACTCATATGCGATTTGTTTCTGAAATTGAAAAAATTAAATCTCTAGGTAACAATTTTTCAATTTTTTTTACTACTTTCTACCATATACAATTTAAATAATTCATGTTTTCTACATACAAATTGCTCAAATTTTCATGAGAAACTTGTTGCAAATACTCAAAGAGGATTAATGGTGTTACGAAATTTGAAATTTTTCTTTTTTTTTTGTGACAGTTCCTTAATTTTTTACTAATTTTTACTATTTAAGATCTAAATAATCGAAATTTTATATATGAAAATGGGAAAAAAATCACAAGAATTAAGTTCGCCAATACTGGGATAGGATTTGTGTTCTTAAATTTGACAAGTTCCATCTCCTGTAACACTTTTTCAATTCTTTTTACTATTTTTAACTATTTACATTTCAAATAATTGGACTTTCATGTACAAAAAGATCTCAAAATTTCATAACAAACATGTTGGCGGATACTCAAATTGGATTAGTTTCTAAAATTTAAAAAATTCAATCTCTAGGCAACAAATTCTCAATTGTTTTTTACTACTTTCTAGTATTTACAATTTAAATAATCATGTTTTCTACATAAATATTGCTCAAAGTTTCTTAAGAAACTTGTCGCAAATACTTAAAAGCGATTACTGATGTTATGAAATTTGATAAATTTCCTATTTTTCTACCGTTTATTTTAATTCTTTTACTAAGTTTTACTATTTACTAATTAAATAATTGATATTTTATATATAAAAACTGCAAAAAAATTAACAAGAAACAAGTTGGCCAATACCAGGATAGGATTTGTGTTCTTAAATTTGACAAGTTCCATCTCCTGGTAACACTTTTTTAATTCTTTTTACTAGTTTTAACTATTTACAATTGAAATAATTGAAATTTTGTGTACAAAGATATCTCAAAATTTCATAACAAACAGGTTGACAGATACTCATATGCGATTTGTTTCTGAAATTGAAAAAATTAAATCTCTAGGTAACAATTTTTCAATTTTTTTTACTACTTTCTACCATATACAATTTAAATAATTCATGTTTTCTACATACAAATTGCTCAAATTTTCATGAGAAACTTGTTGCAAATACTCAAAGAGGATTAATGGTGTTACGAAATTTGAAATTTTTCTTTTTTTTTTGTGACAGTTCCTTAATTTTTTACTAATTTTTACTATTTAAGATCTAAATAATAGAAATTTTATATATGAAAATGGGAAAAAAATCACAAGAATTAAGTTCGCCAATACTGGGATAGGATTTGTGTTCTTAAATGTGACAAGTTCCATCTCCTGTAACACTTTTTCAATTCTTTTTACTATTTTTAACTATTTACATTTCAAATAATTGAACTTTCATGTACAAAAAGATCTCAAAATTTCATAACAAACATGTTGGCGGATACTCAAATTGGATTAGTTTCTGAAATTTAAAAAATTCAATCTCTAGGCAACAAATTTTCAATTGTCTTTTACTACTTTCTACTATTTACAATTTAAATAATTCATGTTTTCTACATAAATATTGCTCAAAGTTTCTTAAGAAACTTGTCGCAAATACTTAAAAGCGATTACTGGTGTTATGAAATTTGAAAAATTTCCTATTTTTCTACCGTTTATTTTAATTCTTTTACTAAGTTTTACTATTTACTAATTAAATAATTGATATTTTATATATAAAAATTGCAAAAAAATTAACAAGAAACAAGTTGGCCAATACCAGGATAGGATTTGTGTTCTTAAATTTGACAAGTTCCATCTCCTGGTAACACTTTTTTAATTCTTTTTACTAGTTTTAACTATTTACAATTGAAATAATTGAAATTTTGTGTACAAAGATATCTCAAAATTTCATAACAAACAGGTTGACAGATACTCATATGCGATTTGTTTCTGAAATTGAAAAAATTAAATCTCTAGGTAACAATTTTTCAATTTTTTTTACTACTTTCTACCATATACAATTTAAATAATTCATGTTTTCTACATACAAATTGCTCAAATTTTCATGAGAAACTTGTTGCAAATACTCAAAGAGGATTAATGGTGTTACGAAATTTGAAATTTTTCTTTTTTTTTTGTGACAGTTCCTTAATTTTTTACTAATTTTTACTATTTAAGATCTAAATAATCGAAATTTTATATATGAAAATGGGAAAAAAATCACAAGAATTAAGTTCGCCAATACTGGGATAGGATTTGTGTTCTTAAATTTGACAAGTTCCATCTCCTGTAACACTTTTTCAATTCTTTTTACTATTTTTAACTATTTACATTTCAAATAATTGGACTTTCATGTACAAAAAGATCTCAAAATTTCATAACAAACATGTTGGCGGATACTCAAATTGGATTAGTTTCTAAAATTTAAAAAATTCAATCTCTAGGCAACAAATTCTCAATTGTTTTTTACTACTTTCTAGTATTTACAATTTAAATAATCATGTTTTCTACATAAATATTGCTCAAAGTTTCTTAAGAAACTTGTCGCAAATACTTAAAAGCGATTACTAATGTTATGAAATTTGATAAATTTCCTATTTTTCTACCGTTTATTTTAATTCTTTTACTAAGTTTTACTATTTACTAATTAAATAATTGATATTTTATATATAAAAACTGCAAAAAAATTAACAAGAAACAAGTTGGCCAATACCAGGATAGGATTTGTGTTCTTAAATTTGACAAGTTCCATCTCCTGGTAACACTTTTTTAATTCTTTTTACTAGTTTTAACTATTTACAATTGAAATAATTGAAATTTTGTGTACAAAGATATCTCAAAATTTCATAACAAACAGGTTGACAGATACTCATATGCGATTTGTTTCTGAAATTGAAAAAATTAAATCTCTAGGTAACAATTTTTCAATTTTTTTTACTACTTTCTACCATATACAATTTAAATAATTCATGTTTTCTACATACAAATTGCTCAAATTTTCATGAGAAACTTGTTGCAAATACTCAAAGAGGATTAATGGTGTTACGAAATTTGAAATTTTTCTTTTTTTTTTGTGACAGTTCCTTAATTTTTTACTAATTTTTACTATTTAAGATCTAAATAATCGAAATTTTATATATGAAAATGGGAAAAAAATCACAAGAATTAAGTTCGCCAATACTGGGATAGGATTTGTGTTCTTAAATTTGACAAGTTCCATCTCCTGTAACACTTTTTCAATTCTTTTTACTATTTTTAACTATTTACATTTCAAATAATTGAACTTTCATGTACAAAAAGATCTCAAAATTTCATAACAAACATGTTGGCGGATACTCAAATTGGATTAGTTTCTAAAATTTAAAAAATTCAATCTCTAGGCAACAAATTCTCAATTGTTTTTTACTACTTTCTAGTATTTACAATTTAAATAATCATGTTTTCTACATAAATATTGCTCAAAGTTTCTTAAGAAACTTGTCGCAAATACTTAAAAGCGATTACTGGTGTTATGAAATTTGATAAATTTCCTATTTTTCTACCGTTTATTTTAATTCTTTTACTAAGTTTTACTATTTACTAATTAAATAATTGATATTTTATATATAAAAACTGCAAAAAAATTAACAAGAAACAAGTTGGCCAATACCAGGATAGGATTTGTGTTCTTAAATTTGACAAGTTCCATCTCCTGGTAACACTTTTTTAATTCTTTTTACTAGTTTTAACTATTTACAATTGAAATAATTGAAATTTTGTGTACAAAGATATCTCAAAATTTCATAACAAACAGGTTGACAGATACTCATATGCGATTTGTTTCTGAAATTGAAAAAATTAAATCTCTAGGTAACAATTTTTCAATTTTTTTTACTACTTTCTACCATATACAATTTAAATAATTCATGTTTTCTACATACAAATTGCTCAAATTTTCATGAGAAACTTGTTGCAAATACTCAAAGAGGATTAATGGTGTTACGAAATTTGAAATTTTTCTTTCTTTTTTGTGACAGTTCCTTAATTTTTTACTAATTTTTACTATTTAAGATCTAAATAATAGAAATTTTATATATGAAAATGGGAAAAAAATCACAAGAATTAAGTTCGCCAATACTGGGATAGGATTTGTGTTCTTAAATTTGACAAGTTCCATCTCCTGTAACACTTTTTCAATTCTTTTTACTATTTTTAACTCTTTACATTTCAAATAATTGAACTTTCATGTACAAAAAGATCTCAAAATTTCATAACAAACATGTTGGCGGATACTCAAATTGGATTACTTTCTGAAATTTAAAAAATTCAATCTCTAGGCAACAAATTTTCAATTGTCTTTTACTACTTTCTACTATTTACAATTTAAATAATTCATGTTTTCTACATAAATATTGCTCAAAGTTTCTTAAGAAACTTGTCGCAAATACTCAAAGGGGATTACGGGTGTTATGAAATTTGAAAAATTTCCTGTTTTTCTACCGTTTATTTTAATTCTTGTACGAAGTTTTACTATTTACTAATTAAATAATTGATATTTTATATATAAAAATTTCAAAAAATTTACACAAGAAACAAGTTGGCCAATACCAGGATGGGATTTCTGTTCTAAAATTTGACAAGTTCCATCTCCTGGTAACACTTTTTTAATTCTTTTTACTAGTTTTAACTATTTACAATTGAAATAATTGAAATTTTGTGTACAAAGATATCTCAAAATTTCATAACAAACAGGTTGACAGATACTCATATGCGATTTGTTTCTGAAATTGAAAAAATTAAATCTCTAGGTAACAATTTTTCAATTTTTTTTACTACTTTCTACCATATACAATTTAAATAATTCATGTTTTCTACATACAAATTGCTCAAATTTTCATGAGAAACTTGTTGCAAATACTCAAAGAGGATTAATGGTGTTACGAAATTTGAAATTTTTCTTTTTTTTTTGTGACAGTTCCTTAATTTTTTACTAATTTTTACTATTTAAGATCTAAATAATCGAAATTTTATATATGAAAATGGGAAAAAAATCACAAGAATTAAGTTCGCCAATACTGGGATAGGATTTGTGTTCTTAAATTTGACAAGTTCCATCTCCTGTAACACTTTTTCAATTCTTTTTACTATTTTTAACTATTTACATTTCAAATAATTGAACTTTCATGTACAAAAATATCTCAAAATTTCATAACAAACATGTTGGCGGATACTCAAATTGGATTAGTTTCTGAAATTTAAAAAATTCAATCTCTAGGCAACAAATTTTCAATTGTCTTTTACTACTTTCTACTATTTACAATTTAAATAATTCATGTTTTCTACATAAATATTGCTCAAAGTTTCTTAAGAAACTTGTCGCAAATACTCAAAGGGGATTACTGGTGTTATGAAATTTGAAAAATTTCCTGTTTTTCTACCGTTTATTTTAATTCTTTTACTAAGTTTTACTATTTACTAATTAAATAATTGATATTTTATATATAAAAATTTCAAAAAATTTACACAAGAAAATGGTTGGCCAATACCAGGATAGGATTTGTGTTCTTAAATTTGACAAGTTCCATCTCCTGGTAACACTTTTTTAATTCTTTTTACTAGTTTTAACTATTTACAATTGAAATAATTGAAATTTTATGTACAAAGATATCTCAAAATTTCATAACAAACAGGTTGACAGATACTCATATGCCATTTGTTTCTGAAATTTAAAAAATTAAATTTCTAGGTAACAATTTTTCAATTTTTTTTACTACTTTCTACCATATACAATTTAAATAATTCATGTTTTCTACATACAAATTGCTCAAATTTTCATGAGAAACTTGTTGCAAATACTCAAAGAGGATTAATGGTGTTACGAAATTTGAAATTTTTCTTTTTTTTGTGACGGTTCCTTAATTTTTTACTAATTTTTACTATTTAAGATCTAAATAATCGAAATTTTATATATGAAAACGGGAAAAAAATCACAAGAATTAAGTTCGCCAATACTAGGATAGGATTTGTGTTCTTAAATTTGACAAGTTCCATCTCCTGTAACACTTTTTCAATGCTTTTTACTATTTTTAACTATTTATATTTCAAATAATTGAACTTTCATGTACAAAAAGATCTCAAAATTTCACAACAAACATGTTGGCGGATACTCAAATTGGATTAGTTTCTGAAATTTAAAAAATTCAATCTCTAGGCAACAAATTTTCAATTGTTTTTTACTACTTTCTACTATTTACAATTTAAATAATTCATGTTTTCTACATAAATATTGCTCAAAGTTTCTAAAGAAACTTGTCGCAAATACTCAAAGGGGATTACTGGTGTTATGAAATTTGAAAAATTTCCTGTTTTTCTACCGTTTATTTTAATTCTTTTACTAAGTTTTACTATTTACTAATTAAGTAATTGATATTTTATATATAAAAATTTCAAAAAATTTAGACAAGAAACAAGTTGGCCAATACCAGGATGGGATTTGTGTTCTTAAATTTGACAAGTTCCATCTCCGGGTAACACTTTTTTAATTCTTTTTACTAGTTTTAACTATTTACAATTGAAATAATTGAAATTTTATGTACAAAGATATCTCAAAATTTCATAACAAACAGGTTGACAGATACTCATAGGCGATTTGTTTCTGAAATTTAAAAAATTAAATCTCTAGGTAACAATTTTTCAAATTTTTTTTACTACTTTCTACCATATACAATTTAAATAATTCATGTTTTCTACATAAAAATTGCTCAAATTTTCATGAGAAACTTGTTGCAAATACTCAAAGGGGATTAATGGTGTTACGAAATTTGAAATTTTTCTTGTTTTCGTGACAGTTCCTTAATTTTTTACTAATTTTTACTATTTAAGATCTAAATAATCGAAATTTTATATATGAAAATGGGAAAAAAATCACAAGAATTAAGTTCGCCAATACTAGGATAGAATTTGTGTTCTTAAATTTGACAAGTTCCATCTCCTGTAACACTTTTTCAATTCTTTTTACTATTTTTAACTATTTACAATTCAAATAATTGGACTTTTATGTACAAAAAGATCTCAAAATTTCATAACAAACATGTTGGCGGATACTCAAATTGGATTAGTTTCTGAAATTTAAAATATTCAATCTCTAGGCAACAAATTTTCAATTGTTTTTTACTACTTTCTACTATTTACAATTTAAATAATTCATGTTTTCTACATAAATATTGCTCAAAGTTTCTTAAGAAACTTGTCGCAAATACTCAAAGGGGATTACTGGTGTTATGAAATTTGAAAAAATGATATTTTATATATAAAAATTTCAAAAAATTTACACAAGAAACAAGTTGGCCAATACCAAGGTGGGATTTGTGTTCTTAAATTTGAAAAGTTCCATCTCCTGGTAACACTTTTTTAATTCTTTTTACTAGTTTTTACTATTTACAATTGAAATAAGTGAAATTTTATGTACAAAGATATCTCAAAATTTCATAACAAACAGGTTGACAGATACTCATATGCGATTTGTTTCTGAAATTTAAAAAATTAAATCTCTAGGTAACAATTTTTCAATTTTGTTTACTACTTTCTACCATATACAATTTAAATAATTCATGTTTTCTACATACAAATTGCTCAAATTTTCATGAGAAACTTGTTGCAAATACTCAAAGGGGATTAATGGTGTTACGAAATTTGAAATTTTTCTTCTTTTCGTGACAGTTCCTTAATTTTTTACTAATTTTTACTATTTAAGATCTAAATAATCGAAATTTTATATATGAAAATGGGAAAAAAATCACAAGAATTAAGTTCGCCAATACTAGGATAGAATTTGTGTTCTTAAATTTGACAAGTTCCATCTCCTGTAACACTTTTTCAATTCTTTTTACTATTTTTAACTATTTACATTTCAAATAATTGAACTTTTATGTACAAAAAGATCTCAAAATTTCATAACAATGTTGGCGGATACTCAAATTGGATTAATTTCTGAAATTGAAAAAATTCAATCTCTAGGCAACAAATTTTCAATTGTTTTTTACTACTTTCTACTATTTACAATTTAAATAATTCATGTTTTCTACATAAATATTGCTCAAAGTTTCTTAAGAAACTTGTCGCAAATACTCAAAGGGGATTACTGGTGTTATGAAATTTGAAAAAATGATATTTTATATATAAAAATTTCAAAAAATTTACACAAGAAACAAGTTGGCCAATACCAAGGTGGGATTTGTGTTCTTAAATTTGACAAGTACCATCTCCTGGTAACACTTTTTTAATTCTTTTTACTAGTTTTTACTATTTACAATTGAAATAATTGAAATTTTATGTACAAAGATATCTCAAAATTTCATAACAATCAGGTTGACAGATACTCATATGCGATTTGTTTCTGAAATTTAAAAAATTAAATCTCTAGGTAACAATTTTTCAATTTTGTTTACTACTTTCTACCATATACAATTTAAATAATTCATGTTTTCTACATACAAATTGCTCAAATTTTCATGAGAAACTTGTTGCAAATACTCAAAGGGGATTAATGGTGTTACGAAATTTGAAATTTTTCTTGTTTTCGTGACAGTTCCTTAATTTTTTACTAATTTTTACTATTTAAGATCTAAATAATCAAAATTTTATATATGAAAATGGGAAAAAAATCACAACAATTAAGTTCGCCAATACTAGGATAGAATTTGTGTTCTTAAATTTGACAAGTTCCATCTCCTGTAACACTTTTTCAATTCTTTTTACTATTTTTAACTATTTACATTTCAAATAATTGAACTTTTATGTACAAAAAGATCTCAAAATTTCATAACAAACATGTTGGCGGATACTCAAATTGGATTAGTTTCTGAAATTTAAAAAATTCAATCTCTAGGCAAAAAATTTTCAATTATTTTTTACTACTTTCTACTATTTACAATTTAAATAATTCATGTTTTCTACATAAATATTGCTCAAAGTTTCTTAAGAACTTGTCGCAAATACTCAAAGGGGATTACGAGTGTTATGAAATTTGAAAAATTTCCTGTTTTTCTACCGTTTATTTTAATTCTTTTACGAAGTTTTACTATTTACTAATTAAATAATTGATATTTTATATATAAAAATTTCAAAAAATTTACACAAGAAACAAGTTGGCCAATACCATGATGGGATTTCTGTTCTAAAATTTGACAAGTTCCATCTCCTGGTAACACTTTTTGAATTCTTTTTACTAGTTTTAACTATTTACAATTGAAATAATTGAAATTTTATGTACAAAGATATCTCAAAATTTCATAACAAACAGGTTGACAGATACTCATATGCGATTTGTTTCTGAAATTTAAAAAATTAAATCTCTAGGTAACAATTTTTCAAATTTTTTTTACTACTTTCTACCATATACAATTTAAATAATTCATGTTTTCTACATAAAAATTGCTCAAATTTTCATGAGAAACTTGTTGCAAATACTCAAAGGGGATTAATGGTGTTACGAAATTTGAAATTTTTCTTGTTTTCGTGACAGTTCCTTAATTTTTTACTAATTTTTACTATTTAAGATCTAAATAATCGAAATTTTATATATGAAAATGGGAAAAAAATCACAACAATTAAGTTTGCCAATACTAGGATAGAATTTGTGTTCTTAAATTTGACAAGTTCCATCTCCTGTAACACTTTTTCAATTCTTTTTACTATTTTTAACTATTTACATGTCAAATAATTGAACTTTTTTGTACAAAAAGATCTCAAAATTTCATAACAAACATGTTGGCGGATACTCAAATTGGATTAGTTTCTGAAATTTAAAAAATTCAATCTCTAGGCAACAAATTTTCAATTGTTTTTTACTACTTTCTACTATTTACAATTTAAATAATTCATGTTTTCTACATAAATATTGCTCAAAGTTTCTTAAGAAACTTGTCGCAAATACTTAAAGGGGATTACGGGTGTTATGAAATTTGAAAAATTTCCTGTTTTTCTACCGTTTATTTTAATTCTTTTACGAAGTTTTACTATTTACTAATTAAATAATTGATATTTTATATATAAAAATTTCAAAAAATTTACACAAGAAACAAGTTGGCCAATACCAGGATGGGATTTCTGTTCTAAAATTTGACAAGTTCCATCTCCTGGTAACACTTTTTTAATTCTTTTTACTAGTTTTAACTATTTACAATTGAAATAATTGAAATTTTATGTGCAAAGATATCTCAAAATTTCATAACAAACAGGTTGACAGATACTCATATGCGATTTGTTTCTGAAATTTAAAAAATTAAATCTCTAGGTAACAATTTTTCAAATTTTTTTTACTACTTTCTACCATATACAATTTAAATAATTCATGTTTTCTACATAAAAATTGCTCAAATTTTCATGAGAAACTTGTTGCAAATACTCAAAGGGGATTAATGGTGTTACGAAATTTGAAATTTTTCTTGTTTTCGTGACTGTTCCTTAATTTTTTACTAACTTTTACTATTTACGATCTAAATATTCGAAATTTTATATATGAAAATGGGAAAAAAATCACAAGAATTAAGCTCGCCAATACTAGGATAGAATTTGTGTTCTTAAATTTGACAAGTTCCATCTCCTGTAACACTTTTTCAATTCTTTTTACTATTTTTAACTATTTACATTTCAAATAATTGAACTTTTATGTACAAAAAGATCTCAAAATTTCATAACAAACATGTTGGCGGATACTCAAATTGGATTAGTTTCTGAAATTTAAAATATTCAATCTCTAGGCAACAAATTTTCAATTGTTTTTTACTACTTTCTACTATTTACAATTTAAATAATTCATGTTTTCTACATAAATATTACTCAAAGTTTCTTAAGAAACTTGTCGCAAATACTCAAAGGGGATTACTGATGTTATGAAATTTGAAAAATTGATATTTTATATATAAAAATTTCAAAAAATTTACACAAGAAACAAGTTGGCCAATACCAAGGTGGGATTTGTGTTCTTAAATTTGACAAGTTCCATCTCCTGGTAACACTTTTTTAATTCTTTTTACTAGTTTTTACTATTTACAATTGAAATAATTGAAATTTTATGTACAAAGATATCTCAAAATTTCATAACAAACAGGTTGACAGATACTCATATGCGATTTGTTTCTGAAATTTAAAAAATTAAATCTCTAGGTAACAATTTTTCAATTTTGTTTACTACTTTCTACCATATACAATTTAAATAATTCATGTTTCCTACATACAAATTGCTCAAATTTTCATGAGAAACTTGTTGCAAATACTCAAAGGGGATTAATGGTGTTACGAAATTTGAAATTTTTCTTGTTTTCGTGACAGTTCCTTAATTTTTTACTAATTTTTACTATTTGAGATCTAAATAATCGAAATTTTATATATGAAAATGGGAAAAAAATCACAACAATTAAGTTCGCCAGTACTAGGATAGAATTTGTGTTCTTAAATTTGACAAGTTCCATCTCCTGTAACACTTTTTCAATTCTTTTTACTATTTTTAACTATTTACATTTCAAATAATTGAACTTTTATGTACAAAAAGATCTCAAAATTTCATAACAAACATGTTGGCGGATACTCAAATTGGATTAGTTTCTGAAATTTAAAAAATTCAATCTCTAGGCAACAAATTTTCAATTGTTTTTTACTACTTTCTACTATTTACAATTTAAATAATTCATGTTTTCTACATAAATATTGCTCAAAGATTCTTAAGAAACTTGTCGCAAATACTCAAAGGGGATTACGGGTGTTATGAAATTTGAAAAATTTCCTGTTTTTCTACCGTTTATTTTAATTCTTTTACGAAGTTTTACTATTTACTAATTAAATAATTGATATTTTATATATAAAAATTTCAAAAAATTTACACAAGAAACAAGTTGGCCAATACCAGGATGGGATTTCTGTTCTAAAATTTGACAAGTTCCATCTCCTGGTAACACTTTTTTAATTCTTTTTACTAGTTTTAACTATTTACAATTGAAATAATTGAAATTTTATGTACAAAGATATCTCAAAATTTCATAACAAACAGGTTGACAGATACTCATATGCGATTTGTTTCTGAAATTTAAAAAATTAAATCTCTAGGTAACAATTTTTCAATTTTGTTTACTACTTTCTACCATATACAATTTAAATAATTCATGTTTTCTACATACAAATTGCTCAAATTTTCATGAGAAACTTGTTGCAAATACTCAAAGGGGATTAATGGTGTTACGAAATTTGAAAGTTTTCTTGTTTTCGTGACAGTTCCTTAATTTTTTACTAATTTTTACTATTTAAGATCTAAATAATCGAAATTTTATATATGAAAATGGGAAAAAAATCACAACAATTAAGTTCGCCAATACTAGGATAGAATTTGTGTTCTTAAATTTGACAAGTTCCATCTCCTGTAACACTTTTTCAATTCTTTTTACTATTTTTAACTATTTACATTTCAAATAATTGAACTTTTATGTACAAAAAGATCTCAAAATTTCATAACAAACATGTTGGCGGATACTCAACTTGGATTAGTTTCTGAAATTTAAAAAATTCAATCTCTAGGCAACAAATTTTCAATTGTTTTTTACTACTTTCTACTATTTACAATTTAAATAATTCATGTTTTCTACATAAATATTGCTCAAAGTTTCTTAAGAAACTAGTCGCAAATACTCAAAGGGGATTACGGGTGTTATGAAATTTGAAAAATTTCCTGTTTTTCTACCGTTTATTTCAATTCTTTTACGAAGTTTTACTATTTACTAATTAAATAATTGATATTTTATATATAAAAATTTCAAAAAATTTACACAAGAAACAAGTTGGCCAATACCAGGATGGGATTTCTGTTCTAAAATTTTACAAGTTCCATCTTCTGGTAACACTTTTTTAATTCTTTTTACTAGTTTTAACTATTTACAATTGAAATAATTGAAATTTTATGTACAAAGATATCTCAAAATTTCATAACAAACAGGTTGACAGATACTCATATGCGATTTCTTTCTGAAATTTAAAACATTAAATCTCTAGGTAACAATTTTTCAAATTTTTTTTACTACTTTCTACCATATACAATTTAAATAATTCATGTTTTCTACATAAAAATTGCTCAAATTTTCATGAGAAACTTGTTGCAAATACTCAAAGGGGATTAATGGCGTTACGAAATTTGAAATTTTTCTTGTTTTCATGACAATTCCTTAATTTTTTAATAATTTTTACTATTTAAGATCTAAATAACCGAAATTTTATATATGAAAATGGGATAAAAATCACAAGAATTAATTTCGCCAATACTAGGATAGGATTTGTGTTCTTAAATTTGACAAGTTCCATCTCCTGTAACACTTTTTCAATTCTTTTTACTATTTTTAACTATTTACATTTCAAATAATTGAACTTTCATGTACAAAAAGATCTCAAAATTTCATAAAAAACATGTTGGCGGATACTCAAATTGGATTAGTTTCTGAAATTTAAAAAATTCAATCTCTAGGCAACAAATTTTCAATTGTTTTTTACTACTTTCTACTATTTACAATTTAAATAATTCATGTTTTCTACATAAATATTGCTCAGAGTTTCTTAAGAAACTTGTCGCAAATACTCAAAGGGGATTACTGGTGTTATGAAATTTGAAAAATTTCCTGTTTTTCTACCGTTTATTTTAATTCTTTTACTAAGTTTTACTATTTACTAATTAAATAATTGATATTTTATATATAAAAATTTCAAAAAATTTACACAAGAAACAAGTTGGCCAATACCAGGATGGGATTTGTGTTCTTAAATTTGACAAGTTCCATCTCCTGCTAACACTTTTTTAATTCTTTTTACTAGTTTTAACTATTTACAATTGAAATAATTGAAATTTTATGTACAAAGATATCTCAAAATTTCATAACAAACAGGTTGACAGATACTCATATGCGATTTGTTTCTGATATTTAAAAAATTAAATCTCTAGGTAACAATTTTTCAATTTTGTTTACTACTTTCTACCATATACAATTTAAATAATTCATGTTTTCTACATACAAATTGCTCAAATTTTCATGAGAAACTTGTTGCAAATACTCAAAGGGGATTAATGGTGTTACGAAATTTGAAATTTTTCTTGTTTTCGTGACAGTTCCTTAATTTTTTACTAATTTTTACTATTTAAGATCTAAATAATCGAAATTTTATATATGAAAATGGGAAAAAAATCACAACAATTAAGTTCGCCAATACTAGGATAGAATTTGTGTTCTTAAATTTGACAAGTTCCATCTCCTGTAACACTTTTTCAATTCTTTTTACTATTTTTAACTATTTACATTTCAAATAATTGAACTTTTATGTACAAAAAGATCTCAAAATTTCATAGCAAACATGTTGGCGGATACTCAAAATGGATTAGTTTCTGAAATTTAAAAAATTCAATCTCTAGGCAACAAATTTTCAATTGTTTTTTACTACTTTCTACTATTTACAATTTAAATAATTCATGTTTTCTACCTAAATATTGCTCAGAGTTTCTTAAGAAACCTGTCGCAAATACTCAAAGGGGATTACTGGTGTTATGAAATTTGAAAAATTTCCTGTTTTTCTACCGTTTATTTTAATTCTTTTACTAAGTTTTACTATTAACTAATTAAATAATTGATATTTTATATATAAAAATTTCAAAAAAATTTACACAAGAAACAAGTTGGCCAATACCAGGATGGGATTTGTGTTCTTAAATTTGACAAGTTCCATCTCCTGCTAACACTTTTTTAATTCTTTTTACTAGTTTTAACTATTTACAATTGAAATAATTGAAATTTTATGTACAAAGATATCTCAAAATTTCATAACAAACAGGTTGACAGATACTCATAGGCGATTTGTTTCTGAAATTTAAAAAATTAAATCTCTAGGTAACAATTTTTCAATTTTGTTTACTACTTTCTACCATATACAATTTAAATAATTCATGTTTTCTACATACAAATTGCTCAAATTTTCATGAGAAACTTGTTGCAAATACTCAAAGGGGATTAATGGTGTTACGAAATTTGAAATTTTTCTTGTTTTCGTGACAGTTTCTTAATTTTTTACTAATTTTTACTATTTAAGATCTAAATAATCGAAATTTTATATATGAAAATGGGAAAAAAATCACAACAATTAAGTTCGCCAATACTAGGATAAAATTTGTGTTCTTAAATTTGACAAGTTCCATCTCCTGTAACACTTTTTCAATTCTTTTTACTATTTTTAACTATTTACATTTCAAATAATTGAACTTTTATGTACAAAAAGATCTCAAAATTTCATAACAAACATGTTGGCGGATACTCAAATTGGATTAGTTTTTGAAATTTAAAAAATTCAATCTCTAGGCAACAAATTTTCAATTGTTTTTTACTACTTTCTACTATTTACAATTTAAATAATTCATGATTTCTACATAAATATTGCTCAAAGTTTCTTAAGAAACTTGTCGCAAATACTCAAAGGGGATTACGGGTGTTATGAAATTTGAAAAATTTCCTGTTTTTCTACCGTTTATTTTAATTCTTTTACGAAGTTTTACTATTTACTAATTAAATAATTGATATTTTATATATAAAAATTTCAAAAAATTTACACAAGAAACAAGTTGGCCAATACCAGGATGGGATTTCTGTTCTAAAATTTGACAAGTTCCATCTCCTGGTAACACTTTTTTAATTCTTTTTACTAGTTTTAACTATTTACAATTGAAATAATTGAAATTTTATGTACAAAGATATCTCAAAATTTCATAACAAACAGGTTGACAGATACTCATATGCGATTTGTTTCTGAAATTTAAAAAATTAAATCTCTAGGTAACAATTTTTCAAATTTTTTTTACTACTTTCTACCATATACAATTTAAATAATTCATGTTTTCTACAAACAAATTGCTCAAATTTTCATGAGAAACTTGTTGCAAATACTCAAAGGGGATTAATGGTGTTACGAAATTTGAAATTTTTCTTGTTTTCGTGACAGTTCCTTAATTTTTTACTAATTTTTACTATTTAAGATCTAAATAATCGAAATTTTATATATGAAAATGGGAAAAAAATCACAACAATTAAGTTCGCCAATACTAGGATAGAATTTGTGGTGTTAAATTTGACAAGTTCCATCTCCTGTAACACTTTTTCAATTCTTTTTACTATTTTTAACTATTTACATTTGAAATAATTGAACTTTTATGTACAAAAAGATCTCAAAATTTCATAACAAACATGTTGGCGGATACTCAAATTGGATTAGTTTCTGAAATTTAAAAAATTCAATCTCTAGGCAACAAATTTTCAATTGTTTTTTACTACTTTCTACTATTTACAATTTAAATAATTCATGTTTTCTGCATAAATATTGCTCAAAGTTTCTTAAGAAACTTGTCACAAATACTCAAAGGGAATTACGGGTGTTATGAAATTTGAAAAATTTCCTATTTTTCTACCGTTTATTTTAATTCTTTTACGAAGTTTTACTATTTACTAATTAAATAATTGATATTTTATATATAAAAATTTCAAAAAATTTACACAAGAAACAAGTTGGCCAATACCAGGATGGGATTTCTGTTCTAAAATTTGACAAGTTCCATCTCCTGCTAACACTTTTTTAAATCTTTTTACTAGTTTTAACTATTTACAATTGAAATAATTGAAATTTTATGTACAAAGATATCTCAAAATTTCATAACAAACAGGTTGACAGATACTCATATGCGATTTGTTTATGAAATTTAAAAAATTAAATCTCTAGGTAACAATTTTTCAAATTTTTTTTACTACTTTCTACCATATACAATTTAAATAATTCATGTTTTCTACATACAAATTGCTCAAATTTTCATGAGAAACTTGTTGCAAATACTCAAAGGGGATTAATGGTGTTACGAAATTTGAAATTTTTCTTGTTTTCGTGACAGTTCCTTAATTTTTTACTAATTTTTACTATTTAAGATCTAAATAATCGAAATTTTATATATGAAAATGGGAAAAAAATCACAACAATTAAGTTCGCCAATACTAGGATAAAATTTGTGTTCTTAAATTTGACAAGTTCCATCTCCTGTAACACTTTTTCAATTCTTTTTACTATTTTTAACTATTTACATTTCAAATAATTGAACTTTTATGTACAAAAAGATCTCAAAATTTCATAACAAACATGTTGGCGGATACTCAAATTGGATTAGTTTCTGAAATTTAAAAAATTCAATCTCTTGGCAACAAATTTTCAATTGTTTTTTACTACTTTCTACTATTTACAATTTAAATAATTCATGTTTTCTACATAAATATTGCTCAAAGTTTCTTAAGAAACTTGTCACAAATACTCAAAGGGGATTACGGGTGTTATGAAATTTGAAAAATTTCCTGCTTTTCTACCGTTTATTTTAATTCTTTTACGAAGTTTTACTATTTACTAATTAAATAATTGATATTTTATATATAAAAATTTCAAAAAATTTACACAAGAAACAAGTTGGCCAATACCAGGATGGGATTTCTGTTCTAAAATTTGACAAGTTCCATCTCCTGGTAACACTTTTTTAATTCTTTATACTAGTTTTAACTATTTACAATTTAAATTTTATGTACAAAGATATCTCAAAATTTCATAACAAACAGGTTGACAGATACTCATATGCGATTTGTTTCTGAAATTTAAAAAATTAAATCTCTAGGTAACAATTTTTCAAATTTTTTTTACTACTTTCTATCATATACAATTTAAATAATTCATGTTTTCTACATACAAATTGCTCAAATTTTCATGAGAAACTTGTTGCAAATACTCAAAGGGGATTAATGGTGTTACGAAATTTGAAATTTTTCTTGTTTTCGTGACAGTTCCTTAATTTTTTACTAATTTTTACTATTTAAGATCTAAATAATCGAAATTTTATATATGAAAATGGGAAAAAAACCACAAGAATTAAGTTCGCCAATACTAGGATAAAATTTGTGTTCTTAAATTTGACAAGTTCCATCTCCTGTAACACTTTTTCAATTCTTTTTACTATTTTTAACTATTTACATTTCAAATAATTGAATTTTTATGTACAAAAAGATCTCAAAATTTCATAACAAACATGTTGGCGGATACTCAAATTGGATTAGTTTCTGAAATTTAAAAAATTCAATCTCTAGGCAACAAATTTTCAATTGTTTTTTACTACTTTCTACTATTTACAATTTAAATAATTCATGTTTTCTACATAAATATTGCTCAAAGTTTCTTAAGAAACTTGTCGCAAATACTCAAAGGGGATTACGGGTGTTATGAAATTTGAAAAATTTCCTGTTTTTCTACCGTTTATTTTAATTCTTTTACGAAGTTTTACTATTTACTAATTAAATAATTGATATTTTATATATAAAAATTTCAAAAAATTTACACAAGAAACAAGTTGGCCAATACCAGGATGGGATTTCTGTTCTAAAATTTGACAAGTTCCATCTCCTGGTAACACTTTTTTAATTCTTTTTACTAGTTTTAACTATTTACAATTGAAATAATTGAAATTTTATGTACAAAGATATCTCAAAATTTCATAACAAACAGGTTGACAGATACTCATATGCGATTTGTTTCTGAAATTTAAAAAATTAAATCTCTAGGTAACAATTTTTCAAATTTTTTTTACTACTTTCTACCATATACAATTTAAATAATTCATGTTTTCTACATACAAATTGCTCAAATTTTCATGAGAAACTTGTTGCAAATACTCAAAGAGGATTAATGGTGTTACGAAATTTGAAATTTTTCTTTTTTTTTTTGTGACAGTTCCTTAATTTTTTACTAATTTTTACTATTTAAGATCTAAATAATCGAAATTTTATATATGAAAATGGGAAAAAAATCACAAGAATTAAGTTCGCCAATACTGGGATAGGATTTGTGTTCTTAAATTTGACAAGTTCCATCTCCTGTAACACTTTTTCAATTCTTTTTACTATTTTTAACTATTTACATTTCAAATAATTGAAATTTCATGTACAAAGAGATCTCAAAATTTCATAACAAACATGTTGGCGGATACTCAAATTGGATTAGTTTCTGAAATTTAAAAAATTCAATCTCTAGGCAACAAATTTTCAATTGTCTTTTATAACTTTCTACTATTTACAATTTAAATAATTCATGTTTTCTACATAAATATTGCTCAAAGTTTCTTAAGAAACTTGTCGCAAATACTCAAGGGGGATTACTGGTGTTATGAAATTTGAAAAATTTCCTGTTTTTCTACCGTTTATTTTAATTCTTTTACTATGTTTTACTATTTACTAATTAAATAATTGATATTTTATATATAAAAATTTCAAAAAATTTACACAAGAAAATGGTTGGCCAATACCAGGATAGGATTTGTGTTCTTAAATTTGACAAGTTCCATCTCCTGGTAACACTTTTTTAATTCTTTTTACTAGTTTTAACTATTTACAATTGAAATAATTGAAATTTTATGTACAAAGATATCTCAAAATTTCATAACAAACAGGTTGACAGATACTCATATGCGATTTGTTTCTGAAATTTAAAAAATTAAATTTCTAGGTAACAATTTTTCAATTTTTTTTACTACTTTCTACCATATACAATTTAAATAATTCATGTTTTCTACATACAAATTGCTCAAATTTTCATGAGAAACTTGTTGCAAATACTCAAAGAGGATTAATGGTGTTACGAAATTTGAAATTTTTCTTTTTTTTTGTGACAGTTCCTTAATTTTTTACTAATTTTTACTATTTAAGATCTAAATAATCGAAATTTTATATATGAAAATGGGAAAAAATCACAAGAATTATGTTCGCCAATACTGGGATAGGATTTGTGTTCTTAAATTTGACAAGTTCCATCCCCTGTAACACTTTTTCAATTCTTTTTATTATTTTTAACTATTTACATTTCAAATAATTGAACTTTCATGTACAAAAAGATCTCAAAATTTCATAACAAACATGTTGGCGGATACTCAAATTGGATTAGTTTCTGAAATTTAAAAAATTCAATCTCTAGGCAACAAATTTTCAATTGTTTTTTACTACTTTCTGCTATTTACAATTTAAATAATTCATGTTTTCTACATAAATATTGCTCAAAGTTTCTTAAGAAACTTGTCGCAAATACTCAAGGGGGATTACTGGTGTTATGAAATTTGAAAAATTTCCTGTTTTTCTACCGTTTATTTTAATTCTTTTACTAAGTTTTACTATTTACTAATTAAATAATTGATATTTTATATATAAAAATTTCAAAAAATTTACACAAGAAAATGGTTGGCCAATACCAGGATAGGATTTGTGTTCTTAAATTTGACAAGTTCCATCTCCTGGTAACACTTTTTTAATTCTTTTTACTAGTTTTAACTATTTACAATTGAAATAATTGAAATTTTATGTACAAAGATATCTCAAAATTTCATAACAAACAGGTTGACAGATACTCATATGCGATTTGTTTCTGAAATTTAAAAAATTAAATTTCTAGGTAACAATTTTTCAATTTTTTTTACTACTTTCTACCATATACAATTTAAATAATTCATGTTTTCTACATACAAATTGCTCAAATTTTCATGAGAAACTTGTTGCAAATACTCAAAGAGGATTAATGGTGTTACGAAATTTGAAATTTTTCTTTTTTTTTGTGACAGTTCCTTAATTTTTTACTAATTTTTACTATTTAAGATCTAAATAATCGAAATTTTATATATGAAAATGGGAAAAAAATCACAAGAATTATGTTCGCCAATACTGGGATAGGATTTGTGTTCTTAAATTTGACAAGTTCCATCCCCTGTAACACTTTTTCAATTCTTTTTATTATTTTTAACTATTTACATTTCAAATAATTGAACTTTCATGTACAAAAAGATCTCAAAATTTCATAACAAACATGTTGGCGGATACTCAAATTGGATTAGTTTCTGAAATTTAAAAAATTCAATCTCTAGGCAACAAATTTTCAATTGTTTTTTACTACTTTCTGCTATTTACAATTTAAATAATTCATGTTTTCTACATAAATATTGCTCAAAGTTTCTTAAGAAACTTGTCGCAAATACTCAAGGGGGATTACTGGTGTTATGAAATTTGAAAAATTTCCTGTTTTTCTACCGTTTATTTTAATTCTTTTACTAAGTTTTACTATTTACTAATTAAATAATTGATATTTTATATATAAAAATTTCAAAAAATTTACACAAGAAACAAGTTCGCCAATACCAGGATGGGATTTGTATTCTTAAATTTGACAAGTTCCATCTCCGGGTAACACTTTTTTAATTCTTTTTACTACTTTTAACTATTTACAATTGAAATAATTGAACTTTTATGTACAAAGATATCTCAGAATTTCATAACAAACAGGTTGACAGATACTCACATGCGATTTGTTTCTGAAATTTAAAAAATTAAATCTCTAGGTAACAATTTTTCGAATTTTTTTTACTACTTTCTACCATATACAATTCAAATAATTCATGTTTTCTACATACAAATTGCTCAAATTTTCATGAGAAACTTGTTGCAAATACTCAAAGGGGATTAATGGTGTTACGAAATTTGAAATTTTTCTTTTTTTCGTGACAATTCCTTAATTTTTTACTAATTTTTACTATTTAAGATCTAAATAATCGAAATTTTATATATGAAAATGGGAAAAAAATCACAAGAATTAAGTTCGCCAATACTAGGATAGAATTTGTGTTCTTAAATTTGACAAGTTCCATCTCCTGTAACACTTTTTCAATTCTTTTTACTATTTTTAACTATTTACATTTCAAATAATTGAACTTTTATGTACAAAAAGATCTCAAAATTTCATAACAAACATGTTGGCGGATACTCAAATTGGATTAGTTTCTGAAATTTAAAAAATTCAATCTCTAGGCAACAAATTTTCAATTGGTTTTTACTACTTTCTACTATTTACAATTTAAATAATTCATGTTTTCTACATAAATATTGCTCAAAGTTTCTTAAGAAACTTGTCGCAAATACTCAAAGGGGATTACGGGTGTTATGAAATTTGAAAATTTTCCTGTTTTTCTACCGTTTATTTTAATTCTTTTACGAAGTTTTACTATTTACTAATTAAATAATTGATATTTTATATATAAAAATTTCAAAAAATTTACACAAGAAACAAGTTGGCCAATACCAGGATGGGATTTCTGTTCTAAAATTTGACAAGTTCCATCTCCTGGTAACACTTTTTTAATTCTTTTTACTAGTTTTAACTATTTACAATTGAAATAATTGAAATTTTATGTACAAAGATATCTCAAAATTTCATAACAAACAGGTTGACAGATACTCATATGCGAGTTGTTTCTGAAATTTAAAAAATTATATCTCTAGGTAACAATTTTTCAATTTTGTTTACTACTTTCTACCATATACAATTTAAATAATTCATGTTTTCTACATAAAAATTGCTCAAATTTTCATGAGAAACTTGTTGCAAATACTCAAAGGGGATTAATGGTGTTACGAAATTTGAAATTTTTCTTCTTTTCGTGACAGTTCCTTAATTTTTTACTAATTTTTACTATTTAAGATCTAAATAATCGAAATTTTATATATGAAAATGGGAAAAAAATCACAAGAATTAAGTTCGCCAATACTAGGATAGAATTTATGTTCTTAAATTTGACAAGTTCCATCTCCTGTAACACTTTTTCAATTCTTTTTACTATTTTTAACTATTTACATTTCAAATAATTGAACTTTTATGTACAAAAAGATCTCAAAATTTCATAACAAACATGTTGGCGGATACTCAAATTGGATTAGTTTCTGAAATTTAAAAAATTCAATCTCTAGGCAACAAATTTTCAATTGTTTTTTACTACTTTCTACTATTTACAATTTAAATAATTCATGTTTTCTACATAAATATTGCTCAAAGTTTCTTAAGAAACTTGTCGCAAATACTCAAAGGGGATTACGGGTGTTATGAAATTTGAAAAATTTCCTGTTTTTCTACCGTTTATTTTAATTCTTTTACGAAGTTTTACTATTTACTAATTAAATAATTGATATTTTATATATAAAAATTTCAAAAAATTTACACAAGAAACAAGTTGGCCAATACCAGGATGGGATTTCTGTTCTAAAATTTGACAAGTTCCATCTCCTGGTAACACTTTTTTAATTCTTTTTACTAGTTTTAACTATTTACAATTGAAATAATTGAAATTTTATGTACAAAGATATCTCAAAATTTCATAACAAACAGGTTGACAGATACTCATATGCGATTTGTTTCTGAAATTTAAAAAATTAAATCTCTAGGTAACAATTTTTCAAATTTTTTTTACTACTTTCTACCATATACAATTTAAATAATTCATGTTTTCTACATAAAAATTGCTCAAATTTTCATGAGAAACTTGTTGCAAATACTCAAAGGGGATTAAATGTGTTACGAAATTTGAAATTTTTCTTGTTTTCGTGACAGTTCCTTAATTTTTTACTAATTTTTACTATTTAAGATCTAAATAATCGAAATTTTATATATGAAAATGGGAAAAAAATCACAAGAATTAAGTTCGCCAATACTAGGATAGAATTTGTGTTCTTAAATTTGACAAGTTCCATCTCCTGTAACACTTTTTCAATTCTTTTTACTATTTTTAACTATTTACAATTCAAATAATTGGACTTTTATGTACAAAAAGATCTCAAAATTTCATAACAAACATGTTGGCGGATACTCAAATTGGATTAGTTTCTGAAATTTAAAATATTCAATCTCTAGGCAACAAATTTTCAATTGTTTTTTACTACTTTCTACTATTTACAATTTAAATAATTCATGTTTTCTACATAAATATTGCTCAAAGTTTCTTAAGAAACTTGTCGCAAATACTCAAAGGGGATTACTGGTGTTATGAAATTTGAAAAAATGATATTTTATATATAAAAATTTCAAAAAATTTACACAAGAAACAAGTTGGCCAATACCAAGGTGGGATTTGTGTTCTTAAATTTGACAAGTTCCATCTCCTGGTAACACTTTTTTAATTCTTTTTACTAGTTTTTACTATTTACAATTGAAATAATTGAAATTTTATGTACAAAGATATCTCAAAATTTCATAACAAACAGGTTGACAGATACTCATATGCGATTTGTTTCTGAAATTTAAAAAATTAAATCTCTAGGTAACAATTTTTCAATTTTGTTTACTACTTTCTACCATATACAATTTAAATAATTCATGTTTTCTACATAAAAATTGCTCAAATTTTCATGAGAGACTTGTTGCAAATACTCAAAGGGGATTAATGGTGTTACGAAATTTGAAATTTTTCTTGTTTTCGTGACAGTTCCTTAATTTTTTACTAATTTTTACTATTTAAGATCTAAATAATCGAAATTTTATATATGAAAATGGGAAAAAAATCACAAGAATTAAGTTCGCCAATACTAGGATAGAATTTATGTTCTTAAATTTGACAAGTTCCATCTCCTGTAACACTTTTTCAATTCTTTTTACTATTTTTAACTATTTACATTTCAAATAATTGAACTTTTATGTACAAAAAGATCTCAAAATTTCATAACAAACATATTGGCGGATACTCAAATTGGATTAGTTTCTGAAATTTAAAAAATTCAATCTCTAGGCAACAAATTTTCAATTGTTTTTTACTACTTTCTACTATTTACAATTTAAATAATTCATGTTTTCTACATAAATATTGCTCAAAGTTTCTTAAGAAACTTGTCGCAAATACTCAAAGGGGATTACGGGTGTTATGAAATTTGAAAAATTTCCTGTTTTTCTACCGTTTATTTTAATTCTTTTACGAAGTTTTACTATTTACTAATTAAATAATTGATATTTTATATATAAAAATTTCAAAAAATTTACACAAGAAACAAGTTGGCCAATACCAGGATGGGATTTCTGTTCTAAAATTTGACAAGTTCCATCTCCTGGTAACACTTTTTTAATTCTTTTTACTAGTTTTAACTATTTACAATTGAAATAATTGAAATTTTATGTACAAAGATATCTCAAAATTTCATAACAAACAGGTTGACAGATACTCATATGCGATTTGTTTCTGAAATTTAAAAAATTAAATCTCTAGGTAACAATTTTTCAAATTTTTTTTACTACTTTCTACCATATACAATTTAAATAATTCATGTTTTCTACATAAAAATTGCTCAAATTTTCATGAGAAACTTGTTGCAAATACTCAAAGGGGATTAATGGTGTTACGAAATTTGAAATTTTTCTTGTTTTCGTGACAGTTCCTTAATTTTTTACTAATTTTTACTATTTAAGATCTAAATAATCGAAATTTTATATATGAAAATGGGAAAAAAATCACAAGAATTAAGTTCGCCAATACTAGGATAGAATTTGTGTTCTTAAATTTGACAAGTTCCATCTCCTGTAACACTTTTTCAATTCTTTTTACTATTTTTAACTATTTATAATTCAAATAATTGGACTTTTATGTACAAAAAGATCTCAAAATTTCATAACAAACATGTTGGCGGATACTCAAATTGGATTAGTTTTTGAAATTTAAAATATTCAATCTCTAGGCAACAAATTTTCAATTGTTTTTTACTACTTTCTACTATTTACAATTTAAATAATTCATGTTTTCTACATAAATATTGCTCAAAGTTTCTTAAGAAACTTGTCGCAAATACTCAAAGGGGATTACTGATGTTATGAAATTTGAAAAATTGATATTTTATATATAAAAATTTCAAAAAATTTACACAAGAAACAAGTTGGCCAATACCAGGATGGGATTTCTGTTCTAAAATTTGACAAGTTCCATCTCCTGGTAACACTTTTTTAATTCTTTTTACTAGTTTTAACTATTTACAATTGAAATAATTGAAATTTTATGTACAAAGATATCTCAAAATTTCATAACAAACAGGTTGACAGATACTCATATGCGATTTGTTTCTGAAATTTAAAAAATTAAATCTCTAGGTAACAATTTTTCAAATTTTTTTTACTACTTTCTACCATATACAATTTAAATAATTCATGTTTTCTACATACAAATTGCTCAAATTTTCATGAGAAACTTGTTGCAAATACTCAAAGGGGATTAATGGTGTTACGAAATTTGAAATTTTTCTTGTTTTCGTGACAGTTCCTTAATTTTTTACTAATTTTTACTATTTAAGATCTAAATAATCGAAATTTTATATATGAAAATGGGAAAAAAAATCACAAGAATTAAGTTCGCCAATACTAGGATAGAATTTGTGTTCTTAAATTTGACAAGTTCCATCTCCTGTAACACTTTTTCAATTCTTTTTACTATTTTTAACTATTTACATTTGAAATAATTGAACTTTTATGTACAAAAAGATCTCAAAATTTCATAACAAACATGTTGGCGGATACTCAAATTGGATTAGTTTCTGAAATTTAAAAAATTCAATCTCTAGGCAACAAATTTTCAATTGTTTTTTACTACTTTCTACTATTTACAATTTAAATAATTCATGTTTTCTACATAAATATTGCTCAGAGTTTCTTAAGAAACTTGTCGCAAATACTCAAAGGGGATTACTGGTGTTATGAAATTTGAAAAATTTCTTGTTTTTCTACCGTTTATTTTAATTCTTTTACTAAATTTTACTATTTACTAATTAAATAATTGATATTTTATATATAAAAATTTCCAAAAATTTACACAAGAAACAAGTTGGCCAATACCAGGATGGGATTTGTGTTCTTAAATATGACAAGTTCCATCTCCTGCTAACACTTTTTTAATTCTTTTTACTAGTTTTAACTATTTACAATTGAAATAATTGAAATTTTATGTACAAAGATATCTCAAAATTTCATAACAAACAGGTTGACAGATACTCATATGCGATTTGTTTCTGAAATTTAAAAAATTAAATCTCTAGGTAACAATTTTTCAAATTTTTTTTACTACTTTCTACCATATACAATTTAAATAATTCATGTTTTCTACAAACAAATTGCTCAAATTTTCATGAGAAACTTGTTGCAAATACTCAAAGGGGATTAATGGTGTTACGAAATTTGAAATTTTTCTTGTTTTCGTGACAGTTCCTTAATTTTTTACTAATTTTTACTATTTAAGATCTAAATAATCGAAATTTTATATATGAAAATGGGAAAAAAATCACAAGAATTAAGTTCGCCAATACTAGGATAGAATTTGTGTTCTTAAATTTGACAAGTTCCATCTCCTGTAACACTTTTTCAATTCTTTTTACTATTTTTAACTATTTACATTTCAAATAATTGAACTTTTATGTACAAAAAGATCTCAAAATTTCATAACAAACATATTGGCGGATACTCAAATTGGATTAGTTTCTGAAATTTAAAAAATTCAATCTCTAGGCAACAAATTTTCAATTGTTTTTTACTACTTTCTACTATTTACAATTTAAATAATTCATGTTTTCTACATAAATATTGCTCAAAGTTTCTTAAGAAACTTGTCGCAAATACTCAAAGGGGATTACGGGTGTTATGAAATTTGAAAAATTTCCTGTTTTTCTACCGTTTATTTTAATTCTTTTACGAAGTTTTACTATTTACTAATTAAATAATTGATATTTTATATATAAAAATTTCAAAAAATTTACACAAGAAACAAGTTGGCCAATACCAGGATGGGATTTCTGTTCTAAAATTTGACAAGTTCCATCTCCTGGTAACACTTTTTTAATTCTTTTTACTAGTTTTAACTATTTACAATTGAAATAATTGAAATTTTATGTACAAAGATATCTCAAAATTTCATAACAAACAGGTTGACAGATACTCATATGCGATTTGTTTCTGAAATTTAAAAAATTAAATCTCTAGGTAACAATTTTTCAAATTTTTTTTACTACTTTCTACCATATACAATTTAAATAATTCATGTTTTCTACATAAAAATTGCTCAAATTTTCATGAGAAACTTGTTGCAAATACTCAAAGGGGATTAATGGTGTTACGAAATTTGAAATTTTTCTTGTTTTCGTGACAGTTCCTTAATTTTTTACTAATTTTTACTATTTAAGATCTAAATAATCGAAATTTTATATATGAAAATGGGAAAAAAATCACAAGAATTAAGTTCGCCAATACTAGGATAGAATTTGTGTTCTTAAATTTGACAAGTTCCATCTCCTGTAACACTTTTTCAATTCTTTTTACTATTTTTAACTATTTACAATTCAAATAATTGGACTTTTATGTACAAAAAGATCTCAAAATTTCATAACAAACATGTTGGCGGATACTCAAATTGGATTAGTTTCTGAAATTTAAAATATTCAATCTCTAGGCAACAAATTTTCAATTGTTTTTTACTACTTTCTACTATTTACAATTTAAATAATTCATGTTTTCTACATAAATATTGCTCAAAGTTTCTTAAGAAACTTGTCGCAAATACTCAAAGGGGATTACTGATGTTATGAAATTTGAAAAATTGATATTTTATATATAAAAATTTCAAAAAATTTACACAAGAAACAAGTTGGCCAATACCAGGATGGGATTTCTGTTCTAAAATTTGACAAGTTCCATCTCCTGGTAACACTTTTTTAATTCTTTTTACTAGTTTTAACTATTTACAATTGAAATAATTGAAATTTTATGTACAAAGATATCTCAAAATTTCATAACAAACAGGTTGACAGATACTCATATGCGATTTGTTTCTGAAATTTAAAAAATTAAATCTCTAGGTAACAATTTTTCAAATTTTTTTTACTACTTTCTACCATATACAATTTAAATAATTCATGTTTTCTACATACAAATTGCTCAAATTTTCATGAGAAACTTGTTGCAAATACTCAAAGGGGATTAATGGTGTTACGAAATTTGAAATTTTTCTTGTTTTCGTGACAGTTCCTTAATTTTTTACTAATTTTTACTATTTAAGATCTAAATAATCGAAATTTTATATATGAAAATGGGAAAAAAACCACAAGAATTAAGTTCGCCAATACTAGGATAGAATTTGTGTTCTTAAATTTGACAAGTTCCATCTCCTGTAACACTTTTTCAATTCTTTTTACTATTTTTAACTATTTACATTTGAAATAATTGAACTTTTATGTACAAAAAGATCTCAAAATTTCATAACAAACATGTTGGCGGATACTCAAATTGGATTAGTTTCTGAAATTTAAAAAATTCAATCTCTAGGCAACAAATTTTCAATTGGTTTTTACTACTTTCTACTATTTACAATTTAAATAATTCATGTTTTCTACATAAATATTGCTCAAAGTTTCTTAAGAAACTTGTCACAAATACTCAAAGGGAATTACGGGTGTTATGAAATTTGAAAAATTTCCTGTTTTTCTACCGTTTATTTTAATTCTTTTACGAAGTTTTACTATTTACTAATTAAATAATTGATATTTTATATATAAAAATTTCAAAAGATTTACACAAGAAACAAGTTGGCCAATACCAGGATGGGATTTCTGTTCTAAAATTTGACAAGTTCCATCTCCTGCTAACACTTTTTTAATTCTTTTTACTAGTTTTAACTATTTACAATTGAAATAATTGAAATTTTATGTACAAAGATATCTCAAAATTTCATAACAAACAGGTTGACAGATACTCATATGCGATTTGTTTCTGAAATTTAAAAAATTAAATCTCTAGGTAACAATTTTTCAAATTTTTTTTACTACTTTCTACCATATACAATTTAAATAATTCATGTTTTCTACATACAAATTGCTCAAATTTTCATGAGAAACTTGTAGCAAATACTCAAAGGGGATTAATGGTGTTATGAAATTTGAAATTTTTCTTGTTTTCGTGACAGTTCCTTAATTTTTTACTAATTTTTACTATTTAAGATCTAAATAATCGAAATTTTATATATGAAAATGGGAAAAAAATCACAAGAATTAAGTTCGCCAATACTAGGATAGAATTTGTGTTCTTAAATTTGACAAGTTCCATCTCCTGTAACACTTTTTCAATTCTTTTTACTATTTTTAACTATTTACATTTCAAATAATTGAACTTTTATGTACAAAAAGATCTCAAAATTTCTTAACAAACATGTTGGCGGATACTCAAATTGGATTAGTTTCTGAAATTTAAAAAATTCAATCTCTAGGCAACAAATTTTCAATTGTTTTTTACTACTTTCTACTATTTACAATTTAAATAATTCATGTTTTCTACATAAATATTGCTCAAAGTTTCTTAAGAAACTTGTCGCAAATACTCAAAGGGGATTACTGGTGTTATGAAATTTGAAAAATTGATATTTTATATATAAAAATTTCAAAAAATTTACACAAGAAACAAGTTGGCCAATACCAAGGTGGGATTTGTGTTCTTAAATTAGACAAGTTCCATCTCCTGGTAACACTTTTTTAATTCTTTTTACTAGTTTTAACTATTTACAATTGAAATAATTGAAATTTTATGTACAAAGATATCTCAAAATTTCATAACAAACAGGTTGACAGATACTCATATGCGATTTGTTTATGAAATTTAAAAAATTAAATCTCTAGGTAACAATTTTTCAATTTTGTTTACTACTTTCTACCATATACAATTTAAATAATTCATGTTTTCTACATACAAATTGCTCAAATTTTCATGAGAAACTTGTTGCAAATACTCAAAGGGGATTAATGGTGTTACGAAATTTGAAATTTTTCTTGTTTTCGTGACAGTTCCTTAATTTTTTACTAATTTTTACTATTTAAGATCTAAATAATCGAAATTTTATATATGAAAATGGGATAAAAATCACGAGAATTAAGTTCGCCAATACTAGGATAGAATTTGTGTTCTTAAATTTGACAAGTTCCATCTCCTGTAACACTTTTTCAATTCTTTTTACTATTTTTAACTATTTACATTTCAAATAATTGAACTTTTATGTACAAAAAGATCTCAAAATTTCACAACAAACATGTTGGCGGATACTCAAATTGGATTAGTTTCTGAAATTTAAAAAATTCAATCTCTAGGCAACAAATTTTCAATTGTTTTTTACTACTTTCTACTATTTACAATTTAAATAATTCATGTTTTCTACATAAATATTGCTCAAAGTTTCTAAAGAAACTTGTCGCAAATACTCAAAGGGGATTACTGGTGTTATGAAATTTGAAAAATTTCCTGTTTTTCTACCGTTTATTTTAATTCTTTTACTAAGTTTTACTATTTACTAATTAAGTAATTGATATTTTATATATAAAAATTTCAAAAAATTTAGACAAGAAACAAGTTGGCCAATACCAGGATGGGATTTGTGTTCTTAAATTTGACAAGTTCCATCTCCGGGTAACACTTTTTTAATTCTTTTTACTAGTTTTAACTATTTACAATTGAAATAATTGAAATTTTATGTACAAAGATATCTCAAAATTTCATAACAAACAGGTTGACAGATACTCATAGGCGATTTGTTTCTGAAATTTAAAAAATTAAATCTCTAGGTAACAATTTTTCAAATTTTTTTTACTACTTTCTACCATATACAATTTAAATAATTCATGTTTTCTACATAAAAATTGCTCAAATTTTCATGAGAAACTTGTTGCAAATACTCAAAGGGGATTAATGGTGTTACGAAATTTGAAATTTTTCTTGTTTTCGTGACAGTTCCTTAATTTTTTACTAATTTTTACTATTTAAGATCTAAATAATCGAAATTTTATATATGAAAATGGGAAAAAAATCACAAGAATTAAGTTCGCCAATACTAGGATAGAATTTGTGTTCTTAAATTTGACAAGTTCCATCTCCTGTAACACTTTTTCAATTCTTTTTACTATTTTTAACTATTTACAATTCAAATAATTGGACTTTTATGTACAAAAAGATCTCAAAATTTCATAACAAACATGTTGGCGGATACTCAAATTGGATTAGTTTCTGAAATTTAAAATATTCAATCTCTAGGCAACAAATTTTCAATTGTTTTTTACTACTTTCTACTATTTACAATTTAAATAATTCATGTTTTCTACATAAATATTGCTCAAAGTTTCTTAAGAAACTTGTCGCAAATACTCAAAGGGGATTACTGGTGTTATGAAATTTGAAAAAATGATATTTTATATATAAAAATTTCAAAAAATTTACACAAGAAACAAGTTGGCCAATACCAAGGTGGGATTTGTGTTCTTAAATTTGAAAAGTTCCATCTCCTGGTAACACTTTTTTAATTCTTTTTACTAGTTTTTACTATTTACAATTGAAATAATTGAAATTTTATGTACAAAGATATCTCAAAATTTCATAACAAACAGGTTGACAGATACTCATATGCGATTTGTTTCTGAAATTTAAAAAATTAAATCTCTAGGTAACAATTTTTCAATTTTGTTTACTACTTTCTACCATATACAATTTAAATAATTCATGTTTTCTACATACAAATTGCTCAAATTTTCATGAGAAACTTGTTGCAAATACTCAAAGGGGATTAATGGTGTTACGAAATTTGAAATTTTTCTTGTTTTCGTGACAGTTCCTTAATTTTTTACTAATTTTTACTATTTAAGATCTAAATAATCGAAATTTTATATATGAAAATGGGAAAAAAATCACAAGAATTAAGTTCGCCAATACTAGGATAGAATTTGTGTTCTTAAATTTGACAAGTTCCATCTCCTGTAACACTTTTTCAATTCTTTTTACTATTTTTAACTATTTACATTTCAAATAATTGAACTTTTATGTACAAAAAGATCTCAAAATTTCATAACAATGTTGGCGGATACTCAAATTGGATTAATTTCTGAAATTGAAAAAATTCAATCTCTAGGCAACAAATTTTCAATTGTTTTTTACTACTTTCTACTATTTACAATTTAAATAATTCATGTTTTCTACATAAATATTGCTCAAAGTTTCTTAAGAAACTTGTCGCAAATACTCAAAGGGGATTACTGGTGTTATGAAATTTGAAAAAATGATATTTTATATATAAAAATTTCAAAAAATTTACACAAGAAACAAGTTGGCCAATACCAAGGTGGGATTTGTGTTCTTAAATTTGACAAGTACCATCTCCTGGTAACACTTTTTTAATTCTTTTTACTAGTTTTTACTATTTACAATTGAAATAATTGAAATTTTATGTACAAAGATATCTCAAAATTTCATAACAATCAGGTTGACAGATACTCATATGCGATTTGTTTCTGAAATTTAAAAAATTAAATCTCTAGGTAACAATTTTTCAATTTTGTTTACTACTTTCTACCATATACAATTTAAATAATTCATGTTTTCTACATACAAATTGCTCAAATTTTCATGAGAAACTTGTTGCAAATACTCAAAGGGGATTAATGGTGTTACGAAATTTGAAATTTTTCTTGTTTTCGTGACAGTTCCTTAATTTTTTACTAATTTTTACTATTTAAGATCTAAATAATCGAAATTTTATATATGAAAATGGGATAAAAATCACGAGAATTAAGTTCGCCAATACTAGGATAGGATTTGTGTTCTTAAATTTGACAAGTTCCATCTCCTGTAACACTTTTTCAATTCTTTTTACTATTTTTAACTATTTACATTTCAAATAATTGAACTTTCATGTACAAAAAGATCTCAAAATTTCATAACAAACATGTTGGCGGTTACTCAAATTGGATTAGTTTCTGAAATTTAAAAAATTCAATCTCTAGGCAACAAATTTTCAATTGTTTTTTACTACTTTCTACTATTTACAATTTAAATAATTCATGTTTTCTACATAAATATTGCTCAGAGTTTCTTAAGAAACTTGTCGCAAATACTCAAAGGGGATTACTGGTGTTATGAAATTTGAAAAATTTCCTTTTTTTCTACCGTTTATTTTAATTCTTTTACTAAGTGTTACTATTTACTAATTAAATAATTGATATTTTATATATAAAAATTTCAAAAAATTTACACAAGAAACAAGTTGGTCAATACCAGGATGGGATTTGTGTTCTTAAATTTGACAAGTTCCATCTCTGCTAACACTTTTTTAATTCTTTTTACTAGTTTTAACTATTTACAATTGAAATAATTGAAATTTTATGTACAAAGATATCTCAAAATTTCATAACAAACAGGTTGACAGATACTCATATGCGATTTGTTTATGAAATTTAAAAAATTAAATCTCTAGGTAACAATTTTTCAATTTTGTTTACTACTTTCTACCATATACAATTTAACTAATTCATGTTTTCTACATACAAATTGCTCAAATTTTCATGAGAAACTTGTTGCAAATACTCAAAGGGGATTAATGGTGTTACGAAATTTGAAATTTTTCTTGTTTTCGTGACAGTTCCTTAATTTTTTACTAATTTTTACTATTTAAGATCTAAATAATCGAAATTTTATATATGAAAATGGGAAAAAAATCACAAGAATTAAGTTCGCCAATACTAGGATAGAATTTGTGTTCTTAAATTTGACAAGTTCCATCTCCTGTAACACTTTTTCAATTCTTTTTACTATTTTTAACTATTTACATTTCAAATAATTGAACTTTTATGTACAAAAAGATCTCAAAATTTCATAACAAACATGTTGGCGGATACTCAAATTGGATTAGTTTCTGAAATTTAAAAAATTCAATCTCTAGGCAACAAATTTTCAATTGTTTTTTACTATTTTCTACTATTTACAATTTAAATAATTCATGTTTTCTACATAAATATTGCTCAAAGTTTCTTAAGAAACTTGTCGCAAATACTCAAAGGGGATTACTGGTGTTATGAAATTTGAAAAATTGATATTTTATATATAAAAATTTCAAAAAATTTACACAAGAAACAAGTTGGCCAATACCAAGGTGGGATTTGTGTTCTTAAATTTGACAAGTTCCATCTCCTGGTAACACTTTTTTAATTCTTTTTACTAGTTTTAACTATTTACAATTGAAATAATTGAAATTTTATGTACAAAGATATCTCAAAATTTCATAACAAACAGGTTGACAGATACTCATATGCGATTTGTTTATGAAATTTAAAAAATTAAATCTCTAGGTAACAATTTTTCAATTTTGTTTACTACTTTCTACCATATACAATTTAAATAATTCATGTTTTCTACATACAAATTGCTCAAATTTTCATGAGAAACTTGTTGCAAATACTCAAAGGGGATTAATGGTGTTACGAAATTTGAAATTTTTCTTGTTTTCGTGACAGTTCCTTAATTTTTTACTAATTTTTACTATTTAAGATCTAAATAATCGAAATTTTATATATGAAAATGGGATAAAAATCACGAGAATTAAGTTCGCCAATACTAGGATAGGATTTGTGTTCTTAAATTTGACAAGTTCCATCTCCTGTAACACTTTTTCAATTCTTTTTACTATTTTTAACTATTTACATTTCAAATAATTGAACTTTCATGTACAAAAAGATCTCAAAATTTCATAACAAAGATGTTGGCGGATACTCAAATTGGATTAGTTTCTGAAATTTAAAAAATTCAATCTCTAGGCAACAAATTTTCAATTGTTTTTTACTACTTTCTACTATTTACAATTTAAATAATTCATGTTTTCTACATAAATATTGCTCAGAGTTTCTTAAGAAACTTGTCGCAAATACTCAAAGGGGATTACTGGTGTTATGAAATTTGAAAAATTTCCTTTTTTTCTACCGTTTATTTTAATTCTTTTACTAAGTTTTACTATTTACTAATTAAATAATTGATATTTTATATATAAAAATTTCAAAAAATTTACACAAGAAACAAGTTGGCCAATACCAGGATGGGATTTGTGTTCTTAAATTTGACAAGTTCCATCTCTGCTAACACTTTTTTAATTCTTTTTACTAGTTTTAACTATTTACAATTGAAATCATTGAAATTTTATGTACAAAGATATCTCAAAATTTCATAACAAACAGGTTGACAGATACTCATATGCGATTGGTTTCTAAAATTTAAAAAATTAAATCTCTAGGTAACAATTTTTCAATTTTGTTTACTACTTTCTACCATATACAATTTAAATAATTCATGTTTTCTACATACAAATTGTTCAAATTTTCATGAGAAACTTGTTCAAATACTCAAAGGGGATTAATGGTGTTTCGAAATTTGAAATTTTTCTTGTTTTCGTGACAGTTCCTTAATTTTTTACTAATTTTTACTATTTAAGATCTAAATAATCGAAATTTTATATATGAAAATGGGAAAAAAATCACAAGAATTAAGTTCGCCAATTCTAGGATAGAATTTGTGTTCTTAAATTTGACAAGTTCCATCTCCTGTAACACTTTTTCAATTCTTTTTACTATTTTTAACTATTTACATTTCAAATAATTGAACTTTTATGTACAAAAAGATCTCAAAATTTCATAACAAACATGTTGGCGGTTACTCAAATTGGATTAGTTTCTGAAATTTAAAAAATTCAATCTCTAGACAACAAATTTTCAATTGTTTTTTACTACTTTCTACTATTTACAATTTAAATAATTCATGTTTTCTACATAAATATTGCTCAAAGTTTCTTAAGAAACTTGTTACAAATACTCAAAGGGAATTACGGGTGTTATGAAATTTGAAAAATTTCCTGTTTTTCTACCGTTTATTTTAATTCTTTTACGAAGTTTTACTATTTACTAATTAAATAATTGATATTTTATATATAAAAATTTCAAAAGATTTACACAAGAAACAAGTTGGCCAATACCAGGATGGGATTTCTGTTCTAAAATTTGACAAGTTCCATCTCCTGCTAACACTTTTTTAATTCTTTTTACTAGTTTTAACTATTTACAATTGAAATAATTGAAATTTTATGTACAAAGATATCTCAAAATTTCATAACAAACAGGTTGACAGATACTCATATGCGATTTGTTTCTGAAATTTAAAAAATTAAATCTCTAGGTAACAATTTTTCAATTTTGTTTACTACTTTCTACCATATACAATTTAAATAATTCATGTTTTCTACATACAAATTGCTCAAATTTTCATGAGAAACTTGTTGCAAATACTCAAAGGGGATTAATGGTGTTACGAAATTTGAAATTTTTCTTGTTTTCGTGACAGTTCCTTAATTTTTTACTAATTTTTACTATTTAAGATCTAAATAATCGAAATTTTATATATGAAAATGGGAAAAAAACCACAAGAATTAAGTTCGCCAATACTAGGATAGAATTTGTGTTCTTAAATTTGACAAGTTCCATCTCCTGTAACACTTTTTCAATTCTTTTTACTATTTTTAACTATTTACATTTCAAATAATTGAATTTTTATGTACAAAAAGATCTCAAAATTTCATAACAAACATGTTGGCGGATACTCAAATTGGATTAGTTTCTGAAATTTAAAAAATTCAATCTCTAGGCAACAAATTTTCAATTGTTTTTTACTACTTTCTACTATTTACAATTTAAATAATTCATGTTTTCTACATAAATATTGCTCAAAGTTTCTTAAGAAACTTGTCGCAAATACTCAAAGGGGATTACGGGTGTTATGAAATTTGAAAAATTTCCTGTTTTTCTACCGTTTATTTTAATTCTTTTACGAAGTTTTACTATTTACTAATTAAATAATTGATATTTTATATATAAAAATTTCAAAAAATTTACACAAGAAACAAGTTGGCCAATACCAGGATGGGATTTCTGTTCTAAAATTTGACAAGTTCCATCTCCTGGTAACACTTTTTTAATTCTTTTTACTAGTTTTAACTATTTACAATTGAAATAATTGAAATTTTATGTACAAAGATATCTCAAAATTTCATAACAAACAGGTTGACAGATACTCATATGCGATTTGTTTCTGAAATTTAAAAAATTAAATCTCTGGGTAACAATTTTTCAAATTTTTTTTACTACTTTCTACCATATACAATTTAAATAATTCATGTTTTCTACATACAAATTGCTCAAATTTTCATGAGAAACTTGTTGCAAATACTCAAAGGGGATTAATGGTGTTACGAAATTTGAAATTTTTCTTGTTTTCGTGACAGTTCCTTAATTTTTTACTAATTTTTACTATTTAAGATCTAAATAATCGAAATTTTATATATGAAAATGGGAAAAAAACCACAAGAATTAAGTTCGCCAATACTAGGATAGAATTTGTGTTCTTAAATTTGACAAGTTCCATCTCCTGTAACACTTTTTCAATTCTTTTTACTATTTTTAACTATTTACATTTGAAATAATTGAACTTTTATGTACAAAAAGATCTCAAAATTTCATAACAAACATGTTGGCGGATACTCAAATTGGATTAGTTTCTGAAATTTAAAAAATTCAATCTCTAGGCAACAAATTTTCAATTGGTTTTTACTACTTTCTACTATTTACAATTTAAATAATTCATGTTTTCTACATAAATATTGCTCAAAGTTTCTTAAGAAACTTGTCACAAATACTCAAAGGGAATTACGGGTGTTATGAAATTTGAAAAATTTCCTGTTTTTCTACCGTTTATTTTAATTCTTTTACGAAGTTTTACTATTTACTAATTAAATAATTGATATTTTATATATAAAAATTTCAAAAGATTTACACAAGAAACAAGTTGGCCAATACCAGGATGGGATTTCTGTTCTAAAATTTGACAAGTTCCATCTCCTGCTAACACTTTTTTAATTCTTTTTACTAGTTTTAACTATTTACAATTGAAATAATTGAAATTTTATGTACAAAGATATCTCAAAATTTCATAACAAACAGGTTGACAGATACTCATATGCGATTTGTTTCTGAAATTTAAAAAATTAAATCTCTAGGTAACAATTTTTCAAATTTTTTTTACTACTTTCTACCATATACAATTTAAATAATTCATGTTTTCTACATACAAATTGCTCAAATTTTCATGAGAAACTTGTAGCAAATACTCAAAGGGGATTAATGGTGTTATGAAATTTGAAATTTTTCTTGTTTTCGTGACAGTTCCTTAATTTTTTACTAATTTTTACTATTTAAGATCTAAATAATCGAAATTTTATATATGAAAATGGGAAAAAAATCACAAGAATTAAGTTCGCCAATACTAGGATAGAATTTGTGTTCTTAAATTTGACAAGTTCCATCTCCTGTAACACTTTTTCAATTCTTTTTACTATTTTTAACTATTTACATTTCAAATAATTGAACTTTTATGTACAAAAAGATCTCAAAATTTCTTAACAAACATGTTGGCGGATACTCAAATTGGATTAGTTTCTGAAATTTAAAAAATTCAATCTCTAGGCAACAAATTTTCAATTGTTTTTTACTACTTTCTACTATTTACAATTTAAATAATTCATGTTTTCTACATAAATATTGCTCAAAGTTTCTTAAGAAACTTGTCGCAAATACTCAAAGGGGATTACTGGTGTTATGAAATTTGAAAAATTGATATTTTATATATAAAAATTTCAAAAAATTTACACAAGAAACAAGTTGGCCAATACCAAGGTGGGATTTGTGTTCTTAAATTAGACAAGTTCCATCTCCTGGTAACACTTTTTTAATTCTTTTTACTAGTTTTAACTATTTACAATTGAAATAATTGAAATTTTATGTACAAAGATATCTCAAAATTTCATAACAAACAGGTTGACAGATACTCATATGCGATTTGTTTATGAAATTTAAAAAATTAAATCTCTAGGTAACAATTTTTCAATTTTGTTTACTACTTTCTACCATATACAATTTAAATAATTCATGTTTTCTACATACAAATTGCTCAAATTTTCATGAGAAACTTGTTGCAAATACTCAAAGGGGATTAATGGTGTTACGAAATTTGAAATTTTTCTTGTTTTCGTGACAGTTCCTTAATTTTTTACTAATTTTTACTATTTAAGATCTAAATAATCGAAATTTTATATATGAAAATGGGATAAAAATCACGAGAATTAAGTTCGCCAATACTAGGATAGGATTTGTGTTCTTAAATTTGACAAGTTCCATCTCCTGTAACACTTTTTCAATTCTTTTTACTATTTTTAACTATTTACATTTCAAATAATTGAACTTTCATGTACAAAAAGATCTCAAAATTTCATAACAAACATGTTGGCGGATACTCAAATTGGATTAGTTTCTGAAATTTAAAAAATTCAATCTCTAGGCAACAAATTTTCAATTGTTTTTTACTACTTTCTACTATTTACAATTTAAATAATTCATGTTTTCTACATAAATATTGCTCAAAGTTTCTTAAGAAACTTGTCGCAAATACTCAAAGGGGATTACTGGTGTTATGAAATTTGAAAAATTGATATTTTATATATAAAAATTTCAAAAAATTTACACAAGAAACAAGTTGGCCAATACCAAGGTGGGATTTGTGCTCTTAAATTTGACAAGTTCCATCTCCTGTAACACTTTTTCAATTCTCTTTACTATTTGTAACTATTTACATTTCAAATAATTGAACTTTCATGTACAAAAAGATCTCAAAATTTCATAACAAACATGTTGGCGGATACTCAAATTGGATTAGTTTCTGAAATTTAAAAAATTCAATCTCTAGGCAACAAATTTTCAATTGTTTTTTACTACTTTCTACTATTTACAATTTAAATAATTCATGTTTTCTACATAAATATTGCCCAAAGTTTCTTAAGAAACTTGTCGCAAATACTCAAAGGGGATTACTGGTGTTATGAAATTTGAAAAATTTCCTGTTTTTCTACCGTTTATTTTAATTCTTTTACTAAGTTTTACTCTTTACAATTTAAATAATTGATATTTTATATATAAAAATTGCAAAAAATTTCACAAGTAACGAGTTGGCCAATACTAGGATAGGATTTGTGTTCTGAAATTTGACAAAGTCATCTCCTGGTAACACTTTTTTAATTCTTTTTACTGTTTTTAACTATTTACAATCCAAATAATTGAACTTTTATATACAAAAAGATCTCAAAATTCCATAACAAACAGGTTGGCAGATACTCAAATGGGATTAGTTTCTGAAATTTATAAAATTCAATCTCTAGGTAACAAATTTTCAATTGTTTTTTATTACTTTCTACTATTTGCAATTTAAACAATTCATGTTTTCTACATAAAAATTACTCAAAATTTTATGAGAAACTTGTTGCAAATAGTCAAAGAGGATTATTGGGGTTTTGAAATTTGAAAATTTTCTTCTTTTTGTCACACTTTTTAAATTTTTTACTAATTTTTAGTATTTACAATTTAAATAATTGTTATTTTATAAATAAAAATCGCTAAAAATTTCACAAGTAACGAGTTGGCCAATACTAGGATAGGATTTGTGTTCTTAAATTTGACAAATTCCATCTCTTGGTAACAAGTTTTTAATTCTTTTTACTATTTTTAACTATTTACAATTCAAATAATTTACTTATATGTACAAAAAGATCTCAAATTTTCATAACAAACATGTTGGCAGATACTCAAATGGGATTAGTGTCTGAAATTTATAAAATTCAATCTCTAGGTAACAAATTTTCAATTGTTTTTTACTACTTTTTACTATTTACAATTTAAATAATTCATGTTTTCCACATAAAAATTGCTCAAAATTTCATGAGAAACTTGTCGCAAATAGCAAAGAGGATTTTTGGTGTTATGAAATTTGAAAATTTTCTTCTTTTTGTCACACTTCTTTGATTTTTTACTAATTTTTACTATATACAAATTAAATAATTGATATTTTATATAAATAATTGCAAAAAGTTTAACAAGAAACAAGTTAACCAATACTAGGATAGGATTTGTGTTCTGGAATTTGACAAATTCCATCTCCTGGTAACCCTTTTTCAAATTCTTTTTACTAATTTTAACTATTTACAATTCAAGTAATTAAAATTTTATGTACAAAAATATCTCAAAATTTCTGAACAAACAGGTTCGCGGATACTCAATCGCAATTTGTTTCGAAATTTACAAAATTCAATCTCTAGGTAACAATTTTTTAATTTTTTTTACTACTTTCTACTATTTACAATTTAAATAATTCATGTTTTCTTAAAAAAAATTGCTCAAAATTTCATACGAAACTTGTTGCAAATTGTCAAAGGGATTATTGGTGTCATGAAATTTGAAAATTTTCTTCTTTTTGTGACATTTTTTTAATTTTTGACTAATTTTTACTCTTTACAATTTAAATAACTGATATTTTATATATAAAAATTGCTAAAAATTTCACCAGTAACGAGTTGGCAATTACTAGGACAAGATTTTTGTTATTAAATTTGACAAATTCCATCTCCTGGTAACAATTTTTTAATTCTTTTTACTATTTTTAACTATTTGCAATTCAAATAATTGAACTTATATGTACAAAAAGATTTCAAATTTTCATAACAAACATGTTGGCAGATACTCAAATGAGATTAGTGTCTGAAATTTATAAAATTCAATCTCTAGGTAACAAATTTTCAATTGTTTTTTACTACTTTCTACTATTTACAATTTAAATAATTCGTGTTTTCCACATAAAAATTGCTCAAAATTTCATACGAAACTTGTTGCAAATTGTCAAAGGGATTATTGGTGTTATGAAATTTGAAAATTTTCTTCTTTTTGTCACAGTTCTTTGATTTTTTACTAATTTTTACTATATACAAATTAAATAATTGATATTTTATATAAATAATTGCAAAAAGTTTAACAAGAAACAAGTTAACCAATACTAGGATAGGATTTGTGTTCTTGAATTTCACAAATTCCATCTCCTAGTAACCCTTTTTCAAATTCTTTTTACTATTTTTAACTATTTACAATTCAAGTAATTAAAATTTTATGAACAAAAATATCTCAAAATTTCAGAACAAACACGTTCGCGGATACTCAATTGCAATTTGTTTCGAAATTTAAAAAATTCAATCTCTAGGTAACAATTTTTTAATTTTTTTTACTACTTTCTACTATTTACAATTTAAATAATTCATGTTTTCTTCATAAAAATTGCTCGAAATTTCATAAGAAACTTGTTGCAAATTGTCAAAGGGATTATGGGTGTTATGAAATTTGAAAATTTTCTTCTTTTTGTGACACTTTTTTAATTTTTTACTAATTTTTACTCTTTAAAATTCAAATAATTGATATTTTATATATAAAAATTGCAAAAAATTTCTCAAGTAACGAGTTGGTCAATACTAGAATAGGATTTGTGTTAATAAATTTGACAAATTCCATTTCCTGGTAACAATTTTTTAATTCTTTTTACTATTTTTAACTATTTACAATTCAAATAATTTACTTATATGTACAAAAAGATCTCAAATTTTCATAACAAACATGTTGGCAGATACTTAAATGGGATTAGTGTCTGAAATTTGTAAAATTCAATCTCTAGGTAACAAATTTTCAATTGTTTTTTACTACTTTCTACTATTTACAATTTAAATAATTCATGTTTTCCACATAAAAATTGCTCAAAATTTCATGAGAAACTTGTCGCAAATAGTCAAAGAGGATTTTTGGTGTTATGAAATTTGAAAATTTTCTTCTTTTTGTCACACTTCTTTAATTTTTTACTAGTTTTTACTATATACAAATTAAATAATTGATATTTTATATAAAAAAATTGCAAAAAGTTTAACAAGAAACAAGTTAACCAATACTTGGATAGGATTTGTGTTCTTGAATGTAACCAATTCCATCTCCTCGTAACACTTTTTTAATTCTTTTTACTATTTTTCACTATTTACAATTCAAATAATTAAAATTTTATTTTCAAAAATATCTTAAAATTTCATAACAAACACGTTCGCGAATATTTAAATAAAATTTGTTTGTAAATTTAAAAAATCCAGTCTCTAGGTAACTATTTTTCAATTGTTTTTTACTACTTTCTACTATTTACAATTTAAATAATTCATTTTTTCTTCATAAACATTGCTCAAAATTTCATAAGAAACTTGTTGCAAATTGTCAAAGGGATTATTGGAGTTATGAAATTTGAAAATTTTCTTCTTTTTGTGACACTTTTTAATTTTTTTACTAATTTTTACTCTTTAAAATTTAAATAATTGATATTTTATATATAAAAATTGCTAAAAATTTCACGAGTTGCTCAATACTAGGATAGGATTTGTGTTATTAAATTTGACAAATTCCATCTCCTGGTAACAATTTTTTAATTCTTTTTACTATTTTTAACTATTTACAATTCAAATAATTGAACTTATATGTACAAAAAGATCTCAAATTTTCATAACAAACATGTTGGCAGATACTCAAATGGGATTAGTGTCTGAAATTTATAAAATTCAATCCCTAGGTAACAAATTTTCCATTGTTTTTTACTACTTTCTACTATTTACAATTTAAATAATTTATGTTTTCCACATAAAAATTGCTCAAAATTTCATGAGAAACTTGTTGCAAATAGTCAAAGAGGATAATTGGTGTTATGAAATTTGAAAATTTTCTTCTTTTTGTGACACTTTTTTCATTTTTTACTAATTTTTACTCTTTCCAATTTAAATAACTGATATTTTATATATAAAAATTGCTAAAAATTTCACAAGTAACGAGTTGGCAATTACTAGGATAGGATTTTTGTTATTAAATTTGACAAATTCCATCTCCTGGTAACAATTTTTTAATTCTTTTTACTATTTTTAACTATTTACAATTCAAATAATTGAACTTATATGTACAAAAAGATCTCAAAATTTCATAACAAATAGGTTGGCAGATACTTAAATGGGATTAGTGTCTGAAATTTATAAAATTCAATCTCTAGGTAACAAATTTTCAATTGTTTTTTACTACATTCTACTGTTTATAATTTAAATAATTCATGTTTTCTACATAAAGTTTGCTCAAAATTTCATGATAAACTTGTTGCAAATAGTCAAAGAGGATTATTGGTGTTATGAAATTTGAAAATTTTCTTCTTTTTGTCACACTTCTTTAATTTTTTACTAATTTTTACTATATACAAATTAAATAATTGATATTTTATATAAAAAGATTGCAAAAAGTTTAACAAGAAACAAGTCAACCAATACCAGGATAGGATTTGTGTTCTTGAATGTAACCAATTCCATCTCCTCGTAACACTTTTTTAATTCTTTTTACTATTTTTAACTATTTACAATTCAAATAATTAAAATTTTATTTTCAAAAATATGTCAAAATTTCATAACAAACTGGTTCGCGAATACTCAAATGAAATTTGTTTCTAAATTTAAAAAATTCAATCTCTAGGTAACAATTTTTCAATTGTTTTTTACTATTTTCTGCTATTTACAATTTAAATAGTTCATGTTTTCTTTATAAAAATTGCTCAAAATTTCATACGAAACTTGTTGCAAATTGTCAAAGGGATTATTGGTGTCATGAAATTTGAAAATTTTCTTCTTTTTGTGACACTTTTTTCATTTTTTACTAATTTTTACTCTTTCCAATTTAAATAACTGATATTTTTTATATATAAAAATTGCTAAAAATTTCACAAGTAACGAGTTGGCAATTACTAGGATAGGATTTTTGTTATTAAATTTGACAAATTCCATCTCCTGGTAACAACTTTTTAATTCTTTTTACTATTTTTAACTATTTACAATTCAAATAATTGAACTTATATGTACAAAAAGATCTCAAATTTTCATAACAAACATGTTGGCAGATACTCAAATGGGATTAGTGTCTGAAATTTATAAAATTCAATCTCTAGGTAACAAATTTTCAATTGTTTTTTACTACTTTCTACTATTTACAATTTAAATAATTCATGTTTTCCACATAAAAATTGCTCAAAATTTCATGAGAAACTATTTGCAAATAGTCAAAGAGGATTATTGGTGTTATGAAATTTGAAAATTTTCTTCTTTTTGTCACACTTCTTTGATTTTTTACTAATTTTTACTATATACAAATTAAATAATTCATATTTTATATAAAAAAATTACAAAAAGTTTAACAAGAAACAAGTCAACCAATACTAGGAAAGGATTTGTGTTCTTGAATTTGATAAATTCCATCACCTGGTAACCCTTTTTTTAATTCTTTTTACTATTTTTAACTATTTACAATTCAAGTAATTAAAATTTTATGTACAAAAATATCTCAAAATTTCATAACAAACAGGTTCGCGGATACTCAAATGGAATTTGTTTCTAAATTTAAAAAATTCAATCTCGAGGTAACAATTTTTCAATTGTTTTTTACAACTTTCTACTATTTACCATTTAAATAAATCATGTTTTTTTTCATAAAAATTGCTCAAAATGTCAGAAGAAACTTGTTGCAAATTGTCAAAGGCATTATTGGTGTTATGAAATTTGAAAATTTTCTTCTTTTTGTGACATTTTTTTTTAACTTTTTAATAATTTTTACTCTTTACAATTTAAATAATTGATATTTTATATATAAAAATTGCAAAAGATTTCACAAGTAACGAGTTGGCCAATACTAGGATAGGATTTGTGTTCTTAAATTTAACAAATTCCATCTCCTCGTAACACTTTTTTAATTCTTTTTACTATTTTTAACTATTTACAATTCAAATAATTAAAATTTTATTTTCAAAAATATGTCAAAATTTCATAACAAACTGGTTCGCGAATACTCAAATGAAATTTGTTTCTAAATTTAAAAAATTCAATCTCTAGGTAACAATTTTTCAATTGTTTTTTACTATTTTCTGCTATTTACAATTTAAATAGTTCATGTTTTCTTTATAAAAATTGCTCAAAATTTCATACGAAACTTGTTGCAAATTGTCAAAGGGATTATTGGTGTCATGAAATTTGAAAATTTTCTTCTTTTTGTGACACTTTTTTCATTTTTTACTAATTTTTACTCTTTCCAATTTAAATAACTGATATTTTTTATATATAAAAATTGCTAAAAATTTCACAAGTAACGAGTTGGCAATTACTAGGATAGGATTTTTGTTATTAAATTTGACAAATTCCATCTCCTGGTAACAACTTTTTAATTCTTTTTACTATTTTTAACTATTTACAATTCAAATAATTGAACTTATATGTACAAAAAGATCTCAAATTTTCATAACAAACATGTTGGCAGATACTCAAATGGGATTAGTGTCTGAAATTTATAAAATTCAATCTCTAGGTAACAAATTTTCAATTGTTTTTTACTACTTTCTACTATTTACAATTTAAATAATTCATGTTTTCCACATAAAAATTGCTCAAAATTTCATGAGAAACTATTTGCAAATAGTCAAAGAGGATTATTGGTGTTATGAAATTTGAAAATTTTCTTCTTTTTGTCACACTTCTTTGATTTTTTACTAATTTTTACTATATACAAATTAAATAATTCATATTTTATATAAAAAAATTACAAAAAGTTTAACAAGAAACAAGTCAACCAATACTAGGAAAGGATTTGTGTTCTTGAATTTGATAAATTCCATCACCTGGTAACCCTTTTTTTAATTCTTTTTACTATTTTTAACTATTTACAATTCAAGTAATTAAAATTTTATGTACAAAAATATCTCAAAATTTCATAACAAACAGGTTCGCGGATACTCAAATGGAATTTGTTTCTAAATTTAAAAAATTCAATCTCGAGGTAACAATTTTTCAATTGTTTTTTACAACTTTCTACTATTTACCATTTAAATAAATCATGTTTTTTTTCATAAAAATTGCTCAAAATGTCAGAAGAAACTTGTTGCAAATTGTCAAAGGCATTATTGGTGTTATGAAATTTGAAAATTTTCTTCTTTTTGTGACATTTTTTTTTAACTTTTTAATAATTTTTACTCTTTACAATTTAAATAATTGATATTTTATATATAAAAATTGCAAAAGATTTCACAAGTAACGAGTTGGCCAATACTAGGATAGGATTTGTGTTCTTAAATTTAACAAATTCCATCTCCTAGTAACAATTTTTTAATTCTTTTTACTTTTTTTAACTATTTACAATTCAAATAATTGAACTTTTATGTACAAAAAGATCTCAAAATTTCATAACAAACAAGTTGGCAGATACTCAAATGGGATTAGTTTCTGAAATTTATAAAATTCAATCTCTAGGTAACAAATTTTCAATGGTTTTTTACTACTTGCTAATATTTACAATTTAAATAATTCATGTTTTCTACATAAAATTTGCTCAAAATTTCTTGAGAAACTTGTTGCAAATAGTCAAAGAGGATTATTGGTGTTATGAAATTTGAAAATTTTCTTCTTTTTGTCACACTTCTTTAATTTTTTACTAATTTTTACTATATACAAATTAAATAATTGATATTTTATATAAAAAAATTGCAAAAAGTTTAACAAGAAACAAGTTAACCAATACTAGGATAGGATTTGTGTTCTTGAATTTGACAAATTCCATCACCTGGTAACCCTTTTTTAATTCTTTTTACTATTTCTAACTATTTACAATTCAAGTAATTAAAATTTTATGTACAAAAATAGCTCAAAATTTCATAAAAAACAGGTTCGCGGATACTCAAAAAATTTGTTTCTAAATTTAAAAAATTCAATCTCAAGGTAACAATTTTTCAATTGTTTTTTACTACTTTCTACTATTTACGATATAAATAAATCATGTCTTTTTCATAAAAATTGCTCAAAATTTCAAAAGAAACTTGTTGCAAATTGTCAAAGGGATTATTGGTGCTATGAAATTTGAAAATTTTCTTCTTTTTGTGACACTTTTTTAATTTTTTACTAATTTTTACTCTTTACAATTTAAATAATTGATATTTTATATATAAAAATTGCAAAAAATTTCACAAGTAACGAGTTGGCCAATACTAGCATAGGATTTGTGCTCTTAAATTTGACAAATTCCATCTCTTGGTATCAATTTTTAAATTCTTTTTACTATTTTTAACTATTTGCAATTCAAATAATTGAACTGATATGTACAAAAAGATTTAAAAATTTCATAACAAACAGATTGACAGATACTCAAATGGGATTAGTTTCTGAAATTTATAAAATTCAATCTCTAGGTAACAAATTTTCAATGGTTTTTTACTACTTGCTAATATTTACAATTTAAATAATTCATTTTTTCTACATAAAATTTGCTCAAAATTTCATGAGAAACTTGTTGCAAATAGTCAAAGAGGATTATTGGTGTTATGAAATTTGAAAATTTTCTTCTTTTTGTCACACTTCTTTAATTTTTTACTAATTTTTACTATATACAAATTAAATAATTGATATTTTATATAAATAATTGCAAAAAGTTTAACAAGAAACAAGTTAACCAACACTAGGATAGGATTTGTGTTCTTGAATTTGACAAATTCCATCACTTGGTAACCCTTTTTTAATTCTTTTTACTATTTCTAACTATTTACAATTCAAGTAATTAAAATTTTATGTACAAAAATATCTCAAAATTTCATAAAAAACAGGTTCGCGGATACTCAAACAATTTGTTTCTAAATTTAAAAAACTCAATCTCAAGGTAACAATTTTTCAATTGTTGTTTACTACTTTCTACTATTTACGATATAAATAAATCATGTCTTTTTTCATAAAAATTGCTCAAAATTTCAGAAGAAACTTGTTGCAAATTGCAAAGGGATTATTGGTGCTATGAAATTTGAAAATTTTCTTCTTTTTGTGACACTTTTTTAATTTTTTACTAATTTTTACTCTTTACAATTTAAATAATTGATATTTTATATATAAAAATTGCAAAAAATTTCACAAGTAACGGGTTGGCCAATACTAGCATAGGATTTGTGCTCTTAAATTTGACAAATTCCATCTCTTGGTATCAATTTTTTAATTCTTTTTACTATTTTTAACTATTTGCAATTCAAATAATTGAACTGATATGTACAAAAAGATTTAAAAATTTCATAACAAACAGGTTGGCAGATACTCAAATGGGATTAGTTTCTGAAATTTATAAAATTCAATCTATAGGTAACAAATTTTTCAATTGTTTTTTACTACTTTCTATTATTTAGAATTTAAATAAATCATGTTTTTTTCATAAAAATTGCTCAAAATTTCAGAAGAAAATTGTTCAAATTTTCAAAGGGATTATTGGTGTGATGAAATTTGAAAATTTTCTTCTTTTTGTCACACTTCTTTAATTTTTTACTAATTCTTACTACATACAAATTAAATAATTCATATTTTATATAAAAAAATTGCAAAAAGTTTAACAAGAAACAAGTTAACCAATACTAGGATAGGATTTGTGTTCTTGAATTTGACAAATTCCATCACCACCTGGTAACCCTTTTTTAATTCTTTTTACTATTTCTAACTATTTACACACTTGTGTATTTTAGAGCTTTTACAACGCTGTATATGCCTCGGTTCATGCGGACCCGCTGCATAAAAGCACGCGGTGGCAGTTTTGTAATTAAATTGAACTTTTATGCCTCGGTTGTCATAATAACCGAGGCATATAGAGCTAAAAAAATTTGACTCAGCGCGTTGACCACTAATTTAATTTATTTATTTTTTCACTGATGCAATATGCCTCGGTTCTCTCTTAACCGAGGCAGTAGAGACACCTAATTATTTTGACCACTGCGTTGACCCCTAATTTGAATTTTTTATTTTTTTTTACTGAAGGAATATGCCTCGGTTCTGTAATAACCGAGGCAGTAGTGGTAGTATATGCCTCGGTTCAGAGCCTACCCGAGGCAGTAAGTGTATAATATGCCTCGGTTTCGAATAACCGAGGCAGTATCCCTTCGTAGGGTTAAAAAACCCCAATTCCTTCGTTGTTCTGCGATTTCATCTTCTCCGTTGTTCTGCGAGTTCGTTTTCTCCGGCCAACCTTCAGTTCTCCGACGACCAGCACCACTGTCACGCACAGCTCCCATCGTCCGGCGCACCTCCGATGCACCAGCGCAGCTCTGCGCCACCGTCCCGACGCTCCAGCGCCGCGGCTTCTTCTTCTTCGACCAACCACCACCGCACTGCTCCGCCCTTCTCAGAGCTGCGCTACCGTCCCACACACATCCGACGTAGAGCTCCCACCATCCCGCACACCTCCGACGTTCCAGGGCATCGTTTGGTCGCAGCACCGCACCGCCGCGGCTTCTTCTTCTTCTTCGACCAACCACCACCGTCGCTGCACCTTTGAGGAGTCGTGCACTGCCACCGGAGCCGCAGCGTGTTTGTTCTTCGAGCAACCATCACCAACGGCTACTGCAATTCTGTTCAGTCTGCCTCCACCGCCACTGCACGCAGCTCGAGGAGGTTCTTCCGGTGCCGTTGCCATTGCCTCCATTCAATCCACCGCTCCTTGGTATGTTTATTTTTACGATTTGGATTATTTTTGGATCCGCTGGATTTAATTTTTTTGGATTGCTTGTATGTTTTTATATTTTCAATCTTGAATTTGAGATTATTAAAAATATGGAAGAAATTTTGGATTGTTTGTACTAGAAGATAATTTGGATTCTAGGAGTTAGTATGTATCAATTTCATGAGAATTTATTTTAAACTTTTGACAGTGTTGACGTAGTATCCCTGTTGTCCGACTGTGGGTACAATTGATTCTCCTCCGTTGCTACTCACGTCTCACACTCTAGGTTCTTAATTTTATTATGAGCTTATAATTGTTTAGTATATTGTTTATTTTGTATGTTTTTTATTTATATTTTAAAGTAAATCAATTTATTTTGTTTGATCTCAAATTGTCGTTGCATGGAGTTAGCCATAGTTTCCCGTTTGAGATTGAATACGAAAATTATTTACTTGTCTCCAAGTATTTTTTTTAAAGAATGTGTATTTTTTTTAAAAGGAGACAATACTAATAATTTAAATGTATTCAATCTTGAATTGTCCGGTTGGACAGTTTAAGAAGATTAATCACTTCTTAATAGTTTATTAGTGCATGTCTATTTTAATATACATATCTCAATATTCATGAATATTTGTCAATTGTGTTTTGTATTGATCTTTGGGTGCATATTTGACTGTGGTTAATAATCACTTTCATTTCGTGTAACCTGAAGACCAATGCGAAATGCTGGCGAAATTTCGTGAAATTTAAGATATGTGTTTTAAAATTAATATGTACCAATAAACTAGAAGAAGTGAATCTTCTTGAATGGGATAGGGTCACACCTTAAATACAAAAGCGAGGTGATCATTCATTTAAAGATTACTGAAATTGTTCACACAATTTCAGTATATAAACGTATGGATCGAGACTGGATTTACTTGCCACGCATCAGTGTTGAGTATGAGAAAGGAGTAGAAGAATTTATACAATTTGCGCAACGTTATGGAGGTAGAAGTGATGATGAAGTGAAGTTTAGATGTCCTTGTGTGAATTGTTTGAATGCGAGAAAGTTGAATGCAACTGCAATTAGGGAACATCTTATTTGCGATGGTTTCCTTCCAAGTTATACAATATGGACATGGCATGGCGAATTAATAGACTTTCCAACTGTCTCCCGAACTGAAAATTTTGTGGATTCCATCGTGGAAGATCAACATGAAGAAGACAAATTAGAGGACATGATTCGTGATGTTGGCGCTGAAGATTTTGCCCAAGCGCACGTGTATGAGACAATCTCTACTGATTCAGAGACTCCGTTGTATGTTGGTTCAACTAAGTTTACAAGGTTGTCAGCGGTGTTAAGATTGATGAATTTGAAGGCGACTAATGGGTGGACCGATAAGAGTTTCACAGAATTATTAGTGTTGTTGAATGAAATGCTTCCAGATGGAAATACACTACCCACTCGCAACTATGATGCCAAAAAAATTCTTTGTCCGATGGGTATGGAGTATAAACGGATACATGCATGTCCTAATGATTGCATACTCTATAGGAAAGAATTTGAAGGATTGAAAAAGTGTCCGAAGTGTGGCTTATCACGGTACAAGGAGAAAATCAACAATGAAGATAAAGGTGAGTTAGAAAAGGATGGACCCGCTTTGAAAGTAGTCTGGTACCTTCCAATCGTACCTAGACTTAAGCGTTTGTTTGCGAATCCAAAAGACGCTAAAAACCTTCGATGGCATGCAGATGAGAGAAGATGTGACGGCCTGCTTCGTCATCCAGCTGATTCAATGCAATGGAAAAATATTGATCACGAGTTCCCCCAATTTGGTGAAGAATGTAGAAATATTCGCTTTGGTTTAGCTACTGATGGAATGAATCCATTTGGTAATTTAAGTACCAACCACAGCTGCTGGCCCGTTATATTATTTATTTACAACTTGTCTCCTGGACTTTGCATGAAGAGAAAGTACATGATGTTGTCTATGATGATATCCGGTCCAAGACAGCCTGGAAATGACATAGATGTTTATCTCAGTCCACTAGTTGAAGACTTGAAGATGTTGTGGGAGGATGGGGTTGAAACATTTGATGCTTTTACTTCTAAGACTTTCATGATGCGTGCAATGTTATTTTGCACAATTAATGATTTTCCAGCTTACGGTAATTTGTCAGGATATAGTGTCAAGGGTCATAAAGCATGTCCTATATGTGAAGAAAACACTGCAGCTCATCAATTGAAATACGAAAGGAAAACAGTATATATGCGCCATCGAAGATTTTTGCAATCGAATCATCCTTATCGAAGGTTAAAAAAATCATTTAATGGACATCAAGAGAATGATGATGCACCAATTCCATTGAATGGCTTTCAAATTCATGAAAAAGTTAATAAAATACATCATGTATTTGGGAAAACCTCTAAGAAATCATCTACAACGAGCCCTTGGAAGAAAAAATCAATATTTTTTGATCTTCCATATTGGTCGAAGTTAGAGGTTAGACACTGCATAGATGTAATGCATGTGGAGAAGAATGTGTGTGATAGCTTGATTGGTACACTACTTAACATTCAAGGAAAGACAAAAGATGGAGTAAATGCTCGGTTGGATATGCTTGAAATGAATATTCGCAAAGACTTGGCACCAAGGGAGGCTGGTAAGCGTACTTATTTGCCTCCCACATGTTACACCATGTCTAGACAAGAAAAGATAAGTTTTTGCCTTTGTCTTAAAAGTGTCAAGGTACCACAAGGATACTCTTCAAATATTAAGAGTTTAGTGTCAATGCAGGATTTGAAGCTTGTTGGCCTGAAGTCTCATGATTGTCACGTCTTAATGCAACAATTATTACCGGTGGCTATTCGTGGAATTTTGCCAAAAAATGTTCGACAAGCTATAACTCGTTTGTGTTCATTTTTCTCTTCAATTTGTAGTAAAGTCATCGATCCTTTGAAGTTAGATGACCTTCAAAGTGAGATTGTTATCATCTTGTGTCAGCTGGAGATGTTTTTCCCTCCATCCTTTTTTGATGTTATGGTACATTTGCTTGTTCATTTGGTAAGAGAAATCAAGTTCTGTGGGCCAGTATACTTAAGATGGATGTATCCTATTGAACGCTATATGAAGATTTTGAAAGGGTACGTGAAAAATCAATATCGTCCAGAAGCTTCAATGATTGAAAGGTATATAGCAGAAGAAAGTATTGAGTTTTGTTTAGATTACATGACAAAAGCAAATCCGATAGGAGTTCCTCCTAGATCATGGTTGAACAGGTGTTCTATAAGTAACAACATCCGAGGTGTGAATGTGGTAACCAAATCTCGCGCAGAACTATTGCAAGCACATCTATACATATTGAACAACACTGATGAGGTGATCCTTTACTTATCTGCACACAAAGCCATTGTAAAGAAACAACATCCAAGACAATCAGAGAAATGGCAGTTGATGGAGCATAACAAAACGTTCATGCCTTGGTTTAAATCTGAGGTTTTGAAAGATTCACAATCTTCTGAGACTTTGATGTGGCTAGCAAATGGATTGAAATTTGATGTCGTAACTTCTACAGGTTATGAAATTAATAATTGCACATTCTACACAAAGTCTTTGGATGATAAAAGCGCAGTACAAAATAGTGGAGTGAGTCTTGAAGCTGAGTCGCTGCAATTTTCCACATCCAAAGATCAAAATCCAGTAATTGGGTCAATGACGTACTATGGTGTAATAGAAGAGATATGGGAGGTTGACTATACTGTGTTCACTATTCCACTCTTCAAATGTAAGTGGATTGATAATAAGAGTGGTGTCAAAATTGATGAATCGGGTATGACTCTAGTTGATTTTCGAAAGGTGGGTTATCGAGACGAGCCTTTTATCATGGCACATCAACCATCTCAAGTTTTTTATGTAAAAGATCCTGCAACTGAACATTGGTTTGTTGCTCTTCATGGCAAGAAACAAATTGATGTTAATGAAGAGAATTTGAGTAACCTTCATATTGCTGACACTCATCCATTTAAAACAGCGATAAATTTTGATGAGGCCCCAGTACTTGACGATGTACAAGCAATTCGGGAAGATCACGATGAGGGAATATACATATGACCAATCCATAACTTTATGTATGAATCTGAATTGTTTATATAAATTTACGTGTTTTGTGAAATAATATGTTATTTGTTATTAATCTTTTGTATTTTTTTGTTTTAACAACAGATATATGGCTGACCATCAGACTTCATCATCATCATCGGAGGATGAATTGCCTAAAAAGAGAACCACCAGAGGAGCCACTAGATTGAGGAAGCTCATGTTGAGAAAAGCTAAAGGTAAGAAGACTCATGTCATTATTGTCATCACTGGTCAAGCTTCAGGTCGTAATGGAGACCTCTTTAGAAGCTATTTAGGAGTACTGGCACGTGAAAGAATATCCATCCTTACTCCTAGTTTCGATCATGTGTCTGAAGTTCAACGGAACATGATATGGCAGGATCTAACGGTAAATTATGTCACGTAATTTTTTTAATTTATATTTTTATTATATTGGTAAAACACTTATTGATGTTCATTTTCTTTATTGCAGACGACATTTGATATTCCAAATGTGCCGACACTTAAACATAGATGTCTGGCAGCAGTCGCCGAAGATTTTCGTGGTTTTAAGACAAAACTAACGTCTAGGTATGTCTATGGATCTAAAAAGAATGAAGATCCACGTGAGCTATACACTTCAATTGATGAAGACACTTGGCGTCAGTTTGTTGAGTCTCGTACATCTGAGCGATGGAAGGTTAGTTTACTTGAATTCAAAAATTTGTTGAAATTGTCTACAAGTTGAACTAATTCATAAAATCAATTATATGTTACAGGAAATAAGGACAAAAGCCCAAGCAATAAGTAAAAAAAATAAAAACCCACACATATTGTCTCGTGGTGGGTATAGAAAGCTTGAAGAAAAGATATTGAAGGAAAAAGAAAAATCTAGGCCCCCACCTTCTGAAGATGATTGTCTTGCGCCTCCTTCACCACCATCTCGTCATCAAAAGTGGAAGTTAGCCCGCCTACGATCATCGGGCACCTACACTTCCGAAACTGCACGAGAAATCTCTGAAAAAATTGTAAGAGTTAACTTTACTAAAACATTAATATCATTTTATACCGAGTTTCTCTTAATTTTCTTGTGTTATATTGTAGGACTCCTTGGTTGAGCAGAGCTCCCAAGGTACTTTCATTCCAGAAGGTCGTCATGATATTCTTGCTACTGCAATTGGACAACCTGAGCACCCCGGACGTGTGCGTGCTGCTGGATCAGGAGTCGGCATTCGTCAATTTTTTGGTGGCTCCTCTAGTCAATCTTCATGGACACATAGTGCTGAGTATGAAGAAAAACTGACTCAACGGTTGACAGAACAAATCACTGAAAGGGTTATGCGTCAATTCGAGCAACATTTTGGTGGTCATGGCAACCCTCCGCAACTAATTCCCCAAGCAGAACCTTTTGTGCCCCCAACAGGTAGAAGCAAAAAGGGGAGTTGCTCGGGTCCAGCTGTACCAGGGGATGATGCAGACAACACTCATCGATGTGAACTATATGTTCTGCATGGTACAGGGAAGACACTAGTTGCTCGTGGAACAAAATTTGAGGCAGCCACTATTTTTCATGGTATGGAGCTGGCGGATGATGAGGTTAAGGTTACTGTAGAGGAAGTTATTATACCAGATGCTTTAGTTCCTGTGCCAACAGATGAGGTATATACTGTGGCACAGGCATTTCAGTCTTTTCTCGCCTGGCCTAAAGATTTAGTTGGTTCTATTTCTGACCCTTCGGTATGGATCCCCAAACTCACCTTATAGTACTTTGCATTTTAAGTTTACATGTTATTTATGTTCACAATCAAATTATTTTTTCCATGTACTAATAGTCGCATGAAGTGGAAAGTCCTGAACCTATGAAGATTCCAATATCTTTGGACGATCCTCTTGGTGCATTACACCAGCTTGCTGACATCATTAGTGATAAGCCGATGGTAGTTCCATGGGATTCTGATGTATTTGGGAGAGATAGTGACATCCCAATGTACCTGCATAAGCAAGATGTCTTAGAGCTTGCGTCGGGTACAGAAGAACTGAATATTACCCTTATTCAGTTATGGATGATGTAAGCATCTAAACTATTCATTATGTTTAATTAATTTATATAGTAACTTATATTAAATAAATGTTTTTGTCCAGGTATATTTTTAGTGTCAGTAACAATATGGGGTTGAGTGATGTATATGGGTTCATAGACCCCCAACTCACTCATGTAGGCAATAAATTTGATGACATTCAAGCATACGTCACTGAATGCTTTGGACAAGGGAAGAAAATATATTTTGTCCCTTATATTTCTGGGTAAGTGTAGTTTGTTGACTTCTAATTATAATATATTATTTTAAGGTACAACAACGAATTTTTTTTTATTGCAGGCGTCATTGGCAACTAGTTGTAATTTCCATGAAGGACAACATTGTTGTGTGGCTTTGTTCCTTGCACAGGCCCTCCTAACCATCTGAGACAAGTTATAGATTGGTAAGAACCTTAATTTTATGAACTTTCTTTCTTATATAATTGTATCTTAACACCTTACCTTTTTCATAGTTCAATCGCTGGACATAGCATGTTGTTAGGGAAATCAACTGCTATGACAAAAAGGCTAGCATGGTTGAGCCTCAAGGTTTGCTATTTTGGTCTATAGTATTATAATTATTCAATTTCTTTTCTTCATCAATTACTTATATATGTGCATTCATTGTAGTGTAATTTACAAACCGGCTCATATGAGTGCGGTTACTATGTAATGCAATGGATATCAACCATTGTACGTGCTCGTATCACAAGTGGTTGGGAAACGGTAATTGTTTCACTATATGAAATACTTATATGCAATTTTGGCTTAGTTTATATACTAATTTAAATTATTCTCTTGTGTGCAGAGATTTGGTACCAGTACATCAATCCCCGTCAAGTCCATCAAATATTTAAGGATAGCTTTGGCAAAGTATATTATTCAAATGTACAATAGTACTTAGTATATTTGTTTATGGAAGCACATGATATTGTAATGAGTGCTACAATATGAATAGTATTTAAGTATTGTAATGAGTCCATCAATTATAATATGATATTGTTTCTGGCTGGGTTTGTATTTCTGGTTCAAAATTTGCAGGTTAATTGTGCTAGATTTGAATGAAATAGGACTAGAATTTAAAAAAAAAATAGCTTTATGCCTCGGTTGTAACCAAAACCGAGGCAGAAGATCATTCGAATTTTTAATTTTTTTTTTTAAATGGCCATATGCCTCGGTTAGACCAGAACCGAGGCAGTAAAGTTCACTTTCTGTTGCGGTCAAAACAGACCCGAGGCAGAAAGTATATTAAATTTTTTTATTTTTTGAATTTCTGGTACGCATTAGGCCTCGGTTGGGCGGAAACCGAGGCAGTAAATATTTTATATGCCTCGGGTTGTAACCGAGGCATAAACTACTGGCTTTTTACCTCGGTAGTATATGCAGCGGTTGCGGACCCGAAGCCAAAAGCTGAAAATAACCGCTGTCATTTCCCTTCCCTGCACTAGTGACAATTCAAGTAATTAAAATTTTATGTACAAAAATATCTCAAAATTTCATAAAAAACAGGTTCGCGGATACTCAAACAATTTGTTTCTAAATTTAAAAAATTCAATCTCAAGGTAACAATTTTTCAATTGTTTTTTACTACTTTCTACTATTTACGATATAAATAAATCTTGTCTTTTTCATAAAAATTGCTCAAAATTTCAAAAGAAAATTGTTCAAATTTACAAAGGGATTATTGATATTATGAAATTTGAAAATTTTCTTCTTTTTGTGACACTTTTTAAATTTTTTACTAATTTTTACTCTTTACAAATTAAATAATTGATAATTTATATATAAAAATTGCAAAACATTTCACAAGTAACAAGTTGGCCAATACTAGCATAGGATTTGTGCTCTTAAATTTGACAAATTCCATCCCTTGGTAACAATTTTTTAATTCTTTTTACTATTTTCAACTATTTGCAATTCAAATAATTGAACTGATATGTACAAAAAGATCTAAAAATTTCATAACAAACAGGTTGGCAGATACTAAAATGGGATTAGTTTCTGAAATTTATAAAATTCAATCTATAGGTAACAAATTTTCAATTATTTTTTACTACTTTCTACTAATTACCATTTAAATAAATCTTGTTTTTTTCATAAAAATTGCTCAATTTCAGAAGAAACTTGTTGCAAATTGTCAAAGGGATTATTGGTGTTATGAAATTTGAAAATATTCTTCTTTTTGTTACACTTTTTTAATTTTTTACTAATTTTTACTCTTTACAATTTAAATAATTGATATTTTATAAATAAAAATTGCAAAAGATTTCACAAGTAACGAGTTGGCCAATACTAGGATAGGATTTGTGTTCTTAAATTTGACAAATTTCATCTCCTAGTAACAATTTTTTAATTCTTTTTACTATTTTTAACTATTTACAATTCAAATAATTGAACTTATATGTACAAAAAGATCTCAAAATTTCATAACAAACAGGTTGGCAGATACTCAAATGGGATTAGTTTCTGAAATTTATAAAATTCGATCTCTAGGTAACAAATTTTCAATGGTTTTTTACAACTTTCTACTTTACAATTTAAATAATTCATGTTTTCTACTTAAAAATTGCTCAAAATTTCATGAGAAACTTGTTGCAAATAGTCAAAGAGGATTATTGGTGTTATGAAATTTGAAAATTTTCTTCTTTTTCTCACACTTCTTTAATTTTTTACTAATTTTTGCTATATACAAATTAAATAATTGATATTTTACATAAACAAATTGCAAAAAGTTTAACAAGAAACAAGTTGACCAATACTAGGATAGGATTTGTGTATTTGAATTTGACAAATTCCATCTCCTGATAACCCTTTTTTAATTCCTTTTACTATTTTTAACTATTTACAATTCAAGTAATTAAAATTTTATGTACAAAAATATCTCAAAATTTCATAAAAAACAGGTTCGCGGATACTCAAATGCAATTTGTTTCTAAATTTAAAAAATTCAATCACTAGGTAACAATTTTTTAATTGTTTTTTACTACTTTCTACTATTTACAATTTAAATAAATCATGTTTTTTTATAAAAAATTGCTCAAAATGTCAGAAGAAACTTGTTGCAAATTGTCAAAGGGATTATTGGTGTTATGAAATTTGAAAATATTCTTCTTTTTGTGAAATTTTTTTAATTTTTTACTAATTTTTACTCTTTACAATTTAAATAATTGATATTTTATATATAAAAATTGCAAAAGATTTCACAAGTAACGAGTTGGCCAATACTAGGATAGGATTTGTGTTCTTAAATTTGACAAATTTCATCTCCTAGTAACAATTTTTTAATTCTATTTACTATTTTTAACTATTTACAATTGAAATAATTGAAGTTATATGTACAAAAAGATCTCAAAATTTCATAACAAACAGGTTGGCAGATACTCAAATGGGATTAGTTTCTGAAATTTATAAAATTCGATCTCTAGGTAACAAATTTTCAATGGTTTTTTACTAATTTCTACTGTTTACAATTTAAATAATTCATGTTTTCTACTTAAAAATTGCTCAAAATTTCATGAGAAACTTGTTGCAAATAGTCAAAGAGGATTATTGGTGTTATGAAATTTGAAAATTTTCGTCTTTTTCTCACACTTCTTTAATTTTTTACTAATTTTTGCTATATACAAATTAAATAATTGATATTTTACATAAACAAAATGCAAAAAGTTTAACAAGAAACAAGTTGACCAATACTAGGATAGGATTTGTGTATTTTAATTTGACAAATTCCATCTCCTGATAACCCTTTTTTAATTCCTTTTACTATTTTTAACTATTTACAATTCAAGTAATTAAAATTTTATGTACAAAAATATCTCAAAATTTCATAAAAAACAGGTTCGCGGATACTCAAATGCAATTTGTTTCTAAATTTAAAAAATTCAATCTCTAGGTAACAATTTTTTAATTGTTTTTTACTACTTTCTACTATTTATAATTTAAATAAATCATGTTTTTTTATAAAAAATTGCTCAAAATGTCAGAAGAAACTTGTTGCAAATTGTCAAAGGGATTATTGGTGTTATGAAATTTGAAAATTTTCTTCTTTTTGTGAAATTTTTTTAATTTTTTTACTAATTTTTACTCTTTACAATTTAAATAATTGATATTTTATATATAAAAATTGCAAAAGATTTCACAAGTAACAAGTTGGCCAATACTAGGATAGGATTTGTGTTCTTAAATTTGACAAATTTCATCTCCTAGTAACAATTTTTTAATTCTATTTACTATTTTTAACTATTTACAATTGAAATAATTGAAGTTATATGTACAAAAAGATCTCAAAATTTCATAACAAACAGGTTGGTAGATACTCAAATGGGATTAGTTTCTGAAATTTATAAAATTCGATCTCTAGGTAACAAATTTTCAATTGTTTTTTACTACTTTCTACTGTTTACAATTTAAATAATTCATGTTTTCTACTTAAAAATTGCTCAAAATTTCATGAGAAACTTGTTGCAAATAGTCAAAGAGGATTATTGGTGTTATGAAATTTGAAAATTTTCTTCTTTTTCTCACACTTCTTTAATTTTTTACTAATTTTTGCTATATACAAATTAAATAATTGATATTTTACATAAACAAATTGCAAAAAGTTTAACAAGAAACAAGTTGACCAATACTAGGATAGGATTTGTGTATTTGAATTTGACAAATTCCATCTCCTGATAACCCTTTTTTAATTCCTTTTACTATTTTTAACTATTTACAATTCAAGTAATTAAAATTTTATGTACAAAAATATCTCAAAATTTCATAAAAAACAGGTTCGCGGATACTCAAATGCAATTTGTTTCTAAATTTAAAAAATTCAATCTTTAGGTAACAATTTTTTAATTGTTTTTTACTACTTTCTACTATTTATAATTTAAATAAATCATGTTTTTTTATAAAAAATTGCTCAAAATGTCAGAAGAAACTTGTTGCAAATTGTCAAAGGGATTATTGGTGTTATGAAATTTGAAAATTTTCTTCTTTTTGTGAAATTTTTTTAATTTTTTACTAATTTTTACTCTTTACAATTTAAATAATTGATATTTTATATAGAAAAATTGCAAAAGATTTCACAAGTAACGAGTTGGCCAATACTAGGATAGGATTTGTGTTCTTAAATTTGACAAATTTCATCTCCTAGTAACAATTTTTTAATTCTATTTACTATTTTTAACTATTTACAATTCAAATAATTGAAGTTATATGTACAAAAAGATCTCAAAATTTCATAACAAACAGGTTGGCAGATACTCAAATGGGATTAGTTTCTGAAATTTATAAAATTCGATCTCTAGGTAACAAATTTTCAATGGTTTTTTACTACTTTCTACTGTTTACAATTTAAATAATTCATGTTTTCTACTTAAAAATTGCTCAAAATTTCATGAGAAACTTGTTGCAAATAGTCAAAGAGGATTATTGGTGTTATGAAATTTGAAAATTTTCTTTTTTTTGTCACACTTCTTTAATTTTTTACTAATTCTTACTATATACAAATTAAATAATTGATATTTTATATAAAAAAATTGCAAAAAGTTTAACAAAAAACAAGTTAACCAATACTAGGATAGGATTTGTGTTCTTGAATTTGACAAATTCCATATCTTGGTCACCCTTTTTTAGTTCTTTTTACTATTTTTAACTATTTACAATTCAAGTAATTAAAATTTTATATACAAAAATATCTCAAAATTTCATAACAAACAGGTTCGCGGATACTCAAATGCAATTTTTTTCTAAATTCAAAAAATTCTCTCTCTAGGTAACAAATTTTCAATTGTTTTTTTCTACTTTCTACTATTTTCCATTTACATAATTCATGTTTTTTTCATAAAAATTGCTTAAAATTTCAGAAGAAACTTGTCGCAAATTGCCCAAGGGATTATTGGTGTTATGAAATTTCAAAATTTTCTTCTTTTTGTGACACTTTTTTAATGTTTTACTAATTTTTACTCTTTACAATTTAAATAATTGATATTTTATATATAAAAATTGCAAAAAATTTCACAAGTAACGAGTTGGCCAATACTAGCATAGGATTTGTGCTCTTAAATTTGACAAATTCCATCCCTTGGTAACAATTTTTAATTCTTTTTACTATTTTTAACTATTTGCAATTCAAATAATTCAACTGATATGTACAAAAAGATTTAAAAATTTCATAACAAACAGGTTGGCAGATACTCAAATGGGATTAGTTTCTGAAATTTATAAAATTCAATCTATAGGTAACATATTTTTCAATTGTTTTTTACTACTTTCTATTATTTACAATTTAAATAAATCATGTTTTTTTCATAAAAATTGCTCAAAATTTCAGAAGAAAATTGTTCAAATTTTCAAAGGGATTATTGGTATTATGAAATTTGAAAATTTTCTTCTTTTTGTGACACTTTTTTAATTTTTTACTAATTTTTACTCTTTACAAATTAAATAATTGATATTTTATATATAAAAAATGTAAAAAATTTCACAAGTAACGAGTTGGCCAATACTAGCATAGGATTTGTGCTCTTAAATTTGACAAATTCCATCCCTTGGTAACAATTTTTAATTCTTTTTACTATTTTTAACTATTTGCAATTCAAATAATTCAACTGATATGTACAAAAAGATCTAAAAATTTCATAACAAACAGGTTGGCAGATACTCAAATGGGATTAGTTTCTGAAATTTATAAAATTCAATCTCTAGGTAAAAATTTTCAATGGTTTTTTACTACTTTCTACTATTTACCATTTAAATAAATGTTCTTTTTTTCATAAAAATTGCTTAAAATTTCAGAAGAAACTTGTTGCAAATTGTCAAAGGGATTATTGGTGTTATGAAATTTGAAAATATTCTTCTTTTTGTCACACTTTTTTAATTTTTTACTAATTTTTACTCTTTACAATTTAAATAATTGATATTTTATATATAAAGATTGAAAAAAAAATTCACAAGTAACGAGTTGGCCAATACGAGGATAGGATTTGTGTTCTTAAATTTGACAAATTCCATCTCCTAGTAAAATTTTTTTAATTCTTTTTACTATTTTTAACTATTTACAATTCAAATAATTGAACTTATATGTACAAAAAGATCTCAAAATTTCATAACAAATAGGTTGGCAAATACTCAAATGGGATTAGTTTCTGAAATTTATAAAATTCGATCTCTAGGTAACAAATTTTCAATGGTTTTTTAGTACTTTCTACTGTTTACAATTTAAATAATTCATGTTTTCTACATACTAATTGCTCAAAATTTCATGAGAAACTTGTTGCAAATAGTCAAAGAGGATTATTGGTGTTATGAAATTTGAAAATTTTCTTCTTTTTGTCACACTTCTTTAATTTTTTACTAACTTTTACTATATACAAATTAAATAATTGATTTTTCATATAAAAAAAAATTGCAAAAAGTTTAACAAGAAACAAGTTAACCAATACTAGGATAGGATTTCTGTTCTTGAATTTGACAAATTCCATCTCCTGGTAACCCTTTTTTAATTCTTTTTACTATTTTTAACTATTTAGAATTCAAGTAATTAAAATTTTATATACAAAAATATCTCAAAATTTCATAACAAACAGGTTCGCGGATACTCAAATGCAATTTTTTTCTAAATTTAAAAAATTCTTTTTCCAGGTAACAATTTTTCAATTATTTTTTACTACTTTCTACTATTTACAATTTAAATAAATCATGTTTTTTTCATAAAAATTGCTCAACATTTCAGAAGAAACTTATTGCAAATTGTCAAAAGGATTATTGGTGCTATGAAATTTGAAAATTTTCTTCTTCTTCTGACACTTTTTTAATTTTTTATTAATTTTTACTCTTTCCAATTTAAATAATTGATATTTTATATATAAAAATTGCAAAAAATTTCATAAGTACCGAGTTGGCCAATACTAGGATAGGATTTATGTTCTTAAATTTGACCAATTCCATCTCCTAGAAACAATTTTTTAATTCTTTTTACTATTTTTAACTATTTACAATTCGAATAATTGAACTTATATGTACAAAAAGATCTCAAAATTTCATAAAAAACAGGTTGGCAGATACTCAAATGGGATTAGTTTCTGAAATTTATAAAATTCAATCTCTAGGTAACAAATTTTCAATGGTTTTTTACTACTTTCTACTATTTACAATTTAAATAATTTATGTTTTCACATAAAAATTGCTCAAAATTTCATGAGAAACTTGTTGCAAAAAGTCAAAGAGAATTATTGGTGTTATGAAATTTTGAAAATTTACTAATTTTTACTATTTACAATTTAAATAATTGATATTTTATACATAAAAATTGAAAAAAAAATTCACAAGAAACGAGTTGGTCATTACTAGGATAGGATTTGTGTTCTTAAATTTGACAAATTCCATCTCCTGGTAAGACTTTTTTAATTCTTTTTACTATTTTTAACTATTTACAATTCAAATAATTGAAATTGAATGTACCAAAAAATCTCAATATTTCATAACAAACAGGTTGGCGAATTCTCAAATGGGATTAGTTTCTGAAATTTAAAAAATAAATTTCTAGGTAAAAAATATTCAATTTATTTTACTACTTTCTACTATTTACAATTTAAATAATTCATGTTTTCTACATACAAATTGGTCAAAGTTTGATAAGAAACTTGTTGCAAATACTCAAAGGGGATTAATGGTGTTACGAAATTTAAAAATTTTCTTCTTTTTCTGACCCTTGTTTAATTGTTTACTAATTTTTACTATTTACAATTTAAATAATTTATATTTTATATATAAAAATTGCAAAAAATTTTACGAGAAACGAGTTGGCCAATACTAGGATAGAATTTGTGTTCTTAAATTTGACAAATTCCATCTGCTGGTAAGACTGTTTTCATTCTTTTTACTATTTTTAACTATTTGCAATTCAAATAATTGAAATTGAATGTACCAAAAAATCTCAATATTTCATAACAAACAGGTTGGCGAATTCTCCAATGGGATTAGTTTCTGAAATTTAAAAAATAAATTTCTAGGTAAAAATTTTTCAATTTATTTTACTACTTTCTACTATTTACAATTTAAATAATTCATGTTTTCTACATACAAATTGGTCAAAGTTTGATAAGAAACTTGTTGCAAATAGTCAAAGGGGATTAATGGTGTTACGAAATTTGAAAATTTTCTTGTTTTTGTGACACTTGTTTAATTTTTGACTAATTTTTACTATTTATAATTTAAATAATTGATATTTTATATATAAAAATTGCAAAAATTTAACAAGAAACAAGTTGGCTAATACGAGGATAAGATTTGTGTTCTTAAATTTGACAAGTTCCACCTCCTGTAAAACTTTTTTTAATTCTTTTTACTATATTTAACTATTTACACTTCAAATAATTACAATTTTATGTACAAAAAGAACTCAAAATTTCGTAACAAACATGTTGGCGGATACTCAAATGGGATTAGTTTCTGAAATTTAAAAAATTCAATCTCTAGGTAACCATTTTCAATTGTTTTTTACTATTTTCTATTATTTACGATTTAAATAATTCATGTTTTCTACATAAAAATTGCTCAAAATTTCATGAGAAACTTGTTCCAAATAGTCAACGAGGATTATTGGTGTAAAGAAATTTGAATATTTTCTTCCTTTTGTGACACTTCTTTAATTTTTTACTAATATTTACTATTTACAAATTAAATAATTGATATTTTATATAAAAAAAATTGCAAAAAATTTAACAAGAAACAAGTTAACCAATACTAGGATAGGATTTGTGTTCTTGAATTTGACAAATACAATCTCCTGGTAACGCTTTTTTAATTCTTTTTACTATTTTTATCTATTTACAATTCAAGTAATTCAAATTGTATGTACAAAAATATGTCAAAATTTCATAACAAACAGGTTCGCGGATACTCAAACACAATTTGTTTCTAAATTTAAAAAATTCAATCTCTACGTAACAATTTTTCAATTGATTTTTACTACTTTCTACAATTTACAATTTGAATAAATCATATTTTTTTCATAATAATTGCTCAAAATTTCAGACGAAACTTGGTGCAAATTGTCAAAGGCATTATTGGTGTTATGAAATTTGAAAATTTTCTTCTTTTTGTGACACTTTTGTAATTTTTTACTAATTTTTACTTTTTACAATTTAAATAATTGATATTTTATATATAAAAATTGAAAAAAAATTCACAAGTAACGAGTTGGCGAATACAAGAATAGCATTTTTGTTCTTAAATTTGACAAATTCCATCCCCTGGTAACAATTTTTTAATTCTTTTTACTATTTTTCACTATTTACAATTCAAATAGTTGAACTTATATGTACAAAAAGATATCAAAATTTCATAACAAACAGGTTGACAGATACTCAAATGGGATTAGTTTTTGAAATTTATAAAATTCAATCTCTAGGTAACAAATTTTCAATGGTTTTTTACTACTTTCTACTATTTACAATTTAAATAATTCATGTTTTCTACATAAAAATTTCTCAAAATCTCATGAGAAATTTGTTGTAAATAGTAAAAGAGGATTATTGGTGTTACGAAATTTGAAAATTTTCTTCTTTTTGTTGTACTTCTTTAAGAGGTTTTTACTAATTTTTACTATATACAAATTAAATAATCTATATTTTATATATAAAAAATGCAAAAAATTTCACAAGTAAAGAGTTGGCCAATACTAGGATAGAATTTGTGTTCTTAAATTTGACAAATTTCATCTCCTGGTAACAATTTTTTAAATCTTTTTACTATTCTCTAATATTTACAATTCAAATAATTGAACTTATATGTACAAAAAGATCTCAACATTCCATAACAAACTGGTTGGCAGATACTCTAATGGGATTAGTTTCTGAAATTTATAAAATTCCATCTCTAGGTAAAAAAAAATTCAATTGTTTTTTACTACTTTCTACTATTTACAATTTAAATAATTCATGTTTTCTACATAAAAATTGCTCAAAATTTCATGAGAAACTTGTTGCAAATAGTCAAAGAGGATTATTGGTGTTATAAAATTTGAAAATTTTCTTCTTTTTGTCACACTTCTTTAATTTTTTACTAATTTTTACTATATACAAATTAAATAATTGATATTTTATATAAAAAAATTACAAAAAGTTTAACAAGAAACAAGTCAACCAATACCAGGATAGGATTTGTGTTCTTGAATGTAACCAATTCCATCTCCTCGTAACACTTTTTGAATTCTTTTTACTATTTTTAACTATTTACAATTCAAATAATTAAAATTTTATTTTCAAAAATATATCAACATTTCATAACAAACACGTTCGCGAATACTCAAATGAAATTTGTTTCTAAATTTAAAAAATTCAATCTCTAGGTAACAATTTTTCAATTGTTTTTTACTACTTTCTACTATTTACAATTTAAATAGTTCATGTTTTCTTCATAAAAATTGCTCAAAATTTCATACGAAGCTTGTTGCAAATTGTCAAAGGGATTATTGGTGTTATGAAATTAGAAAATTTTCTTCTTTTTGTGACACTTTTTTAATCTTTTACTAATTTTTACTATTTACAAATTAAATAATTGATATTTTATATAAAAAAATTGCAAAAAGTTTAACAAGAAACAAGTCAACCAATACCAGGATAGGATTTGTGTTCTTGAACGTAACCAATTCCATCTCCTCGTAAAACCTTTTTAATTCTTTTTACTATATTTAACTATTTACAATTCAAATAATTAAAATTTTATTTTCAAAAATATCTTAAAATTTCATAACAAACAGGTTCGCGAATACTCAAATGAAATCAGTGTATGAAATTTAAAAAATTCAATATCTATATAACAATTTTCCAATTCTTTTTTACTACTTTCTACTATTTACAATTTAAATTGTTCATGTTTTCTTCATAAAAATTGCTCAAAATTTCATACGAAACTTGTTGCAAATTGTCAAAGGGATTATTGGTGTTATGAAATTTGAAAATTTTCTTCTTTTTGTGACACTTTTTTTATTTTTTACTAATTTTTACTCTTTACAATTTAAATAACTGATATTTTATATATAAAAATTGCTAAAAATTTCACAAGTAACGAGTTGCCAATTACTAGGATAGGATTTTTGTTATTAAATTTGACAAATTCCATCTCCTGGTAACAATTTTTTAATTCTTTTTACTATTTTTAACTATTTACAATTCAAATAATTGAACTTATATGTACAAAAAGATCTCAAATTTTCATAACAAACATGTTGGCAGATACTCAAATGGGATTAGTGTCTGAAATTTATAAAATTCAATCTCTAGGTAACAAATTTTCAATGGTTTTTTACTACTTTCTACTATTTACAATTTAAATAGTTCATGTTTTCTTCATAAAAATTGCTCAAAATTTCATGAGAAACTTGTTGCAAATAGTCAAAGAGGATTATTGGTGTTATGAAATTTGAAAATTTTCTTCTTTTTGTGACACTTTTTTAATTTTTTACTAATTTTTACTCTTTACAATTTAAATAACTGATATTTTATATATAAAAATTGCTAAAAATTTCACAAGTAACGAGTTGGCAATAACTAGGATAGGATTTTTGTTATTAAATTTGACAAATTCCATCTCCCGGTAACAATTTTTTAATTCTTTTTACTATTTTTAACTATTTACAATTCAAATAATTGAACTTATATGTACAAAAAGATCTCAAATTTTCATAACAAACATGTTGGCAGATACTCAAATGGGATTAGTGTCTGAAATTTATAAAATTCAATCTCTAGGTAACAAATTTTCAATGGTTTTTTACTACTTTCTACTATTTACAATTTAAATAGTTCATGTTATGAAATTTGAAAATTTTCTTCTTTTTGTGACACTTCTTTAATTTTTTACTAATTTTTACTATATACAAATTAAATAATTCATATTTTATATAAAAAAATTGCAAAAAGTTTAACAAGAAACAAGTTAACCAATACTAGGAAAGGATTTGTATTCTTGAATTTGACAAATTCCATCTCCTGGTAAGCCTTTTTTTAATTCTTTTTACTATTTTTAATTATTTACAATTCAAGTAATGAAAATTTTATGTACAAAAATATCTCAAAATTTCATAACAAACAGGTTCGCGGATACTCAAATGGAATTTGTTTCTAAATTTAAAAAATTCAATCTCTAGGTAACAATTTTTCAATTGTTTTTCACAACTTTCTACTATTTACAATTTAAATAAATCATGTTTTTTTTTATAAAAAATGCTCAAAATTTCATAAGAAACTTGTTGCAAATTGTCAAAGGTATTATTGGTGTTATGAAATTTGAAAATTTTCTTCTTTTTGTGACACTTTTTTTATTTTTTACTAATTCTTACTCTTTACAATTTAAATAACTGATATTTTATATATATAAATTTGAAAAAATTTCACAAGTAACGAGTTGGCCAACACTAGGATAGGATTTGGGTTCTTAAATTTGACAAATTTCATCTCCTGGTAACAATTTTTTAATTCTTTTTACTATTTTTAACTATTTACAATTCAAATAATTGAACTTATATGTACAAAAAGATCTTAAAATTTCATAACAAACAGGTTGGCAGATACTTAAATGGGATTAGTTTCTGAAATTTATAAAATTCAATCTCTAGGTAACAAATTTTCAATGGTTTTTGACTACTTTCTACTATTTACAATTTAAATAATTCATGTTTTCTATATAAAAATTGCCCAAAATTTCATGATAAACTTCTTGCAAATAGTAAAAGAAGATTATTGGTGTTATGAAATTTGAAAATTTTCTTTTTTTTGTCCCACTTCTACAATTTTTTACTAATTTTTACTATATACAAATTAAATAATTGATATTTTATACAAAAAAATTGCAAAAAGTTTAACAAGAAACAAGTTAACAAAAAACTAGGATAGGATTTCTGTTCTTGAATTTGACAAATTCCATCTCCTGATAACCCTTTCTTAATTCTTTTTACCATTTTTAACTATTTACAATTCAAGTAATTAAAATTTTATGTACAAAAATATCTCAAAATATCATAACAAACAGGTTCGCGGATACTCAAATGCAATTTGTTTCTAAATTTAAAAAATTCAATCTCTAGGTAACAATTTTTCAATTGTTTTTTACTACTTTCTACTATTTACAATTTCAATCAATCATGTTTTTTTGATAAAAATTGCTCAAAATTTGAGAAGAAACTTGTTGCAAATTATCAAAGGGATTATTGGTGTTCTGAAATTTGAAAATTTTCTTCTTTTTGTGACTCTTTTTTTAATTTTTTAGTAATTTTTACTCTTTACAATTTTTAATAATTGATATTTTATATATAAAAATTGAAAAAAATTTCACAAGTAACGAGTTGGCCATTACTAGGATAGGATTTGTGTTCTTAAATTTGACAAATTTCACCTTCTGGTAACAATTTTTTAATTCTTTTTACTATTTTTAACTATTTGCAATTCAAGTAATTAAAATTTTATGTACAAAAATATCTCAAAATTTCATAACAAACAGGTTCGCGGATACTCAAATGCAATTTGTTTCTAAATTTAAAAAATTCAATCTCTAGGTACCAATTTTTCAATTGTTTTTTACAAATTTCTACTATTTACAATTTAAATAAATCATGTTTTTTTCATAAAAATTGCTCAAAATTTCATAAGAAACTTGTTGCAAATTGTCAAAGAGGATTATTGGTGTTATGAAATTTGAAAATTTTCTTTTTTTTTTGTCACACTTCATTAATTTTTTACTAATTTTTACAATATACAAATTAAATAATTGATATTTTATATAAAAAAATTGCAAAAAGTTTAACAAGAAACAAGTTAACCAATACTAGGATAGGATTTGTGTTCTTGAATTTGACAAATTCCATCTCCTAGTAACCCTTTATTTAATTTTTTTTACTATTTTTAATTATTTACAATTCAAGTAATTAAAATTTTATGTACAAAAATATCTCAAAATTTCATAACAGACAGGTTCGCGGAAACCCAAATGCAATTTCTTTCTAAATTTAAAAATTTCAATCTCTCTGGAATAATTTTTCAATTGTTTTTTATTACTTTCTACTATTTACAATTTAAATAAATCATGTTTTTTTCATAAAAAATTGCTCAAAATTTCAGAAGAAACTTGTTGCAAATTGTCAAATGGACTATTGGTGATATGAAATTTGAAAATGTTCTTCTTTTTGTGAAACTTTTTTAATTCTTTATTAATTTTTACTCTTTACAATTTAAATAATTGATATTTTATATATAAAAATTGAATAAAAATTCACAAGTAACGAGTTGGCAAATACTAGGATAGGATTTGTGTTCTTAAATTTGACAAATTCCATCTCCTGGTAACAATTTTTTAATTCTTTTTACTATTTTTAACTATTTGCAATTCAAATAATTGAACTTTAATGTACAAAAAGATCTCAAAATTTCATAACAAACAGGTTGACGGATACTCAAATGCAATTTGTTTCTAAATTTAAAAAATTGAATCTCTAGGTAACAAATTTTCTATTGTTTTTACTACTTTCTACTCTTTACAATTTAAATAATTCAGGTTTTCTACATTAAAATTGCTCAAAATTTCATGAGAAACTTCTTGCAAATAGTCAAAGAGGATTATTGGTGTTTTGAAATTTGAAAATTGTCTTCTTTTTGTCACACTTTTTTAATTTTTTACTGATTTTTACTCTTTACAATTTAAATAATTTATATTTTATATATAAAAATTGCAAAAAATTTCACAAGTAACGAGTTGGCCAATACTAGGATAGGATTTTTGTTCTTAAATTTCACAAATTCCATCTCCTGGTAACAATTTTTTAATTATTTTTACTATTTTTAACTATTTACAATTCAAATAATTGAACTTATATGTACAAAAAGATCTAAAAATTTCATAACAAACAGGTTGACAGATACTCAAATGGGATTAGTTTTTGAAATTTATAAAATTCAATCTCTAGGTAACAAATTTTCAATGGTTTTTTACTACTTTCTACTATTCACAATTTAAATAATTCAGGTTTTCTACATAAAAATTGCTCAAAATTTCATGAGAAACTTGTTGCAGATAGTCAAAAAGGATTATTGGTGTTATGAAATTTGAAAATTTTCTTGTTTTTGTCACACTTCTTTAATTTTTTACTAATTTTTACTATATACAAATTAATTAATTGATATTTTATATAAAAAAATTGCAAAAAGTTTAACAAGAAACAAGTTAACCAATACTAGGATAGGATTTGTGTTCTTAAGTTTGGCAAATTCCTTCTCCTGGTAAACCTTTTTTAATTCTTTTTACTATTTTTAACTATTTACAATTCAAGTAATTAAAATTTTATGTACAAAAATATTTCAAAATTTCATGACAAACAGGTTTGCGGATACTCAAATGCAATTTGTTTCTAAATTTAAAAAATTCAATCTCTAGGTAACAATTTTTCAATTGTTTTTTACTACTTTCTACTATTTACAATTTAAATAAATCATGTTTTTTTCATAAACATTGCTCAAAATTTCAGAAGAAACTTGTGCAAATTGTCAAAGGAATTATTGGTGTTATGAAATTTGAAAATTTTCTTCTTTTTGTGACACTTATTTAATTTTTTACTAATTTTTACTCTTTACAATTTAAATAATTGATATTTTATATATAAAAAATGCAAAAAAATTGACAAGTAACGAGTTGGCTAATACTAGGATAGGATTTTTGTTCTTAAATTTCACAAATTCCATCTCCTGGTAACAATTTTTTAATTATTTTTACTATTTTTAACTATTTACAATTCAAATAATTGAACTTCTATGTACAAAAAGATCTAAAAATTTCATAACAAACAGGTTGGCAGATACTCAAATGGGATTAGTTTTTGAAATTTATAAAATTCAATCTCTAGGTAACAAATTTTCAATGGTTTTTTACTACTTTCTACCATTTACAATTCAAATAATTCATGTTTTCTACATAAAAATTGCTCAAAATTTCATGAGAAACTTGTTGCAAATAGTCAAAGAGGATTATTGGTGTTATGAAATTTGAAAAGTTTCTTCTTTTTGTCACAGTTCTTTAATTTTTTACTAATTTCTACTATATACAAATTAAATAATTGATATTTTATATAAAAAATTGCAAAAAGTTTAACAAGAAACAAGTTAACCAATACTAGGATAGGATTTGTGTTCTTGAATTTGACAAATTCCATCTCCTGGTAACCCTTTTTTAATTCTTTTTACTATTTTTAACTATTTACAATTCAAGTAATTAAAATTTTATGTACAAAAAAATCTCAAAATTTCATAACAAACAGGCTCGCAGATACTCAAATGCAATTTGTTTCTAAATTTAAAAAATTCAATCTCTAGGTAACAAATTTTCAATGGTTTTTTACTACTCTCTACTATTTAAAATTTAAATAATTCATGTTTTCTACATAAAAATTGCTCAAAATTTCATGAGAAACTTGTTGGAAATAGTCAAAGAGGATTATTGGTGTTATGAAATTTGAAAATTTTCTTCTTTTTGTCACACTTCTTTAATTTTTTACTAATTCTTACTATATACAAATTAAATAATTGATATTTTATATAAAAAAATTACAAGAAGTTTAACACGAAACAAGTTAACCAATACTAGGATAGGATTTGTGTTCTTGAATTTGACAAATTCCATCTCCTGGTAACCCTTTTTTAATTCTTTTTACTATTTTTAACTATTTACATTTTAAGTAATTAAAATTTTATGTACAAAAAAATCTCAAAATTTCATAACAAACAGGCTCGCAGATACTCAAATGCAATTTGTTTCTAAATTTAAAAAATTCAATCTCTAGGTAACAATTTTTCAATTGTTTTTTACTACTTTCAACTATTTACAATTTTAATAAATCATGTTTTTTTCACAAAAATTGCTCAAAATTTCAGAAGAAACTTGTTGCAAATTGTCAAAGGGATTATTCGTGTTATGAAATTTGAAAATTTTCTTCTTTTTGTGACACTTTTTTAATGTTTTACTAATTCTTACTCTTTACAATTTAAATAATTGATATTTTATATATAAAAATTGCAAAAAATTTTACAAGTAACGAGTTGGCCAATACTAGCATAGGATTTGTGCTCTTAAATTTGACAAATTTCATCTCTTGGTATCAATTTTTTAATTCTTTTTACTATTTTTAACTATTTGCAATTCAAATAATTGAACTGATATGTACAAAAAGATCTCAAAATTTCATAACAAACAGGTTGGCAGATACTCAAATGGGATTAGTTTCTAAAATTTATAAAATTCAAACTCTAGGTAACAAATTTTCAATGGTTTTTTACTACTTTCTACTATTTACAATTTAAATAATTTATGTTTTCTACATAAAAATTGCTCAAAATTTCATGAGAAACTTGTTGCAAATAGTCAAAGAGGATTATTGGTGTTATGAAATTTGAAAGTTTTCTTCTTCTTGTAACACTTTTTTAATTTTTTACTAATTTTTAGTCTTTCCAATTTAAATAATTGATATTTTATATATAAAAATTGCAAAAAATTTCACAAGTAACGAGTTGGCCTATACTAGGACAGGATTTGTGTTCCTAAATTTTACAAATTCCATCTCCTGGTAACAATTTTTTAATTCTTTTTACTATTTTTAACTATTTACAATTCGAATAATTGAACTTATATGTACAAAAAGATCTCAAAATTTCATAACAAACAGGTTGACAGATACTCAAATGGGATTAGTTTCTAAAATTTATAAAGTTCAAACTCTAGGTAACAAATTTTCAATGGTTTTTTACTACTTTCTACTATTTACAATTTAAATAATTTATGTTTTCTACATAAAAATTGCTCAAAATTTCATGAGAAACTTGTTGCAAATAGTCAAAGAGGATTATTGGTGTTATGAAATTTGAACGTTTTCTTCTTGTTGTGACACTTTTTTAATTTTTTACTAATTTTTAGTCTTTCCAATTTAAATAATTGATATTTTATATATAAAAATTGCAAAAAATTTCACAAGTAACGAGTTGGCCTATACTAGGACAGGATTTGTGTTCCTAAATTTACAAATTCCATCTCCTGGTAACAATTTTTTAATTCTTTTTACTATTTTTAACTATTTACAATTCGAATAATTGAACTTATATGTACAAAAAGATCTCAAAATTTCATAACAAACAGGTTGGTAGATACTCAAATGGGATTAGTTTCTGAAATTTATAAAATTCAATCTCTAGGTAACAAATTTTCAATGGTTTTTTACTACTTTCTACTATTTACAATTTAAATAATTTATGTTTTCACATAAAAATTGCTCAAAATTTCATGAGAAACTTGTTGCAAAAAGTCAAAGAGAATTATTGGTGTTATGAAATTTGAAAATTTTCTTCTTTTTGGCACACTTCTTTAATTTTTTTACTGATTTTTACTATATACAAATTAAATAATTGATATTTTATATAAAAAAATTGCGAAAAGTTTAACAAGAAACAAGTTAACCAATACTAGGATAGGATTTGTGTTCTTGAATTTGACAAATTCCATCTCCTAGTAACCCTTTTTTAATTCTTTTTACTATTTTTAACTATTTACAATTCAAGTAATTAAAATTTTATGTACAAAAAGATCTCAAAATTTCATAACAAACAGGTTCGTGGATACTCAAATTCAATTTGTTTCTAAATTTAAAAAATTCAATTTGTAGGTAAAAATTTTTCAATTGTTTTTTACTACTTTCTACTATTTACAATTTAAATAAATCATGTTTTTTTCATAAAAATTACTCAAAATTTCAGAAGAAACTTATTGCAACTAGTCAAAGGGGATTAATGTGTTGGTATCGCGCAGCGGAATGTTTGAGCGTGCTGACAAACCCAAGAGGGGGGTGAATTGGTTTTTAAGTAATAAAATTAATACTTTAAAATTTTCCAAAATTTATCAATTAAATCAATAATTAATTTCTTTAAACACAATAATAGATGAAATAAAGAGATAGAGAAGAAGATTGAACACAAGTATTTATACTGGTTCGGATAAAAAGACCCTACGTCTAGTTATTAATCTCTCAAAAACGAGATTAACTAAATCCCTAACAAGTAACAGATTTACAATCAGATATTAAGAGTGTAAGGAAAGAAAACACCTCTCTTGAATCACACAAGAGATGAACACCTTTCTCTGAATCACACAGAGAACCTTGACCTTAGCTTTCCTAGCAACAGCAGCAGCACTCAATCTCCTAGAACACCTCTCAGTAAAAGTTATCGTTATACCCACACTAGGTTTTTCAAAGCTTCTATTGATAACACTCAGAGAAGTCTCTTGCAGTCACAACACTAGTACTCTAGCTTCTCAAAAAGCTAAGTGAGAAGTAACTCTGAGGTTCCTTTAAATAGGGGTTCCAGAAATTAGGTCAAAAAGTTGAACAGTCGCACCCAACTGACCAGTTATCACTAGTGACAATCGATTATTCCAGTGTGGTTTATGAAAAACAAATTTTTTGAGCAGATAATCGATTATCAGAGGTGATAATCGATTATTCCAATGCTTGCTTGAAAAGGAATTGGTTCAGCTCAGGATAATCGATTATTCTAAGTGATAATCGATTATCACTTTGATTTTTCGAGAAATACTAGAATTTTCTTTGTACAATACTGATTCTAACTAATCTAATTACATTTTACAAGATAGCTTTAAACATAACAACACATGGTCTTCATATTGACTACCGGATGGCTTTCAGTCTTCTTTTATCATCATCAAAATCTTGCTTCAGCATTTAGACTTGTATTGCTTTTGCCAACAATCTCCCCTTTTTTGATGATGATCAAAACAATATGTTTAAAGTATCTGCAATCAAAATATCTTACAAGTAGATTTGTTAGTAGCACTATTTGGTTTAAACGTTTAAACTTTTTCTCCCCCTGTTTTGATCATATGAAAAAAGTTTTAATGAGGAAGTTCCCCCTCAATTAGGCAATGGTAAAGAATAACAAGACAAATATACTTTTATTGAAAAAAAATAATAAAACTGGAAAACATATTACAATTGCAAAAAAATAGACTATGATGTAGACTTTTAAAAGTCTTGACTCATGTCATCATCTTCCTCATATTTATCAAATTTATGTTCTAAGTTAGAGATCCTAGAATCTAATCCTCTAATTAAGCCAGTGACTTCTTCATGTCTATGAGTGGAGAGAAGAAAGAATTCTTTAAGTCTCTGGTTGACATTTAAAATGTGATCCTCTAAAGAAGAAGATGAGCCACCAACACCACTGGATGATCCAATATTTGTGTCAACAGGATGAATAGGAGCAGTGGGAGGATTTTCTTCTTCTTCATTGTCCGAGGAAGGCATATCATCCTTGTGAATGTAGGTATTCCCAAAAGGAATAAACTTCATCTGCTTCAAGGAGTTTTCCGCAATTTTGTTGGCTGTAGTTGTCTTATGAGACTGTTCATCAGAGACATTTACCCCTTTATACTCACAAATACGAGAGATGAGCAACGAATACGGGAGAGGATATTGAGGCAATCTCTTGGCTTTGAGCATGGTGTCAAGAATGATGCTTGGCCAATAGATAGGAATGTGGTTGAGCATGGCATAGATGATCATAAGATCTGCTTCACTGCACTGTGCGTGGTTTGTACCACGTGGCCATAGAATCCAAATAATGAGATAGTGAAGTAGACGCTCATCGATTTTGAGAGGTCCGGCTAGCAATTGACGGCCTATTTCTTGATCTGGGCATCGCATAAAGGATCTATATGCAAAAATTTTGTTGAACCCTTCGATGCCAGCTGTGAGGATTGGGGATGTGCCATCATGAATGGGAAATTGTGCAACATTTTCCCAAATATCATCATCTAGAATAATGTTGACACCTTTCACCTTTGTGAACCCAACTCCATCTCTAAATTTTTAATTGAAGTAGAAGGCTCGTACCAAATCAGGGTAGTAGATGCCTTGCATCTCTGTGAAGAATTTCACACCTTGTTCACCCAGAAAATTTTGAATTGTGAAATGGCGATTTACAAACCATTGAGACTGGATGAATTTTGCAGTGATGAGGGGTTTGTCTTTCCACAATGTGATGAATTCAGATCTTCTTTCTTCATCCGAAATCCATCCTTCAATGGAAGCTGTTCGAGGTGCAGTTGAGGGTTGAGAGGCACGAGATGCAGTCCTTCTGCGTGTAGGAATCTTTCTACGAGAGGATTCAACCATGGTTGAGGTAAAGGAGAGGGAAGTTTTTGTGAGTTTTTGAGAAAATGAGAAAATGAGAAAATGAGAAAACTTTGAGTGTTGATGGAGAGAAAAGAGTGTTCTGGTGAGAAAAATGGCTCATATTTATAGAGAAGAGTCACCAACGGCCATATACACGCGTTTTGATGCAAATCTAGCCGTTGCAACGGCTAGTTTTTAAAATTATTTGGTCCAACAACGTGTAATAATCGATTATCCTAAGATGATAATCGATTATTGGTTCATGTTCTGGGCAAAATATGAATCCTGACGAGCTGATAATCGATTATCCTAAGTGATAATCGATTATTCCAGTGAGTTTTTGATTTTTGGCTCAAAATTAAGGATAATCGATTATTGCCCCAAATAATCGATTATTACAGAACATTTTTGAATTTTAAGGCTGAGAAGTTTAAGGATAATCGATTATGTCTCCAGATAATCGATTATTCCAGAATGTTTTGGGAATTTTTAAGAGTGTCTGATAATCGATTATTGACACTTATAATCGATTATTGACGCTATTTTTCAGATTTTTTAAGGATTTTGAGTTTTTGACAATTTAAGAGATCTCTAATATGCCTAAGTCTCTTCTTAGTTCATAAAATCTATCTTTAGCTAAAGGTTTGGTAAAGATATCAGCTAATTGATGCTTTGTATCTACGTATTTTATCTCACAATTTCCTTTATTAATGTGATCTCTTAGGAAATGATGCCTTATTTAAATGTTCTTTGTCCTAGAGTGCATTATGGGATTTTTGGTTAAATTAATAGCACTGGTATTATCACATTTCAGAGGTATGTGATTTAGAAAGATATTATAATCTTCTAGTTATTGTTTCATCCAAAGAATTTGAGCACAACAGTTTCCAGCTGCTATGTATTCAGCCTCTGTAGTTGACAAAGCCATACAAGCTTGTTTCTTCGAGTGCCAAGAGACTGATGAACTACCTAGGAGGTGATAGGTACCACTGGTACTTTTTCTATCTATTTTACCGCCACCATAATCAGCATCTGAATAGCCTATCAAATTAGGAGATGCTCCTGAAGGATACCAAAGTCCAAAACATGCAGTTCCTTTAAAGTATTTTAAAATTCTTTTTACTGCAGTAAGATGTGATTCTTTTGGATTGGCTTGAAATCGAGCACACACACATACAAAATGCATAATATCAGGCCTACTTGCAGTAAGATACAACAAAGAACCTATCATGCCTCTAAACATAGTTTGATTTACCTCTATTCCTGATTCATCTTTGTCTAAGTAGCAGGAGGTTCCCATAGGAGTACTTGCTTCCTTAGCAGTATCCATTCCAAATTTCTTAAGTACTTCTTTACAGTACTTAGATTGAGAAATGAAAGTTCCATTTTCCATTTGCTTAATTTGAAGACCCAAAAAGAATGTCAATTCTCCCATCATTGACATTTCAAACTCTCCCTGCATTATGCTTGCAAAGCCTTTACATAGTGAACTATCAGTAGACCCAAATATTATGTCATCTACATAAATCTGAACTAGCAAAATATGCTCATTTACTAATAAACAGAGTTAAATCAATTTTACCTCTTTCAAAATCATTTTCTAGCAAAAATGTACTTAATCGTTCATACCAAGATCTAGGTGCTTGTTTTAATCCATACAATGCTTTTTTTAATTTATAAATGTGATTAGGAAACTTATAGTCTTCAAAGCCAGGTGGTTGTTCAACATACACATTTTCTTTTATAAATCCATTTAAAAAAGCACTTTTGACATCCATCTGATATAATTTAAATTTCATGAGAGAAGCATAGGCAAGAAGTAAACGTATAGCTTCTAACCCGACAACTGGAGCATAAGTCTCATCATAGTCTATACCTTCTTCTTGTCTGTATCCCTTTGCTACAAGTCTGGCTTTGTTTTTAGTGATGTTTCCATCCTCATCCAGCTTGTTTCTGAACACCTATTTTGTTCCTATGACTTGGTGTGAATCATCCCTAGGAATGAGTTCCCAAACTTCATTCCTTTCAAATTGATTCAGCTCTTCTTGCATTGCTATGCACCATTGATCATCTTGAAGAGCTTTGTCTACACTTTTGGGTTCTATCTGTGAAACAAAGGCAACAGTCATACAAAAATTTGACATATTTCTAGTAACTACTCCCTTTGATATATCTCCAATGACATTTTCTAGAGATAATCCTCTAGGTGATTTCCAGCTTTTGGCAAGATCTTCAGGTTCAGTCAGTGGATTTTCATTTAGATATATCTCATCAAGGGCTTCTTTGAAATATTCTTCATCACCTGCATTTGTTTTATTTGACTCAAGAGGGTTCTCCTCAAGGTCCACAATTTCATCAAAAACAACATGCACAGATTCTTCCATATTCAAGGTTCTTCTATTAAAAATCCTGTAGGCTTTACTAGTTAATGAATATCCTAAGAAAATAGCTTCATCAGCTTTAGAATCAAATTTACCGAAATTTTCTTTTTCGTTATTTAGAACAAAGCATTTGCATCCAAATATTTTTAAATGTGCTACATTAGGCTTTCTTCCTTTAAACAATTCATAGGGGGTAACTTTTAAAATTGGTCTAATGAGCATTCTATTTAATACATAACAAGCTGTGCTCACAACATTAGCCCAAAAATATTTAGGCACATCATATTCGTTCAACATTGTGCGAGCTAATTCTTCTAAAGATCTATTTTTCCTTTCTACAACTCCATTTTGTTGAGGAGTTCTAGGTGCAGAAAAATTATGCATAATTCCGTTTTCTTCACAAAAGTTTTCAAATAATTCATTTTGAGATTCTCCACCATGATCACTTCTTAAAACTTTAATTTTCAAATCTTTTTCATTTTGAACTGCTTTTGCAAACTTTTTAAAAGCTTTAAATGCCTCACTTTTTAGTGTGAGAAAGAAAGTCCATGTATATCGTGAGTAATCATCAACAATAACAAAAGCATAATAATTTCCTCCAAAGCTTTTTGTCCTTGAAGGACCAAACAAATCCATATGCAAAAGTTCTAAAGGTTTTGATGTAGAAATCACATTTTTTGAATGAAATGAAGATTTTACTTGTTTTCCTTTTTGACATGCATCACATAGTTTATCTTTTTCAAACTTTATTTTAGGCAATCCAATTACTAATTCTTTAGAAATCAGTTTGTTTAATTGTTGCATGTTAATATGAGTAGCTCGTTTATGCCATAACCAGGGATTTTCTTCTTTAACAACCAAACAAGTTATATCACTAGATGATGCATTATCAAGATCAATCAAGTAAATATTATTGTGTCTCATACCTTTTAAAACTATGATTATGAGCATGCTTGGTCTTATTTGGGTTTTTCTTGATTTTAAACTTTTCACAGTTTTTATTTTCTAAAGCATCTTCAAGATGTTTTTCCAAAATACATATATCAAACATGTAACTTTTACATGAAGCACATTCATCAGTTTCTTTATTTTCTAAATTTGAAATTTTGTTTTTCAAAAATTCTTCTTCTTCAAGAGATTTTTCGAATTTACTTTGTAAATCTTTAAAATCAGATTTTAACTTTTTATGAGCAGTATCCAATTTACTAGATTTAATAAGTAATTATTGAAAAGCATCATACAAATCATCATAGTCATTTTCATAGTAAGTAGAATTTACCTCACTGTTAGAATCATCATGATTAGCCATCAAACGTAGATTTGCTTCTTCAGTTTCAGAATCACTAGAATTTGATGAGCTTGAGGCATTGTCTTCCCAAGCTATGTATGCTTTCTTTTTGAAGAATTTTCTACCCTTCTTTTCTTCACTTTTCTTTGAATTTGGGCAGTCAGCTTTGATGTGTCCAGAATCTCCACATCCGTAGCATTTGAAATTTGAGGATGATCCTTGATTATCCTTCTTGTTGCTCTTGAATTAATTTTTACCTTTGGCCTTCATGAATTTTGTAAATTTCTTAATCATAAGACTAAGATTTTCATCGTCATCCGAATCTTCTTCTTCTTTTTGCCTTTTGCCTTTAATCACCTCGGTTTTAAAGGCTATGTTCTTCTTTCTTCCAATATCTTCTTCATCATTTAATCTGCCTAGTTCAAGCTCATGTTCTCTCAGCTTTCCAAACAGAGCCGCCATTGGCATTGTCGCAAGGTTTTGTGACTCCGTGATGGCACCTTCGGCTGCCAAGTCCTGTTCAAGGATTTAAGAACTTTTATATTTAATTCATTAGTGTCAAAAGTTTTACCTAGACTTGTGAGATGATTGACGATATGTGTGAATCGTTTCTGCACATCGTATATAGTTTCTCCTTGCTACACCCGAAACATTTCGTATTCTTGGATCAAGGAGTTCTTGCATGCTCTTTTCACATCGTCTGTTCCTTCATGGTTTACACGCAATATTTCCCACATTTCTTGTGCACTGGTGCATATTGAGATCCTGTAAAACTCATCTAGGGTTAAAGCAGATGAAATTATATTTTAGCTTTTACATCATATTGGGCTCGTCTATTTTCGTCTGCTGTCCATTGCCAAAATGGCTTTGGTTCCTGCACATCATTTACAATATTAACAGGAACAAATGGACCATTTAAAACAGCATCCCAAATACCTCTATCAACAGATTCCAGAAAAATTTGCATTCTAACTTTCCAGAAAGGATAATTTTCACCAGTAAATAGAGGACGTCTGTTGATAGACGCATCCTCAGCAATGCTTTGATTTTGTCCAACCATTTTCGAAAATTTTGAATAACTATCAAAGCAAGCTCTGATACCAATTGTTGGTATCGTGCAGCGGAATGTTTGAGCGTGCGGACAAAACCAAGAAGGGGGTGAATTGGTTTTTAAGTAATAAAATTAATACTTTAAAATTTTTCCAAAATTTATCAATTAAATCAATAATTAATTTCTTTAAACACAATAATAGATGAAATAAAGAGATAGAGAAGAAGATTGAACACAAGTATTTATACTGGTTGGGATCAAAAGACCCTACGTCCAGTTGTTAATCTCTCAAAAACGAGATTAACTAAATCACTAACAAGTAACAGATTTACAATCAGATATTAAGAGTGTAAGGAAAGAAAACACCTCTCTTGAATCACACAAGAGATGAACACCTTTCTCTGAATCACACAAAGAACCTTAACCTTAGCTTTCCTAGCAACAACAGCAGCACTCAATCTCCTAGAACACCTTTCAGGAAAAGTTATCGCTCTACCCACACTAGGTTTTTCAAAGCTTCTATTGAGAACACTCAGAGAACTCTCTTAATGTCACAGCACTAGTACTCTAGTTTCTAAAAAAGGTAAGTGAGAAGTAACTCTGAGGTTCCTTTAAATCAGGGTTCCAGAAATTAGGTCAAAAAGTTGAACAGTCACGCCCAACTGACCAGGATAATCGATTATCACTAATGATAATCGATTATTCAAGTGGGGTTTATGAAAAACAATTTTTTTGAGCAGATAATCATTATCAGAGGTGATAATCGATTATTCCAGTGCTTTCTTGAAAATGAATTGGTTCAGCTCAGGATAATCTATTATTCTAAGTGATAATCGATTATCACTTTGATTTTTCGAGAAATACCATAATTTTCTTTGTACAATACTAATTCTAACTAATCTAATTACATTTTACAATATAGCTTTAAACATAACAACATATGGTCTTCATATTGACTTCCGGATGGCTTTCAGGCTTCTTTATCATCATCAAAATCTTACTTCAGCATTTAGACTTGTATTGCTTTTGCCAACATAATGGTGTTACGAAATTTAAAAATTTTCTTATTTTTGTGACACTTTTTTATTTTTTACTAATTTTTACTATTTACAATTTAAATAATTGATATTTTATATATAAAAATTGAAAAAAAAAAATTCACAAAAAACGAGTTGGCCATTACTAGGATAGGATTTGTGTTCTTAAATTTGACAAATTCCATCTCCTGGTAAGACTTTTTTAATTCTTTTTACTATTTTTAACTATTTACAATTCAAATAATTGAAATTGAATGTACCAAAAAATCTCAATATTTCATAACAAACAGGTTGGCGAATTCTCAAATGGGATTAGTTTCTGAAATTTAAAAAATAAATTTCTAGGTAAAAAATATTCAATTTATTTTACTACTTTCTACTATTTACAATTTAAATAATTCATGTTTTCTACATACAAATTGGTCAAAGTTTGATAAGAAACTTGTTGCAAATACTCAAAGGTGATTAATGGTGTTACGAAATTTAAAAATCTTCTTCTTTTTCTGACCCTTGTTTAATTTTTTACTAATTTTTACTATTTACAATTTAAATAATTTATATTTTATATATAAAAATTGCAAAAAATTTTACGAGAAACGAGTTGGCCAATACTAGGATAGAATTTGAGTTCTTAAATTTGACAAATTCCATCTCCTGGTAAGACTTTTTTCATTCTTTTTACTATTTTTAACTATTTGCAATTCAAATAATTGAAATTGAATGTACCAAAAAATCTCAATATTTCATAACAAACAGGTTGGCGAATTCTCAAATGGGATTAGTTTCTGAAATTTAAAAAATAAATTTCTAGGTAAAAATTTTTCAATTTATTTTACTACTTTCTACTATTTACAATTTAATTAATTCATGTTTTCTACATACAAATTGGTCAAAGTTTGATAAGAAACTTGTTGCAAATAGTCAAAGGGGATTAATGGTGTTACGAAATTTGAAAATTTTCTTGTTTTTGTGACACTTGTTTAACTTTTTACTAATTTTTACTATTTATAATTTAAATAATTGATATTTTATATATAAAAATTGCAAAAATTTAACAAGAAACAAGTTGGCCAATACCAGGATAAGATTTGTGTTCTTAAATTTGACAAGTTCCACCTCCTGTAAAACTTTTTTTTAATTCTTTTTACTATATTTAACTATTTACAATTCAAAAAATTGCAATTTTATGTACAAAAAGAACTCAAAATTTCGTAACAAACATGTTGGCGGATACTCAAATGGGATTAGTTTCTGAAATTTAAAAAATTCAATCTCTAGGTAACCATTTTCAATTGTTTTTTACTATTTTCTATTATTTACGATTTAAATAATTCATGTTTTCTACATAAAAATTGCTCAAAATTTCATGAGAAACTTGTTCCAAATAGTCAACTAGGATTAATGGTGTAATGAAATTTGAATATTTTCTTCCTTTTGTGACACTTCTTTAATTTTTTACTAATTTTTACTATTTACAAATTAAATAATTGATATTTTATATAAAAAAATTGCAAAAAATTTAACAAGAAACAAGTTAACCAATACTAGGATAGGATTTGTGTTCTTGAATTTCACAAATTTCATCTCCTGGTAACCCTTTTTTAATTCTTTTTACTATTTTTATCTATTTACAATTCAAGTAATTCAAATTTTATGTACAAAAATATCTCAAAATTTCATAACAAACAGGTTCGCGGATACTCAAATGCAATTTGTTTCTAAATTTAAAAAATTCAAACTCTAGGTAACAATTTTTCAATTGATTTTTACTACTTTCTACAATTTACAATTTAAATAAATCATATTTTTTTCATAAAAATTGCTCAAAATTTCAGAAGAAACTTGGTGCAAATTGTCAAAGGCATTATTGGTGTTATGAAATTTGAAAATTTTCTTCTTTTTGTGACACTTTTGTAATTTTTTACTAATTTTACTCTTTACAATTTAAATAATTGATATTTTATATATAAAAATTGAAAAAAAATTCACAAGTAACGAGTTAGCGAATACAAGAATAGCATTTTTGTTCTTAAATTTGGCAAATTCCATCTCCTGGTAACAATATTTTAATTCTTTTTACTATTTTTCACTATTTACAATTCAAATAGTTGAACTTATATGTACAAAAAGATCTCAAAATTTCATAACAAATAGGTTGACAGATACTCAAATGGGATTAGTTTCTGAAATTTATAAAATTCAATCTCTAGGTAACAAATTTTCAATGGTTTTTTACTACTTTCTACTATTTACAATTTAAATAATTCATGTTTTCCACATAAAAATTGCTCAAAATTTCATGAGAAACTTGTTGCAAATAGTCAAAGAGGATTATTGGTGTTATGAAAATTTAAAATTTTCTTCTTTTTGTCACACTTCTTTAATTTTTTACTAATTTTTACTATATACAAATTAAATAATTGATATTTTATATATAAAAATTGCAAAAAATTTTACGAGAAACGACTTGGTCAATACTAGGACAGGATTTGTGTTCTTAAAATTTGACAAATTTCATCTCCTGGTAAGACTTTTTTAATTCTTTTTACTATTTTTAACTATTTACAATTCGAGTAATTAAAATTTTATGTACAAAAATATCTCAAAATTTCAGAACAAACAGGTTCGCGGATACTCAATTGTAATTTGTTTCTAAGTTTAAAAAATTCAATCTCTAGGTAACAGTTTTTTAATTCCTTTTTCTACTTTCTACTATTTACAATCTAATTAATTCATGTTTTCTACATACAAATTGGTCAAAGTTTGATAAGAAACTTGTTGCAAATAGTCAAAGGGGATTAATGGTGTTACGAAATTTGAAAATTTTCTTGTTTTTGTGACACTTGTTTAACTTTTTACTAATTTTTACTATTTATAATTTAAATAATTGATATTTTATATATAAAAATTGCAAAAATTTAACAAGAAACAAGTTGGCCAATACCAGGATAAGATTTGTGTTCTTAAATTTGACAAGTTCCACCTCCTGTAAAACTTTTTTTAATTCTTTTTACTATATTTAACTATTTACAATTCAAAAAATTGCAATTTTATGTACAAAAAGAACTCAAAATTTCGTAACAAACATGTTGGCGGATACTCAAATGGGATTAGTTTCTGAAATTTAAAAAATTCAATCTCTAGGTAACCATTTTCAATTGTTTTTTACTATTTTCTATTATTTACGATTTAAATAATTCATGTTTTCTACATAAAAATTGCTCAAAATTTCATGAGAAACTTGTTCCAAATAGTCAACGAGGATTAATGGTGTAATGAAATTTGAATATTTTCTTCCTTTTGTGACACTTCTTTAATTTTTTACTAATTTTTACTATTTACAAATTAAATAATTGATATTTTATATAAAAAAATTGCAAAAAATTTAATAAGAAACAAGTTAACCAATACTAGGATAGGATTTGTGTTCTTGAATTTCACAAATTTCATCTCCTGGTAACCCTTTTTTAATTCTTTTTACTATTTTTATCTATTTACAATTCAAGTAATTCAAATTTTATGTACAAAAATATCTCAAAATTTCATAACAAACAGGTTCGCGGATACTCAAATGCAATTTGTTTCTAAATTTAAAAAATTCAAACTCTAGGTAACAATTTTTCAATTGATTTTTACTACTTTCTACAATTTACAATTTAAATAAATCATATTTTTTTCATAAAAATTGCTCAAAATTTCAGAAGAAACTTGGTGCAAATTGTCAAAGGCATTATTGGTGTTATGAAATTTGAAAATTTTCTTCTTTTTGTGACACTTTTGTAATTTTTTACTAATTTTACTCTTTACAATTTAAATAATTGATATTTTATATATAAAAATTGAAAAAAAATTCACAAGTAACGAGTTGGAGAATACAAGAATAGCATTTTTGTTCTTAAATTTGGCAAATTCCATCTCCTGGTAACAATATTTTAATTCTTTTTACTATTTTTCACTATTTACAATTCAAATAGTTGAACTTATATGTACAAAAAGATCTCAAAATTTCATAACAAACAGGTTGACAGATTTCATCTCCTGGTAAGACTTTTTTAATTCTTTTTACTATTTTTAACTATTTACAATTCGAGTAATTAAAATTTTATGTACAAAAATATCTCAAAATTTCAGAACAAACAGGTTCGCGGATACTCAATTGTAATTTGTTTCTAAGTTTAAAAAATTCAATCTCTAGGTAACAGTTTTTTAATTCCTCTTACTACTTTCTACTATTTACAATTTAAATAATTCATGTTTACTTCATAAAAATTGCTCAAAATTTTAGAAGAAACGTGTTGCAAATTGTCAAAAGGATTATTGGTGTCATGAAATTTGAAAATTTTCTTCTTTTTGTGACACCTTTTTAATTTTTTACTAATTTTTACCTTTTACAATTTAAATAACTGATATTTTATATATAAAAATTGCTAAAAATTTCACAAGTAACAAGTTGGCAATTACTAGGATAGGATTTTTGTTATTAAATTTGACAAATTCCATCTCCTGGTAACAATTTTTTAATTCTTTTTACTATTTTTAACTATTTACAATTCAAATAATTGAACTTATATGTACAAAAAGATCTCAAATTTTCATAATAAACATGTTGGCAGATACTCAAATGGGATTAGTGTCTGAAATTTATAAAATTCAATCTCTAGGTAACAAATTTTCAATTGTTTTTTACTACTTTCTACTATTTACAATTTAAATAATTCATGTTTTCCACATAAAAATTGCTCAAAATTTCATGAGAAACTTGTTGCAAATAGTCAAAGAGGATTATTGGTGTTATGAAAATTTAAAATTTTCTTCTTTTTGTCACACTTCTTTATTTTTTTATTAATTTTTACTATATACAAATTAAATAATTGATATTTTATATAAAAAAATTGCAAAAAGTTTAACAAGAAACAAATTAACTAATGCTAGGATAGGATTTATGTTCTTGAATTTGACAAATTCCATCTCCTGGTAACCCTTTTTTTAATTCTTTTTACTATTTTTAACTATTTACAATTCAAGTAATTAAACTTTTATGTACAAAAAGTTCTCAAAATTTCATAACAAACAAGTTCGTGGATACTCAAATGCAATTTGTTTCTAAATTTAAAAAATTCAATCTCTAGATAACAATCTTTCAATTGTTTTTTACTACTTTGTACTATTTACAATTTAAATAAATCATGTTTTTTTCATTAAATTTGCTCAAAATTTCAGAAGAAACTTGTTGCAAATTGTCAAAGGGATTATTGGTGTTATGAAATTTGAAAATTTTCTTCTTTTTGTCACACTTCTTTATTTTTTTATTAATTTTTACTATATACAAATTAAATAATTGATATTTTATATAAAAAAATTGCAAAAAGTTTAACAAGAAACAAATTAACCAATACTAGGATAGGATTTGTGTTCTTGAATTTGACAAATTCCATCTCCTGGTAACCCTTTTTTTAATTCTTTTTACTATTTTTAACTATTTACAATTCAAGTAATTAAACTTTTATGTACAAAAAGTTCTCAAAATTTCATAACAAACAAGTTCGTGGATACTCAAATGCAATTTGTTTCTAAATTTAAAAAATTCAATCTCTAGGTAACAATCTTTCAATTGTTTTTTACTACTTTGTACTATTTACAATTTAAATAAATCATGTTTTTTTCATTAAAATTGCTCAAAATTTCAGAAGAAACTTGTTGCAAATTGTCAAAGGGATTATTGGTGTTATGAAATTTGAAAATTTTCTTCTTTTTGTGAAACTTTTTTAATTTTTTACAAATTTTAACTCTTTACAATTTAAATAATTGATATTTTATATATAAAAATTGCTAAAAATTTTGCAAGTAACGAGTTGGCCAATACTAGGATAGGCTTTGTGTTCTTAAATTTGACAAATTCCATCTCCCAGTAAAATTTTTTAATTCTTTTTACTATTGTTAACTATTTACAATTCAAATAGTTGAACTTATATGTACAAAAAGATCTCAAAATTTCATAACAAACAGGTTGGCAGATACTCAAATGGGATTAGTTTCTGAAATTTATAAAATTCAATCTCTAGGTAACAAATTTTCAATGGTTTTATACTACTTTCTACTATTTACAATTTAAATAATTCATGTTTTGTACATAAAAATTGCTCAAAATTTCATGAGAAACTTGTTGCAGATAGTCAAAGAGGATTATTGGTGTTATGATATTTGAAAATTTTCTTCTTTTTGTCACACTTTTTGCATAACAAACAGGTTCGTAATACTCAAATGCAATTTGTTTCTAAATTTGAAAAATTCAATCTCTAGGTAACAATTTTTCAATTCCTTTTTACTACTTTCTACTATTTACAATTTAAATAAATCATGTTTTTTTCATAAAAATTGCTCAAAATTTAAGAAGAAACTTGTTGCAAATTGTCAAAGGGATTATTGGTGTTATGAAATTTGAAAATTTTCTTCTTTTTGTGACACTTTTTTAATTTTTTACTAATTTTACCTCTTTACAATCTAATTAATTGATATTTTATATATAAAAATTGCTAAAAATTTCGCAAGTACGAGTTGGCCAATACTAGGATAGGATTTGTGTTCTTAAATTTGACAAATTCCATCTCCTGGTAACCCTTTTTTAATTCTTTTTACTATTTTTAACTATTTACAATTCAAATAATTGATGTTTTATGTACAAAAAGATCTCAAAATTTCATAACAAACAGGTTCGTGGATACTCAAATTCAATTTGTTTCTCACTTTAAGAAATTCAATCTCTAGGTAACAATTTTTCAATTATTTTTTACTACTTTCTACTATTTACAATTTAAATAAATCATGTTTTTTTCATAAAAATTGCCCAAAATTTCAGAAGAAACTTGCTGCAAATTGTCAAAGGGATTATTGGTGTTATGAAATTTGAAAATTTTCTTCTTTTTGTGACACTTTTGTAATTTTTTACTAATTGGCCAATACAAAAATAACGAGTAACGAGTTGGAAAAAAAATTGCAAAAAATAACATTTTTGTTCTTAAATTTGACAAATCCCATCTCCTGGTAACAATTTTTTAATTACTTTTACTATTTTTAACTATTTACAATTCAAATAATTGAACTTTTATGTACAAAAAGATCTCAAAATTCCATAACAAACAGGTTGGCAGATACTCAAATGGGATTAGTTTCTGAAATTTATAAAATTCAATATCTAGGTAACAAATTTTTCAATTGTTTTTTAATACTTTCTAGTATTGACAATTTAAAAAATTCATGTTTGCTACATAAAAATTGCTCAAAATTTCATGAGAAACTTGTTGCAAATAGTCAAAGAGGATTGTTGGTGTTATCTATCTACTTAAAAACTAAGAAAACAAACTACTAGGGATATTACCCTAAAACCCCTATCTGATTAGCTGACACGTGTCCAATAATTAAGTTTTTTCGTCATTTTGGTGCCCTTTAAGAAGGGTTGAAGCAGCTGAAGACGTAATTACATTTTTGTCCCCGTTTTCTGCTCCGTAGTGTATTTGGGTTTCGTTATTTCGTAATTTTGCAAAGTTTTAAATGCATCTGACCGAGACTTTTGAAATGCTTTTTAAATAGCGCGAATATTGTACATGATTTGATTGGATTTCTTTTCGAAGTCAGAAAATTGGGAAGGATTCTTACCGAAGACTCAGGCGGATTAAAATTTTTGAAATGGCTTTCTGAAATTTGAGATTAAACCAGAAACGTTACCTCCTTCCTCTCCCACTGAACTTCCTTAAACCCTAGCAAACCATTTTTTGATTCGGGAAACCAAAACACCTTTTGCTTTCGTATATCAATTTTTCTCCTTCATTTTCCATGCTTTATCAAATTTCTTTGCTTTCTATTAATTCTTCAAATCCTCACAAATCTCTGTTAAATTTTATTTGCTTTCTGTTACTCTAGCAAACCCTTACGAAATTTTATAAATTTATTTGCTTTATGTGATTCCATCAAATTACAATCTTTGTTTGAAGTTTTTATTTATTTTGGTGTATCAGTTCTTTGGCATAGGACGTGGTGGCTGGCATAGAAGTTGCATGGAAGTTGCATTAGTGAGTTTTCATTTTTGTCTTATGGGTTCTAAAGTTTCAATTTTTTCATTATTCTTATTATCATTTTGTCTTTATTCAACTTGCCGTTTGGTTTGATCAATGTTTCCCATTTTTTTATGGTTTCGCAGTATTTTCGTCTTTCCTGCTCACTTCATCTTCTTCCTAATAACATTTCTTTTGGATTATTCATGCTTATGGTTGACGAGTTGGGTAAGTTTTGTGGTTATTTGTAGATTCGGGTTAGTGTGATGTATATATAAAGGTCAGCCTTGCAACTCATTTGTTCCTGTTCCTTTTCAGATTTGCAGCAAATGGGCAAGAAAAAGTTAATGCCTTTCCTCTTCGTACCTTTCTTCCACTTTCCATTTCTTTTTTAGTTTCAGTTTCTAATAACTGTTCTCACATGTACAGGTCTGATTCAAAGTCCAACCTCAGCTTCGAGAAGAACCTCCAATTTTATTCCAATATGTTCCCGGATTAATTTCTGAATGTTTTTTCTACTTTGTTTTAACAATACAGCAAAAATATTTAATAAGTTTATTGAGAAAATTAAATAAAATGTTAAGTATTGTTCTATCTGTTTGCTTGTGTTTGACTGTGAAGTTTTATCGAGGGTGGTGGTACTACATGTCAATTTCTGCTCTAAGTTTCAACCCTTATGATCAACCACTGTAGATCTGAAGAGTTTCTCATCCCAGTAAAGGTCAGCCTTACAAAATCAATTGATGTTAAAGGTGAAAACTTTAGTTAAATGAAATGGGAATTTCTCTTTGTGCACATTTGTTTGAATTTTAATTATGTATTACTTGGATATTAGATAAAATTTGTTCTGTAGGATGGCCTTTAAGACATTCTGAATCTGCACTTGAATTTAAATTTTTGTTTTCTGTGTTAAATACTTAATTGATGTCCTTTGTTTTCATATTTTTTTGTTTTACCGTGGTTAAGTTTTTTTTTTTTTTTGTGATTTTTTGGGGTTTCAAGTTGCTAACTTTTATGTTTTTGGTTTGATTTTTTGAAATTTAGTTGGAGAACCCCAGTGGAAAGATTATGGAGTTGCAGTTCAATATTGTGAGAAAGTTAGAGGTTATCGGGATGGTAAATAGGAAGTACAATCACTTCCTTTGTCCAAAGATCCCTATTATTACTTCTTCCTTCCGTTTCCCTCGAAAAGTTGTCCACTTTCAATTATTCCTTTGCCAATTTCTCTTATTTTTTTCATTCAACTATCTTCTGCGGGTTTTAATTTTGAAGTGTTTCTTTTGGCAATTTCTACATATCGTTTGTCATTGTCTTTGTCAATTGTTTTTTTGTTTTTAAAGAGAAATTCTTATTTTGTGATTTCTCAAAAGTTGTTATGGCTTTACATTCCAAATTGTTAAATGGGTGGATTGGGATCAATGTTGGATCTATTGATATCTACTGTTGTTTTATTAAATTATTGTCATCGTGATTGTGTGGTTTAGTTAAATATTTATTTTGTGGCTAATATTGGTTTATGAAGGATTATCCAATGCGCTCTATGAATTATGGATTGTCGATTCGGAATCCAAGAAGAAATGAATGCTCAATCAAGTGCTACTGTCCATTTTTTCTCATATATTATCCAATGTTATTGTTGTAGTCAAAATTGCAGGTCCTGAACTTTTGAATGCTTTCTGTCTTAGACTTTGATTCATGATTTTTATATTTCCTTTGAATTAAACTTTTTGTACTGTGATACTTGTATTTACAGCAAGGGATCTAAGTCTGAGGCTTTGATGAATTGTGTTGGTTGTTAAGGAATTGTTTTGAAGGTTTCTATAATAACATGGAGCAAGTAATGTAACTCTTCTTTTATGGTTCTCTTAAATGTGTTATGGTTTTGTTTTTTTATTCATGTTTAAATGCGATAGGAACTTGGAGCCAGTAGTGTAACTCCTTTTATTATAGATAATGACACAGATGCTAACAATTCATACATGTTGTTTCAGGCTTCACCAAAACTCAGGGAAGATAAAGTCAGACAGTGTGTTCATACAAGATTGGGAGGAGAATATCCACCTTTCACAATTTACTTTATTTTTCCTTTTTCTTGCTAAATGTCCTTGAAAATATTATATTGCTTATATCTTTGAAACGATATGTATATGAATTGGAAAACTATGCAATGTAACTCAGTAGAGGTAGCATTATAATTCTATATTTTGTTTAGGTAGTAAATTCTAGATATGCAAAAGACCAAAATTTGAATCTAAAATGTTGTATACCTTTTGGATGTATTCATTAGTTTTAGTTTAGCAATTTGAAGACAATATTTGTATGTTGTTTATGATCTCAATTTCAGTACATATAAAGGTATTAATTAAGGCTGAGAAAATTTGACAAATTTTAGTGTAGGAATCGTACCTATATTTTTTCCTAAGAATATTAAAAGGAACTACATATACTAGGACAATAAAAGATCAATTTTAAAAAAGAAAAATATTCATGGATAACATGATACTTAGTTTCAGATGGTTGTTGTTGCTGCAACTTGTGTTCAATACGAAGTTGATTACAGACCAAACATGAGTGTTGTAGTCAAAGCTATTCAACCTTTGTTGGGTACTTGATATATTCAAACTTCTGATCACACAATTATAATTTCAGTTATTCTCCAATATGGAAAAGAATTATAGTGATGTTGTAAAACTTTATGTATTTTGTGTACATAAGTGGAATCATATGTGGTTTAACAAAAAGAGAGAAAGATAAAATAGGAGGACTAAGGAGGATGACATATTCTGATTGCATTTTTACTGTACAAAAAGAGAATATGGAACTATGTATAGCTTTTTATAGCAATTTAAATCATACTGAAGAAAAAAAATAAGTGTAATAGTATCACAATTATTTATTTAAACAATAATCAAATTTATATAACTTAAAATTAAATCTTTAATCTCACAAAAAATATCATTGTTTCTTTTAAAATAATTTAAGATAAATATACAAAATAAAATGTTGTTATAAATAAAAGATTCAATTTAGTAATGATTTGTACACAAATCGAAAATGATTTATACAATCAATGATGATATTATTTGTCTTTAAATATTTTTTATTAATTACTAATTAATCTCATTAATTGTTTTTAACTTTTTAACTATGAAAGGATTGTTTTTTTGTTTCATACATTTTGAAATCTTTTCAATTTATACATTTAAAATTAATAATTATATGATTCATTTTTAGAAATTTTTTATTAATTAGATGATTTTATTAATTATTTTAAATTCTTTTAATTATGGATGAAGTTTTGGATTGATAATCGATAATATTATTATAATTATTATTAATTTTGTTATTATTATTTGAATCAATAAATATATATTTTTAAATTATTATTTCATTTATTATTCAACAAGTTTTGAATTAATATTTATTAAAAATATTTATTACATTTTATTATTTTCCGTTACAAAAGTCAATTTTAATATTAATTTATTTTTTTAATTAGAGTGGAGACACATTGTTTTAATCGTAGTGATTATATTTGATTTTAAAAAAAATCAATAATTAATTCACATCCTTTCCTTAATTTGTAATATATTTATCAGTACCTATGATGCACAGATAAGATACCTGTATCGGATACGACACGTATTCGATACGTCGGTACGTTTATTTATAACATAATAGGATACAATACGTGATAGATACGTAATATATGAATATTGAAAATTTCACAATAATTCATACAAACATAATAAATATACGATTGTTAATGTGTAAATCCAAATTTCCTAATTAGAGACCAATTATTTTGGTAGCCAAATCCTGATAGCTTATTTTAGTGACAAATTTAAAAAACCAATTCATAATTGAAACTATTTTAATTATCAATTAGAAACCAATTATAATTTTTTGGAATTATTTTTTGCTATCAAATTGGTCACTGTATAATGACTAATTATTTTTTGTTACTAAAATTGGTCATTATTCAAAAGTTTTATTGTAGGGTAATGCGATTTTATAAATTAAATACTTCATTGATAATTATTGTTAAAGTATTCTAAAGTATCAGATACGATACGTGTCCGACACGAATACGTGATCAAAGTTGAAGTATCGGTGCATCATAAATCACTACTATTGTTTATATTATACTTTTATTCAATAATTATATTTTATTTTAATTTCATTAATTATTTTATATTTTTTTAAATTCCTCTTTACATAATTATTTATCATTTTAAATTTTCTATATTTGTTAATTTTTCTAACACCAATTATGTTACAAACGTCTGATTAATTTTTCAACAACTTAACAAATAATTATAAAAAGTGAACAATCAACCTACTTAATTCTCTTGCACAATAACTAAATATCTTATACTAATATACATATATATATATATATATATATATATATATATATATATATATATATATAACAAATCTAAAACATACCTACCATAAGTTTATATTATAATAATCGGTTAAAATTTGTATGTTTAACTATTAAATCTAAAGTTTACATTTATATTATTAAATAAGATTCATGTTACCATAATTTAACGATCTATGTCTCACAACAAAATAACATAGTTATTCTTAAAATAATATAGATAAATATATAAAATAATATTACTTTAGATAATATTTTAATAAAGAGGTTTATAAAGAAACTTTCTTTAGAGGTAATGATTCACACCTAAATAAATGAAAAATTTAATTTAGTAATGACTTAAATAGTATGTACAAATTCGAATGGATTTATGCTATCAAGAATTATATGATTTGTTTCTAAAAATTTTTCATTAGTTGACCAATTAATTTCATTCATTGTTTTTAATGTTTTAATTATGAATGGATTTTTTTTTATTCCATATATTTTGAAATCTGTTAAACTTATACATTTGTAACTAATAATTATATGATTAGTTTCAAAAGATTTATTATCAATTAATTGATTTCATTAATTGTTTTAAATTTATTTAATTATAAATGGAGTTTTAATTGGTAATTACTAATACTATCGTAATTATTAGTATTTTTGTTATTATTATTTGAATCAATAAATAAAATATTTATTATTATTATTATTATTTTATTATTATAGTTTTGTACACATTCCTAATGCATTCATTCTATAAATCACATGTACATATGCATTTCACATTACTCTAACTTTTTTAATATATGTTACTTTTGTTTATCATATTTCAAGTTTAACTATTTTTGTAATTTTATATGGCTATTTTTTTAAATATTGTTTTAAGTTGTTTGTATCTATGCGTGTTTCTATTGATAAATTTTAAGCTCAACTTCAACTTTGTTTTCTGTTTGTATTTATTTTATACATATTTGTAACCCACAACCTACGTACATCTTACCTTAACAATGACTGTGTGTAGACATTTCATTTATATGGTTCAAGTTTTAATTATACAAGAATATTGTTTTACTTCACTTAACTAATGTTACATTACTACTATTAATATTAATATGATTTGATTTAATAAAAAATTAGTATTATTAGGAATAATGTTACTATTATTTCATTATTATCATTATTATTGTTTTGTACGGGATCCATAATACATTCTACGTTTACATCTTATTTTTACAATCAATAATTATATGATTTTTTCTAATTTTTTTAATATTTGACCAATTAATTTTATTAATTGCTTTTAGTTTTCTAATTATGAATGGATCTCTCACTTTTGTTTAAAATATTTTAAATTTAACTTATTTTTTATAATTTTATATGGCTAATTATTTTTAAATATTGTTTAAAGTTATTTTTATTTACGAGTGTTACTTTAAGATCAACCTCGACTTTACTTTGTTAGGGATCCATAATATAAAATATATACATTTTACTTTAACAACAAAAGTGAATATGCATCTCATTTTAATACAACATATGTAATGTATAACTCAAAAATTTAATTATAAATTTTAATCATACAATAATATTTTTTTCTTCACGTAACTAATAATATATTACTATTATTAGTATTAATGAATATTTATTATTGTTATTAGTATTGATATTATTCTACTACTACTATCACTATTATTATTAATATTGATATTACTTTGTATTATTATTATTATTATTATTATTATTATTATTATTATTATTTCTACACTATTATCATTACTATATTATTATTGTTGTTATTATTATGTTTACATTTTAGTTTAGCAATGGATATATACTTTATGTGTTTCTATCGATAAATTTTAAGCTCAATTTCAATCGTCTTGTATTTATGTTTTATGAGATCTATAATGCACAATATCCTTACATTATTATTACTATTATTTTATTATCAGTATTGGTATAACACACGATATATCAATATTAATATTATTATTAGGATTGGTATTGAAATTATTATTAGTGTAAAATATTATTATTATTTTTTATTTAATTTATTACAAAAAATACATGTGATTAATTATTTAATTATTTCATAATAATATTATTATTATTTTGTACGGATTCATAAACTACACAATATGTTTACACTATTACATTGATGTCAACCACAATATACATATACTGTTCTATTATTATTATTATTATTATTATTATTATTATTATTATTATTATTATTATTATTATTAGTATGGTATAACACAATATATTAGTGTTATTATTATAAGTATTGGTATTCAAATCAGAATGAGTGTAAAATAATATTTTTTATTTTTAGTTAATTCGTAACAAAAAAAATACGAGTGATTAATAATTTAATCTTTTCGAATTATTATTATTATTATTATTATTATTTGTAATATTATTAATATTATTAGGATTAACAAATATTTAATATTATTTTAATGTTATTGTGATTCTATTATTATTATTATTATTATTATTATTATTATTATTATTATTATTATTATTATTATTGTTGGTGTTGTTCATTTTGTAAAGGATTCATAATACATAATATAATATATAATATGTCTATATTTGATTTTAAAAATGACATGCATATATAAAAAATCAAAAAATCAAGAATTCAATTCACATTGTCTTCCCTAATTTGTAATATATTTATCATTGATATTATAATTTTATTCAATAATTATCTTTTATTTTAATACTTTTATTTGATTATTAGTGTTATTTTTACTACTATTTGTTATTATAAATGTAATCAATTTTTATATTCTATTTCTTTATTTATTGATTTATTAATGTTAATATTTTATTATTAATTAGAAGTTGAATTTATATTTATTGAAAATTAGAAATATTTATTACACTTGTATTATTTTTATTTAAAATTTTAGTATAAAATAACATTATTATTTTTAATTATTTTGTTGCAAAAGATACATGTGAATAATTAAAACTTATTTTTTTAGGATTAAAACAAGGTTACAAATTTTGGTATTCTTTAGTGCACAATTTTCTTGATATAGTCATGAAGTTCTTTTTGTTTTCCTAGGGTGAAACTTTCTCTTAGAATACAAATAAATCTACCCAAGAGTTTTTTCCCTCTTTAAACATCATTTTCCATCTATTACTTTCAATATTTGTAATTTTACACTCAAAATATTAAAAAAAAAACAATTCCTCACATTTGCAACTATATTTAAACTTTTAATTAATATATCCGTCCAAAGATTATAATAACCAATAATCATATAACATTTTAATATATAAATAACATAATCAAAATAATCATAACTGTAACCAATTTATTTATTAGTAAGTAATCGAAAAACATAATATTTTCTTATTCAACTAATCAAATATTTATGATTATTTCTAAACAATTTTAAAACAATCCACTAAAAAATATAATATAAATTTATTTATATTAAAAAAATATCTAAATTTGTATGTAACCAAATTTGAATTACTCCATTCAAAAATATAACTACAAAAGCTAAAATAATATTCATCTATACTAATTCTAATAATATTTAACTACAATATTTATTATTATTATTATTTGTATAAACAATAATATTGTACAATGATATATATGAAAAAAATGATTAATTACAAAAAATAATTAATATTTTTTACTTTACAAAAACAAAATTAAAAGAAAAAAAAAAACACATCACCCGTGCGTACGCACGGGTATAACACTAGTGCAATTTGAAAATTTTCTTCTTTTTGTCACAGTTCTTTAAGAGGTTTTTACTAATTTTTACTATATACAAATTAAATAATTGATATTTTATATAAAAAAATTGCAAAAAGTTTAATAAGAAACAAGTTAACCAATACTAGGATAGGATTTGTGTTCTTAAATTTCACAAATTCCATCTCCTGGTAACCCTTTTTTAATTCTTTTTACTATTTTTAACTATTTACAATTCAAATAATTGATCTTTTATGTACAGAAAGTTCTCAAAATTTCATAACAAACAGGTTCGTGGATACTAAAATGCAATTTGTTTCTAAATTTAAAAAATTCAATCTCTAGGTAACAATTTTTCAATTGTTTTTTACTACTTTCTACTATTTACAATTTAAGTAAATCATGTTTTTTCATAAAAATTGCTCAAAATTTCATAAGAAAGTTGTTGCAAATTGTCAAAGGGATTATTGATGTTATGAAATTTGAAAATTTTCTTCTTTTTGTGACACTTTTTTAATTTTTTACTAATTTTAACTCTTTACAATTTAAATAATTGATATTTTATATATAAATATTGCTAAAAATTTCGCAAGTAACGAGTTGGCCAATACTAGGATAGGATTTGTGTTCTTAAATTTGACAAATTCCATCACCTGGTAGCAATTTTTTAATTCTTTTTACTATTTTTAACTATCTACAATTCAAATAAATGAACTTATATGTACAAAAAGATGTCAAAATTTCATAACAAACAGGTTGGCAGATACTCAAATGGGATTAGTTTCTGAAATTTATAAAATTCAATCTCTAGGTAACAAATTTTCAATGGTTTTTTACTACTTTCTACTATTTACAATTTAAATAATTCATGTTTTCTACATAAATATTGCTCAAAATTTCATGAGAAACTTGTTGCAAATAGTCAAAGAGGATTATTGGTGTTATGAAATTTGAAAATTTTCTTCTTTTTCTCACACTTCTTTAATTTTTTACTAATTTTTACTATATAGAAATTAAATAATTGATATTTTATATATTAAAATTGTAAAAAATTTCACAACTAACAAGTTGGCCATTACTAGGATAGGATTGGTGTTCTTAAATTTGACAAATTCCATCTCCTGGTAACCCTTTTTTAATTCTTTTTACTATGTTTAATTATTTACAATTCAAATAATTGAACTTTTATGTACAAAAAGATCTCAAAATTTCATAACAAACAGGTTCGTGATACTCAAATGCAATTTGTTTCTAAATTTAAAAAATTCAATCTCTAGGTAGCAATTTTTCAATTGCTTTTTACTACTTTCTACTATTTACAATTTAAATAAATCATGTTTTTTTCATAAAAATTGCTCAAAATTTAAGAAGAAACTTGTTGCAAATTGTCAAAGGGATTATTGGTGTTATGAAATTTGAAAATTTTCTTCTTTTTGTGACACTTTTTTAATTTTTTACTAATTTTAACTCTTTACAATTTAAATAATTGATATTTTATATATAAATATTGCTAAAAATTTCGCAAGTAACGAGTTGGCCAATACTAGGATAGGATTTGTGTTCTTAAATTTGGCAAATTTCATCTCCTGGTAACCCTTTTTTAATTCTCTTTACTATTTTTAACTATTTACAATTCAAATAATTGATCTTTTATGTACAAAAAGTTCTCAAAATTTCATAACAAACAGGTTCGTGGATACTGAAATGCAATTTGTTTCTAAATTTAAAAAATTCAATCTCTAGGTAACAATTTTTCAATTGTTTTTTACTACTTTCTACTATTTACAATTTAAATAAGTCATGTTTTTTTCATAAAAATTGCTCAAAATTTCAGAAGAAAGTTGTTGCAAATTGTCAAAGGGATTATTGATGTTATGAAATTTGAAAATTTTCTTCTTTTCGTGACACTTTTTTAATTTTTTACTAATTTTAATTCTTTACAATTTAAATAATTGATATTTTATATATAAAAATTGCTAAAGATTTCGCAAGTAACGAGTTGGCTAATACTAGGATAGGATTTGTGTTCTTAAATTTGACAAATTCCATCTCCAGGTAACCCTTTTTTTAATTCTTTTTACTATTTTTAACTATTTACAATTCAAATAATTGATCTTTTATGTACAAAAAGTTCTCAAAATTTCATAACAATCAGGTTCGTGGATACTCAAATGCAATTTGTTTCTAAATTTAAAAAATTCAATCTCTAGGTAACAATTTTTCAATTGTTTTTTACTACTTTCTACTATTTACAATTTAAATAAATCATGTTTTTTTCAAAAAAATTGCTCAAAATTTCAGAAGAAACTTGTTGCAAATTTGCAAAGGGATTATCTACTATATATCTAAGAAATTCTTAGTGTAGGTAAATTACTGAAATAGACATTTTAATTTATTGACACATGGTTAAAATTGAGGGTATTTTTGTCTTTTTGATGTTGTTGTGTTTTCGCGGTTCGAACGTCTTTTTTAAATATTGATTGACGTTGTCAGGCAGCAGCATCATTCTTCTCCAAAACAATCAGCTTACTCGAGGTTAGCTTTTTTTCTTCTTCTTCAATCCGTCTTCTTTCTTCTTCTTCATATCAAGTTAGGTTTTCGTTTTGTTTTCAATTTCCAGTTTGTTGTTGTTGAATGTTGACGGTAGGGTTTTCTTCTCCCAAGCAATCAACTTCGTTGAGGTAATTTTTTTTTCTTCTTTCATTTTCCTTCTTCTTCTTCTTCTTCTTCTTCAATCCTTCTTCTTCCTTCTTCCTCATACCAACTTAAGTTTTTTTTTCTATTTATTTTTGTTGAAGGTTGACAGAAGTTTTGATTGGTGTAGGTAATTTTTTTTTCTATTTCTTAATTTATTCTTTTTTCTTCAAGGATCTTTTTTCTTTCTTCTTCTTACTCTGTTATTTTTTTTTACTTTGTGAAAGATTTAATTTTTGCAAGGCAATCGGTAGGATCTTCTTCTCCAAGGCAATCAACTTCGTCGAGGTAATTTCTTTTTTTCTTCTTCCGTATTCCTTCTTCTTCAATCCTTCTTCTTTCTTTTTCCTCATACCAACTTAAGTTTTTTTTTTGTTCTGTTTGTTGTTGTGTTTGTTGTTGTTGTTGTTCTGTTTTTTTTTTTTACTTCGTGAAAGATTTAATTTTTGCAATGTGTTTCGTTTTGAAGAAAACACTGATGTTTTTATTTTTAGAAGGTATTTTTAACAAAATCTTGAACATGTTTTGTTGTTGTTGATGGTGTTGTTGTATTTATTTTTTTTATACTTGATACATCTATTATTGTGGGTTGAAGAAAAGGTTCAAGTTTTCGTTTTTAGAAAGTATTTTTGAACAAATAGAATGACTGAGGATGATGATGTTATTGTTGGTGGTCTTTTTTTCGTCTATTTGTGGTTTGTTGTTGAGATTTGTTTGTTGTTCTTCATTGTGCTATTTTTTTACTTCTTTTGTGGTCCTTCTTCTTTATAAAAGGTTATGTTTCTGTAATTTTTTTTCTGTTAAATATGTTGTAGCAGTGGGTTAGTATTTATTGAAAGCTATGTTCAGATTTCTCTGTTATTTTTTATGGTGTTATTTATTTTTCTTTTAATTCTTATGTGTTCCTTCTTCTTTTTTTCATGAAAGGTTTATTTTTTTTTTTAGGTTTTTTGTGATGAAGATGGTGTCCTCTGGATTAGTACGTTTTAATAGTTGGTTAAAGTCAGTAGCTTGAGTTTTCTTTCTCGTCCTTCATGGTCTTCTTCTACTTTTGTTTTCTACTTCTTCTTTTTTCATTGTTTTGAAGAAAAGCCTAAACCTTTTGTTTTTTCATTGTTTTGAAGAAAAACCTAAACCTTTTGTTTTCATGAAGTATATTTACTATTTTTTGTTTTTAATATCATTATTGTGTGTTTAGTTGCTTTTTCGATGTCTATGGTTGTAGATTGAATAAAGGGTAAGATTTTTTGTAATGTGTATGGTTGTGGATTGAAGAAAAAGTATGACTGAAATGAAGATGTCTATGTTTCTGTCTTGATTTTTGTACATGTTTTTCTTGATGGTGTTGTTCTCTATGCTTCATGTCTCCCAATTCTGTCTTTACCATTTTACAATTTTACAACTATATCATATCTTGGTTTGGGTTTTATGTATTTTGCTTTCAAATGTTTGATCTTTGCAGAAAACCTTTTTTTTATGTCTCTTCAAGAAAAGGCGTTTCATTTATCTGTGTGCTTCTTTTTCTGTAGCCGTTTGAAATGCTGGGGAGATGGTGTTTGTTGTTAAAATAGCACATAGAAGGTACATGTTACGATTTATTGTTTCATTTGATGAATGTACTTTTCTTTCTATTTATTTAATTTATTAACTTTTTAGTTGCTTCTTGGTTGTTCTTCTTTTCTTCTTTCTGTTTGATGGATCTGATATTTCAAGTACTCATTATAGGACGGGGTCATCTAATGCAACAAATGGGGTAGCTATACCATCTGAGAAAAAGGTATTGTATTGTATTCGGTGAAGAGTGAAATAGTCATTATATTTGCACAAACATTTTTTAGGAAGATGAGGGATATTGCATATGATTTATATTATCAATTCTGTCTTCGTAATGTATGACTTAAAATATCCATTATGTATCTTTATAATGTACTGCTTATTTTATTATCATTAGTACGGTGAGGGATATTGCAAATGAGTTTGAGCCCTGCTCAAAGCTCGAGGACCTAAATTTGGATGTTAGAAAGAAGTTCAAGGAGACAGAGGAAATAATTCTCGCTGACAATTTTTTTCAGAGGTACAACACTGGTCCTTACTTTTTTAGTTTTTGAAATGTAGTATGGAAACTTTTTGTAAAATTGGTAGACAAGGCTTCAATTTTTTTTTTCGTGCTTGGAGAGAGCAGGAAAACTTTCTTCTACTTGCTGCCAAAATTTGTGCTAAACATTTATTTTTATTAATATTTACTTCAATAAAATACATTGGAATCAAAAAATACCACTTGAAGTAGAAAGGCCTCTTGGATATTGTTGTCTGCATTTGTGGCAAAAAGCTTACTTTTTAGATTACGTGGCTAGAACATTTCCTCATTTCAATGCATGTGTAACTCTTAAGGAAGGATTTGTTTGGGTTTGGGGTTTGGGAAGGAGATCAAATAAGAGAAGAGAGGTATAAATAAATATCAATGGGCAATTATGCAGTATACTTGAAACTAAAAGTGTTGTGTTTTAAATGAGAATATTTCAAAACTGTGAATATTTACTATTTAATGAATATCCTACACCAATAATAAGAAATAAATAAAATGTGAAGCAGGTTAACGATGTCTATTTAAATCTTAGATAATTGCTATAGGGAGAGAGAATTTAGCATGGTAAACCATAGTGGATTTCATCCAGAAATGGGATTAAAATAAAAGGGTTGGCCATAAAATGCAACAAACTATTTTCTTTGAATAAATAAGCTGGAAATATGTGGTAGTTGAATGTGAGGCTTTTCAATTGATTTGGTCATATTTTCTCATGTTTTATGTGTATTGGATTAAAATAGTTTGAAACCACATGGTTTAATGAAACTTATAAACTAAGCTCTTATTCAGTATCTAGATTTATGCTGCTTCATATATGCAATTATACACGGTCAGAGTTTTATTTGTACTTTCTCAATTAATTATATTAAACAATTATATTTCTAGAGATATATTGAAATCTAATACACTTTTTAAATTTGTGAGGTTATAAGCATGTTGTGGTCAAACCAACTGCAGGTAGTGCTGATGATGTATTGGAAGATAATCCCGTGGTGAGATTGAAGGTTTTTGTATATGAACTTCCAAGTGAGTATAATAAGAAAATTCTGCAAAAAGATCCAAGATGCCTCAACCATATGTTTGCAACTAAAATCTTTAATCACCGGCTTCTCTTATCTGGCCCAGTTGAAACTTTAATCTAGAAGAGGTTTTATACCCCTGTATACAATGACCACAAATGATAAGAAGTGCCATAAAGCTTATTTCTTCCAACTGACCTTATTGAAGGCTCACATAGGGGGCACATCACTTCTTTGTGGTTCCTCAAAATTTTGGGGCATGTTTTCATTACGAGGTACAAATTTTGTGCATTATTTTCAACATTCATTATTTATACCACTTTTATTATATATTTATATTAATTTGTATATGGAAGAGAAGGCAATTGAAAGAGGGGATTCTTTAACTGCTAAAGCGTGCTACATTGGTTCAAACCTTTGGACAGAGGAATCACATATGCCCGAAAGAGGGCTCAAATACCATTTCTCCATACTTTTCACCAAGAAAATCCACACCCACCTAATTCCTAATAAGACTCCTAGGTCATTTTTGTGTATTTTCGATGACTTTTATGATGTTGGCAATGACTCTGAAGGTGGTTATTATGCAAGGTAGGCCTTATTACAAGTTTAAACAAGAATGTCCGAGTGTGTAGCCTTTTATTTCTTCTATATCATAGCTGCATAAGAAATCTGATTTACATTTTCTTATAAAAGATGCAATGACTAGGGACTTTGATTCATATAACTATTGTAATTTGGACTAACTATAAACGGGCCATGTTGTGTAATCTTGCAGAGGTGCAAGAGTAGCAGTGTGGGAGAACTTTTAAGGACAATCCTCTATTTGATGTCTCCACTAAGCATCCAACCACGTACTTTAAGGACATGCAGTAGTTGTGTTTTGCGTATACCCACTTGGATGGACCCGTTGGAGCCTAAGATTGGTAGAGGCTATGATATTTAGTTGCATACCTGTTATTATTGTAGATGACATTGTTTTGCAATTTGCTGATGCAATCCCATGAGAAAAGATAGAAGTACATGTTGCTGAGGAGGAGGTTCCAAAGTTGAATACCATACTCACATCTATCTTACTAGAAGCCATATTTTAGATAGGAGTATTTGTTGTTGTTACCGTTTTCTTTTTTATTTTAGATAATAGTTTATTTTTATTTCAATATTAATAATATATATATATATATATATATATAATAATTTATTATTTTATATTTATTTTGATGTCACTATTTAATATTTAAATGACCACAATTAAAATTAGTTATTGAGATTTTATCCGCATAAGAATATTTAATTCAACTGCATGTTATCCTTATTATGTGAAGTTGAATTTTCCATTAAGTGTTAGGAAAAGTCTTCTACAGTTACAGATAAACATTGGTAGAAAAACTTATTTTGAAGATAGAGATGTCCATAGATAAAGACGTGGTGCAACTTATTGCATTATCAAGTATTTGATGGAGTGTAAGAATCTTCAACAAATCTTTTTTTTCAAATATTTCGTATTAAAGTTTAGTAAAACAGTTTTATGATTTAAATGTACTACGTTTTATATTTATATTTTTATTGTCCAACTTTGAGATATTTTAAATTTTATAATTAATTATTAAAATATGTACTTTTGGCTTCTAATAAATGGAATCATACAACAGAATCTGGTACTGGATATATACTATGTAAGATATTATAAATTATGCATTTAATAGATAAAGCGTGATAATATAATATTTTGTTAAATTTTATTATAATATTTTATTAACTATACAGATTAGTGTTTTTCATAAAAATAAAACAGCCATAAATATATTACTTATTAAAATAACATAACGTAATTCTCTTTTAACCAGCGTAAACACAACGTTACTGTGTTTGTGTAAATAAATATGAAATTATATTAGTAGGTGATAATATTATAATATTATTAAGTTAATAAATAACCTAAAATTATATTTATTAAAAATAAAATGAAATATATCAAAACAGATGAAAGAATAACCATTAATAAATAAAGAAGTGGAGAAGAAGCAGAAATAGCTGATTTTATAAAATATTTGTAAAAATAACAGTCAATTTTTAAAAATTTAATAAATTATTATATTTAAAGGGTAAAATTAGTATTTTTAAAGGTGGACACAAAAAGGAGAATCCCCTTTATATATTGTTATAGATTATTAGTCTTAGCACTATTTGTATTAGAATATTATTTCAATTAATCATAGTAATAGTATTATTATTAATATTTGTAGTTTTAGTAAAGTTAATATTATTAATATTTTTATTATTATTGTTATTGATATTATTATTATTATTATAATAATAATTATTATTATTATTACTATTATTATTATTATTATTATTATTATTATTAAACAAATGCTTCTTCAATGTTTTAAATTGCTTATAAGTTTATATCTATAAATATGCTTCTTTTGAAAAATTTAAACATCAATTTTATGTTATATTGTATAATATGCCTACATTTTAATTTAACAACAATCCATATAATACCTTTCATTTTAATATAATTTATAATTTAGAAATTTAATTATAAATTTTAATTTTATTTAATATATTATATAAAAAGTACTCATAATTAATTACTTATCTTTTTCTCATATCATTAAAATTTATATATAAAAATTACTCATAATTATTTATTTAAATATAAGAATATTACATTAATTTTAATATAAATTAAGATAAAAAATAAAAAAATTCAAATACAATAAAAGTGTTCCAACTATGTCAGTTCAAGAGGTGTGGATTGAAATAAAGTATCTATATCTGAAAAATTTTGTGAGGATTATCCCACTGTGTGTTCTTTTATTTCCAAAATTTATAGTTGGGTGAATAATTAATCATTAAATAAGAATAATATTTAAATAATTAAACCAATAACAATAATAATTATTCAAATCACTAATTTATATATATTAACAATAAAATCTGTTTTAAATATTAAAAATATAAAAAAAAACATGATTAAGTTATTTCAAATATATTTTAAATAACTTTGAAATCTAACAAGAAAATCCAAAACAAAAAAAATTAACACCTATTTTTTACTCTTTAATCTTGACTAAAACTCTAAACTTATTATTACAAACAATGTTTTGTAATTAAACTTCTAAAAAACATCATACTGACATTTCTTAATCTAAACAAAATAACAATCTATGTCATCACAAATTGATTATTCCAAATTACTCAAAAACACATAACATATAACACATAATACATAACAATAATTAATTATACATAAATATATAATTATATCATTGTTAGATGAATTTATCGTTTGAATATATCTAAATTGACAATTATAACATCTATAACTTTTAAATTAAATTATTGATTTATTGATAATAATATTAAAATCTGTTTTCTAAACAAAAATTTTAAAAACCAACAACAAGACCCGTGCGTACGCTCGGGTCTCATGCTAGTTGGTATTATGAAATTTGAAAATTTTCTTCTTTTTGTGAAACTTTTTTAATTTTTAACTAATTTTAACTCTTTACAATTTAAATAATTGATATTTATATGTAAAAATTGCAAAAAATTTCGCAAGTAACGAGTTGGCCAATACTAGGATAGGATTTGTGTTCTTAAATTTGACAAATTCCATCTCCGGGTAACAATTTTTTAATTCTTTTTACTATTTTTAACTATTTACAATTCAAATAGTTGAACTTATATGTAAAAAAAGATCTCAAAATTTTATAACAAACAGGTTGGCAGATACTCAAATGGGATTAGTTTCTGAAATTTATAAAATTCAATCTCTAGGTAACAAATTTTCAATGGTTTTTTATTACTTTCTACTATTTACAATTTAAATAATTCATGTTTTGTACATAAAAATTGCTCAAAATTTCATGAGAAACTTGTTGCAAATAGTCAAAGAGGATTCTTGGTGTTATGATATTTGAAAATTTTCTTCTTTTTGTCACACTTCTTTAATTTTTTACTAATTTTTACTATATACAAATTAAATAATTGATATTTATATATAAAAATTGCAAAAAATTTCACAAGTAACGAGTTGGCCAATACTATGATAGGATTTGTGTTCTTAAATTTGACAAATTCCATCTCCTGGTAACCCTTTTTTAATTCTTTTTACTATTTTTAACTATTTACAATTCAAATAATTGATGTTTTATGTACAAAAAGTCTCAAAATTTCATAACAAACAGGTTCGTGGATACTTAAATGCAATTTGTTTCTAAATTTAAAAAATTCAATCTCTAGGTAAAGATTTTTCAATTGTTTTTTACTACTTTCTACTATTTACAATTTAAATAATTCATGTTTTCTTAATAAATATTGCTCAAAATTTTAGAAGAAACTTGTTGCAAATTGTTAAAGGGATTATTGGTGTTACGAAATTTGAAAATTTTCTTCATTTTGTGACACTTTTTTAATTTTTTACTAATTTTAACTCTTTACAATTTAAATAATTGATATTTTATATATAAAAATTGCTAAAAATTTCGCAAGAAACGAGTTGGCCAATACTAGGATAGGATTTGTGTTCTTAAATTTGACAAATTCCATCTCCTGGTAACCCTCTTTTAATTCTTTTTACTATTTTTAACTATTTACAATTCAAATAATTGATCTTTTATGTACAAAAAGTTCTCAAAATTTTATAACAAACAGGTTCGTGGATACTCAAATGCAATTTGTTTCTAAATTTAAAAAATTCAATCTCTAGGTAACAATTTTTCAATTATTTTTTACTATTTTCTACTATTTAAAATTTAAATAAATCATATTTTTTTCATAAAAATTGGTCAAAATTTCAGAAGAAACTTGTTGCAAATTGTCAAAGGGATTATTCGTGTTATGAAATTTGAAAATTTTCTTCTTTTTGTGACACTTTTTTAATTTTTTACTAATTTTTACTCTTTACAATTTAAATAATTGATATTTTATTTATAAAAATTGCTAAAAATTTCGCAAGTAACGAGTTGGCCAATACTAGGATAGGATTTGTGTTCTTAAATTTGACAAATTCAATCTCCTAGTAACAATTTTTTAATTCTTTTTACTATTTTTAACTATTTACAATTGAAATAATTGAACTTATATGTACAAAAAGTTGTCAAAATTTCATCACAAACAGGTTGGCAGATACTCAAATGGGATTAGTTTCTAAAATTTATAAAATTCAATCTCAAGGAAACAAATTCTGAATTGTTTTTTACTACTTTCTACTATTTACAATTTAAATAATTCATGTTTTCTACATAAAAAATGCTCGAAATTTCATGAGAAACTTGTTGCAAATAGTCAAAGAGGATTATTGGTGTTATGAAATTTGAAAATTTTCTTCTTTTTGTCACACATCTTTAATTTTTTACTAATTTCCACTATATACAAATTAAATAATTGATATTTTATATAAAAAAATTGCAAAAAGTTTAAGAAGAAACAAGTTAACCAATACTAGGATAGGATTATTGTTCTTGAGTTTCGCAAATTCCTTCTCCTGGTAACCCTTCTTTAATTCTTTTTACTATTTTTAACTATTTACAATTCAAGTAATTAAAATTTTATGTACAAAAATATCTCAAAATTTCATAACAAACAGGTTTGCGGATACTCAAATGCAATTTGTTTCTAAATTTAAAAAATTCAATCTCTAGGTAACAATTTTTCAATTGTTTTTTACTACTTTCTACTATTTACAATTTAAATAAATCATGTTTCTTTCATAAAGATTGATCAAAATTTCAGAAGAAACTTGTTGCAAATTGTCAAAGGGATTATTGGTGTTATAGAATTTGAAAATTTTCTTCTTTTTGTGACACTTTTTTTAATTTTTTACTAATTTTTACTCTTTACAATTTAAATAATTGATATTTATATGTAAAAATTGCAAAAAATTTCACAAGAAATAGTTGGCCAATACTAGGATAGGATTTGTGTTCTTAAATTTGACAAATTCCATCTCCTGGTAAATATTTTTTAATTCCTTTTACTATTTTTAACTATTTACAATTCAAATAATTGAACTTTTATGTACAAAAAGATCTCAAAATTTCATAACAAATAGGTTGGCAGATACTCAAATCGGATTAGTTTCTGAAATTTATAAAATTCAATCTCTAGGTAACAAATTTTCAATGGTTTGTTACTACTTTCTACTATTTAGAATTTAAATAATTCATGTTTTCCACATAAAAATTGCTCAAAATTTCATGAGAAACTTGTTGCAAATAGTCAAAGAGGATTATTGGTGTTATGAAATTTGAAAATTTTCTTCTTTTTGTCACACTTCTTTCATTTTCGACTAATTTTTACTATATACAAATTAAATAATTGATATTTTATATAAAAAAATTGCAAAAAGTTTAACAAGAAACAAGTTAACCAATACTAGGATAGGATTTGTGTTCTTTAATTTGACAAATTCCATCTCCTGGTAACCCTTTTTTAATTCTTTTTACTATTTTTAACTATTTACAATTCAAGTAATTAAAATTTTATGTACAAAAATATCTCAAAATTTCATAACAAACAAGTTCGTGGATACTCAAATGCAATTTATTTCTACATTTAAAAAATTCAATCTCTAGGTAACAATTTTTCAATTGTTTTTTACTACTTTCTACTAATTACAATTTAAATAAATACTGTTTTTTTTTTCATAAAATTGCTCAAAATTTCAGAAGAAACTTGTTGCAAATTGTCAAAGGGATTATTGGTGTTATGAAATTTGAAAATTTTCTTCTTTTTGTGACACTTTGATGAAGGTGTGATCACCTCCTTAGAAGCTCCCTCAAGAAGGATCACTAGAAACATGTCTAGAGGGCAGTCTTCTATTCCATCACCTTTATCTTTGTTTTGCATTACTTTAGTTTGAATTTCCTAAGTTGGTTTCTAGTTGACTTATTTTGGTTGATTTGTTGACTTTGATCCAAAGTTGACCTTTGACCAAGATTAGATTAACTTAAACCAACATGCTAATCCTTGTTTGTCTTGTTTTGTAGGTAATTAAGAGAAAGTAGAGCATGGCTAGGTGGCACTTGGTGATTGGAGCACTTGGATGAAGTGGAAGAGAGAGGAAAGCAAAAAGCAAAAAGCAAAAGCAAAAGTAGACATGTACCTTGTCTTCTTTTGCCTTTGTGGTTTATGCCTTAGAAGGTCACTTGGTCTCCTTCCTCTTTTGGCCTAGAATCCTCATGGGAATGCCTCCACCAATCATCTCCCTTCACTTGGCCAAGACTCACTCTCACATTAGGTTTAGGGTTTGCTAGTTAATCCTTTTTCATGTTTTTGTATTTGCTAAAGGACCCCTATGAACTCCTATTTAAAGGGTGCTCCTTGTCTTGTAAAAGGGTTGATCATTTTGTTTCTAAACTATTGTGTTTCAACCTTTAAATTTTCATGAGCTCTCCTTCCTAGAAGTGAACTCACCTTTGCCTTATCTTGCTTGCAAGTGGTGGCACCATCACTCAACTCTAGGGCTTGGTTGGCTTAGATCCCCCCTATGAGTGGCGTGCTTCTTCCATGCTTCATCTTCTATGCTTTCCATTTTTAATGTTTCTTCTTTCATTTTGGTTCTTTAAGGGTTGGTAATGTCGTGTGAGTTTAAGCTTGAATCCAACTCTCTTCTTCCTTTTATGAGCTTGAGAAATGAACCTTCACATCTAGATAGCTTGCTATCTTAATGTCCAGTGGGAATTTTCAAAAAGCTTTCTTAAATAACTTCACCATATTCATAACTCTAAAAAAGAAAACAAGATAATCCTTCATCATTTGGTATCTAGAGCTTTGGTTGTCCTTGAATATGATGGTTTCATGTTCTAACCTTGTCTTGTGTAGCTATATTTGAATGGTCCACATAAAAACAGTGTTGGCAGCAACGTGTGCGTTTTTGAAAAAGATACTGCAGCTAGCTCAGTGCTCCAAAAGTAACGTTCTTTATATCAAAAGAAAGCTCTGTGAGTCTAGTTTCCAACAAAAAACGAATTAACGCATTTGGAGTTCTGTGGAGAGAGTTATGATCAAATGAGTGAACAAAGGTCAGAGCTGCCGAAAATACGAAAAACAACGTTTTCAGGTTATGTTGTGGCACTTTTGGCTTCGGTTTTGTGATTCTTTTGCTCCTAAATGTGGTTGGATAACTTGTCTTTTGATGCTTAGTCTTTGAGTCTCAAATCCATGAGTTTAAATGCATGATAGCTACATGTTTGTGTCTTTGTGTATGTCATGTTGAGTCTTTAGATGTGTCTAACTTTTGCTTGAGTCTCTTGTCATATGCTTCTTTGAATTTTCTTGTTCTTGTTTCTAAGTTTTTGAACTATTGCATGAGATCTATGCCTTGTGTTGTTGTATGCTCCTTGAAATTGATTTTGACCTAATTTTAAGGAACTAAGTGTTCAAGACACTCTAAAACATCCTTCTCATCATTTTAAGTACCTAGTTTTGAAAAGAAAAAGTGTTTTCAAGACCAAAAACAGTTTGGCCGAGAGCTTTTACAATGCTTGGTGAATCCATTTGGCAATTTTTACTAGGTGTTATGCTACCAAATTTTATACTTGGATTTTTAGTGATATTGGCAAATTAGTTCCATGTTTTGACTTGGTTATGATCTTTCATGGTGTATGCATGATTTGAGGTATAATCTTGGCTTGTTCAAATGCTTTCCATAGAGTCCTTAAAAGTGCTTTTCATTGTTTTAGTCTTGTTAAAAGTTTTGTCTCAAACTTTTCTTCTTTGGAGTTTAGCTTTCCTTGTTTTTATGCTTGTCACTAGGTATTCTTTGTTTTGTCTTAGTAGTTTTCTTTTCTTGAAACTCTTGGGATGTTGTGGCCGAATCACTTGTATTGCATTTGAAAGGTTTTGAACAAGTTTTGAAAAGTGTTTGCTTCACTCCTTTGGTGGATTTTGAGTGCTAGCCTTGCCTTGTTACTTTGGGAGAGTGATCTAAACACTTGGGTTACATTTTGGGTTGGATTTGGTCTCAGCTTTCATGTTGTCTAACCTCTAATCCATTTATTTTGTCTCCGATTTGAGTGTTTTTGTTGTAAGAATCATGGCAAGTTCATCAAATGCACCTACACTAAACAAAAACAATACATTGATGAGATTGCTTCGGGATTTGGAGTTGTCTAGGAATGAGGCCTTTGAACAATTGAGAAAAGACAAGGAGCAAAGTGACCTAAGAATCCAAGAGCACATTCAAAGGGTTGAAGCTAGGGAGAAAGAAAGAGAGCCTAGGAAAAGAGGGCATTTTAGGTGCAACCCATCACAAGAGAAGCAAACTCTATAGATTCCTAAGTTCTATGGTCGAAGTGATCCCAAAATCTTCCTTGATTGGGAAGCTAAAGTTGATCAAATATTCAATGAAAATCATGTAAAGGATCAAGCATAAGTTGATCTAGTAGTTTTAGGATTTTTGGAATATGCCAATACTTGGTGGCATAAAGTTTGTAAGAATTATGACCAAGGGCCACCCGCGGCTTCTTGGATGGACATTAAATCTCTTATGCGCGCTATATTTGTTCCTCCCTCCTATAGGAAGGAACTTCTTTTGAAGCTCCAAAGGCTTCACCAAGGTTCTATGAGTGTGAGTGAGTACTTTAAAGAATTAGAGTCTCAAATGCGTAGGGTTGAAATAAAAGAAACTAACAAAGAGAAAATAAAAAGATTTGTGAGTGGTCTTAGGAGAGACATACAAGACCAAGTAGAGTTGTATGAGTACTCCACTCTTGAAAATGTTTTCACACTTGCCCTTGGGATTGAAATTCAATTGAAAAGAAAAAGAAGGGCAAGGAAGAGTTACTCACCCAACCACTACTTTAGTCACTCATGGAAGGGAAAGGATAAAAAGAAACATGATAAGTTCCCTTCTAACTCTCATCAAGAACCACCAAGTAAAAGTAAGTCACCAAGTGATCACATTCACCATTCCACTTCTCAAAGATCAAGTTCCATTAAATGTTTGGGTTATAATCACATTGCTTTAAATTATTCAACTAAAAGGACCATGATCTTAAAGAAGAGTAATGATGTTGAAAGTGAACACTCATCTCCCCATTCTCTTTCAAAAGAATCTTCTTCCTCTAGTAAAACTAAAATTTTTGAGAAAGACCCTATGTTATTAAGGCGCATGATAGGTCAAGATCAAAGTGAGCTTGAGCCAACTCAAAGAGAAAAAAATTTTCAATCTAGATGCAAAATTAACAAATGGGTTTGCTCTCTAATTATTGATGGAGGAAGTAGTACCAATGTAGCTAGCACAAGGTTGGTGGGAAAGCTTTGCTTAGAGACCATTCCCCATGCTAAGTCCTACAAGCTTGCTTGGATAAGTAAAGAGGGAGAAATAGATGTCAATAAACAAGTCCTAATTAACTTCTCTATAGGAAGCTACAAAGATGAGGTGCTATGTGATGTTGTTCCCATGGAAGTCACACATATCTTACTATGTAGGCCATGGCAATTTGATAAACAAACTTTACATGATGGCCATACCAACCAATACATTTTCTTCATAAATGGGAAAAAGACCACTTTACTACCTCTATCACCTCAAGAAGTTAATAAGGATAGAAATATAATAAGAAAAGATAAAGAAGAAAAAGAAAAGGGGCAAGCTTTCACCAAGGTGTTACTTGCCTACAAAAAAATTCTTCCAAAGCAAGATGTACATCACCCTTCCTTCTCTTCCCAAGCCAAAAAGGAAGGCCCAAAGTACAAGCAAGAGAGGAAGAATAGTCTAGAAAATAAAGATGGCCTAACCAAAGCTAGGGGTAATACCCTTAGAAAGGATGGAACAAGAGCTCATAAAAGGGAGGCGCAAATCCTCCCCCAAATCAAGTCAAGCTCCATCTACAAAGGCTTAAAGAATTTGTGGTCAAATTCTCTCCAAGGAGGGGAGGATGATGAAGGATTGACCCCAACCAAGGATGGAGGCAAATGCTTAAGAAGACTAAGCATGTTTAGAAAGGAAGTTCACTAATCCTTCATCCCTTTCATTTGTCTTTGCTATTTTTGATTCCCTAAGTTGACTTAGTTGAATCAACTTTAGTTGACTTGTTGACCTTTGACTAGGTTTGACTTGTTCACTATAGTTGACTTGACTTAAGCCAACATGTTAATCTATGTTTATTTGCTTTGTAGGTTAATTAGGAGTAAGAAAGCAATGCTAGGTGGCGCATGATGATTGGGGAGCATAAATGATGTGGAGGAGAGAGTAAAGCAAAGGCATAAAGCATAAAGTAAAAGGCATAAAACAAGTGTACCTATGTACCTTTGGTCTCCTTTGTTTTTAGCACACTTTGGCCACATTTTGGAGACATATGAGACACATTCTTTGTCTCCTTTTGGGCTAGAACGAACTTAGCCTTGCACACACCATAGTTAGCTCTTTTGTCTCTCATTTTTTGTAACCTTATTTGACCTAGTTTCTAGAAGCTAGGGTTAGGTTTTTGTAGAGACATCCTTATGTATCTTTTATTTTCTTAGAGGCCCCTAAACTCTTCTATATAAGGGGTGCTCCTAGACATGTAAAAGGGTTGAACATTTTGAAGTAAAAACACTCTTGTGTCTCAACCATTTGTGAGAGTTTCCTCCCTTGGGAGTGAATACTTTTAAGCATAATCTTGCATAACAAGTGGCGGCACACATCCACTCATATTCAAGGTTGCCATGGCTTCTAGCCTAGCCTTGTAGTGGCGTGCTTCTCACATTTTTTACCATTTCTTTTCTTTCCATTTTATGTTTTATTCTTCCTTTAATTTTTCTTGGTTTTCTATGGTTTATGTGTTTTCCATTTCCTTTTTGTTTTGAATCAATCCATCATCTTCTTTTCTTGAGCTTTGTGAAAGGAACCTTCACATCTAGATAGCTTGCTATCTTAATGTCCAGTTGGAATTTCACTTAGATTTCTTAATCAACTCACACCATATTCAATCATCTTAAAAAGGAACAAGATAATCCTTCATCACACTTTTTTAGTTTTTTACTAATTTTAACTCTTTACAATTTAAATAATTGATATTTTATATATAAAAATTGCAAAAAGTTTCGCAAGTAACGAGTTGGCCAATACTAGGATAGGATTTGTGTTCTTAAATTTGACAAATTCCATCTCCAGGTAACCCTTTTTTAATTCTTTTTACTATTTTTAACTATTTACAATTCAAATAATTGATCTTTTATGTACAAAAAGTTCTCAAAATTTCATAACAAACAGGTTTGTGGATACTCAAATGCAATTTGTTTCTAAATTTAAAACATTCAATCTCTAGGTAACAATTTTTCAATTGTTTTTTACTACTTTCTACTATTTACAATTTAAATAAATCATGTTTTTTTCAAAAAAATTGCTCAAAATTTCAGAAGAAACTTGTTGCAAATTGTCAAAGGGATTATTGGTGTTATGAAATTTGAAAATTTTCTTCTTTTTGTCACACTTCTTTAATTTTTTACTAATTTTTACTATTTACAAATTAAATAATTGATATTTTATATAAAAAAATTGCAAAAAATTTCACAAGAAACAAGTTGCCAAATACTGGGATTGGATTTGTGTTCTTAAATTTGACAAATTTCATCTCCTGTTTTTTAATTCTTTTTACTACTTTTTGACTATTTACAATTCAAATAATTGAAATTGAATGTACCAAAAAATCTCAATATTTCATAACAAACAGGTTGGCGAATACTCAAATGGGATTAGTTTCTGAAATTTAAAAAATTAAATTTCTAGGTAAAAATTTTTCAATTTATTTTATACTTTTCTACACATAGAATGGTCAAAGTTTCATAAGAAACTTGTTGCAAAATGTCAAAGGGATTATTGGTGTTATAAATTGTGAAATTTTCTTCTTTTTGTGATACTTTTTTAATTTTTTACTAATTTTAACTCTTTACAATTTAAATAATTGATATTTTATATATAAAAATTGCAAAAAAATTCACAAGTAACGAGTTGGCCAATACTAGGATAAGATTTGTGTTCTTAAATTTGACAAATTCCAACTCTTGGTAACAATTTTTTAATTCTTTTTACTACTTTTAACTATTTACAATTCAAATAATTGAACTTTTATGTACAAAAAGATCTCAAAATTTCATAACAAACAGGTTGACAGATACTCAAATGGAATTAAATTTCTGAAATTTATAAAATTCAATCTCTAGGTAACAAATTTTCAATGGGTTTTTACTACTTTCTATTATTTACAATTTAAATAATTCATGTTTTCTACATAAAAATTGCTATACAAAAAGATCTCAAAATTTCATAACAAAATTTCATGAGAAACTTGTTGCAAATAGTCAAAGAGGATTATTGGTGTTATGAAATTTTAAAATTTTCTTCTTTTTGTCACACTTCTTTAATTTTTTACTAATTTTTACTATATACAAATTAAATAATTGATATTTTATATGAAAAAATTACAAAAAGTTTCAAAAGAAATAATTTAACAAATACTAGGATTTGTGTTCTTGAATTTGACAAATTCCATCTCCTGGTAACCCTTTTTTAATTCTTTTTACTATTTTTAACTATTTATAATTCAAGTAATTAAAATTTTATGTACAAAAATATCTCAAAATTTCATTACAAACAGGTTCGTGGATACTCAAATGCAATTTGTTTCTAAATTTATAAAATTCAATCTCTAGGTAACAATTTTTCAATTGTTTTTTACTACTTTCTACTATTTACAATTTAAATAAATCATGTTTTTTTCATAAAAATTGCTCAAAATTTCAGAAGAAACTTGTTGCAAATTGTCAAAGGAATTATTGGTGTTATGAAATTTGAAAATTGTCTTCTTTTTGTGACACTTTTTTAATTTTTTACTAATTTTTACTCTTTACAATTTAAATAATTTATATTTTATATATAAATATTGCAAAAAATTTCACAAGTAACGAGTTGGTCAATACTAGTATAGGATTTGTTTTATTAAATTTGACAAATTCCATCTCCTCGTAACAATTTTTTAATTCTTTTTACTATTTTTAAATATTTACAATTCAAATAATTGAACTTATATGTACAAAAAGAGCTCAAAATTTCATAACAAACAGGTTGGCAGATACTCAAATGGAATTAAATTTCTGAAATTTATAAAATTCAACCTCTAGGTAACAAATTTTCAATGGGTTTTTACTACTTTCTACTATTTACAATTTAAATAATTCATGTTTTCTACATAAAAATTGCTAAAAATTTCATGAGAAACTTGTTGCAAATAGTCAAAGAGGATTATTGGTGTTATGAAACTTTAAAATTTTCTTCTTTTTGTCACACTTCTTTGATTTTTTACTAATTTTTACTATATGCAAATTAAATAATTGGTATTTTATATAAAAAAATTGCAAAAAGTTTAACAAGAAACAAGTTAACTAAAACTAGGATAGGATTTGTTTTCTTGAATTTGACAAATTCCATCTGCTAGTAACCCTTTTTTAATTCTTTTTACTATTTTTAACTATTTCCAATTTAAATAATTGAACTTTTATGTACAAAAAGATCTCAAAATTTCATAACAAACAAGTTGGCAGATACTGAAATTGGATTATTTTCTGAAATTTATAAAATTCAATCTCTAGGTAACAAATTTTCAATGGTTTTTTACTACTTTCTACTATTTACAATTTAAAGATTTCATGTTTTCTACATAAAAATTGCACAAAATTTCATGAGAAACTTGTTGCAAATAGTCAAAGAGGATTATTCGTGTGATGAAATTTTAAAATTTTATTCTTTTCGTGACACTTCTTCAATTTTTTACTAATTTTTACTATTTACAAAATAAATAATTGATATTTTATATAAAAGAATTGCAAAAAGTTTAACAAGTAACGAGTTGGCCAAAACTAGGATAAGATTTGTGTTCTTAAATTTGACAAATTCCATCTCCTGGTAACCCTTTTCTAATTCTTTTTACTATTTTTAACTATTTACAATTCAAATAATTGAACTTATATGTACAAAAAGATCTCAAAATTTCATAACAAAATTTCATGAGAAACTTGTTGCAAATAGTCAAAGAGGATTATTGGTGTTATGAAATTTTAAAATTTTCTTCTTTTTGTCACACTTCTTTAATTTTTTACTAATTTTTACTATATACAAATTAAATAATTGATATTTTATATGAAAAAATTACAAAAAGTTTCAAAAGAAATAATTTAACAAATACTAGGATTTGTGTTCTTGAATTTGACAAATTCCATCTCCTGGTAACCCTTTTTTAATTCTTTTTACTATTTTTAACTATTTACAATTCAAGTAATTAAAATTTTATGTACAAAAATATCTCAAAATTTAATAACAAACAGGTTGGTAAATACTTAAATGCAATTTTTTTCTAAATTTAAAAAATTCAATCTCTAGGTAACAATTTTTCAATTGATTTTTACTACTTTCACCTATTTATAATTTAAATAAATCATGTTTTTTTCATAAAAATTCCTCAAAATTTCATAAGAAACTCGTTGCAAATTGTCAAAGGGATTATTGGTGTTATGACATTTTAAAATTTTGTTCTTTTTATGACACTTCTTTACTTTTTTACTAATTTTTACTCTTTACAATTTAAATAATTGATATTTTTTATACAAAACTTGCAAAAAATTTAACAAGAAACAAGTTGGCCAATACCAGGATAGGATTTGTGTTCTTAAATTTGACAAGTTCTATCTCCTGTAACACTTTTGTAATTCTTTTTACTATTTTTAACTATATACAATTCAAATAATTGAGATTTTATGTACAAAAAGAACTCAAAATTTCATAATAAACATGTTGGCGGATACTCAAATGGGATTAGTTTCTGAAATTTAACAAATTCAATCTCTAGTAACAAATTTTCAGTCGTTTTTTTATACTTTCTACTATTTACAACTTAAATAATTCAGGTTTTCTACATACAAATTGCTCAAAATTTCATGAGAAACTTGTTCCAAATACTTAAAGGGGATTAATGGTGTTACGAAATTTGAAAATTTTCTTGCTTTTGTGACAGTTACTTAATTTTTTTAGTAATTTTTACTATTTGAGATCTAAATAATTGAAATTTTAAATATAAAAATAGGAAAAAAATTCACAAGAAAGAAGTTGGCCAATACTAGTATAGGACTTGTGTTCTTAAATTTGACTAATTTCACCTCCTGCTAAAACTTTTTTAATTTTTTACTATTTTTAACTATTTACAATTCAAATAATTCAACTTTTATGTACAAAAAGATCTCAAAATTTCATAACAAACAGTTTGGCGGATACTCAAATGGGATTAGTTTCTGAAATTTCAAAAGTTCAATCTCTAGGTAATAATTTTTCAATTGTTTTTTACTACTTTCTACTATTTACAATTTAAATAATTCATGTTTTCTACATAAAAATTCCTCAAAATTTCATAAGAAACTCGTTGCAAATTGTCAATGGGATTATTGGTGTTATGACATTTGAAAATTTTGTTCTTTTTATGACACTTCTTTACTTTTTTACTAATTTTTACTCTTTACAATTTAAATAATTGATATTTTTTTTACAAAACTTGCAAAAAATTTAACAAGAAACAAGTGGGCCAATACCAGGATAGGATTTGTGTTCTTAAATTTGACAAGTTCTATCTCCTGTAACACTTTTTTAATTCTTTTTACTATTTTTAACTATATACAATTCAAATAATTGAGATTTTATGTACAAAAAGAACTCAAAATTTCATAATAAACATGTTGGCGGATACTCAAATGGGATTAGTTTCTGAAATTTAACAAATTCAATCTCTAGGTAACAAATTTTCAATTGTTTTTTTATACTTTCTACTATTTACAACTTAAATAATTCAGGTTTTCTACATACAAATTGCTCAAAATTTCATGAGAAACTTGTTCCAAATACTTAAAGGGGATTAATGGTGTTACGAAATTTGAAAATTTTCTTGCTTTTGTGACAATTACTTAATTTTTTTAGTAATTTTTACTATTTGAGATCTAAATAATCGAAATTTTAAATATAAAAATAGGAAAAAGATTCACAAGAAAGAAGTTGGCCAATACTAGTATAGGATTTGTGTTCTTAAATTTGACTAATTTCTCCTCCTGCTAAAACTTTTTTAATTTTTTACTATTTTTAACTATTTACAATTCAAATAATTCAACTTTTATGTACAAAAAGATCTCAAAATTTCATAACAAACAATTTGGCGGATACTCAAATGGGATTAGTTTCTGAAATTTCAAAACTTCAATCTCTAGGTAATAATTTTTCAATTGTTTTTTACTACTTTCTACTATTTACAATTTAAATAATTCATGTTTTCTACATAAAAATTCCTCAAAATTTCATAAGAAACTCGTTGCAAATTGTCAAAGGGATTATTGGTGTTATGACATTTGAAAATTTTGTTCTTTTTATGACACTTCTTTACTTTTTTACTAATTTTTACTCTTTACAATTTAAATAATTGATATTTTTTATACAAAACTTGCAAAAAATTTAACAAGAAACAAGTTGGCCAATACCAGGATAGGATTTGTGTTCTTAAATTTGACAAGTTCTATCTCCTGTAACACTTTTTTAATGCTCTTTACTGTTTTTAACTATATACAATTCAAATAATTGAGATCTTATGTACAAAAAGAACTCAAAATTTCATAATAAACATGTTGGCAGATACTCAAATGGGATTAGTTTCTGAAATTTAACAAATTCAATCTCTAGGTAACAAATTTTCAATTGTTTTTTTTATACTTTCTACTATTTACAACTTAAATAATTCAGGTTTTCTACATACAAATTGCTCAAAATTTCATGAGAAACTTGTTCCAAATACTTAAAGGGGATTAATGGTGTTACGAAATTTGAAAATTTTCTTGCTTTTGTGACAGTTACTTAATTTTTTTAGTAATTTTTACTATTTGAGATCTAAATAATCGAAATTTTAAATATAAAAATAGGAAAAAGATTCACAAGAAAGAAGTTGGCCAATACTAGTATAGGATTTGTGTTCTTAAATTTGACTAATTTCTCCTCCTGTTAAAACTTTTTTAATTTTTTACTATTTTTAACTATTTACAATTCAAATAATTCAACTTTTATGTACAAAAAGATCTCAAAATTTCATAACAAACAATTTGGCGGATACTCAAATGGGATTAGTTTCTGAAATTTCAAAACTTCAATCTCTAGGTAATAATTTTTCAATTGTTTTTTACTACTTTCTACTATTTACAATTTAAATAATTCATGTTTTCTACATAAAAATTCCTCAAAATTTCATAAGAAACTCGTTGCAAATTGTCAAAGGGATTATTGGTATTATGACATTTGAAAATTTTGTTCTTTTTATGACACTTCTTTACTTTTTTACTAATTTTTACTCTTTACAATTTAAATAATTGATATTTTTTATACAAAACTTGCAAAAAATTTAACAAGAAACAAGTTGGCCAATACCAGGATAGGATTTGTGTTCTTAAATTTGACAAGTTCTATCTCCTGTAACACTTTTTTAATTCTTTTTACTATTTTTAACTATATACAATTCAAATAATTGAGATTTTATGTACAAAAAGAACTCCAAATTTCATAATAAACATGTTGGCGGATACTCAAATGGGATTAGTTTCTGAAATTTAACAAATTCAATCTCTAGGTAACAAATTTTCAGTCGTTTTTTTATACTTTCTACTATTTACAATTTAAATAATTCATGTTTTCTACAAAAAAATTCCTCCAAATTTCATAAGAAACTCGTTGCAAATTGTTAAAGGGATTATTGGTGTTATGACATTTGAAAATTTTGTTCTTTTTATGACACTTCTTTACTTTTATACTAATTTTTACTCTTTACAATTTAAATAATTGAAATTTTTTATACAAAACTTGCAAAAAATTTAACAAGAAACAAGTTGGCCAATACCAGGATAGGATTTGTGTTCTTAAATTTGACAAATTTCACCTCCTGCTAAAACTTTTTAATTTTTTACTATTTTTAACTATTTACAATTCAGATAATTCAACATTTATGTACAAAAAGATCTCAAAATTTCATAACAAACAGTTTGGCGGATACTCAAATGGGATTAGTTTCTGATATTTCAAAAATTCAATCTCTAGGTAATAATTTTTCAATTGTTTTTTACTACTTTCTACTATTTACAATTTAAATAATTCATGTTTTCTACATGAAAATTCCTCAAAATTTCATAAGAAACTCGTTGCAAATTGTCAAAGGGATTACTGTTGTTATGAAATTTGAAAATTTTGTTCTTTTTATGACAGTTCTTTATATTTTTACTAATTTTTACTATTTACAATTTAAATAATTGATATTTTTTATACAAAACTATCAAAAAATTTAACAAGAAACAAGTTGGCCAATACCAGGATAGGATTTGTGTTCTTACATTTGACAAGTTGCATCTCCTGTAACACTTTTTCAAATCTTTTTACTGTATTTAACTATATACAATTCAAATAATTGAAATTTTATGTACAAAAAGAACTCAAAATTTCATGATAAACATGTTGGCATATACTCAAATGGGATTAGTTTCTGAAATTTAACAAATTCAATCTCTTGGTAACAAGTTTTCAATTGTTTTTTTATACTTTCTACTATTTACAACTTAAATAATTCAGGTTTTCTACATACAAATTGCTCAAAATTTCATGAGAAACTTGTTGCAAATACTTAAAAGGGATTAATGGTGTTACGAAATTTGAAAATTTTCTTGCTTTTGTGACAATTACTTAATCTTTTTGTAATTTTTACTATTTGAGATCTAAATAATCGAAATTTTAAGTATAAAAATAGGAAAAAAATTCACAAGAAAGAAGTTGGCCAATACTAGTATAGGATTTGTGTTCTTAAATTTGACAAATTTCACCTCCTGCTAAAACTTTTTTAATTTTTTACTATTTTTAACTATATACAATTCAAATAATTCAACTTTTATGTACAAAAAGATCTCAAAATTTCATAACAAACAGTTTGGCGGATACTCAAATGGGATTAGTTTCTGAAATTTCAAAAATTCAATCTCTAGGTAATAATTTTTCAGTTGTTTTTTACTACTTTCTACTATTTAAAATTTAAATAATTCATGTTTTCTACATAAAAATTCCTCAAAATTTTATAAGAAAGTCGTTGCAAATTGTCAAAGGGATTACTGTTGTTATGAAATTTGAAAATTTTGTTCTTTTTATTTTACTACTTTACTTTTTTACTAATTTTTACTATTTACAATTTAAATAATTGATATTTTTTATACAAAACTTGCAAAAAATTTAACAAGAAACAAGTTGGCCAATACTTGGATAGGGTTTGTGTTATTAAATTTGACAAATTCCATCTCCTGGTAACTCTTTTTTAATTGTTTTTACTATTTTTAACTATTTACAATTCAAATAATTGAAATTTTATGTACAAAAATATCTCAAAATTTCATAACAAACAGGTTGGCTGATACTCATATGCGATTTGTTTCTGAAAGTTAAAAAAATTTAATCTCTAGGTAACAATTTTTCAACTTTTTTTACTACTTTCTACTATTTACAATTTAAATAATTCACGTTTTCTACATAAAAATTGCTCAAAATTTCATAAGAAACTTGTTGCAAATTGTCAAAGGGATTATTGGTCTGTGACAGTTCTTTTATTTTTTACTAATTTTTACTATTTACAATTTAAATAATTGATATTTTATATATAAAAATTGCAAAAAAATTAGCAAGAAACAAATTGGCCAATACTAGGATAGAATTTGTGTTCTTAAATTTGACAAGTTCCATCTCTTGTAACTCTATTTAATTCTTTTTACTATTTTTAACTATTTACATTTCAAATAATTGAACTTTTATGTACAAAAAGATCTGAAAATTTCATAACAAACATGTTGGCGAATACTCAAATGGGATTAGTTTCTGAAATTTCAAAAATTCAATCTCTAGGTAATAATTGTTCAATTGTTTTTTACTACTTTCTACTATTTACAATTTAAATAATTCATGTTTTCTACATAAAAATTCCTCAACATTTCGTAAGAAACTCGTTGCAAATTGTCAAAGGGATTACTGTTGTTATGAAATTTGAAAATTTTGTTCTTTTTATGACACTTCTTTATATTTTTACTAATTTTTCCTATTTACAATTTAAATAATTGATATCTTTTATACAAAACTATCAAAAAATTTAACAAGAAACAAGTTGGCCAATACCAGGATAGGATTTGTGTTCTTAAATTTGACAAGTTCCATCTCCTGTAACACTTTTTCAAATCTTTTTACTGTATTTAACTATATACAATTCAAATAATTGAAATTTTATGTACAAAAAGAACTCAAAATTTCATGATAAACATGTTGGCGTATACTCAAATGGGATTAGTTTCTGAAATTTAACAAATTCAATCTCTTGGTAACAAATTTTCAATTGTTTTTTTATACTTTCTACTATTTACAACTTAAATAATTCAGGTTTTCTACATACAAATTGCTCAAAATTTCATGAGAAACTTGTTGCAAATACTTAAAAGGGATTAATGGTGTTACGAAATTTGAAAATTTTCTTGCTTTTGTGACAGTTACTTAATTTTTTTGTAATTTTTACTATTTGAGATCTAAATAATCGCAATTTTAAGTATAAAAATAGGAAACAAATTCACAAGAAAGAAGTTGGCCAATACTAGTGTAGGATTTGTGTTCTTAAATTTGACAAATTTCACCTCCTGCTAAAACTTTTTTAATTTTTTACTATTTTTAACTATTTAGAATTCAAATAATTCAACTTTTATGTACAAAAAGATCTCAAAATTTCATAACAAACAGTTTGGCGGATACTCAAATGGGATTAGTTTCTGAAATTTCAAAAATTCAATCTCTAGGTAATAATTTTTCAATTGTTTTTTACTACTTTCTACTATTTACAATTTAAATAATTCATGTTTTCTACATAAAAATTCCTCAAAATATTATAAGAAAGTCGTTGGAAATTGTCAAAGGGATTACTGTTGTTATGAAATTTGAAAATTTTGTTCTTTTTATTTTACTACTTTACCTTTTTACTAATTTTTACTATTTACAATTTAAATAATTGATATTTTTTATACAAAACTTGCAAAAAATTTAACAAGAAACAAGTTGGCCAATACTTGGATAGGGTTTGTGTTCTTAAATTTGACAAATTCCATCTCCTGGTAACTCTTTTTTAATTGTTTTTACTATTTTTAACTATTTACAATTCAAATAATTGAAATTTTATGTACAAAAATATCTCAAAATTTCATAACAAACAGGTTGGCTGATACTCATATGCGATTTGTTTCTGAAATTTAAAAAAATTTAATCTCTAGGTAACAATTTTTCAACTTTTTTTACTACTTTCTACTATTTACAATTTAAATAATTCTCGTTTTCTACATAAAAATTGCTCAAAATTTCATAAGAAACTTGTTGCAAATTGTCAAAGGGATTATTGGTCTGTGACAATTCTTTTATTTTTTACTAATTTTTACTATTTACAATTTAAATAATTGATATTTTATATATAAAAATTGCAAAAAAATTAGCAAGAAACAAATTGGCCAATACTAGGATAGAATTTGTGTTCTTAAATTTGACAAGTTCCATCTCTTGTAACTCTATTTAATTCTTTTTACTATTTTTAACTATTTACATTTCAAATAATTGAACTTTTATGTACAAAAAGATCTCAAAATTTCATAACAAACATGTTGGCGGATACTCAAATGGGATTAGTTTCTGAAATTTCAAAAATTCAATCTCTAGGTAATAATTTTTCAATTGTTTTTTACTACTTTCTACTATTTAAAATTTAAATAATTGATGTTTTCTACATAAAAATTCCTCAAAATTTCATAAGAAACTCGTTGCAAATTGTTAAAGGGCTTACTGTTATGAAATTTGAAAATTTTGTTCTTTTTATGACACTTCTTTATATTTTTACTAATTTTTACTATTTACAATTTAAATAATTGATATTTTTTATACAAAACTATCAAAAAATTTAACAAGAAACAAGTTGGCCAATACCAGGATAGGATTTGTGTTCTTAAATTTGACAAGTTCTATCTCCTGTAACACTTTTTCAAATCTTTTTACTGTATTTAACTATATACAATTCAAATAATTGAAATTTTATGTACAAAAAGAACTCAAAATTTCATGATAAACATGTTGGCGTATACTCAAATGGGATTAGTTTCTGAAATTTAACAAATTCAATCTCTTGGTAACAAATTTTCAATTGTTTTTTTATACTTTCTACTATTTACAACTTAAATAATTCAGGTTTTCTACATACAAATTGCTCAAAATTGCATGAGAAACTTGTTGCAAATACTTAAAAGGGATTAATGGTGTTACGAAATTTGAAAATTTTCTTGCTTTTGTGACAGTTACTTAATTTTTTTTGTAATTTTTACTATTTGAGATCTAAATAATCGAAATTTTAAGTATAAAAATAGGAAACAAATTCACAAGAAAGAAGTTCGCCAATACTAGTGTAGGATTTGTGTTCTTAAATTTGACAAATTTCACCTCTTGCTAAAACTTTTTTAATTTTTTACTATTTTTAACTATTTACAATTCAAATAATTCAACTTTATGTACAAAAAGATCTCAAAATTTCATAACAAACAGTTTGGCGGATACTCAAATGGGATTAGTTTCTGAAATTTCAAAAATTCAATCTCTAGGTAATAATTTTTCAGTTGTTTTTTACTACTTTCTACTATTTACAATTTAAATAATTCATGTTTTCTACATAAAAATTCCTCAAAATTTTATAAGAAAGTCGTTGCAAATTGTCAAAGGGATTACTGTTGTTATGAAATTTGAAAATTTTTTTCTTTTTATTTTACTACTTTACCTTTTTACTAATTTTTACTATTTACAATTTAAATAATTGATATTTTTTATACAAAACTTGCAAAAAATATAACAAGAAATAAGTTGGCCAATACTTGGATAGGGTTTGTGTTCTTAAATTTGACAAATTCCATCTCCTGGTAACTCTTTTTTAATTGTTTTTACTATTTTTAACTATTTACAATTCAAATAATTGAAATTTTATATACAAAAATATCTCAAAATTTCATAACAAACAGGTTGGCTGATACTCATATGCGATTTGTTTCTGAAATTTAAAAAATTTAATCTCTAGGTAACAATTTTTCAACTTTTTTTACTACTTTCTACTATTTACAATTTAAATAATTCACGTTTTCTACATAAAAATTGCTCAAAATTTCATAAGAAACTTGTTGCAAAGTGTCAAAGGGATTATTGGTCTGTGACAATTCTTTTATTTTTTACTAATTTTTACTATTTACAATTTAAATAATAGATGTTTTATATATAAAAATTGCAAAAAAATTAACAAGAAACAAATTGGCCAATACTAGGATAGAATTTGTGTTCTTAAATTTGACAAGTTCCATCTCTTGTAACTCTATTTAATTCTTTTTACTATTTTTAACTATTTACATTTCAAATAATTGAACTTTTATGTACAAAAAGATCTCAAAATTTCATAACAAACATGTTGGCGGATACTCAAATGGGATTAGTTTCTGAAATTTCAAAAATTCAATCTCTAGGTAATAATTTTTCAATTGTTTTTTACTACTTTCTACTATTTACAATTTAAATAATTCATGTTTTCTACATAAAAATTCCTCAAAATTTCATAAGAAACTCGTTGCAAATTGTCAAAGGGATTACTGTTATGAAATTTGAAAATTTTGTTCTTTTTATGACACTTCTTTATATTTTTACTAATTTTTACTATTTACAATTTAAATAATTGATATTTTTTATACAAAACTATCAAAAAATTTAACAAGAAACAAGTTGGCCAATACCAGGATAGGATTTGTGTTCTTAAATTTGACAAGTTCCATCTCCTGTAACACTTTTTCAAATCTTTTTACTATATTTAACTATATACAATTCAAATAATTGAAATTTTATGTACAAAAAGAACTCAAAATTTCATGATAAACATGTTGGCGTATACTCAAATGGGATTAGTTTCTAAAATTTAACAAATTCAATCTCTTGGTAACAAATTTTCAATTGTTTTTTTATACTTTCTACTATTTACAACTTAAATAATTCAGGTTTTCTACATACAAATTGCTCAATATTGCATGAGAAACTTGTTGCAAATACTTAAAAGGGATTAATGGTGTTATGAAATTTGAAAATTTTCTTGCTTTTGTGACAGTTACTTAATTTTTTTGTAATTTTTACTATTTGAGATCTAAATAATCGAAATTTTAAGTATAAAAATAGGAAACAAATTCACAAGAAAGAAGTTCGCCAATACTAGTGTAGGATTTGTGTTCTTAAATTTGACAAGTTCCATCTCTTGTAACTCTATTTAATTCTTTTTACTATTTTTAACTATTTACATTTCAAATAATTGAACTTTTATGTACAACAAGATCTCAAAATTTCATAACAAACATGTTGGCGGATACTCAAATGGGATTAGTTTCTGCAATTTCAAAAATTCAATCTCTAGGTAATAATTTTTCAATTGTTTTTTACTACTTTCTACTATTTACAATTTAAATAATTCATGTTTTCTACATAAAAATTCCTCAAAATTTCATAAGAAACTCGTTGCAAATTGTCAAAGGGATTACTGTTATGAAATTTGAAAATTTTGTTCTTTTTATGACACTTCTTTATATTTTTACTAATTTTTACTATTTACAATTTAAATAATTGATATTTTTTATACAAAACTTGCAAAAAATTTAACAAGAAATAAGTTGGCCAATACTTGGATAGGGTTTGTGTTCTTAAATTTGACAAATTTCATCTCCTGGTAACTCTTTTTTAATTGTTTTTACTATTTTTAACTATTTACAATTCAAATAATTGAAATTTTATGTACAAAAATATCTCAAAATTTCATAACAAACAGGTTGGCTGATACTCATATGCGATTTGATTCTGAAATTTAAAAAAATTTAATCTCTAGGTAACAATTTTTCAACTTTTTTTACTACTTTCTACTATTTACAATTTAAATAATTCACGTTTTCTACATAAAAATTGCTCAAAATTTCATAAGAAACTTGTTGCAAATTCTCAAAGGGATTATTGGTCTGTGACAATTCTTTTATTTTTTACTAATTTTTACTATTTACAATTTAAATAATTGATATTTTATATATAAAAATTGCAAAAAAATTAACAAGAAACAAATTGGCCAATACTAGGATAGAATTTGTGTTCTTAAATTTGACAAGTTCCATCTCTTGTAACTCTATTTAATTCTTTTTACTATTTTTAACTATTTACATTTCAAATAATTGAACTTTTATGTACAAAAAGATCTCAAAATTTCATAACAAACATGTTGGCGGATACTCAAATGGGATTAGTTTCTGAAATTTCAAAAATTCAATCTCTAGGTAATAATTTTTCAATTGTTTTTTACTACTTTCTACTATTTACATATTAAATAATTCATGTTTTCTACATAAAAATTCCTCAAAATTTCATAAGAAACTCGTTGCAAATTGTCAAAGGGATTACTGTTATGAAATTTGAAAATTTTGTTCTTTTTATGACAATTCTTTTATTTTTTACTAATTTTTACTATTTACAATTTAAATAATTGATATTTTATATATAAAAATTGCAAAAAAATTAACAAGAAACAAATTGGCCAATACTACGATAGAATTTGTGTTCTTAAATTTGACAAGTTCCATCTCTTGTAACTCTATTTAATTCTTTTTACTGTTTTTAACTATTTACATTTCAAATAATTGAACTTTTATGTACAAAAAGATCTCAAAATTTCATAACAAACAGGTTGGCAGATACTCAAATGGGATTAGTTTCTGAAATTTAAAAAATTCAATCTCTAGGTAACAAATTTTCAATTGTTCTTTACTACTTTCTACTATTTACAATTTAAATAATTCATGTTTTCTACATAAAAATTGCTCAAAGTTTCTTAAGAAACTTGTCGCAAATACTCAAAGGGGATTACTGGTGTGATGAAATTTGAATAATTTCCTATTTTTCTACCGTTTATTTTAATTCTTTTACTAAATTTTACTATTTACTAATTAAATAATTGAAATTTTATATATAAGAATTCTATAAAATTTCACAAGAAACAAGTTGACCAATACTAGGATAGGGTTTGTATTCTTAAATTTGACAAATTTCATCTCCTAGTAACCTTTTTTTAATTGTTTTTACTATTTTAACTATTTACAATTCAAATAATTGAAATTTTATGTACAAAAATATCTCAAAATTTCATAACAAACTGATTGGCAGATACTCATATGTCATTTGTTTCTGAAATTTAAAAAATTCAATCTCTAGGTAACAATTTTTCAAATTATTTTACTACTTTCTACTACTTACAACTTAAATAATTCATGTTTTCTACATACAAATTGCTCAAAATTTCATGGGAAACTTGTTGCAAATACTCAAAGGGAATTAATGGTGTTACGAAATTTGAAAGTTTTCTTGTTTTTGTGACAGTTACTTAATTTTTTTAGTAATTTTTACTATTTAAGATCTAAATAATCCAAATTTTATATATGAAAATGGGAAAAAATTCACAAGAAAGAAGTTGGCCAATACTGTAACGTCCCATTTAATTATTAAGCGAAATTAAAAGACACATCATACAAAATAGTAATGTAGAGTAGTCCTGGGTCCTTAACACAACCCCTACAAACTGGGCACACCATGATGCCAACGGAAACCAAATAAATGTCTAACAAAATGATGAGAGTAGAATAGTAAGGCATAGAGCAATGCGTGGGCCGTAGCTCTAAAGAAAACCCATGAAGAAAAGAAACATAAAATCCAGTCCATATGGCTAAGCAGCGGAATCGCCATTTCCTTGCTGACCGCGGGAACCTCGCCCATCTACTCCCATCAATTAAATTGATGATCATCGCAAGAAAGACGAGCCACACACAAGACAACCATACAACAAACAGGGTAAGCTAGAGCCAACAAAATTTTCATCATACAGTCAAATATACTTTCACCATCCAATATCCATACAACAACCAAGCATGTTATGATGAAGGATTATCTTGTTCCTTTTTAAGATTATTGAATATGGTGTGAGTTGATTAAGAAAGCTAAGCGAAATCCCCACTGGACATTAAGATAGCAAGCTATCTAGATGTGAAGGTTCCTTTCACAAAGCTCAAGAGAAGAAGATGATGGATTGATTCAAAATGAAAAGGAAATGGAAAGAACATAAACCATATAAAACCAAGAACAATTAAAGGAAGAAGAAAACATAAAATGGAAAGGAAAGAAATGGTAAAAATGTGAGAAGCACGCCACTACAAGGCTAGGCTAGAAGCCATGGCAACCTTGAAGATGAGTGGATGTGTGCCGCCACTTGCTATGCAAGATAAGGCTTACAAGTTTCACTCCCAAGGGAGGAAACTCTCACAAATGGTTGAGACACAAGAGTGTTTTTACTTCAAAATGTTCAACCTCTACTTCTTTTTTAAGGTTTAAGGCCATGATTCTTTTGGTGGGACAATTTGAAGTAAAAACACTCTTGTGTCTCAACCATTTGTTCCTTTTTAAGATTATCTTGTTCTTTTTTAAGATTATTGAATATGGTGTGAGTTGATTAAGAAAGCTAAGCGAAATCCCCACTGGACATTAAGATAGCAAGCTATCTAGATGTGAAGGTTCCTTTCACAAAGCTCAAGAGAAGAAGATGATGGATTGATTCAAAATGAAAAGGAAATGGAAAGCACATAAACCATAGAAAACCAAGAACAATTAAAGGACGAAGAAAACATAAAATGGAAAGGAAAGAAATGGTAAAAATGTGAGAAGCACGCCACTACAAGGCTAGGCTAGAAGCCATGGCAACCTTGAAGATGAGTGGATGTGTGCCGCCACTTGCTATGCAAGATAAGGCTTACAAGTTTCACTCCCAAGGGAGAAAACGTCACACAAATGCTGAATGAGTGTAGGATTGTTAATTGACACAACTGCAGAGCTTGATGCTTCAAGCTTGGTTTAGTCCGCTCGGTGCAGTGAAATTTTTGGATGCAGGATTCTTTGATTCACTTTCCACGTGAACCTTCAATCCTGTTTTGGTGCAACAAGTGGAGTGAATTTTTTTTAAGCAGCCCAACACGTCGTGCACGAACAAGGAAAATTGGTGCTTCAATCTGAGTTGGAAGTGGCTGGAACCATCATGCAAGCTTGCTATGGGCGTGATTGGATGTGTCCACCTTTGGTGCTCCTTATCATTCAGTGGCTGCAAATGGGATCCAGTAGTGTCTTCATGCGGTGCATAATTGTGGTGCTTCATCACTTTTGCTGGTTCAATTCCTAGTGCCTTCTTGCATTTAACTTTGATATTCTCACCACTTGGCAGCCCCATTAAGTGTAGATTTTTGCTTGTTTTTGGGTCGTGCTTTTGGCTGTTTTGACATATTGTTTTGAGCTGTTTTGGATGTTGTTATGATGGCTATACATGGTGCCTATTGTACTTATTTCTGGGTTAATATTCTTGTGAGTATAAGTCTCTTTTCTTGAACTTCTAGCTTTGCTTGAGTCCATTGTCTATCACTTTTCCTTTTGAGTTTAATTTTCCTTGGATTCTTGTGTTGGGGACAATGTACATTGGGCTAAGTTGTTGAAAGCATTGCTTGTGGGAGTTTGAATTATTCATCACAATTTAGCTTGAGTATTTTGTTTCACACTTCCAGTAGTAATTCTAAATACTTTGTTTAGATTACTCTTGTCTTTTAAAGTGCTTTTCTCGTTGTCAGGGTCTTAGTTTGTCACATATTCACTCTCTTTGGTTTAACGCTTTCTTGCTTTTGGTGCTTTTTAGTTTGTCTTTAAATTTCTTTGGTTTTGTCTTGGAGTCATCCTTTCCTTGGCCTCCTGAGTTGAGCTTAGATTCGTTACATCTTTCACTTTGATGTTGAATTCTTGATGGGTTGATTGGAGGTTCTTTGAAGAACTGAACAGGAACTTGAGAGCGAGTGAATAGACTTTGAGAGTGAAACACGAGTGGAATTGAGTGTAAACACGTAAGGAGTGGTGAGGCCCATTTGATAATTTTATCTACATTACTTTTGCTAATCACTTACTGTGTTTTGTGTTAGTTCTTGTTTCCTCTCTTTCATTGCAGGAATTAATAATTTTGAGCACTCCATAATGTTCCATACACGTTCGACCTTGATAGAGGATATCAACTTCATTGTGTCCAGAATCACCAAGCTGAATAGCAAACTTGTGGAACATAGAAAGGAGCACAAACATGATAGAAGATCATTGCCAAGCAACAAAACAAGTGTTATTAAGTGCACCAAGTGTGAAGGATATGGACACGAAAATTATCAATGTCCTAATTGGAACGCAAAGTACATGACTCTTCAAGAACTCCAGGATTACATTGTATACTTGAAAGAGGTGAAGAGGAGTGTTAGGCAAAAGCTCGAAGTTAGACAAGAGCAACAAGCAAAAAGGGAGCGTGAAAAGGCACGACAAGAGAGAGAGCTAAAAGAGAGAAAGGAGCAAGAGCTAAAAGAGCGAGAAGAGAAAGAACAAAGAGCAAAGGAAGAAGAAGAAGAACAAAGAGAGAAACACAAGAATAAGTCTCGCCTCACACCTTTGAAATTCATGGTTGAGATGAAATCCTTAAAGGGGGATGATAATACGTTAAATCGTTGTTCCCATTCACATCATGATTTTGCATTTTCATTAGGAACACTTACTAAACCCTCTCTTTTTGTCTTAATGCCTAGGGAAGACTTATACATTAAGAAGCAATGGCATAAGCAATGGGGTGAGGAAAAGAGGATGGAAAAGGCAACCACAACATGGGCCAAACATGAACCTGACTTTAATCATTTGATTATGTGTTTGGCCTCTCATGAAAATCCTGAAGGATTTCAAGGACACTCTTTTTCTATTCTGATTATTATGGGTTGTTCTCCTTTTTGTTTCACAGTAAATAGTATACTTATGGTTAAACTCTTTGACGTGTTCTGCAGGTTTATCTTTGATCCTGGAGGACAATCTCTAAGCACATTGATAATAACACATTGGCCTCTCCCATGATCCCAAACTCATCTTTTTTCGATAACATTTTATTTCTGTTTTTAGACTATTCTGGTTTTGTGTGCTCCTCAGCACTTATGTTTGTGTGTTTGTTTGTAGGTAATGAAGCGCTAAAATTCGAGGTCGAATTTTTTCCAACCCGAAGGCAATGATGGAGGCGTGGTTCGAGACCGTCAAGAGATTAGAAAATAGTTGATGGAATCATGTCCAAGACCTTAAAAGAGATCTCAGATTAGCTTCAGATTGTAGAACAAGAACTCTTTTATAATTTTTGTAATGTTTTTGTTTGGGCTTTATCGGACCTTTAGTTGTGTTTGGCCTTTTGGTGTGTCGACCCATAATATATAAGCTCTAGTGACACACATTTGTAGTCAGATTTGAGTTATATGAAAATTTGAGTTTTCTCTCAAGTCTCAAGGTTCTCCTCAAAACCACCGATCCTTATCTTTGAATCTCCGATTCAAAGTGGCGGATCTTCCTCACTTATCTTGGAACTTCCTCCAAGTGGCGTGATTTCCTCCCGTTCTGAAAACCCCCAAATCGACGTCTTCCATTTTCCCCCTTTTCTTTTTAGGGTTCATACCCATTTTCGTTCCAAACGATTTTTCTCCCAAATCTGAGACGAATCTTCATCATGTTATGACTTTTCAATCAATACACTACGACTCGACTCGACTCATCCGGATACGTATAACCTGGTCAGATTCAGCGGATGGTTGCACTTGTGGTGGATACCTCTGCTCACCCCCGAGTTGGTCACCCCCGAGCTATGTGTTACAAGTGTTACAATGAATCAGTTTTCCCTCACCACAAGGTTAGCCCTTAATGAATTTCAGGCCTCCTTCTACTCTCACCACAGGAGTCAATCCGCTCTAGGTGAGACTAACTGACCCCTTAGAGCGTTAGGATGCAACCTCACCTTGAATCCTTACCTAGTTATACAGATGGGGCACCACCATAGACACCCACTAACAGGGGCCATGAAATTACGTCCCGACCACTGAAGCGCAACCCCGAAGGTCTCACCTAGAGACTCCAAGGAATTACACATTGACACAAACCAAGAATCATAAAACAACAAAGAGAAAACACTACTCATGCTTTCAATTTCATACCATCCTCTGAAAATAATTCCTCATTCGTATCATATGTTGAATCTTTACCACTGGTCCTTACCACCTCATGTGTGTGGGGCCTCATCTCATATCAATACCATGTCCCATTAATACCAACTCACTCATTAATTTCACATGCCAAGTTTCCACGATATCTATCATTCCATTCATGAATTATGTCACGCATGCATGTCAGTCCATTATATATATTTACATATCTCAACATAACAATCATACCCCAACAATTACCAATCATTCAAGAGCAACCAAGCACCCAAACCACGCAATGTCTCGCCCAGCCCCTCGCTCAGGCGAGATAGTCTTGCTCAGGCGAGCCCCCTTCGCCTAGGCGAGGGCTCAAAAACAGAAACAAGAACCAACGTGGGATCTCGCTTAGGTGAGACCCCTCTCGCCTAGGCGAGTTGTTCGCTCGCTCAAAATAATGAGCTGGTCGCCTGGGCGACCTTTCGCGAAAAAGGTTTGGGCGAGCCTCTGCCAAACTCGCTTAGGCGAGTCCGACTCGCCTGGGCGAGATTACCAGTTCTCACCCTGGTCTCACCTGCAGCAGATGTATCTTTTCCAAACCCACCAATCATATACAAGGTATCCCACGCACCCCAAACCACGATTTATCCATACAAATATCCAGCAAACTCTTAAAACAGATCAAAAACAACTCAAACTCGAAACCCTAACTTCCCGTACCTGGAGGAAGGGTTAACAGAAGCCTTGGCGGCACGATAGCGAGCACTATAGCTCTGGGAGTGGGCTAAAGAGCTGAAAACAGAGGATAAATGGCACAAGGCCATATTATTATGAAATCCTAACTGTCAAATACGAAGAAGATCGATGGAAACCACACAACCTAAAGAAAATATTTACGTTGCGTCGAAACTGATGTGTGTTAGCTCAAAGAAGACCTAGTGCAAAACCCTAGCAGAGCGTCTTGTGCGAGAGGAGTAAGGTGACGGCTGATTTTTCTGAAAGAGTGAAAGTGGAACTGTTAGGGCAGACTAGGGTTCAGCTTTATACTTTTGGCCAGCTCTTAGGCCCATTAGATTTTTTGGGCAGCCCTTCTAGTTAAAGGTATAAGAATAATTAGGGCCTTACAAATACTAGGATAGGATTTGTGTTCTTAAATTTGACAAATTTCACCTCCTGGTAATACTTTTTTAATTCTTTTTACTATTTTTAACTATTTACAATTCAAATAATTGAACTTTTATGTACAAAACGATCTCAAAATTTCATAACAAACAAATGGGATTAGTTTCTGAAACTTAAAAAATTCAATCTCTAGGTAACAAATTTTCAATTGTTTTTTACTACTTTCTACTATTTACAATTTAAATGATTCATGTTTTCTACATAAAAATTGCTCAAAGTTTCTTAAGAAACTTGTTTCAAATACTCAAAGGGGATTATTGGTGTTATGAAATTTGAAAAATTTCCTATTTTTCTACTATTTTTTTTAATTCTTTTACTAATTTTTACTATTTACAAATTAAATAATGGATATTTAATATATAAAAATTCAAAAAAATTTCACAAGAAACAAGTTGGCCAATACTAGGATAGGGTTTGTGTTCTTAAATTTGACAAATTCCATTCCCTGGTAACCCTTTTTAAATTGTTTTTACTATTTTTAACTATTTACAATTCAAATAATTGAAATTTTATGTTCAAAAATATCACAAAATTTCATAACAAGCAGGTTGGCAGATACTCATATGTGATTTGTTTCTGAAACTTAAAAAATTCAATCTCTAGGTAACAAATTTTCAATTGTTTTTTACTACTTTCTACTATTTACAATTTAAATAATTCATGTTTTCTACATAAAACTTGTTTAAAATTTCATAAGAAATTTGTTGCAAATTGTCAAAGGGATTATTGGTGTTATGAAATTTGAAAATTTTCTTCTTTTTGTGACACTTCTTTAATTTTTTACTAATTTTTACTATTTACAATTTAAATAATTGATATTTTATATATAAAAATTGCAAAATATTTCACAAGAAAAAAGTTGGTCAATACTAGGATTGGATTTGTGTTCTTAAATTTGACAAATTTCATCTTCTGGTAAGACTTTTATAATTCTTTTTACTATTTTTAACTATTAACAATTTAAATAATTGAAATTTAATGTACCAAAAAATATCAATATTTCATAACAAACAGGTTGACGAACACTTAAATGCGATTTGTTTCTGAAATTTAAAAAATTCAATCTCTAGGTAAAAAAATTTCAATTGTTTTTTACTACATTCTACTATTTGCAATTTAAATGATTCATGTTTTCTACATAAAAATTACTCAAAGTTTCTTAAGAAACTTGTTTCAAATACTCAAACGGGATTATTGGTGTTATGAAATTTGAAAAATTTCCTATTTTTCTACTATTTTTTTTAATTCTTTTACTAATTTTTACTATTTACAAATTAAATAATGGATATTTTATATATAAAAATGCTAAAAAATTTCACAAGAAACAAGTTGGCCAATACTAGGATAGGGTTTGTGTTCTTAAATTTGAGTAATTCCATATCCTGGTAACCCTTTTTAAATTGTTTTTACTATTTTTAACTATTTACAACTCAAATAATTGAAATTTTATGTACAAAAATATCTCAAAATTTCATAACAAACAGGTTCCCATATACTCAAAAGCAATTTCTTTCTGACATTTAAAAAATTCAATCTCTAGGTACCAATTTTTCAAATTTTTTTACTACTTTCTACTATTTACAACTTAAATAATTCATGTTTTCTACATAAAAATTGCTCAACATTGCATGAGAAACATGATGCAAATACTCAAAGGGGAATAATGGTGTTTTGAAATTTGAAACTTTTCTTCTTTTTGTGACACTTCTTTAATTTTTTACTAATTTTTACTATTTACAATTTAAATAATTGATATTTTATATATAAAAATTGCAAAATAATTAACAAGAAACAAATTGGCCAATACCAGGATAGGATTTTTGTTCTTACATTTGACAAGTTCCATCTCCTGTAACACTTTTCTAATACTTTTTTCTAATTTTAACTATTTACAATTCAAATAATTGAACTTTTATGTACAAAAATATCTCAAAATTTCAAAACAAACAAGTTGGTAGATACTCATATGTGATTTGTTTCTTAAATTTAAAAAATTCAATCTCTAGGTGATGAGCGAGCCTCGGTGAATCTTCGGTGGAAAACTCTTCGCAAGGTTGTGAATCGTCAAATGTTCAGTGGAAATCCACCAAATCGGCAGCGGAAGACGGAGTTCCAGTGGGAAACTCTCACTGAATTGGTAACCGACGAGATTAATAACCTAATCTAGGGTTAGGGTTTAGCTGAGACGAAAGCGGAAATTTATCACTCTCATTCATCAAAGCTACCTTACAATGAAATGGCTGGCCATTTTATAGCTCGAATGGCAACCGTGTGAAAACAGAATGGAAGAAAGTGGATGCCCTCTAACAAGAATCCTAACGATAAAGGTGTGTGTTGCGTGATTTTGTAATCCTAACAAAGGTTTGCACGTGTGATGGGGAAAAGAAAAAGGAAACCCTCGTTGGATTGTTGCTTCAGACGCGTGAAGAGGTGTTAGGGTTGGTTAGCGCTGCGCAGCAACGAAAAGGTGTGCTTGGAGCTGTGTTCAAATGAAGGAAGCCCTAATAGTGCTTTGACGAAATTGGAATTGGATTTGGTGGATGTGGAGCAAGAGATTTGCGTGAATGGGCTGGTTAGCAGAGACACCTCCATTCTGATGGATGATGAATTGGGCTGACTGAAGACGAGCCCAAATGCCTGCTCCGCACTCAACTTGAAAATTGGTTGCAACGTGATGAACGGATGAAAGTTGGTGTCCCGCTTGCGGCCCAATTAGATTGGTGGCTGCATATTATAAATGGGCTGCTCGTAACAAAGGAAGCCCACAATGTAAGCCTGCGCAACGCTTATTGGCTTCAAGATTCACTCTTCAATTCCAATTTCAGATGCAGGCGTGAAGAATTGATGGAGTCATGAGCTGAATTAAGAATTGGGCTTCAGGCTCATTATTTGATTGGCCCACTCATGAGATAAGTTGTAAACATGGGCTGCAAGTAACAAACAAGCCTAATTAGAAACAACATTTATTTAATTAAAAATTAAAAAATAAAAGAAAATTAAAAAGGAAAGGGCCTAGGCCTTGGCCAATGCTATGAAAAGCCTCTTAGGGTGATATTCATCATCCCCTCCCTCTTAAAAAGGATATGTCCTCAGATCAAGAGGTTTCTTTAAGGCTCACAGTAATTAAAGATGAATTTCTCCAGGATCAAAAATATATCTTCAATAGTCATCAAATAAAATTGAATTAAAATCATAATGACCATGCAGTATAGGTGATTGGGAAATGTGTGAAAATGGGCTCTTAAAGATTAAAAAAGATGGTATTAGGCCCACTTCACAAAAAGAATGTTTTACACTTTGACCAAGATGATTTTTGAAATGAATTTTAGAATCAAAGTGTGTTGGTACACAAGATGTTGAGGAGGGTGAAATAAAGGAATGAGATTGAGAACAAAATGGTTGAGAAAAAAATAAAACAAAAGATTTAATGACAAAGTGAATAGAGTTTAAAGATGGAAGAACTTCGTTTGAAAATTGGAACCTACTGGAAGGGATTAGTGAAAGATTTAACACCAAATCCTTAACAATGAGGTCCCTTTTTGCATTTGAAATGATCTTTAACTCTATCACATGTGATTGTATTTCACAATTGTACAGTTTGTGTTTAATATAGTTTGTGTTTTTTGTAGTCTTTAGTTTTCTTTTTATAAATTTCAAGCAAAGTTCTATTTTTGTTTTGATTAAGAATTTCTTTTAAGAAATTTTTTGAGACTAGTTTGGAAAACCCTGTCTAGGAAAGATTTCGTATTTAAGTTGTCCACTATGACGCACCTCTCTTTCCTGGGAGTAGACCCAACGACATCTTAACTCATTTCTTTCTTGAAATCTTTCTCCAAAACAAGAATAGGAAGAAAAAAAAAACACACAGGGAAACACTTTCAGGTGGACTGCATAGTGCATGACTCGGGCCAATTCGGGTCAATTTTATCAACTTTATTCAGAACTTGCGTAAATCACGTAGGAGACTTGAACTCAGGTGTTCTACTGAAGGAGCACCGTCATCATTTGAACCTACCACTAAAAGTGTACCACTAGAATCACCTCCGGTGATTAACATATCTTCTGATCCATCACCTGAACCAGAAATTCAAGAAGATAGAATGGAAGAAAGAACAATAAGAGAGTTGGCTTCACCGGATGCAACAATTACACAAAACATGTTCATCCAATATCCAGATGGAGAATGTGAGCTTAAGTCTAGATTAATCCATCTTCCACCTAAATTCCATGGATTAGCAGGAGAAGACCCGTACCATAATTTGAAGGAATTTCATGTTGTTTGTTCATCCATGAGACCTACAACAGTGACAGAGGAACATATCAAGCTTAAGGCTTTTCCATTCTCATTGCAAGATGCCGCTAAGAATTGGTTATACTGCCTTCCACCAGGATCCATCAATACTTGGGAGACTTTGAAAAGATTATTTTTGGAAAAGTTTTTTCCAGCATCTAGAGTTGTTGCTATTCGCAAAGATATTTATGGGATAAGGCAACAAGAAAGAGAAAATCTTCACGAGTATTGGGAAAGATTCAAAAAGTTATGTGCTTCCTGTCCTCATCACCAAATAAACGAGCATCTCCTCATTCAGTACTTTTATGAGGGTTGAGTATCATGGATAGACAAATGATAGATGCTGCAAGTGGAGGGTCATTGGTGGATAAAACGCCAACAAATGCAAGACAATTGATTGAAAATATGGCGTCGAACCATCAACAATTTTCCACCAGGAGTAATTCTATAACTCTATTGAAGGGAACCCATGGAGTAGATGCTTCATATGTTACAGATCACAAGAAAATAGAAGGGAAGTTGGATGACTTAGCGGCAATGGTAAGGACCTTGACAAACTTACCGAAAAAGCCTATCCCTTCTACTTTATGTGGAATTTGTGCTTCTACTAATCATCCTACAGAGGCTTGTTCTATGTTAAAAGAGACAGGGACGTTAGACAATGAACAACCTCAGGCATATGCTGCAAACATCTATGGCAATAATAGACCACCTCGGCAGCAATACAACCATGATTTGTCCTCCAACAAGTACAACCCAGATTGGAAGGAATATCCCAGTCAGAAATGGGGAAATCAACAGCCTCAACACCAATAAGTCTATCTTCCATCTCAACAGAGGCAACAACCACAACCAGCTGCAACCTCTGGTGATTAGAACAAGGAAGCAATGATGAAAATGATGGCTGACATGATGAAGGGACAAATCAATGACTTGAAACAGACAATGGAAGCAACCAATCAAAATTTGCAAAACCAGATTGGACAAATTGCAAATGAGTTAAATTAGATGAAGTCTCAACAAGGCTCAAGCAATTTGTCTGTACAAACTGTAATTAACCCGCGAAATGTAAGTGCTATTACTTTAAGATCGGGTAAGCAAATACAAGGCCTTGGGGATGCCCAAGAAGATGAAGATAAGGACAATGAAGTTGTACCTAATAATCAAAGTGGAAGATCAGATGAAGCAACACAAGCAACATCTGAAATGCCTGCACCAAATGATAATTCCAGGTTGGTATCCCCTAATACTTCCTCTAAAAATTCTTCTCCTTATTCTCCTCCTCCTCCCTATCCAAACCGTTTGAAACCAAAAACTAAAAAGATGTAGGAGTTAGACAAATAAATCTTGAATACTTTCAAGAAAGTGGAGATAAACATCCCTTTGTTGGATGCTGTAAGACAAATTCCTAAATACGCCAAGTTTCTCAAATAATTATGTACACATAAAAGGCGTATTATGGACAAAGAGGTAGTGAACATGGGAAGAAACGTGTCTAGCTTAATTAAGAAGCCTACAATCAGAATGCCGCAAAAGTGTAAGGATCCAGGTATGTTTTCTGTTCCCTGCATAGGAAGTACTAAGTTTGATAATGCTATGTTAGATTTATGAGCTTCCATTAATGTAATACCTTTATCAGTTTTTACTTCACTTCATCTTGGACCTCTTAAGTCTACTGGTGTGGTCATTCAATTGGCCAACCGTAGCACAGTTAACCCTGTAGGTGTGCTAGAAGATGTGCTTGTCCGTGTGGACAAGTTAATTTTTCCTGCAGATTTCTACATCTTGGACATGAAGGATGATGAAGGAATGAGTTCAACCACAATTATCTTGGGAAGACCATTCATGATGACAGCACGTACCAAGACAGACGTGCATGCAAGATCCTTGACTATGGAGATAAGAGATGAGAAGGTGCAGTTCAATGTGCTAGAAGCCATGAAGCACCCGACCGAAGACCATTCTTTGTTTTGTATTGATTTATTGAGTAATGTAGTGAACAATTATGCTTTTGGACTTTTGGACGTTTTATCTGGTTTTTCTTCTTCTTTGGATTTTTCTTTTTCGAATATTTCGGGCTCGATTTTAGACGAAAGAGAAAATTGTAAAACAGGTGATATTGAGGACGCGATGCCACTATATGATACCTCTGAGGCGTCCGAATTTGATGTGAGGTGGCTGAAATTACCTTAGGCAGTAAAATGTTGCCATCTGTGGAACAGCCACCCATTTTGGAGTTAAAACCTTTACCATCTCATTTGAAATATGTTTATCTTGAGAGGGATGGGAAACTCCCTGTTATTATATCTACCTTGCTTACTGACGAACAGGAACAAAAGCTATTGCAGGTTATCAAAGATCACAAGCGAGCAATAGGCTGGACTTTGGTAGATATTCCTGGTATTAGTCCTTCTTTCTGCATGTACAGAATACTCTTGGAGGAGGATGATAAGCCAGTAAGGCAACCTCAGAGGAGACTGAATCCTCAGCTGATGGAGGTTGTGAAGAAAGAAGTCACCAAGTTGCTACAAGCAGGTATTATATATCCTATTTCTGACAACACTTGGGTGAGTCCTGTACATGTGGTCCCCAAGAAATCTGGGATCACCGTGGTCAAGAATGAGAAGAACGAGTTGATTCCTACTCGTATTCAGAATAGCTGGAGGGTCCGTATTGATTATAGAAGACTAAACCAGGCCACCAGGAAGGACCACTTTCCTTTACCATTCATGGACTAGATGTTAGACCGATTGGCAGGTAAGTCTCATTACTGTTTTCTTGATGGATTCTCTGGGTATTTTCAGATCTGTATTGCCCTAGAGGATCAACATAAGACTACCTTTACTTGTCCATTCGGTACATATGCTTATAGGAAAATGCCATTTGGCCTTTGCAATGCTCCTAGAACATTTCAGCGATGTATGATGAGTATATTTACAGATTTGTTGGAGCATTGTATTGAGGTTTTTATGGATGATTTTAGTGTATATGGTTCATCTTTTGATCACTGCTTGTCTAATCTTGCTAGAGTCTTGGAGAGATGTGAAGAAACTAACCTTGTTTTAAATTTTGAAAAATGTCATTTTATGGTGGAACAAGGTATAGTTTTAGGTCACGTTGTTTCCAAGAATGGTATATCTGTAGATCCTGCTAAAATTGATATTATTTAACAATTGCCTTACCCCTCTTCTGTGAAAGAGGTTCGATCTTTTCTTGGACATGCAAGATTTTACAGGAGGTTTATTAAGGACTTCAGCAAGATAGCCAACCCTCTCTCCAACTTGTTGCAAAAGGATGTAGCATTTAACTTTGGAGAGAGGTGCAAAGATGCGTTTGATACATTGAAAAAGGTGCTTACCACCACTCCTATCATCCAGCCACCTGACTGGACATTACCATTCGAGTTGATGTGTGATGCATCAAACTTTGCAGTAGGAGCGGTGCTTGCACAAAAAGATGGGAAGCTATCACATGTGATATATTATGCTTCCAGAACGTTGGACACAGCTCAAGATAACTACACCACGACTGAGAAGGAATTATTGGCTGTTGTGTTTGCCTTGGACAAATTCAGACCGTATATACTTGGTTCCAAGGTAATTGTTTATACTGATCATGCAATATTAAAATTCCTTCTGAAGAAAGCAGATTCGAAACCAAGGTTGATCAAATGGATGCTACTGCTCCAAGAGTTTGACATTGAGATTCTAGACAGAAGTGGAGCACATAACTTAGTAGCCAACTATCTTAGTAGGATTGAAAATGGAGAAGATAACATTCCTATTAAGGATGACTTTCCTGATGAAGTCCTCCTAACATTGACTGTTGTGAAAGGTATGTTTCCTGAACCTTGGTTTGCTGACATTGTTAACTATTTGGTTGTTTCTGCTATTCCTTCTCCAAATATGAAAGAACCAAGCTAAAAAGTGAGGCAAAGTACTATATCTGGGAAGACCCAATCTTATGGCACATTGGTAGTGACCAAGTCATAAGGAGGTGTGTTCTCGATATCGAGATACCTCATGTGCTTGAGTTCTGTCATTCGTCTCCTTTTAGTGGACATTATGGCACACAAAGAACAGGTAGGAAGGTGTTGGATTGTGGATTATATTGGCCTACTGTCTTTAAAGATGCACAGAGGGTATATGAAAATTGTGAGCAGTTCCAAAGGGCAGCCAGATCCATTACAAGAAGGGATGAAATGCCTCAACAACCCATGCTATATTGTGAGGTATTTGATATTTGGGGTATTGATTTTATGGGTCCTTTTCCTCCTTCTTTTGGGTTTTCTTATATTTTGCTTGTTGTAGACTATGTCTCCAAATGGGTGGAAGCCATAACTACAAGGACTAATGATTCTCGAGTTGTTATGAGTTTTGTCAGGTCTAACATTTTCCATAGGTTTGGGATACCACGAGCCATCATCAGTGACCAGGGGACTCATTTCTGTAATAAGCTACTTGAGAACATGTTGAAGAAGTATGGGGTGACACATCGCATTGCTACACCATATCACCCCCAAACTAATGGGCAAGCAGAGATCTCTAATAGGGAGATTAAAAAGATACTAGAGAAAGTAGTGAAGCCTAGTCGAAAGGATTGGGCCACAAGATTGGATGATGCTCTTTGGGCACACAGGACAGCCTACAAAGCACCTATAGGTATGTCACCTTTCAGGGTGGTTTTTGGAAAGGCTTGTCATCTACCTGTGGAGATTGAACATCGGGCCTATTGGGCCGTGAAAGCATGCAACTTGGATTTTGAAGAAGCAGGAAATGAGCGTAAACTTCAGTTGTAAGAACTAGAGGAGATTAGGCTTGCAGCCTATGAAAACTCAAAGTTCTACAAAGAGAAAACCAAGAAGTTCCATGACCAAAAGCTTGTGGTTAGAAAGGATTTCAAGGTAGGCCAGACGATGTTACTATACAAATCCAAGCTTGGTCACATGAGTGGTAATTGCGCTCTACTTGGGAAGGACCATATATTGTTACAGAAGTCTTCCCTTATGGAGGAGTGGAGATCAAGGAAGAATCCTCAGCAAGAACTTTTAAAGTTAATGGGCATCGTCTTCGGATATTCAATGAAAATCAAGATATGCTGAATAAGATGATGGATGGGATGAACTTGACTTCTCCCTCATACCTTCCACCTTGAGGAGGTAAGTACCCTTCATACTTTTTCTTTGCATTTTATACATATTGAATACATTGAGAACAATGCATGGATAAAGTGTGGGGGTGTGGGGAGATTTCCCCCTTTTCTGATTTTGTTTTCTATTTGTTTTATTTTTTCTTTTCTAATTTTGTTTTTTGTTTGTTTTTATTAAAAAAAAAGTTTTTGCTTTCAATAAAACATATTGACATTGGATTTTTTGGATGTGATTCACTAATTGGGACGATCATAATTCTGGGAAAATAAAACTATTGTGCTATGAATGGATTGGTTCTGTGATTTACTGATTGAGTTGATTTGAGAGTTTCTGGAATAAATCTTTTGTGAAAGAGTTTTTGACCTTTTGAGTTTTGAGCTTTATTGTAAGGATGAACTACCATGTGTCATTCCTATTTTTCTTGTGTGACTTGCTCATGTCTTGTTGATACTAAAATTTTTAGCTTGATTCTGTTGTCTTGCATCTTAAGTGAACATGCATGATTTGATATGACTGAGGCATTTCTTGTTTTTAGCTACTTGGCCAAATAAGCTAACCATGACATTGATCCATTGGTAGCCCCTTGAGCTTAAACCTTTTTTTCTTGTTTTGAGCATATTGTTAAACCTTAAAAAGAAAAAGACCGTTTTTTTCCTTATCTTAGGGAGAAAGAAGGAGCTAGTGGATTATGTTGAGATTGGTTGAGGAATAAAGTGTGGGGGTGAGTATTTCCCCCACAAAGTTATAAAAATGGCAAAAGGAAAATAATTGTTGATGACAAAGTGTTGAAATGAAAAATGATTGTTGTCTGAAAAAGAGCAACAAAGGATAAGAGAAAAAAAAAGAAAAAAAAAGTAAGGATTGTTTTTGAAACTATGCTCCATAACTCTTTCTTCCTTACTATTTCAAAAACACACAAATCCTAAAGTTTTTCCTACCTTTGCCTTGGCCTCATTATAACCTGTGAAAAGTCCTCATGATTTTTGAATGCATGTTTTCTGAAAGCTGTGAATATTAGAGTCTTGCTAAGCATTGAGAGTGTTTACTTGCATGGGTATTTTGAGTGAAAACACAAGCCAAAACACTTGAGCAAATTTTGGTGAGAAAATATACATTTAACTTGAGTGTTTATCTTTTATAATTGATTATCTTGTAAACTCAAAAGATTAACTCATGTGTGAAAAATAGAATTTTATCCATTTGTATGTGCATGACAACATGATTTCTAGAAGATTGATCTGTTTCCATTTGTATTCATTTCTTTAATCCAGTGAAAATATGAAAAAGAAAACCTCAGAATAAAGTTTTGAAATTGTTCAATTTTGCCTAGGAGTGCAAAAGGATAAGTGTGGGTGTGTGATGAGTTCAAATTTTTGCCCTCATTTAATATTTAAATTTGGGAATTTAATTGATTTTTTTGTGCTTAAAGATTGATTTAATTAGGATTTGTGATTATTGGATTTATTGAGTACGTTTGGTAAAAATGGCGTAAAAATTGATTTTAGTTACATAAAATATTATTGGATATTCTTACGTTTGTTAATGCAGTTGGAATTTATTTGTGGTCATTAATAATGTGGATTTGAAATATTCAAAGTTACAAAATAAGTCAAAAATCAGGAAATTCTGGAAAAGAATAAATCAGGAGCTAAATGCACTCCCAGATTTTATTTGCACATTCCTCCTGCAAGTGGACCACAAAAATCTGTTCTGCAACCCTAGTTTTTACTAAGTTGCACCCCTCCTACCACTAAACTCCACTCAACCAGATTATGCCATGTGGCAATCCCCACCTTTCAAATCAGGCCAACCATAAGCTGACACGTGTCATAATCCGCCACTCACAAATTGACCAATCAAATCTTGCCACGTCACCATCTCCCAAAATGAAACCCTAACCCTAATTTTCTCCTCTCCTTCCATCACCATGGCAGCCGCCGCCGCCAATCTCGTTGGTCACTGCACCATCATCACCACGCTTCTCCACCTCCATCATCTCGTCAACCTTCAGCCGCCTCCTGCATCAAGTGCAGCCACCACAGTTCAGTCTTCTTCTTCCCTGCACCCGCGTTCCGCGCAGCAGCAACAACTACCAACACCATGCTTGACGAGCCACCACTGCAGCACCGTTTGCACAGCCACGCCGGAAACGAAATGGCAGCGGTCACCGTGAATGAAACGCAAAAGCGGCGTGGCCACCACCGTGAGTTCGTGCACCAGTCGCAGCAGTTCGAACCTACACTCACCACCATGGAAGCACAGTTCCGTTATCTTTTCCATTGTAGTAGCTGCAGACCTTGCGGCGGTCACCACCTGCATCCTTGCGAGAATCTAGAAGTAACATCACATTCTCGCCGAAAACCACCGTGAGCAGAACCTCCATGCCTGCGCCATTCACGAACGCAATTGTAGTAGCCATGGCAGCAACTGCAGTAGCCATGGCAGCAACTTCACCACCATCACTGCAACGCACCATCTTCTTCTTACCGCGACAGGCACCAACGTTCCAACAGCCACCAGCGTGACCCAACCAGCGTAGCCATCACCATTCTCGCTGGCAAGATGCAGTCCAGCGCTGTCAACGTCAAAACAGCACACCACCGTGACCAGTCACGGCCACCACAGATTCTCGTGCAACCATCGTTCCTGCAATCTCGCGAGCAACATCACCTCTGCGCACCAGATCGGAGAAGAAGAACCTCTACATCTGAACCATTTTCCATCTTCTCCGAGCACCACCACAGCCGCAGTTGCATCTCCATCATCACCAACAATCTCTCCGGAGAAGAAGAAGACCGAACCAGAACTGCGCCATTACAGAAGCAGCACGCCACTGCAACTTCCTCCTTCATCCCTGCACTAGCTTCACGGCCACCTCAGACGAGCCAACGCCGGCTGCAGAGGAGTAGCCATCATTGCCATCTCCATCTCCATTGCATCTGCAGAAACCCTAATTCTAGAGAGAGAAAATGCACTGCCACGTGTCAGGCTGCTATTGGACAGTCAAACTGGTCAACTGGTCAACACTAGTCAACTGGTCAAAGTCAACAGTCAACTCTGGTCAAAACTGCAAAAATGGTTAAATAAAAGGGGTAGAATTGGAAATTGAATAGGAATTAAGTTGCTAATTAATTAAATAAAAATAAAAGATTTTAGCAACTGACAGGTAAAGCCCAAAGTCCAGTGGAAGCCTATATAAAGAGACTTAAGGGAGCAGAAACATGACACAACTTAGACACTTAGAACTCTTTAGTTTTGGCAAACACCGTCATCCATAACATCTCTCATTCTTTCTTTTATTTTCTTTCCTTCATATCATCATGTATTCCATCAAAGCCATGGAGGGCTAAGCTTTTAGGGTTGATTCCACTGTAATTTCTTAACTAGATTTTGAGGTTAGATGAATTTATGTGTTTGTTATTTTTATTATTGTTGTGGTTTTTGTTTATCTATGTCCTTTGCTTCTTAATCGAATAGAAAATAATTATTTTAAATCTACATGCATGCTAATCATATGAGTTAAAAGGTTTTTAAATTAAATTGACACTTACTTTGATTTTATTTAGAAACTTTCATTTGATTAAATAAGTTTTTGCCAATAATTGAGACTTTACTTTGATTAGAGGTAATTACTTTAACTAAAATTAGTCAAGACTTTACTTTGATTAATTAAGTTTTCTATTTGGTGAAGAAACAAAGGAATAGACATGATTAGGCATAGTAAAATTAATTGAGACTGTACTTTGATTGAATTTACTATGCACAATCTAACAATTCTCATTTTTAATTGAGACTGTACTTTGATTAAAAGTGAGAATGCCAACAAATGAATTGAGTCTTTACATTGATTGATTTGTAAATCAACAACAATAATTAATTTAACAATAATCTCTAGATAACCAATGAAGAATCTTATTTAGAAAAAGTAGTGGAATTGACCTATTTACTATTATTGTGTTTACAATTTTCCGTGTCATTTTCTTTGCATATCAAAACCCCCATATTTTTATAGTTGCTAGTTTTAATTGCATTTTTAAGAATCAAATATTTGAGATCAATTTCGTATTCGTTGTGAGACGACTCAGGGTTATCTTAACCCTAACTATTTTGTTCACTACTAACTTGGCAATACTGAAATTGCTAAAGTTAAGTAGTGGTAATTTGATCGCCTAACGACAGCGATATCAAAGATTACTCTCTTGTGTTATTTTCTCGTTTTCCTCTAATTCTTTTTTCTCATTCTCTCTTTTTTTCTTCTCTTTTAACTCTTTTTCCTCTTTCTCTTTTTTCAGTTGTTCCTCTTCTTCTCCCAATTCTTGTTCAAAAATGATGGCTTCTTCTTGTCTCCATTGAAGCTTGCATGAAGAATGGAGGCTCCATGGATGGTGTTGGATGCGGAAGCATGAAGGAAAGAAGCTTAAGGTGTTTGGTTTGGTGTAGGTGAAAGATTCTTAATAGAGGTGAGGCCAACTCCTAAGGAAGAAGACTAGAGTAAACTAGAGAAGAGTTTACTCTAAGGTGAGCTCAAAAGAGATTTGTGCACAAATTTGGGCAGCAATTCATTACTCAATTTCAAGCTCAATTTCATTCAGCTAACAAAATGCACAGTCATATTCAAAGCAAATGACTCAACTTTAAAAAAAAAATTTGAAAGAGACTCAAGGAAAAATAGAGTGACTCTCGGCCAAGAATAGAATTAGGCAACAAAAGTTATGCATCAGATTCACAGTAGCATATTAAATCAGAAGTGCATTGTAATACTGTAGACTTTGCATCCGAAAATCTGGCCACAAGTCAAATGCACAATGAACTCAATAAAACATAATGACATAGCCTAAACAGAACTGAAGCAAAAGCATATAGTTTTCAGAATGATACAGATAATGTATGAGGTTCAATGTCACACTGAATCAATCATATAACATACTAAGTTGAAATGAAAATAATGGCCAGCACAAGCAATGCAGAGGTATGAAATTGCAGTGATATGATAAGATGCACACTCTAGGCTAATCACAGAGCAACAAATTGTGATTAAGTAGACACACAATTAAAACCAATGAAGTTGCCAATATCAACAAAGAACATCATGATTTTACTTCAAATACTTGGAATATGAATATAGCTAGAGCACACAAACATCAATCATAAGAAACCGGATTGACGAGCAAGGTTATGCTAAGCACAAACAACCAGAAAAAAAATGTGACTTAGCTTTCAAACAAGGCAGCAAAGATTCAACAGAAGCACTAAACACGATTGGAAATAATAAGCAATGAACTGATGCAAACAAAGCAGCAGAGAGTCAGCCTATGTGTGGACCAGAACCAACTAAACTTCCACATAAACAATCTGAACAGAATCAGATATATTATGAATGTAGTGGAATTAGTATAGTTCAGTCATTACAATCATTGGCCAGCAAATGAAGCAACAAAACAGAACAAAGCAATCAAACAGCAACAATTGCAAGTAGAAAACTGACGCACACAGATTAAACATGAGCAGTTTAAGCAAAAATGAAACTCGAGCAGTGAAAAATAAGGCACTGCAGAACAACTTGCTAATGATCTAATAGCAAATTTAGAACACGAAACATACAACATGAATCTAGAAACAACACATGAACACAAAATAGCTCGGCTAACAGAAGAAAACAACACATATGTACTACTTCTATGGAATTCAGAACATAAAAACGAAATTACACAAAACCTAAGACAAAAAACAGAGGATTTTAAAACATTAAAGCTACCTAAAAAAATTAATAGTGAACCTAGGACATGCAATTAACGCCAGAATATAGAACCTAGACATTCCAATCACGGTATTGATTCAAGGCAAATATGAACAATTTTAATGAATCAATTTCAGCAATAAATTTCAACAGAAAATCAGCAGAGATGCAAATCAGAGAATAAGAACGACCCAATCGCAGAAGAACAAGACCGAAATCCAAACAGTGAAGAAGAAAAACGAACAGAGATACTCATCTTTGAAGACCTCCATGCTCCAAGCTCGAAACCAGAGCTCTAATTACCACATGATAAGCGAGCCTCAGCGAATCTTCGGTGGAAAACTCTTCGCAAGGTCGTGAATCGTCAAACGTTCGATGGAAATCCACCAAATCGGCAGCAGAAGACGGAGTTCCAGTGGGGAACTTTCACTAAATTGGTAACCGACGAGATTAATAACCTAATCTAGGGTTAGGGTTGAGCTGAGACGAAAGGGGAAATTTATCACTCTCATTCATCAAAGCTACCTTACAATGAAATGGCTGGCCATTTTATAGCTCGAATGGCAACCGTGTGAAAACAGAATGGAAGAAAGTGGATGCCCTCTAACAAGAATCCTAACTACAAAGGTGTGCGTTGCGTGATTTTGTAATCCTAGCAAAGGTTTGCACGCGTGATGGGGAAAAGAAAAAGGAAACCCTCGTTGGATTGTTGCTTCAGACGCGTGAAGAGGTGTTAGAGTTGGTTAGCGCTGCGCAGCAACGAAAAGGTGTGGCTGGAGCTGTGTTCAAATGAAGGAAGCCCTAATAGTGCTTAGACGAAATTGGAATTGGATTTGGTGGATGCGGAGCAAGAGATTTGCGTGAATGGGCTGGTTAGCAGAGACACCTCCATTCTACTGGATGATGAATTATGCTGACTGAAGATGAGCCCAAATGCCTGCTCTGCACTCAACTTGAAAATTTGTTGCAACGTGATGAACGGATGAAAGTTGGTGTCCCGCTTGCGGCCCAATCAGATTGGTGGCTGCATATTATAACTAGTTCCTTCTCCTGGTAACACTTTTTTAGTTCTTTTTACTAGTTTTAACTATTTACAATTGAAATAATTGAAATTTTGTGTACAAAGATATCTCAAAATTTCATAACAAACAGGTTGACAGATACTCATATGCGATTTGTTTCTGAAATTTAAAAAATTAAATCTCTAGGTAACAATTTTTCAATTTTTTTTACTACTTTCTACCATATACAATTTAAATAATTCATGTTTTCTACATACAAATTGCTCAAATTTTCATGAGAAACTTGTTGCAAATAATCAAAGGGGATTAATGGTGTTACGAAATTTGAAATTTTTCTTGTTTTCGTGACAGTTCCTTAATTTTTTACTAATTTTTACTATTTAAGATCTAAACAATCGAAATTTTATATATGAAAATGGGAAAAAAATCACAAGAATTAAGTTCGCCAATACTAGGATAGGATTTGTGTTCTTAAATTTGACAAGTTCCATCTCCTGTAACACTTTTTCAATTCTTTTTACTATTTTTAACTATTTACAATCCAAATAATTGAACTTTTATATACAAAAAGATCTCAAAATTTCATAACAAACAGGTTGGCAGATACTCAAAGGGATTAGTTTCTGAAATTTATAAAATTCAATCTCTAGGTAACAAATTTTCAATTGTTTTTTATTACTTTCTACTATTTGCAATTTAAACAATTCATGTTTTCTACATAAAAATTACTCAAAATTTTATGAGAAACTTGTTGCAAATAGTCAAAGAGGATTATTGGGGTTTTGAAATTTGAAAATTTTCTTCTTTTTGTCACACTTTTTAAATTTTTTCCTAATTTTTAGTATTTACAATTTAAATAATTGATATTTTATAAATAAAAATTGCTAAAAATTTCACAAGTAACGAGTTGGCTAATACCAGGATAGGATTTGTGTTCTTAAATTTGACAAATTCCATCTCTTGGTAACAAATTTTTAATTCTTTTTATGTACAAAAAGAACTCAAAGTTTCATAACAAAGATGTTGGCGGATACTCAAATGGAATTAGTTTCTGAAATTTAAAAAATTAAATCTCTAGGCAACAAATTTTCAATTGTTTTTTACTACTTTCTACTATTTACAATTTAAATAACTCATGTTTTCTACATAAATATTGCTCAAAGTTTCTTAAGAAACTTGTCGCAAATACTCAAAGGGGATTACTGGTGTTATGAAATTTGAAATTTTTCTTGTTTTTCTACCGTTTATTTCAATTCTTTTACTAAGTTTTACTATTTACCAATTAGATAATTGATATTTTATATATAAAAATTTCAAAAAATTTACACAAGAAACAAGTTGGCCAATACCAGGATGGGATTTGTGTTCTTAAATTTGACAAGTTCCTTCTCCTGGTAACACTTTTTTAGTTCTTTTTACTAGTTTTAACTATTTACAATTGAAATAATTGAAATTTTGTGTACAAAGATATCTCAAAATTTCATAACAAACAGGTTGACAGATACTCATATGCGATTTGTTTCTGAAATTGAAAAAATTAAATCTCTGGGTAACAATTTTTCAATTTTTTTTACTACTTTCTACCATATACAATTTAAATAATTCATGTTTTCTACATACAAATTGCTCAAATTTTCATGAGAAACTTGTTGGAAATACTGAAAGGGGATTAATGGTGTTACGAAATTTGAAATTTTTCTTTTTTTTTGTGACAGTTCCTTAATTTTTTACTAATTTTTACTATTTAAGATCTAAATAATCGAAATTTTATATATGAAAATGGGAAAAAAATCACAAGAATTAAGTTCGCCAATACTAGGATAGGATTTGTGTTCTTAAATTTGACAAGTTCCATCTCCTGTAACACTTTTTCAATTCTTTTTACTATTTTTAACTATTTACAATCCAAATAATTGAACTTTTATATACAAAAAGATCTCAAAATTTCATAACAAACAGGTTGGCAGATACTCAAAGGGATTAGTTTCTGAAATTTATAAAATTCAATCTCTAGGTAACAAATTTTCAATTGTTTTTTATTACTTTCTACTATTTGCAATTTAAACAATTCATGTTTTCTACATAAAAATTACTCAAAATTTTATGAGAAACTTGTTGCAAATAGTCAAAGAGGATTATTGGGGTTTTGAAATTTGAAAATTTTCTTCTTTTTGTCACACTTTTTAAATTTTTTCCTAATTTTTAGTATTTACAATTTAAATAATTGATATTTTATAAATAAAAATTGCTAAAAATTTCACAAGTAACGAGTTGGCCAATACTAGGATAGGATTTGTGTTCTTAAATTTGACAAATTCCATCTCTTGGTAAAATTTTTTTAATTCTTTTTATGTACAAAAAGAACTCAAAGTTTCATAACAAAGATGTTGGCGGATACTCAAATGGAATTAGTTTCTGAAATTTATAAAATTCAATCTCTAGGTAAAAAATTTTAAATTGTTTTTTACTACTTTCTTCTATTTACAATTTAAATAACTCATGTTTTCTACATAAATATTGCTCAAAGTTTCTTAAGAAACTTGTCGCAAATACTCAAAGGGGATTACTGGTGTTATGAAATTTGAAAAATTTCCTATTTTTCTACCGTTTATTTTAATTCTTTTACTATGTTTTACTATTTACTAATTAAATAATTGATATTTTATATATAAAAATTGCAAAAAAATTAACAAGAAACAAGTTGGCCAATACCAGGATAGGATTTGTGTTCTTAAATTTGACAAGTTCCATCTCCTGGTAACACTTTTTCAATTCTTTTTACTATATTTAACTATTTACATTTCAAATAATTGAACTTTCATGTACAAAAAGATCTCAAAATTTCATAACAAACATGTTTGCGGATACTCAAATTGGATTAGTTTCTGAAATTTAAAAAATTAAATCTCTAGGCAACAGATTTTCAATTGTTTTTTACTACTTTCTACTATTTACAATTTAAATAACTCATGTTTTCTACATAAATATTGCTCAAAGTTTCTTAAGAAACTTGTCGCAAATACTCAAAGGGGATTACTGGTGTTATGAAATTTGAAATTTTTCTTGTTTTTCTACCGTTTATTTTAATTCTTTTACTAAGTTTTACTATTTACTAATTAGATAATTGATATTTTATATATAAAAATTTCAAAAAATTTACACAAGAAACAAGTTGGCCAATACCAGGATGGGATTTGTGTTCTTAAATTTGACAAGTTCCATCTCCTGGTAACACTTTTTTAATTCTTTTTACTAGTTTTAACTATTTACAATTGAAATAATTGAAATTTTATGTACATAGATATCTCAAAATTTCATAACAAACAGGTTGACAGATACTCATATGCGATTTGTTTCTGAAATTTAAAAAATTAAATCTCTAGGTAACAATTTTTCAATTTTTTTTACTACTTTCTACCATATACAATTTAAATAATTCATGTTTTCTACATACAAATTGCTCAAATTTTCATGAGAAACTTGTTGCAAATACTCAAAGGGGATTAATGGTGTTACGAAATTTGAAATTTTTCTTGTTTTCGTGACAGTTCCTTAATTTTTTACTAATTTTTACTACTTAAGATCTAAATAATCGAAATTTTATATATGAAAATGGGAAAAAAATCACAAGAATTAAGTTCGCCAATACTAGGATAGGATTTGTGTTCTTAAATTTGACAAGTTCCATCTCCTGTAACACTTTTTCAATTCTTTTTACTATTTTTAACTATTTACATTTCAAATAATTGAACTTTCATGTACAAAAAGATCTCAAAATTTCATAACAAACATGTTGGCGGATACTCAAATTGGATTAGTTTCTGAAATTTAAAAAATTCAATCTCTAGGTAACAAATTTTCAATTGTTTTTTACTACTTTCTTCTATTTACAATTTAAATAATTCATGTTTTCTACATAAAAATTGCTCAAAATTTCATGAGAAACTTGTTGCAAATAGTCAAAGAGGATTATTGGTGTTATGAAATTTTAAAATTTTCTTCTTTTTTTCACACTTCTTTAATTTTTTACTAATTTTTACTATTTATAAAATTAAATAATTGATATTTTATATAAAAAATTTGCAAAAAGTTTAACAAGAAACAAGTCTACCAATACTAGGATAGGATTTGTGTTCTTGAATGTAACCAATTCAATCTCCTCGTAACACTTTTTTAATTCTTTTTACTATTTTTAACTATTTACAATTCAAATAATTAAAATTTTATTTTCAAAAATATCTCAAAATTTCATAACAAACACGTTCGCGGATACTCAAATGCAATTTCTTTCTAAATTTAAGAAATTCAATCTCTAGGTAACGATTTTTCAATTGTTTTTTACTACTTTCTACTATTTACAATTTAAATAAATCATGTTTTCTACATAAAAATTGCTCAAAATTTCAGGAGAAACATGTTGCAAATAGTCAAAGAGGATTATTGGTGTTATGAAATTTGAAAATTTTCTTCTTTTTGTCACACTTCTTTAATTTTTTACTAATTTTTACTATATACAAATTAAATAGTTCATGTTTTCTTCATAAAAATTCCTCAAAATTTCATGAGAAACTTGTTGCAAATAGTCAAAGAGGATTATTGGTGTTATGAAATTTGAAAATTTTCTTCTTTTTGTGACACTTTTTTAATTTTTTACTAATTTTTACTCTTTACAATTTAAATAACTGATATTTTATATATAAAAATTGCTAAAAATTTCACAAGTAACGAGTTGGCAATTACAAGGATAGGATTTTTGTTATTAAATTTGACAAATTTCATCTCCTGGTAACAATTTTTTAATTCTTTTTACTATTTTTAAGTATTTACAATTCAAATAATTGAACTTATATGTACAAAAAGATCTCAAATTTTCATAACAAACATGTTGGCAGATACTCAAATGGGATTAGTGTCTGAAATTTATAAAATTCAATCGCTAGGTAACAAATTTTCAATTGTTTTTTACTACTTTCTACTATTTACAATTTAAATAATTTATGTTTTCCACATAAAAATTGCTCAAAATTTCATGAGAAACTTGTTGCAAATAGTCAAAGAGGATTATTGGTGTTATGAAATTTGAAAATTTTCTTCTTTTTGTCACACTTCTTTGATTTTTTACTAATTTTTACTATATACAAATTAAATAATTGATATTTTATATAAATAATTGCAAAAAGTTTAACAAGAAACAAGTTAACCAATACTTGGATAGGATTTGTGTTCTTGAATTTGACAAATTCCATCTCCTGGTAACCCTTTTTCAAATTCTTTTTACTAATTTTAACTCTTTACAATTCAAGTAATTAAAATTTTATGTACAAAAATATCTCAAAATTTCAGAACAAACAGGTTCGCGAATACTCAATCGCAATTTGTTTCGAAATTTAAAAAATTCAATCTCTAGGTAACAATTTTTTAATTTTTTTTACTACTTTCTACTATTTACAATTTAAATAATTCATGTTTTCTTCAAAAAAATTGCTCAAAATTTCATACGAAACTTGTTGCAAATTGTCAAAGGGATTATTGGTGTCATGAAATTTGAAAATTTTCTTCTTTTTGTGACACTTTTTTAATTTGTTACTAATTTTTACTCTTTACAATTTAAATAACGGATATTTTATATATAAAAATTGCTAAAAATTTCACAAGTAACGAGTTGGCAATTACTAGGATAGGATTTTTGTTATTAAATTTGACAAATTTCATCTCCTGGTAACAATTTTTTAATTCTTTTTACTATTTTTAAGTATTTACAATTCAAATAATTGTACTTATATGTACAAAAAGATCTCAAATTTTCATAACAAACATATTGGCAGATACTCAAATGGGATTAGTGTCTGAAATTTATAAAATTCAATCTCTAGGTAACAAATTTTTAATTGTTTTTTACTACTTTCTACTATTTACAATTTAAATAGTTCATGTTTTCTTCATAAAAATTCCTCAAAATTTCATGAGAAACTTGTTGCAAATAGTCAAAGAGGATTATTGGTGTTATGAAATTTGAAAATTTTCTTCTTTTTGTGACACTTTTTTAATTTTTTACTAATTTTTACTCTTTACAATTTAAATAACTGATATTTTATATATAAAAATTGCTAAAAATTTCACAAGTAACGAGTTGGCAATTACAAGAATAGGATTTTTGTTATTAAATTTGACAAATTTCATCTCCTGGTAACAATTTTTTAATTCTTTTTACTATTTTTAAGTATTTACAATTCAAATAATTGAACTTATATGTACAAAAAGATCTCAAATTTTCATAACAAACATGTTGGCAGATACTCAAATGGGATTAGTGTCTGAAATTTATAAAATTCAATCGCTAGGTAACAAATTTTCAATTGTTTTTTACTACTTTCTACTATTTACAATTTAAATAATTTATGTTTTCCACATAAAAATTGTTCAAAATTTCATGAGAAACTTGTTGCAAATAGTCAAAGAGGATTATTGGTGTTATGAAATTTGAAAATTTTCTTCTTTTTGTCACACTTCTTTGATTTTTTACTAATTTTTACTATATACAAATTAAATAATTGATATTTTATATAAATAATTGCAAAAAGTTTAACAAGAAACAAGTTAACCAATACTTGGATAGGATTTGTGTTCTTGAATTTGACAAATTCCATCTCCTGGTAACCCTTTTTCAAATTCTTTTTACTAATTTTAACTATTTACAATTCAAGTAATTAAAATTTTATGTACAAAAATATCTCAAAATTTCAGAACAAACAGGTTCGCGAATACTCAATCGCAATTTGTTTCGAAATTTAAAAAATTCAATCTCTAGGTAACAATTTTTTAATTTTTTTTACTACTTTCTACTATTTACAATTTAAATAATTCATGTTTTCTTCAAAAAAATTGCTCAAAATTTCATACGAAACTTGTTGCAAATTGTCAAAGGGATTATTGGTGTCATGAAATTTGAAAATTTTCTTCTTTTTGTGACCCTTTTTTAATTTTTTACTAATTTTTACTCTTTACAATTTAAATAACGGATATTTTATATATAAAAATTGCTAAAAATTTAACAAGTAATGAGTTGGCAATTACTAGGACAGGATTTTTGTTATTAAATTTGACAAATTTCATCTCCTGGTAACAATTTTTTAATTCTTTTTACTATTTGTAAGTATTTACAATTCAAATAATTGTACTTATATGTACAAAAAGATCTCAAATTTTCATAACAAACATGTTGGTAGATACTCAAATGGGATTAGTGTCTGAAATTTATAAAATTCAATCTCTAGGTAACAAATTTTTAATTGTTTTTTACTACTTTCTACTATTTACAATTTAAATAGTTCATGTTTTCTTCATAAAAATTCCTCAAAATTTCATGAGAAACTTGTTGCAAATAGTCAAAGAGGATTATTGGTGTTATGAAATTTGAAAATTTTCTTCTTTTTGTGACACTTTTTTAATTTTTTACTAATTTTTACTCTTTACAATTTAAATAACTGATATTTTATATATAAAAATTGCTAAAAATTTCACAAGTAACGAGTTGGCAATTACTAGGATAGGATTTTTGTTATTAAATTTGACAAATTTCATCTCCTGGTAACAATTTTTTAATTCTTTTTACTATTTTTAAGTATTTACAATTCAAATAATTGAACTTATATGTACAAAAAGATCTCAAATTTTGATAACAAACATGTTGGCAGATACTCAAATGGGATTAGTGTCTGAAATTTATAAAATTCAATCTCTAGGTAACAAATTTTCAATTATTTTTTACTACTTTCTACTATTTACAATTTAAATAGTTCATGTTTTCTTCATAAAAATTCCTCAAAATTTCATGAGAAACTTGTTGCAAATAGTCAAAGAGGATTATTGGAGTTATGAAATTTGAAAATTTTCTTCTTTTTGTGACACTTTTTTAATTTTTTACTAATTTTTACTCTTTACAATTTAAATAACTGATATTTTATATATAAAAATTGCTAAAAATTTCACAAGTAACGAGTTGGCAATTACAAGGATAGGATTTTTGTTATTAAATTTGACAAATTTCATCTCCTGGTAACAATTTTTTAATTCTTTTTACTATTTTTAAGTATTTACAATTCAAATAATTGAACTTATATGTACAAAAAGATCTCAAATTTTCATAACAAACATGTTGGCAGATACTCAAATGGGATTAGTGTCTGAAATTTATAAATATCAATCTCTAGGTAACAAATTTTCAATTGTTTTTTACTACTTTCTACTATTTACAATTTAAATAATTCATGTTTTCCACATAAAAGTTGCTCAAAATTTCATGAGAAACTTGTTGCAAATAGTCAAAGAGGATTATCGGTGTTATGAAATTTGAAAATTTTCTTCTTTTTGTCACACTTCTTTGATTTTTTACTAATTTTTACTATATACAAATTAAATAATTGATATTTTATATAAATAATTGCAAAAAGTTTAACAAGAAACAAGTCAACCAATACTTGGATAGGATTTGTGTTCTTGAATTTGACAAATTCCATCTCCTGGTAACCCTTTTTTAATTCTTTTTACTATTTTTAACTATTTAGAATTCAAGTAATTAAAATTTTATGTACAAAAATATCTCAAAATTTCATAACAAACAGGTTCGCGCATACTCAAATGGAATTTGTTTCTAAATTTAAAAAATTCAATCTCTAGGTAACAATTTTTCAATTGTTTTTTACAACTTTCTACTATTTACAATTTAAATAAATCATGTTTTTTTTCATAAAAATTGCTCAAAATGTCAGAAGAAACTTGTTGCAAATTGTCAAAGGCATTATTGGTGTTATGAAATTTGAAAATTTTCTTCTTTTTGTGACATTTTTTTTAATTTTTTACTAATTTTTACTCTTTACAATTTAAATAATTGATATTTTATATATAAAAATTGCAAAAGATTTCACAAGTAACGAGTTGGCCAATACTAGGATAGGATTTGTGTTCTTAAATTTGACAAATTCCATCTCCTAGTAACAATTTTTTAATTCTTTTTACTATTTTTAACTATTTACAATTCAAATAATTAAACTTTTATATACAAAAAGATCTCAAAATTTCATAACAAACAAGTTGGCAGATACTCAAATGGGATTAGTTTCTGAAATTTATAAAATTCAATCTCTAGGTAACAAATTTTCAATGGTTTTTTACTACTTTTTACTATTTACAATTTAAATAATTCAAGTTTTCTACATAAAAATTGCTCAAAATTTCATGAGAAACTTGTTGCAAATAGTGAAAGAGGATAATTGGTGCTATGAAATTTGAAAATTTTCTTCTTTTTGTGACACTTCTTTAATTTTTTACTAATTTTTACTATGTACAAATTAAATAATTCATATTTTATATTAAAAAATTGGAAAAAGTTTAACAAGAAACAAGTTAACCAATACTAGGAAAGGATTTGTGTTCTTGAATTTGACAAATTCCATCTCCTGGTAACCCTTTTTTTAATTCTTTTTACTATTTTTAACTATTTACAATTCAAGTAATTAAAATTTTATGTACAAAAATATCTCAAAATTTCATAACAAACAGGTTCGCGGATACTCAAATGGAATTTGTTTCTAAATTTTAAAAATTCAATCTCTAGGTAACAATTTTTCAATTGTTTTTTACCACTTTCTACTATTTACAATTTCAATCAATCATGTTTTTTTGATAAAAATTGCTCAAAATTTGAGAAGAAACTTGTTGCAAATTGTCAAAGGGATTATTGGTGTTCTGAAATTTGAAAATTTTCTTCTTTTTGTGACTCTTTTTTTAATTTTTTACTAATTCTTACTCTTTACAATTTAAATAATTGATATTTTATATATAAAAATTGAAAAAAATTTCACAAGTAACTAGTTGGCCAATACTAGGATAGGATTTGTGTGTTCTTAAATTTGACAAATTTCATCTCCTGGTAACAATTTTTTAATTCTTTTTACTATTTTTAACTATTTGCAATTCAAGTAATTAAAATTTTATGTACAAAAATATCTCAAAATTTCATAACAAAGAGGTTCGCGAATACTCAAATGCAATTTGTTTCTAAATTTAAAAAATTCAATCTCTAGGTAACAATTTTTCAATTGTTTTTTACAACTTTCTACTACTTACAATTTAAATAAATCATGTTTTTTTCATAAAAATTGCTCAAAATTTCATAAGAACTTGTTGCAAATTGTCAAAGAAGATTATTCGTGTTACGAAATTTGAAAATTTTCTTTTTTTGTCACACTTCTTTAATTTTTTACTAATTTCTACTATATACAAATTAAATAATTGATATTTTATATAAAATAATTGCAAAAAGTTTAACAAGAAACAAGTTAACCAATACTAGGATAGGATTTGTGTTCTTGAATTTGACAAATTCCATCTCCTGGTAACCCTTTTTTAATTCGTTTTACTATTTTTAACTATTTACAATTCAAGTAATTAAAATTTTATGTACAAAAAAATCTCAAAATTTCATAACAAACAGGCTCGCAGATACTCAAATGCAATTTGTTTCTAAATTTAAAAAATTCAATCTCTAGGTAACAATTTTTCAAGTTTTTTTTACTACTTTCAACTATTTACAATTTTAATAAATCATTTTTTTTCACAAAAATTGCTCAAAATTTGAGAAGAAACTTGTTGCAAATTGTCAAAGGGATTATTGGTGTTATGAAATTTGAAAATTTTCTTCTTTTTGTGACACTTTTTTCATTTTTTAATAATTTTTACTCTTTATAATTTAAATAATTGATATTTTATATTTAAAAAATGCAAAAAAATTGACAAGTAACGAGTTGGCCAATACTGGGATAGGATTCGTGTTCTTAAATTTGAAAAATTCCATCTCCTTGTAACAATTTTTTAATTCTTTTTACTATTTTTAACTATTTACAATTCAAATAATTGAACTTATATGTACAAAAAGATCTAAAAATTTCATAACAAACAGGTTGGCAGATACTCAAATGGGATTAGTTTTTGAAATTTATAAAATTCAATCTCTAGTTAACAAATTTTCAATGGTTTTTTACTACTTTCTACCATTTACAATTCAAATAATTCATGTTTTCTACATAAAAATTGCTCAAAATTTCATGAGAAACTTGTTGCAAATAGTCAAAGAGGATTATTGGTGTTATGAAATTTGAAAATTTTCTTCTTTTTGTCACAGTTTTTTAATTTTTTACTAATTTCTACTATATACAAATTAAATAATTGATATTTTATATAAAATAATTGCAAAAAGTTTAACAAGAAACAAGTTAACCAATACTAGGATAGGATTTGTGTTCTTGAATTTGACAAATTCCATCTCCTGGTAACCCTTTTTTAATTCTTTTTACTATTTTTAACTATTTACAATTCAAGTAATTAAAATTTTATGTACAAAAAAATCTCAAAATTTCATAACAAACAGGCTCGCAGATACTCAAATGCAATTTGTTTCTAAATTTAAAAAATTCAATCTCTAGGTAACAATTTTTCAAGTTTTTTTTACTACTTTCAACTATTTACAATTTTAATAAATCATTTTTTTTCACAAAAATTGCTCAAAATTTGAGAAGAAACTTGTTGCAAATTGTCAAAGGGATTATTGGTGTTATGAAATTTGAAAATTTTCTTCTTTTTGTGACACTTTTTTCATTTTTTAATAATTTTTACTCTTTACAATTTAAATAATTGATATTTTATATATAAAAAATGCAAAAAAATTGACAAGTAACGAGTTGGCCAATACTGGGATAGGATTCGTGTTCTTAAATTTGAAAAATTTCATCTCCTTGTAACAATTTTTTAATTCTTTTTACTATTTTTAACTATTTACAATTCAAATAATTGAACTTATATGTACAAAAAGATCTAAAAATTTCATAACAAACAGGTTGGCAGATACTCAAATGGGATTAGTTTTTGAAATTTATAAAATTCAATCTCTAGTTAACAAATTTTCAATGGTTTTTTACTACTTTCTACCATTTACAATTCAAATAATTCATGTTTTCTACATAAAAATTGCTCAAAATTTCATGAGAAACTTGTTGCAAATAGTCAAAGAGGATTATTGGTGTTATGAAATTTGAAAATTTTCTTCTTTTTGTCACAGTTTTTTAATTTTTTACTAATTTCTACTATATACAAATTAAATAATTGATATTTTATATAAAATAATTGCAAAAAGTTTAACAAGAAACAAGTTAACCAATACTAGGATAGGATTTGTGTTCTTGAATTTGACAAATTCCATCTCCTGGTAACCCTTTTTTAATTCTTTTTACTATTTTTAACTATTTACAATTCAAGTAATTAAAATTTTATGTACAAAAAAATCTCAAAATTTCATAACAAACAGGCTCGCAGATACTCAAATGCAATTTGTTTCTAAATTTAAAAAATTCAATCTCTAGGTAACAATTTTTCAAGTTTTTTTTACTACTTTCAACTATTTACAATTTTAATAAATCATTTTTTTTTCACAAAAATTGCTCAAAATTTGAGAAGAAACTTGTTGCAAATTGTCAAAGGGATTATTGGTGTTATGAAATTTGAAAATTTTCTTCTTTTTGTGACACTTTTTAAATTTTTTAATAATTTTTACTCTTTACAATTTAAATAATTGATATTTTATATATAAAAAATGCAAAAAAATTGACAAGTAACGAGTTGGCCAATACTGGGATAGGATTCGTGTTCTTAAATTTGAAAAATTCCATCTCCTTGTAACAATTTTTTAATTCTTTTTACTATTTTTAACTATTTACAATTCAAATAATTGAACTTATATGTACAAAAAGATCTAAAAATTTCATAACAAACAGGTTGGCAGATACTCAAATGGGATTAGTTTTTGAAATTTATAAAATTCAATCTCTAGTTAACAAATTTTCAATGGTTTTTTACTACTTTCTACCATTTACAATTCAAATAATTCATGTTTTCTACATAAAAATTGCTCAAAATTTCATGAGAAACTTGTTGCAAATAGTCAAAGAGGATTATTGGTGTTATGAAATTTGAAAATTTTCTTCTTTTTGTCACAGTTTTTTAATTTTTTACTAATTTCTACTATATACAAATTAAATAATTGATATTTTATATAAAATAATTGCAAAAAGTTTAACAAGAAACAAGTTAACCAATACTAGGATAGGATTTGTGTTCTTGAATTTGACAAATTCCATCTCCTGGTAACCCTTTTTTAATTCTTTTTACTATTTTTAACTATTTACAATTCAAGTAATTAAAATTTTATGTACAAAAAAATCTCAAAATTTCATAACAAACAGGCTCGCAGATACTCAAATGCAATTTGTTTCTAAATTTAAAAAATTCAATCTCTAGGTAACAATTTTTCAAGTTTTTTTTACTACTTTCAACTATTTACACTTTTAATAAATCATTTTTTTTCACAAAAATTGCTCAAAATTTGAGAAGAAACTTGTTGCAAATTGTCAAAGGGATTATTGGTGTTATGAAATTTGAAAATTGTCAAAGACACTTTTTTAATTTTTTACTAATTTTTAGTCTTTCCAATTTAAATAATTGATATTTTATATATAAAAATTCCAAAAAATTTCACAAGTAACGAGTTGGCCTATACTAGGACAGGATTTTTGTTCTTAAATTTTACAAATTCCATCTCCTGGTAACAATTTTTTAATTCTTTTTACTATTTTTAACTATTTGCAATTCAAATAATTGAACTTATATGTACAAAAAGATCTAAAAATTTCATAACAAACAGGTTGGCAGATACTCAAATGGGATTAGTTTCTGAAATTTATAAAATTCATTCTCTAGGTAACAAATTTTCAATGGTTTTTTACTACTTTCTACTATTTACAATTTAAATAATTTATGTTTTCACATAAAAATTGCTCAAAATTTCATGAGAAACTTGTTGCAAAAAGTCAAAGAGAATTATTGGTGTTATGAAATTTGAAAATTTTCTTCTTTTTGGCACACTTCTTTAATTTTTTTACTGATTTTTACTATATACAAATAAAATAATTGATATTTTATATAAAAAAATTGCAAAAAGTTTAACAAGAAACAAGTTAACCAATACTAGGATAGGATTTGTGTTCTTGAATTTGACAAATTCCATCTCCTAGTACCCCTTTTTAATTCTTTTTACTATTTTTAACTTTTTACAATTCAAGTAATTAAAATTTTATGTACAAAAAGTTCTCAAAATTTCATAACAAACAGGTTCGTGGATACTCAAATTCAATTTGTTTCTAAATTTAAAAAATTCAATTTGTAGGTAAAAAATTTTCAATTGTTTTTTACTACTTTCTACTATTTACAGTTTAAATAAATCATGTTTTTTTCATAAAAATTGCTCAAAATTTCAGAAGAAACTTGTTGCAAATTGTCAAAGGGATTATTGGTGTTATGAAATTTGAAAATTTTCTTCTTTTTTGTGACACTTTTTTAATTTTTTACTAATTTTTACTCTTTACAATTTAAGTAATTTATATTTTATGTATAAAAATTGCAAAAATTTCACAAGTAACGAGTTGGCCAATACTAAGATAGGATTTGTGTTCTTAAATTTGACAAATTCCATCTCCTAGTAACAATTTTTTAATTCTTTTTACTATTTTTAACTATTTACAATTCAAATAATTGAACTTATATGTACAAAAAGATCTCAAAATTTCATAACAAACAGGTTGACAGATACTCAAATGGGATTAGTTTATGAAATTTATAAAATTCAATCTCTAGGTAACAAATTTTCAATGGTTTTTTACTACTTTCTACTATTTACAATTTAAATAATTCATGTTTTCTACATAAAAATTGCTTAAAATTTCATGAGAAACTTGTTGCAAATATTCAAACAGGATTATTGGTGTTATGAAATTTGAAAATTTTCTTCTTTTTGTCACACTTCTTTAATTTTTTACTAACTTTTACTATATACAAATTAAATAATTGATATTTCATATAAAAAAAATTGCAAAAAGTTTAACAAGAAACAAGTTAACCAATACTAGGATAGGATTTGTGTTCTTGAATTTGAAAATTCCATCTCCTGGTAACCCTTTTTTAATTCTTTTTACTATTTTTAACTATTTACAACTCAAATAATTGAACTTTTATGTACAAAAAGATCTAAAAATTTCATAACAAACAGGTTGGCAGATACTCAAATGGGATTAGTTTCTGAAATTTAAAAAATTAAATTTCTAGGTAAAAATTTTTCAGTTTATTTTACTACTTTCTACTATTTACAATTTAAATAATTCATGTTTTCTACATACAAATTGGTCAAAGTTTGATAAGAAACTTATTGGAACTAGTCAAAGGGGATTAATGTGTTGGTATCGCGCAGCGGAATGTTTGAGCGTACGGACAAACCCAAGAGGGCGGTGAATTGGTTTTTAAGTAATAAAATTAATACTTTAAAATTTTCCAAAATTTATCAATTAAATCAATAATTAATTTCTTTAAACACAATAATAGATGAAATAAAGAGATAGAGAAGAAGATTGAACACAAGTATTTGTACTGGTTCGGATAAAAAGACCCTACGTCTAGTTATTAATCTCTCAAAAACGAGATTAACTAAATTCCTAACAAGTAACAGATTTACAATCAGATATTAAGAGTGTAAGGAAAGAAAACACCTCTCTTGAATCACACAAGAGATGAACACCTTTCTCTGAATCACACAGAGAACCTTGACCTTAGCTTTCCTAGCAACAGCAGCAGCACTCAATCTCCTAGAACACCTCTCAGTAAAAGTTATCGCTCTACCCACACTAGGTTTTTCAAAGCTTCTATTGAGAACACTCAGAGAACTCTCTTGCAGTCACAACACTAGTACTCTAGCTTCTCAAAAAGCTAAGTGAGAAGTAACTCTGAGGTTCCTTTAAATAGGGGTTCCAGAAATTAGGTCAAAAAGTTGAACAGTCGTACCCAACTAACCAGTTATCACTAGTGATAATCGATTATTCCAGTGTGGTTTATGAAAAACAAATTTTTTGAGCAGATAATCGATTATCACTTTGATTTTTCGAGAAATACCAGAATTTTCTTTGTACAATACTGATTCTAACTAATCTAATTACATTTTACAAGATAGCTTTAAACATAACAACACATGGTCTTCATATTGACTTCCAGATGGCTTTCAGTCTTCTTTTATCATCATCAAAATCTTGCTTCAGCATTTAGACTTGTATTGCTTTTGCCAACAATCTCCCCTTTTTTGATGATGATCAAAACAATATGTTTAAAGTATCTGCAATCAAAATATCTTACAAGTAGATTTGTTAGTAGCACTGTTTGGTTTAAACGTTTAAACTTTTTCTCCCCCTGTTTTGATCATATGAAAAAAGTTTTAATGAGGAAGCTCCCCCTCAATTAAGCAATGGTAAAGAATAACAAGACAAATATACTTTTATTGAAAAAAATAATAAAACTGGAAAACATATTACAATTGCAAAAAAATAGACTATGATGTAGACTTTTAAAAGTCTTGACTCATGTCATCATCTTCCTCATATTTATCAAATTTATGTTCTAAGTTAGAGATCCTAGAATCTAATCCTCTAATTAAGCCAGTGACTTCTTCATGTCTATGAGTGGAGAGAAGAAAGAATTCTTCAAGTCTCTGGTTGACATTTAAAATGTGATCCTCTAAAGAAGAAGATGAGCCACCAACACCACTGGATGATCCAATATTTGTGTCAACAGGATGAATAGGAGCAGTGGGAGGATTTTCTTCTTCTTCATTGTCCGAGGAAGGCATATCATCCTTGTGAATGTAGGTATTCCCAAAAGGAATAAACTTCATCTGCTTCAAGGAGTTTTCCACAATTTTGTTGGCTGTAGTTGTCTTATGAGACTGTTCATCAGAGACATTTACCCCTTTATACTCACAAATACGAGAGATGAGCAACGAATACGGGAGAGGATATTGAGGCAATCTCTTGGCTTTGAGCATGGTGTCAAGAATGATGCTTGGCCAATAGATAGGAATGTGGTTGAGCATGGCATAGATGATCATAAGATCTGCTTCACTGCACTGTGCGTGGTTTGTACCACGTGGCCATAGAATCCAAATAATGAGATAGTGAAGTAGACGCTCATCGATTTTGAGAGGTCCGGCTAGCAATTGACGGCCTATTTCTTGATCTGGGCATCGCATAAAGGATCTATATGCAAAAATTTTGTTGAACCCTTCAATGCCAGCCGTGAGGATTGGGGATGTGCCATCATGAATGGGAAATTGTGCAACATTTTCCCAAATATCATCATCTAGAATAATGTTGACACCTTTCACCTTTGTGAACCCAACTCCATCTCTGAATTTTTAATTGAAGTAGAAGGCTCGTACCAAATCAGGGTAGTAGATGCCTTGCATCTCTGTGAAGAATTTCACACCTTGTTCACCCAGAAAATTTTGAATTGTGAAATGGCGATTTACAAACCATTGAGACTGGATGAATTTTGCAGTGATGAGGGGTTTGTCTTTCCACAATGTGATGAATTCAGATCTTCTTTCTTCATTCGAAATCCATCCTTCAATGGAAGTTATTCGAGGTGCAGTTGAGGGTTGAGAGGCACGAGATGCAGTCCTTCTGCGTGTAGGAATCTTTCTACGAGAGGATTCAGCCATGGTTGAGGTAAAGGAGAGGGAAGTTTTTGTGAGTTTTTTAGAAAATGAGAAAATGAGAAAACTTTGAGTGTTGATGGAGAGAAAAGAGTGTTCTGGTGAGAAAAATGGCTCATATTTATAGAGAAGAGTCTCCAACGGCCATATACACACGATTTGATGCAAATCTAGCCGTTGCAACGGCTAGTTTTTAAAATTATTTGGTCCAACAACGTGTAATAATCGATTATCCTAAGATGATAATCGATTATTGGTTCATGTTCTGGGCAAAATATGAATCCTGACGAGCTGATAATCGATTATCCTAAGTGATAATCGATTATTCCAATGAGTTTTTGATTTTTGGCTCAAAATTAAGGATAATCGATTATTGTCCCAAATAATCGATTATTACAGAACATTTTTGAATTTTAAGGCTGAGAAGTTTAAGGATAATCGATTTTGTCTCCAGATAATCGATTATTCCAGAATGTTTTGGGAATTTTTAAGAGTGTCTGATAATCGATTATTGACACTTATAATCGATTATTGACGCTATTTTTCGGATTTTTTAAGGATTTTAAGTTTTTGACAATTTAAGAGATCTCTAATATGCCTAAGTCTCTTCTTAGTTCATAAAATCTATCTTTAGCTAAAGGTTTGGTAAAGATATCAGCTAATTGATGCTTTGTATCTACGTATTTTATCTCACAATTTCCTTTATTAATGTGATCTCTTAGGAAATGATGCCTTATTTCAATGTGCTTTGTCCTAGAGTGCATTATGGGATTTTTGGTTAAATTAATAGCACTGGTATTATCACATTTCAAAGGTATGTGATTTAGAAAGATATTATAATCTTCTAGTTGTTGTTTCATCCAAAGAATTTGAGCACAACAGTTTCCAGCTGCTATGTATTCAGCCTCTGTAGTTGACAAAGCCACACAAGGTTGTTTCTTCGAGTGCCAAGAGACTAATGAACTACCTAGGAGGTGATAGGTACCACTGGTACTTTTTCTATCTATTTTACCGCCACCATAATCAGCATATGAATAGCCTATCAAATTAGGAGATGCTCCTGAAGGATACCAAAGTCCAAAACATGCAGTTCTTTTAAAGTATTTTAAAATTCTTTTTACTGCTGTAAGATGTGATTCTTTTGGATTGGCTTGAAATCGAGCACACACACATACAGAATGCATAATATCAGGCCTACTTGTAGTAAGATACAACAAAGAACCTATCATGCCTCTAAACATAGTTTGATTTACCTCTATTCCTGATTCATCTTTGTCTAAGTAGCAGGAGGTTCCCATAGGAGTACGTGCTTCCTTAGCAGTATCCATTCCAAATTTCTTAAGTACTTCTTTACAGTACTTAGATTGAGAAATGAAAGTTCCATTTTCCATTTGCTTAATTTGAAGACCCAAAAAGAATGTCAATTCTCCCATCATTGACATTGTAAACTCTCCCTGCATTATGCTTGCAAAGCCTTTACATAGTGAACTATCAGTAGACCCAAATATTATGTCATCTACATAAATCTGAACTAGCAAAATATTCTCATTTACTAATAAACAGAGTTAAATCAATTTTACCTCTTTCAAAATCATTTTCTAGCAAAAATGTACTTAATCGTTCATACCAAGATCTAGGTGCTTGTTTTAATCCATACAATGCTTTTTTTAATTTATAAATGTGATTAGGAAACTTATAGTCTTCAAAGCCAGGTGGTTGTTCAACATACACATTTTCTTTTATAAATCCATTTAAAAAAGCACTTTTGACATCCATCTGATATAATTTAAATTTCATGAGAGAAGCATAGGCAAGAAGTAAACGTATAGCTTCTAACCTGGCAACTGGAGCATAAGTCTCATCATAGTCTATACCTTCTTCTTGTCTGTATCCCTTTGCTACAAGTCTGGCTTTGTTTTTAGTGATGTTTCCATCCTCATCCAGCTTGTTTCTGAACACCTATTTTGTTCCTATGACTTGGTGTGAATCATCCCTAGGAATGAGTTCCCAAACTTCATTCCTTTCAAATTGATTCAGCTCTTCTTGCATTGCTATGCACCATTGATCATCTTGAAGAGCTTTGTCTACACTTTTGGGTTCTATCTGTGAAACAAAGGCAACAGTCATACAAAAATTTGACATATTTCTAGTAACTACTCCCTTTGATATATCTCCAATGACATTTTCTAGAGATAATCCTCTAGGTGATTTCCAGCTTTTGGCAAGATCTTCAGGTTCAGTCAGTGGATTTTCATTTAGATATATCTCATCAAGGGCTTCTTTGAAATATTCTTCATCACCTGCATTTGTTTTATTTGACTCAAGAGGGTTCTCCTCAAGGTCCACAATTTCCTCAAAAACAACATGCACAGATTCTTCCATATTCAAGGTTCTTCTATTAAAAATCCTATAGGCTTTACTAGTTAATGAATATCCTAAGAAAATAGCTTCATCAGCTTTAGAATCAAATTTACCCAAATTTTCTTTTTCGTTATTTAGAACAAAGCATTTGCATCCAAATATTTTTAAATGTGCTACATTAGGCTTTCTTCCTTTAAACAATTCATAGGGGGTAACTTTTAAAATTGGTCTAATGAGCATTCTATTTAATACATAACAAGCTATGCTCACAACATCAGTGATGAGTCATTATTTTCTTCCATTTCACTAGCCTTTGTGTACCCATTAGACAGTTGATTAGTGCTTAATTGTTCATCATTAGAGTGTTTTTCATCTGTTGGGCTTTATTGGGCCACTGTTCCGAATTTGGACTAATTTCACATTATTTGGCCTAATTTTTGTTTTTAATTATTTTTAGGTATTTGGGTGAAGCAATTTTGGAGCTTGGACATTAATATTTAGTTGAAGAAACTTTCCACATCATTGCCACATCATTTCCATGTCATTTCCACGTCAGCAAAGTCAATGGGTCAACATTTGAGGCCCAGAGTGGCATTTTTGTAATTCTGCGGCTCATAATGGCAGTTTTGTAATTCTGAGTGGCAGGGGGTGATATGACCACGAATTAGGTCTGCATGGGAGAGTCCAGCCGCTCCATCATCTTCAACCTCTCTTCAAAACCTCCATTTTCGTTCTCCAAGCTTCCATGGACGCCCACCTTGCGGTTTTTCACGTTTTTGGCTCATTTTTACCGTTTTATGCATATTTGACAGCACCCATTGAGGGTTTTACGTTTTGAATTCGTTTTCTTGCTTGGGCAGTTCGTTTTGTGGGTTTTATTGACTTGGAACAGTACCCATTCATGGAGTTTTCGCATTTATATATGATAACACCGTTTTGCATTCCATTTAAGCTTTGAAATCTCTATTTTTGCTCTTAAATTGCGTTTTCAGATTTGATAAGTTAGGGTTCTTGGTTCTGATTTTTGTGATTTCAGTTTTGAAGTGTTTAATTACTCATTTCCATGTCTAGCTAAATTCGTGTATTGACTCCTTGATGAAAAATGCAATGAAGCTTTGAGGTTGTGCTTGTTTTGTGAAATCTGCCATGTTTTTGTTCTGAATTCGTGGAATGCGTGTGGTGAATCTGTCAATGCTTAATTTACAGAGTAATTGCATGTGTTTTGTTTAAGATACGTTCATGCTTAATGTATGTAGCTTGGCTGTCACGAATTTAAGGATGTGTGCATTGCTTAATTGCATAATGAAGCTAGATTGTAATTTTCGCTTAGTGAATTATTATCTAGTGGATTGAGACAAGGCAGGGTTGGTGTTAATTTGGTGGCCTATGATGAGTGAAATTGCGTTTGAATCAGGGATGTCAATACGGTTTTAGTCACTGTAGCATTTAAATTAATCTATTGATTAGCATTCCGAATCTGTCTGCCAACCCCCCCCCCCCTTGTGTTTTATTGTTGTGTTCATCTGGAAAATTCGCTTTGAATGAAAATATTGGTCGTTGGGAGACGACTTGGTTCACTTTCATGTACTGCATTTAATATGTTTTAATTTGGTGGAGTACGACCTCTATCAATCAGCCCAAAAATATTTAGGCACATCATATTCGTTCAACATTGTGCGAGCTAATTCTTCTAAAGATCTATTTTTCCTTTCTACAACTCCATTTTGTTGAGGAGTTCTAGGTGCAGAAAAATTATGCATAATTCTGTTTTCTTCACAAAAGTTTTCAAATAATTCATTTTGAGATTCTCCACCATGATCACTTCTTAAAACTTTAATTTTCAAATCTTTTTCATTTTGAACTGCTTTTGCAAACTTTTTAAAAGCTTTAAATGCCTCACTTTTTAGTGTGAGAAAGAAAGTCCATGTATATCGTGAGTAATCATCAACAATAACAAAAGCATAATAATTTCCTCCAAAGCTTTTTGTCCTTGAAGGACCAAACAAATCCATATGCAAAAGTTCTAAAGGTTTTGATGTAGAAATCACATTTTTTGAATGAAATGAAGATTTTACTTGTTTTCCTTTTTGACATGCATCACATAGTTTATCTTTTTCAAACTTTATTTTAGGCAATCCAATTACTAATTCTTTAGAAATCAGTTTGTTTAATTGTTGCATGTTAATATAAGCAGCTCGTTTATGCCAATAACCAGGGATTTTCTTCTTTAACAACCAAACAAGTTATATCACTAGATGATGCATTATCAAGATCAATCAAGTAAATATTATTGTGTCTCATACCTTTTAAAACTATGATTATGAGCATGCTTGGTCTTATTTGGGTTTTTCTTGATTTTAAACTTTTCATAGTTTTTATTTTCTAAAGCATCTTCAAGATGTTTTTCCAAAATACATATATCAAACATGTAACTTTTACATGAAGCACATTCATCAGTTTCTTTATTTTCTAAATTTGAAATTTTGTTTTTCAAAAATTCTTCTTCTTCAAGAGATTTTTCGAATTTACTTTGTAAATCTTTAAAATCAGATTTTAACTTTTTATGAGCAGTATCTAATTTACTAGATTTAATAAGTAATTGTTGAAAAGCATCATACAAATCATCATAGTCATTTTCATAGTAAGTAGAATTTACCTCACTGTTAGAATCATCATGATTAGCCATCAAACATAGATTTGCTTCTTCAGTTTCAGAATCACTAGAATTTGATGAGCTTGAGGCATTGTCTTCCCAAGCAATGTATGCTTTCTTTTTGAAGAATTTTCTACCCTTCTTTTCTTCACTTTTCTTTGAATTTGGGCAGTCAGCTTTGATGTGTCCAGAAACTCCACATCCGTAGCATTTGAAATTTGAGGATGATCCTTGATTATCCTTCTTGTTGCTCTTGAATTAATTTTTACCTTTGGCCTTCATGAATTTTGTAAATTTCTTAATCATAAGACTAAGATTTTCATCGTCATCCGAATCTTCTTCTTCCTTTTGCCTTTTGCCTTTAATCACCTCGGTTTTAAAGGCTATGTTCTTCTTTCTTCCAATATCTTCTTCATCATTTAATCTGCCTAGTTCAAGTTCATGTTCTCTCAGCTTTCCAAACAGAGTCGCCATTGTCATTGTCGCAAGGTTTTGTGACTCTGTGATGGCACCTTCGGCTGCCAAGTCCTGTTCAAGGATTTAAGAACTTTTATATTTAATTCATCAATGTCAAAAGTTTTACCTAGACTTGTGAGATGATTGACGATATGTGTGAATCGTTTCTGCACATCGTATATAGTTTCTCCTTGCTACACCCGAAACATTTCGTATTCTTGGATCAAGGAGTTCTTGCGTGCTCTTTTCACATCGTCTGTTCCTTCATGGTTTACACGCAATATTTCCCACATTTCTTGTGCACTGGTGCATACTGAGATCCTGTAAAACTCATCTAGGGTTAAAGCAGATGAAATTATATTTTAGCTTTTACATCATATTGGGCTCGTCTATTTTCGTCTGCTGTCCATTGCGAAAATGGCTTTGGTTCCTGCACATCATTTACAATATTAACAGGAACAAATGGACCATTTAAAAAAGCATCCCAAATACCTCTATCAACAGATTCCAGAAAAATTTGCATTCTAACTTTCCAGAAAGGATAATTTTCACCAGTAAATAGAGGACGTCTGTTGATAGACGCACCCTCAGCAAAGCTTTGATTTTGTCCAACCATTTTCGAAAATTTTGAATAACTATCAAAGCAAGCTCTGATACCAATTGTTGGTATCGTGCAGCGGAATGTTTGAGCGTGCGGACAAAACCAAGAGGGGGGTGAATTGGTTTTTAAGTACTAAAATTAATACTTTAAAATTTTTCCAAAATTTATCAATTAAATCAATAATTAATTTCTTTAAACACAATAATAGATGAAATAAAGAGATAGAGAAGAAGATTGAACACAAGTATTTATACTGGTTGGGATCAAAAGACCCTACGTCCAGTTGTTAATCTCTCAAAAACGAGATTAACTAAATCACTAACAAGTAACAGATTTACAATCAGATATTAAGAGTGTAAGGAAAGAAAACACCTCTCTTGAATCACACAAGAGATGAACACCTTTCTCTGAATCACACAAAGACCCTTGACCTTAGCTTTCCTAGCAACAACAGCAGCACTCAATCTCCTAGAACACCTCTCAGTAAAAGTTATCGCTCTACCCACACTAGGTTTTTCAAAGCTTCTATTGAGAACACTCAGAGAACTCTCTTGCAGTCACAACACTAGTACTCTAGCTTCTCAAAAAGCTAAGTGAGAAGTAACTCTGAGGTTCCTTTAAATAGGGGTTCCAGAAATTAGGTCAAAAACTTTCTACTATTTACAATTTAAATAATTCATGTTTTCTACATACAAATTGGTCAAAGTTTGATAGGAAACTTGTTGCAAATACTCAAAGGGGATTAATGGTGTTACGAAATTTAAAAATTTTCTTCTTTTTCTGACCCTTGTTTAATTTTTTACTAATTTTTACTATTTACAATTTAAATAATTTATATTTTATATATAAAAATTGCAAAAAATTTTACGAGAAACGAGTTGGCCAATACTAGGATAGAATTTGTGTTCTTAAATTTGACAAATTCCATCTCCTGGTAAGACTTTTTTCATTCTTTTTACTATTTTTAACTATTTGCAATTCAAATAATTGAAATTGAATGTACCAAAAAATCTCAATATTTCATAACAAACAGGTTGGCGAATTCTCAAATGTGATTAGTTTCTGAAATTTAAAAAATAAATTTCTAGGTAAAAATTTTTCAATTTATTTTACTACTTTCTACTATTTACAATTTAAATAATTCATGTTTTCTACATACAAATTGGTCAAAGTTTGATAAGAAACTTGTTGCAAATAGTCAAAGGGGATTAATGGTGTTACGAAATTTGAAAATTTTTTTGTTTTTGTGACACTTGTTTAATTTTTTACTAATTTTTACTATTTATAATTTAAATAATTGATATTTTTTATATAAAAATATCAAAAATTTAACAAGAAACAAGTTGGCCAATACCAGGATAAGATTTGTGTTCTTAAATTTGACAAGTTCCACCTCCTGTAAAACTTTTTCTAATTCTTTTTACTATGTTTAACTATTTACAATTCAAATAATTGCAATTTTATGTACAAAAAGAACTCAAAATTTCGTAACATCCATGTTGGCGGATACTCAAATGGGATTCGTTTCTGAAATTTAAAAAATTCAATCTCTAGGTAACCATTTTCAATTGTTTTTTACTATTTTCTATTATTTACGATTTAAATAATTCATGTTTTCTACATAAAAATTGCTCAAAATTTCATGAGAAACTTGTTCCAAATAGTCAACGAGGATTATTGGTGTAATGAAATTTGAATATTTTCTTCCTTTTGTGACACTTCTTTAATTTTGTACTAATTTTTACTATTTACAAATTAAATAATTGATATTTTATATAAAAACATTGCAAAAAATTTAACAAGAAACAAGTTAACCAATACTAGGATAGGATTTGTGTTCTTGAATTTGACAAATTTCATCTCCTGGTAACCCTTTTTTAATTCTTTTTACTATTTTTATCTATTTACAATTCAAGTAATTCAAATTTTATGTACAAAAATATCTCAAAACTTCATAACAAACAGGTTCGCGGATACTCAAACACAATTTGTTTCTAAATTTAAAAAATTCAATCTCTAGGTAACAATTTTTCAATTGATTTTTACTACTTTCTACAATTTACAATTTAAATAAATCATATTTTTTTCATAAAAATTGCTCAAAATTTCAGAAGAAACTTGGTGCAAATTGTCAAAGGCATTATTGGTGTTATGAAATTTGAAAATTTTCTTCTTTTTGTGACACTTTTGTAATTTTTTACTAATTTTTACTCTTTACAATTTAAATAATTGATATTTTATATATAAAAATTGAAAAAAATTTCACAAGTAACGAGTTGGCGAATACAAGAATAGCATTTTTGTTCTTAAATTTGACAAATTCCATCTCCTGGTAACAATTTTTTAATTCTTTTTACTATTTTTCACTATTTACAATTCAAATAGTTGAACTTATATGTACAAAAAGATCTCAAAATTTCATAACAAACAGGTTGACAGATACTCAAATGGGATTAGTTTCTGAAATTTATAAAATTCAATCTCTAAGTAACAAATTTTCAATGGTTTTTTACTACTTTCTACTATTTACAATTTAAATAATTCATGTTTTCTACATAAAAATTTCTCAAAATCTCATGAGAAATTTGTTGTAAATAGTCAAAGAGGATTATTGGTGTTACGAAATTTGAAAATTTTCTTCTTTTTGTTGTACTTCTTTAAGAGGTTTTTACTAATTTTTACTATATACAAATTAAATAATCTATATTTTATATATAAAAATTGCAAAAAATTTCACAAGTAAAGAGTTGGCCAATACTAGGATAGAATTTGTGTTCTTAAATTTGACAAATTTTATCTCCTGGTAACAAATTTTTAATTCTTTTTACTATTCTCTAATATTTACAATTCAAATAATTGAACTTATATGTACAAAAAGATCTCAAAATTCCATAACAAACTGGTTGGCAGATACTCTAATGGGATTAGTTTCTGAAATTTATAAAATTACATATCTAGGTAAAAAAAAATTCAGTTGTTTTTTACTACTTTCTACTATTTACAATTTAAATAATTCATGTTTTCTACATAAAAATTGCTCAAAATTTCATGAGAAACTTGTTGCAAATAGTCAAAGAGGATTATTGGTGTTATGAAATTTGAAAATTTTCTTCTTTTTGTCACACTTCTTTAATTTTTTACTAATTTTTACTATATACAAATTAAATAATTGATATTTTATATATAAAAATTGCAAAAAATTTTACGAGAAATGACTTGGTCAATACTAGGACAGGATTTGTGTTCTTAAATTTGACAAATTTCATCTCCTGGTAAGACTTTTTTAATTCTTTTTACTATTCTCTAATATTTACAATTCAAATAATTGAACTTATATGTACAAAAAGATCTCAAAATTCCATAACAAACTGGTGGGCAGATACTCTAATGGGATTAGTTTCTGAAATTTATAAAATTACATATCTAGGTAAAAAAAAATTCAGTTGTTTTTTACTACTTTCTACTATTTACAATTTAAATAATTCATGTTTTCTACATAAAAATTGCTCAAAATTTCATGAGAAACTTGTTGCAAATAGTCAAAGAGGATTATTGGTGTTATGAAATTTGAAAATTTTCTTCTTTTTGTCACACTTCTTTAATTTTTTACTAATTTTTACTATATACAAATTAAATAATTGATATTTTATATATAAAAATTGCAAAAAATTTTACGAGAAATGACTTGGTCAATACTAGGACAGGATTTGTGTTCTTAAATTTGACAAATTTCATCTCCTGGTAAGACTTTTTTAATTCTTTTTAGTATTTTTAACTATTTACAATTCAAGTAATTAAAATTTTATGTACAAAAATATCTCAAAATTTCAGAACAAACAGGTTCGCGGATACTCAATTGCAATTTGTTTCTAAATTTAAAAAATTCAATCTCTAGGTAACAGTTTTTTAATTCCTTTTAGTACTTTCTACTATTTACAATTTAAATAATTCATGTTTACTTCATAAAAATTGCTCAAAATTTTAGAAGAAACATGTTGCAAATTGTCAAAAGGATTATTACTGTCATGAAATTTGAAAATTTTATTCTTTTTGTGACACTTTTTTAATTTTTTACTAATTTTTTCCTTTTACAATTTAAATAACTGATATTTTATATATAAAAATTGCTAAAATTTTCACAAGTAACGAGTTGGCAATTACTAGGATAGGATTTTTGTTATTAAATTTGACAAATTCCATCTCCTGGTAACAATTTTTTAATTCTTTTTACCATTTTTAACTATTTACAATTCAAATAATTGAACTTATATGTACAAAAAGATCTCAAATTTTCATAACAAACATGTTGGTAGATACTCAAATGGGATTAGTGTCTGAAATTTATAAAATTCAATCTCTAGGTAACAAATTTTCAATTGTTTTTTACTACTTTCTACTATTTACACTTTAAATAATTCATGTTTTCCACATAAAAATTGCTCAAAATTTCATGAGAAACTTGTTGCAAATAGTGAAAGAGGATTATTGGTGTTATGAAAATTTAAAATTTTCTTCTTTTTGTTACACTTCTTTATTTTTTTATTAATTTTTACCATATACAAATTAAATAATTGATATTTTATATAAAAAAATTGCAAAAAGTTTAACAAGAAACAAATTAACCAATACTAGGATAAGATTTGTGTTCTTGAATTTGACAAATTCCATCTCCTGGTAACCCTTTTTTTAATTCTTTTTACTATTTTTAACTATTTACAATTCAAGTAATTAAACTTTTATGTACAAAAAGTTCTCAAAATTTCATAACAAAGAAGTTCGTGGATACTCAAATGCAATTTGTTTCTAAATTTAAAAAATTCAATCTCTAGGTAACAATTTTTCAATTGTTTTTTACTACTTTGTACTATTTACAATTTAAATAAATCATGTTTTTTTCATAAAAATTGCTCAAAATTTCAGAAGAAACTTGTTGCAAATTGTCAAAGGGATTATTGGTGTTATGAAATTTGAAAATTTTCTTCTTTTTGTGAAACTTTTTTAATTTTTTACAAATTTTAACTCTTTACAATTTAAATAATTGATATTTTATATATAAAAATTGCTAAAAATTTTGCAAGTAACGAGTTGGCCAATACTAGGATAGGATTTGTGTTCTTAAATTTGACAAATTCCATCTCCTAGTAATAATTTTTTAATTCTTTTTACTATTTTTAACTTTTTACAATTCAAATAGTTGAACTTATATGTACAAAAAGATGTCAAAATTTCATAACAAACAGGTTGGCAAATACTCAAATGGGATTAGTTTCTGAAATTTATAAAATTCAATCTCTAGGTAACAAATTTTCAATGGTTTTATACTACTTTCTACTATTTACAATTTAAATAATTCATGTTTTGTACATAAAAATTGCTCAAAATTTCATGAGAAACTTGTTGCAGATAGTCAAAGAGGATTATTGGTGTTATGATATTTGAAAATTTTCTTCTTTTTGTCACACTTTTTGCATAACAAACAGGTTCGTAATACTCAAATGCAATTTGTTTCTAAATTTAAAAAATTCAATCTCTAGGTAACAATTTTTCAATTGCTTTTTACTACTTTCTACTATTTACAATTTAAATAAATCATGTTTTTTTCATAAAAATTGCTCAAAATTTAAGAAGAAACTTGTTGCAAATTGTCAAAGGGCTTATTGGTGTTATGAAATTTGAAAATTTTCTTCTTTTTGTGACACTTTTTTAAATTTTTACTAATTTTAACTCTTTACAATTTAATTAATTGATATTTTATATATAAAAATTGCTAAAAATTTCGCAAGTAACGAGTTGGCCAATACTAGGATAGGATTTGTGTTCTTAAATTTGACAAATTCCATCTACTGGTAACCTTTTTTTAATTCTTTTTACTATTTTTAACTATTTACAATTCAAATAATTGATGTTTTATGTACAAAAAGATCTCAAAATTTCATAACAAACAGGTTCGTGGATACTCAAATTCAATTTGTTTCTCACTTTAAGAAATTCAATCTCTAGGTAACAATTTTTCAATTATTATTTACTACTTTCTACTATTTACAATTTAAATAAATCATGTTTTTTTCATAAAAATTGCCCAAAATTTCAGAAGAAACTTGTTGCAAATTGTCAAAGGGATTATTGGTGTTATGAAATTTGAAAATTTTCTTCTTTTTGTGACACTTTTGTAATTTTTTACTAATTTTTACTCTTTACAATTTAAATAATTGATATTTTATATATAAAAATTGCAAAAAATTTCACAAGTAACGAGTTGGCCAATACAAAAATAACATTTTTGTTCTTAAATTTGACAAATCCCATCTCCTGGTAACAATTTTTTAATTACTTTTACTATTTTTAACTATTTACAATTCAAATAATTGAACTTTTATGTACTAAAAAGATCTCAAAATTCCATAACAAACAGGTTGGCAGATACTCAAATGGGATTAGTTTCTGAAATTTATAAAATTCAATCTCTAGGTAACAAATTTTTCAATTGTTTTTTAATACTTTCTAGTATTGACAATTTAAATAATTCATGTTTTCTACATAAAAATTGCTCAAAATTTCATGAGAAACTTGTTGCAAATAGTCAAAGAGGATTGTTGGTGTTATCTATCTACTTAAAAACTAAGAAAACAAACTACTAGGGATATTACCCTAAAACCCCTATCTGATTAGCTGACACGTGTCCAATAATTAAGTTTTTTCGTCATTTTGGTGCCCTTTAAGAAGGGTTGAAGCAGCTGAAGACGTAATTACATTTTTGTCCCCGTTTTCTGCTCCGTAGTGTATTTGGGTTTGGTTATTTCGTAATTTTGCAAAGTTTTAAATGCATCTGACCGAGACTTTTGAAATGCTTTTTAAATAGCACGAATATTGTACATGATTTGATTGGATTTCTTTTCGAAGTCAGAAAATAGGGAAGGATTCTTACCGAAGACTCAGGCGGATTAAAATTTTTGAAATGGCTTTCTGAAATTTGAGATTAAACCAGAAACGTTACCTCCTTCCTCTCCCACTGAACTTCCTTAAACCCTAGCAAACCATTTTCTGATTCGGGAAACCAAAACACCTTTTGCTTTCGTATGTCAGTTTTTCTCCTTCATTTTCCATGCTTTATCAAATTTCTTTGCTTTCTATTAATTCTTCAAATCCTCACAAATCTCTGTTAAATTTTATTTGCTTTCTGTTACTCTATCAAACCCTTAGGAAATTTTATAAATTTATTTGCTTTATGTGATTCCATCAAATTACAATCTCTGTTTGAAGTTTTTAATTATTTTGGTGTATCAGTTCTTTGGCATAGGACGTGGTGGCTGGCATAGAAGTTGCATGGAAGTTGCATTAGTGAGTTTCCATTTTTGTCTTATGGGTTCTAAAGTTTCAATTTTTTCATTATTCTTATTATCATTTTGTCTTTATTCAACTTGCCGTTTGGTTTGATCAATGTTTCCCATTTTTTTATGGTTTCGCAGTATTTTCGTCTTTCCTGCTCACTTCATCTTCTTCCTAATAACATTTCTTTTGGATTATTCATGCTTATGGTTGACGAGTTGGGTAAGTTTTGTGGTTATTGTAGATTCGGGTTAGTGTGATGTATATATAAAGGTCAGCCTTGCAACTCATTTGTTCCTGTTCCTTTTCAGATTTGCAGCAAATGGGCAAGAAAAAGTTAATGCCTTTCCTCTTCGTACCTTTCTTCCACTTTCCATTTCTTTTTTAGTTTCAGTTTCTAATAACTGTTCTCACATGTACAGGTCTGATTCAAAGTCCAACCTCAGCTTCGAGAAGAACCTCCAATTTTATTCCAATATGTTCCCGAATTAATTTCTAAATGTTTTTTCTACTTTGTTTTAACAATACAGCAAAAATATTTAATAAGTTTATTGAGAAAATTAAATAAAATGTTAAGTATTGTTCTATATGTTTGCTTGTGTTTGACTGTGAAGTTTTATCGAGGGTGGTGGTACTACATGTCAATTTCTGCTCTAAGTTTCAACCCTTATGATCAACCACTGTAGATCTGAAGAGTTTCTCATCCCAGTAAAGGTCAGCCTTACAAAATCAATTGATGTTAAAGGTGAAAACTTTAGTTAAATGAAATGAGAATTTCTCTTTGTGCACATTTGTTTGAATTTTAATTATGTATTACTTGGATATTAGATAAAATTTGTTCTGTAGGATGGCCTTTAAGACATTCTGAATCTGCACTTGAATTTAAATTTTTGTTTTCTGTATTAAATACTTAATTGATGTCCTTTGTTTTCATATTTTTTTTGTTTTACCGTGGTTAAGTTTTTTTTTTTTTTTTGTGATTTTTTGGGGTTTCAAGTTGCTAACTTTTATGTTTTTGGTTTGATTTTTTGAAATTTAGTTGGAGAACCCCAGTGGAAAGATTCTGGAGTTGCAGTTCAATATTGTGAGAAAGTTAGAGGTTATCGGGATGGTAAATAGGAAGTACAATCACTTCCTTTGTCCAAAGATCCCTATTATTACTTCTTCCTTCCATTTCCCTCGAAAAGTTGTCCACTTTCAATTATTCCTTTGCCAATTTCTCTTATTTTTTTCATTCAACTATCTTCTGCGGGTTTTAATTTTGAAGTGTTTCTTTTGGCAATTTCTACATATCGTTTTTCATTGTCTTTGTCAATTGTTTTTTTGTTTTTAAAGAAAAATTCTTATTTTGTGATTTCTCAAAAGTTGTTATGGCTTTACATTCCAAATTGTTAAATGGGTGGATTGGGATCAATGTTGGATCTATTGATATCTACTGTTGTTTTATTAAATTATTGTCATCGTGATTATGTGGTTTAGTTAAATATTTATTTTGTGGCTAATATTAGTTTATGAAGGATTATCCAATGCGCTCTATGAATTATGGATTGTCGATTCGGAATCCAAGAAGAAATGAATGCTCAATCAAGTGCTACTGTCCATTTTTTCTCATATATTATCCAATGTTATTGTTGTAGTCAAAATTGCAGGTCCTGAACTTTTGAATGCTTTCTGTCTTAGACTTTGATTCATGATTTTTATATTTCCTTTGAATTAAACTTTTTGTACTGTGATACTTGTATTTACAGCAAGGGATCTAAGTCTGAGGCTTTGATGAATTGTGTTGGTTGTTAAGGAATTGTTTTGAAGGTTTCTATAATAACATGGAGCAAGTAATGTAACTCTTCTTTTATGGTTCTCTTAAATGTGTTATGGTTTTGTTTTTTTATTCATGTTTAAATGCGATAGGAACTTGGAGCCAGTAGTGTAACTCCTTTTATTATAGATAATGACACAAATGCTAACAATTCATACATGTTGTTTCAGGCTTCACCAAAACTCAGGGAAGATAAAGTCAGGCAGTGTGTTCATACAAGATTGGGAGGAGAATATCCACCTTTCACAATTTACTTTATTTTTCCTTTTTCTTGCTAAATGTCCTTGAAAATATTATATTGCTTATATCTTTGAAACGATATGTATATGAATTGGAAAACTATGCAATGTAACTCAGTAGAGGTAGCATTATAATTCTATATTTTGTTTAGGTAGTAAATTCTAGATATGCAAAAGACCAAAATTTGAATCTAAAATGTTGTATACCTTTAAGTGGAGATTTTTTGGATGTATTCATTAGTTTTAGTTTAGCAATTTGAAGACAATATTTGTATGTTGTTTATGATCTCAATTTCAGTACATATAAAGGTATTAATTAAGGCTGAGAAAATTTGACAAATTTTAGTGTAGGAATCGTACCTATATTTTTTCCTAAGAATATTAAAAGGAACTACATATACTAGGACAATAAAAGATCAATTTTAAAAAAGAAAAATATTCATGGATAACATGATACTTAGTTTCAGATGGTTGTTGTTGCTGCAACTTGTGTTCAATACGAAGTTGATTACAGACCAAACATGAGTGTTGTAGTCAAAGCTATTCAACCTTTGTTGGGTACTTGATATATTCAAACTTCTGATCACACAATTATAATTTCAGTTATTCTCCAATATGGAAAAGAATTATAGTGATGTTGTAAAACTTTATGTATTATGTGTACATAAGTGGAATCATATGTGGTTTAACAAAAAGAGAGAAAGATAAAATAGGAGGACTAAGGAGGATGACAAATTCTGATTGCATTTTTACTGTACAAAAAGAGAATATGGAACTACGTATAGCTTTTTATAGCAATTTAAATCATACTGAAGAAAAAAAATAAGTGTAATAGTATCACAATTATTTATTTAAACAATAATCAAATTTATATAACTTAAAATTAAATCTTTAATCTCACAAAAAATATCATTGTTTCTCTTAAAATAATTTAAGATAAATATACAAAATAAAATGTTGTTATAAATAAAAGATTCAATTTAGTAATGATTTGTACACAAATCGAAAATGATTTATACAATCAATGATGATATTATTTGTCTTTAAATATTTTTTATTAATTACTAATTAATCTCATTAATTGTTTTTAACTTTTTAACTATGAAAGGATTGTTTTTTTGTTTCATACATTTTGAAATCTTTTCAATTTATACATTTAAAATTAATAATTATATGATTCATTTTTAGAAATTTTTTATTAATTAGATGATTTTATTAATTATTTTAAATTCTTTTAATTATGGATGAAGTTTTGGATTGATAATCGATAATATTATTATAATTATTATTAATTTTGTTATTATTATTTGAATCAATAAATATATATTTTAAATTATTATTTCATTTATTATTCAACAAGTTTTGAATTAATATTTATTAAAAATATTTATTACATTTTATTACTTTCTGTTACAAAAGTCAATTTTAATATTAATTTATTTTTTTAATTAGAGTGGAGACACATTGTTTTAATCGTAGTGATTATATTTGATTTTAAAAAAAATCAATAATTAATTCACATCCTTTCCTTAATTTGTAATATATTTATCAGTACCTATGATGCACAGATAAGATACGTGTATCGGATACGACACGTATTCGATACGTCGGTACGTTTATTTATAACATAATAGGATACAATACGTGATAGATACGTAATATATGAATATTGAAAATTTCACAATAATTCATACAAACATAATAAATATACGATTGTTAATGTGTAAATCCAAATTTCCTAATTAGAGACCAATTATTTTGGTAGCCAAAACCTGATAGCTTATTTTAGTGACAAATTTAAAAAACCAATTCATAATTGAAACAATTTTAATTATCAATTAGAAACCAATTATAATTTTTTGGAATTATTTTTTGCTATCAAATTGGTCACTATATAATGACTAATTATTTTTTGTTACTAAAATTGGTCATTATTCAGAAGTTTTATTGTAGGGTAATACGATTTTATAAATTAAATACTTCATTGATAATTATTGTTAAAGTATTCTAAAGTATCAGATACGATACGTGTCCGACAGGAATACGTGATCAAAGTTGAAGTATCGATGCATCATAAATCACTACTATTGTTTATATTATACTTTTATTCAATAATTATATTTTATTTTAATTTCATTAATTATTTTATATTTTTTTAAATTCCTCTTTACATAATTATTTATCATTTTAAATTTTCTATATTTGTTAATTTTTCTAACACCAATTATGTTACAAACGTCTGATTAATTTTTCAACAACTTAACAAATAATTATAAAAAGTGAACAATCAACCTACTTAATTCTCTTGCACAATAACTAAATATCTTATACTAATATATATATATATATATATATATATATATATAACAAATCTAAAACATACCTACCATAAGTTTATATTATAATAATCGGTTAAAATTTGTATGTTTAACTATTAAATCTAAAGTTTACATTTATATTATTAAATAAGATTCATGTTACCATAATTTAACGATCTATGTCTCACAACAAAATAACATAGTTATTCTTAAAATAATATAGATAAATATATAAAATAATATTACTTTAGATAATATTTTAATAAAGAGGTTTATAAAGAAACTTTCTTTAGAGGTAATGATTCACACCTAAATAAATGAAAAATTTAATTTAGTAATGACTTAAATAGTATGTACAAATTCGAATGGATTTATGCTATCAAGAATTATATGATTTGTTTCTAAAAATTTTTCATTAATTGACCAATTAATTTCATTCATTGTTTTTAATGTTTTAATTATGAATGGATTTTTTTTTTATTCCATATATTTTGAAATCTGTTAAACTTATACATTTGTAACTAATAATTATATGATTAGTTTCAAAATATTTATTATCAATTAATTGATTTCATTAATTGTTTTAAATTTATTTAATTATAAATGGAGTTTTAATTGGTAATTACTAATACTATCGTAATTATTAGTATTTTTGTTATTATTATTTGAATCAATAAATAAAATATTTATTATTATTATTATTTTATTATTATAGTTTTGTACATATTCCTAATGCATTCATTCTATAAATCACATGTACATATGCATTTCACATTACTCTAACTTTTTTAATATATGTTACTTTTGTTTATCATATTTCAAGTTTAACTGTTTTTGTAATTTTATATGGCTATTTTTTTAAATATTGTTTTAAGTTGTTTGTATCTATGCGTGTTTCTATTGATAAATTTTAAGCTCAACTTCAACTTTGTTTTCTGTTTGTATTTATTTTATACAGATTTGTAACCCACAACCTACGTACATCTTACATTAACAATGACTGTGTGTAGACATTTTATTTATATGGTTCAAGTTTTAATTATACAAGAATATTGTTTTACTTCACTTAACTAATGTTACATTACTACTATTAATATTAATATGATTTGATTTAATAAAAAATTAGTATTATTAGGAATAATGTTACTATTATTTCATTAATCATTATTATTATTTTGTACGAGATCCATAATATATTCTATGTTTACATCTTATTTTTACAATCAATAATTATATGATTTTTTCTAATTTTTTTAATATTTGACCAATTAATTTTATTAATTGCTTTTAGTTTTCTAATTATGAATGGATCTCTCACTTTTGTTTAAAATATTTTAAATTTAACTTATTTTTTATAATTTTATATGGCTAATTATTTTTAAATATTGTTTTAAGTTATTTTTATTTACGAGTGTTACTTTAAGATCAACCTCGACTTTACTTTGTTAGGGATCCATAATATAAAATATATACATTTTACTTTAACAACAAAAGTGAATATGCATCTCATTTTAATACAACATATGTAATGTATAACTCAAAAATTTAATTATAAATTTTAATCATACAATAATATTTTTTTCTTCACGTAACTAATAATATATTACTATTATTAGTATTAATGAATATTTATTATTGTTATTAGTATTGATATTATTCTACTACTACTATCACTATTATTATTAATATTGATATTACTTTGTATTATTATTATTATTATTATTATTATTATTATTATTATTTCTACACTATTATCATTATTATATTATTATTGTTGTTATTATTATGTTTACATTTTAGTTTAGCAATGGATATATACTCTATGTGTTTCTATCGATAAATTTTAAGCTCAATTTCAATTGTTTTATATTTATGTTTTATGAGATCTATAATGCACAATATCCTTACATTATTATTATTATTATTATTATTATTATTATTATTTTATTATCAGTATTGGTATAACACACGATATATCAATATTAATATTATTATTAGGATTGGTATTGAAATTATTATTAGTGTAAAATATTATTATTATTTTTTATTTAATTTATTACAAAAAATACATGTGATTAATTATTTAATTATTTCATAATAATATTATTATTATTTTGTACGGATTCATAAACTACAATATGTTTACACTATTACATTGATGTCAACCACAATATACATATACTGTTTTATTATTATTATTATTATTATTATTATTAGTATTATTATTATTATTAGTATGGTATAACACACAATATATTAGTGTTATTATTATAAGTATTGGTATTCAAATCAGAATGAGTGTAAAATAATATTTTTTATTTTTAGTTAATTCGTAACAAAAAAATACGAGTGATTAATAATTTAATCTTTTCGAATTATTATTATTATTTGTAATATTATTAATATTATTAGGATTAACAAATATTTAATATTATTTTAATGTTATTGTGATTCTATTATTATTATTATTATTATTATTATTATTATTATTATTATTATTATTATTATTATTATTATTATTATTATTATTATTATTATTGGTGTTGTTCTTTTTGTAAAGGATTCATAATACATAATATAATATATAATATGTCTATATTTGATTTTAAAAATGACATGCATATATAAAAAATCAAAAAATCAAGAATTCAATTCACATTGTCTTCCCTAATTTCTAATATATTTATCATTGATATTATAATTTTATTCAATAATTATCTTTTATTTTAATACTTTTATTTGATTATTAGTGTTATTTTTACTACTATTTGTTATTATAAATGTAATCAATTTTTATATTCTATTTTTTTATTTATTGATTTATTAATGTTAATATTTTATTATTAATTAGAAGTTGAATTTATATTTATTGAAAATTAGAAATATTTATTACACTTGTATTATTTTTATTTAAAATGTTAGTATAAAATAACATTATTATTTTTAATTATTTTGTTGCAAAAGATACCTGTGAATAATTAAAACTTATTTTTTTAGGATTAAAACAAGGTTACAAATTTTGGTATTCTTTAGTGCACAATTTTCTTGATATAGTCATGAAGTTCTTTTTGTTTTCCTAGGGTGAAACTTTCTCTTAGAACACAAATAAATCTACCAAAGAGTTTTTTCCCTCTTTAAACATCCTTTTCCATCTATTACTTTCAATATTTGTAATTTTACACTCAAAATATTAAAAAAAAAACAATTCCTCACATTTGCAACTATATTTAAACTTTTAATTAATATATCCGTCCAAAGATTATAATAACCAATAATCATATAACATTTTAATATATAAATAACATAATCAAAATAATCATAACTGTAACCAATTTATTTATTAGTAAGTAATCGAAAAACATAATATTTTCTTATTCAACTAATCAAATATTTATGATTATTTCTAAACAATTTTAAAACAATCCACTAAAAAATATAATATAAATTTATTTATATTAAAAAAATATCTAAATTTGTATGTAACCAAATTTGAATTACTCCATTCAAAAATATAACTACAAAAGCTAAAGTAATATTCATCTATACTAATTCTAATAATATTTAACTACAATATTTATTATTATTATTATTTGTATAAACAATAATATTGTACAATGATATATATGAAAAAAATGATTATTTACAAAAAATAATTAATATTTTTTACTTTACAAATACAAAATTAAAAGAAAAAAAAAACACATCACCCGTGCGTACGCACGGGTATAACACTAGTGCAATTTGAAAATTTTCTTCTTTTTGTCACAGTTCTTTAAGAGGTTTTTACTAATTTTTACTATATACAAATTAAATAATTGATATTTTATATAAAAAAATTGCAAAAAGTTTAATAAGAAACAAGTTAACCAATACTAGGATAGGATTTGTGTTCTTAAATTTGACAAATTCCATCTCCTGGTAACCCTTTTTTAATTCTTTTTACTATTTTTAACTATTTACAATTCAAATAATTGATCTTTTATGTACAGAAAGTTCTCAAAATTTCATAACAAACAGGTTCGTGGATACTAAAATGCAATTTGTTTCTAAATTTAAAAAATTCAATCTCTAGGTAACAATTTTTCAATTGTTTTTTACTACTTTCTACTATTTACAATTTAAATAAATCATGTTTTTTCATAAAAATTGCTCAAAATTTCATAAGAAAGTTGTTGCAAATTGTCAAAGGGATTATTGGTGTTATGAAATTTGAAAATTTTCTTCTTTTCGTGACACTTTTTTAATTTTTTACTAATTTTAACTCTTTACAATTTAAATAATTGATATTTTATATATAAAAATTGCTAAAAATTTCGCAAGTAACGAGTTGGCCAATACTAGGATAGGATTTGTGTTCTTAAATTTGACAAATTCCATCTCCAGGTAACCCTTTTTTAGTTCTTTTTACTATTTTTAACTATTTACAATTCAAATAATTGAACTTTTATGTACAAAAAGATCTCAAAATTCCATAACAAACAGGTTGGCAGATACTCAAATGGGATTAGTTTCTGAAATTTATAAAATTCAATTTCTAGGTAACAAATTTCCCATTGTTTTTTACTACTTTCTACTATTTACAATTTAAATAAATCATGTTTTTTTCAAAAAAATTGCTCAAAATTTCAGAAGAAACTTGTTGCAAATTGTCAAAGGGATTATTGGTGTTATGAAATTTGAAAATTTTCTTCTCTTTGTGACACTTTTTTAATTTTTTACTAATTTTAACTCTTTACAATTTAAATAATTGATATTTTATATATAAAAATTGCTAAAAATTTCTCAAGTAACGAGTTGGCCAATACTAGGATAGGATTTGTGTTCTTAAATTTGACAAATTCCATCAGCTGGTAGCAATTTTTTAATTCTTTTTACTATTTTTAACTATCTACAATTCAAATAAATGAACTTATATGTACAAAAAGATGTCAAAATTTCATAACAAACAGGTTGGCAGATACTCAAATGGGATTAGTTTCTGAAATTTATAAAATTCAATCTCTAGGTAACAAATTTTCAATGGTTTTTTACTACGTTCTACTATTTACAATTTAAATAATTCATGTTTTCTACATAAATATTGCTCAAAATTTCATGAGAAACTTGTTGCAAATAGTCAAAGAGGATTATTGGTGTTATGAAATTTGAAAATTTTCTTCTTTTCGTCACACTTCTTTAATTTTTTAATAATTTTTACTATATAGAAATTAAATAATTGATATTTTATATATTAAAATTGCAAAAAATTTCACAACTAACAAGTTGGCCATTACTAGGATAGGATTTGTGTTCTTAAATTTGACAAATTCCATCTCCTGGTAACCCTTTTTTAATTCTCTTTACTATGTTTAATTATTTACAATTCAAATAATTGAACTTTTATGTACAAAAAGATCTCAAAATTTCATAACAAACAGGTTCGTGATACTCAAATGCAATTTGTTTCTAAATTTAAAAAATTCAATCTCTAGGTAGCAATTTTTCAATTGCTTTTTACTACTTTCTACTATTTACAATTTAAATAAATCATGTTTTTTTCATAAAAATTGCTCAAAATTTAAGAAGAAACTTGTTGCAAATTGTCAAAGGGATTATTGGTGTTATGAAATTTGAAAATTTTCTTCTTTTTGTGACACTTTTTTAATTTTTTACTAATTTTAACTCTTTACAATTTAAATAATTGATATTTTATATATAAATATTGCTAAAAATTTCGCAAGTAACGAGTTGGCCAATACTAGGATAGGATTTGTGTTCTTAAATTTGACAAATTCCATCTCCTGGTAACCCTTTTTTAATTCTTTTTACTATTTTTAACTATTTACAATTCAAATAATTGATCTTTTATGTACAAAAAGTTCTCAAAATTTCACAACAAACAGGTTCGTGGATACTCAAATTCAATTTGTTTCTCACTTTAAGAAATTCAATCTCTAGGTAACAATTTTTCAATTATTTTTTACTACTTTCTACTATTTACAATTTAAATAAATCATGTTTTTTTCATAAAAATTGCTCAAAATTTCAGAAGAAACTTGTTGCAAATTGTGAAAGGGATTATTGATGTTATGAAATTTGAAAATTTTCTTCTTTTTGTGACACTTTTGTAATTTTTTACTAATTTTTACTCTTTACAATTTAAATAATTGATATTTTATATATTAAAATTGAAAAAAATTTCACAAGTAACGAGTTGGCCAATACAAGAATAACATTTTTGTTCTTAAATTTGACAAATCCCATAACAAACAGGTTGGCAGATACTCAAATGGGATTAGTTTCTGAAACAATTGATGTTATGAAGTTTGACAAATCCCATAACAAACAGGTTGACAAATTGTCAAAGGAATTATCTACTATATATCTAAGAAATTCTTAGTGTGGGTAAATTACTGAAATAGACATTTTAATTTATTGACACATGGTTAAAATTGAGGGTATTTTTGTCTTTTTGATGTTGTTGTGTTTTCGCGGTTCGAACGTCTTTTTTAAATATTGATTGACGTTGTCAGACAGCAGCATCATTCTTCTCCAAAGCAATCAGCTTACTCGAGGTTAGCTTTTTTTCTTCTTCTTCAATCCTTCTTCTTTCTTCTTCTTCATATCAAGTTAGGTTTTCGTTTTGTTTTTAATTTCCAGTTTGTTGTTGTTGAATGTTGACGGTAGGGTTTTCTTCTCCCAAGCAATCAACTTTGTTGAGGTAATTCTTTTTTCTTCTTTCATTTTCCTTCTTCTTCTTCTTCTTCTGTTTTTCTTCTTCTTCTTCTTCTTCAATCCTTCTTCTTCCTTCTTCCTCATACCAACTTAAGTTTTTTTTTTCTATTTATTTTTGTTGAAGGTTGACAGAAGTTTTGATTGGTGTAGGTAATTTTTTTTTCTATTTCTTAATTTATTCTTTTTTCTTCAAGGATCTTTTTTCTTTCTTCTTCTTACTCTGTTATTTTTTTTTACTTTGTGAAAGATTTAATTTTTGCAAGGCAATCGGTAGGATCTTCTTCTCCAAGGCAATCAACTTCGTCGAGGTAATTTCTTTTTTTCTTCTTCCGTATTCCTTCTTCTTCAATCCTTCTTCTTTCTTTTTCCTCATACCAACTTAAGTTTTTTTTTTTGTTCTGTTTGTTGTTGTTGTGTTTGTTGTTGTTGTTGTTCTGTTTTTTTTTTTACTTCGTGAAAGATTTAATTTTTGCAATGTGTTTCATTTTGAAGAAAACACTGATGTTTTTATTTTTAGAAGGTATTTTTAACAAAATCTTGAACATGTTTTGTTGTTGTTGAAGGTGTTGTTGTATTTATTTTTTTTATACTTGATACATCCATTATTGTGGGTTGAAGAAAAGGTTCAAGTTTTCGTTTTTAGAAAGTATTTTTGAACAAATAGAATGACTGAGGATGATGATGTTATTGTTGGTGGTCTTCTTTTCTTTTCTTTTTTTGGTCTATTTGTGGTTTGTTGTTGAGATTTGTTTGTTGTTCTTCATTGTGCTATTTTTTTTACTTCTTTTGTGGTCCTTCTTCTTTATAAAAGGTTATGTTTCTGTAAGTTTTTTCTGTTAAATATGTTGTAGCAGTGGGTTAGTATTTATTGAAAGCTATGTTCAGATTTCTCTGTTATTTTTTATGGTGTTATTTATTTTTCTTTTAATTCTTATGTGTTCCTTCTTCTTTTTTTCATGAAAGGTTTATTTTTTTTTTTAGGTTTTTTGTGATGAAGATGGTGTCCTCTGGATTAGTACGTTTTAATAGTTGGTTAAAGTCAGTAGCTTGAGTTTTCTTTCTCCTCCTTCATGGTCTTCTTCTACTTTTGTTTTCTACTTCTTCTTTTTTCATTGTTTTGAAGAAAAGCCTAAACCTTTTGTTTTTTCATTGTCTTGAAGAAAAACCTAAACCTTTTGTTTTCATGAAGTATATTTACTATTTTTTGTTTTTAATATCATTATTGTGTGTTTAGTTGCTTTTTCGATGTCTATGGTTGTAGATTGAATAAAGGGTAAGATTTTTTGTAATGTGTATGGTTGTGGATTGAAGAAAAAGTATGACTGAAATGAAGATGTCTATGTTTCTGTCTTGATTTTTGTACATGTTTTTCTTGATGGTGTTGTTCTCTATGCTTCATGTCTCCCAATTCTGTCTTTACCATTTTACAATTTTACAACTATATCATATCTTGGTTTGGGTTTTATGTATTTTGCTTTCAAATGTTTGATCTTTGCAGAAAACCTTTTTTTTATGTCTCTTCAAGAAAAGGCGTTTCATTTATCTGTGTGCTTATTTTTTCTTTTTCTGTAGCCGTTTGAAATGCTGGGGAGATGGTGTTTGTTGTTAAAATAGCACATAGAAGGTACATGTTACGATTTATTGTTTCATTTGATGAATGTACTTTTCTTTCTATTTATTTAATTTATTAACTTTTTAGTTGCTTCTTGGTTGTTCTTCTTTTCTTCTTTCTGTTTGATGGATCTGATATTTCAAGTACTCATTATAGGACGGGGTCATCTAATGCAACAAATGGGGTAGCTATACCATCTAAGAAAAAGGTATTGTATTGTATTCGGTGAAGAGTGAAATAGTCATTATATTTGCACAAACATTTTTCAGGAAGATGAGGGATATTGCATATGATTTATATTATCAATTCTGTCTTCGTAATGTATGACTTAAAATATCCATTATGTATCTTTATAATGTACTGCTTATTTTATTATCATTAGTACGGTGAGGGATATTGCAAATGAGTTTGAGCCCTGCTCAAAGCTCGAGGACCTAAATTTGGATGTTAGAAAGAAGTTCAAGGAGACAGAGGAAATAATTCTCGCTGACAATTTTTTTCAGAGGTATAACACTGGTCCTTACTTTTTTAGTTTTTGAAATGTAGTATGGAAACTTTTTGTAAAATTGGTAGACAAGGCTTCAATTTTTTTTTTCGTGCTTGGAGAGAGCAGGAAAACTTTCTTCTACTTGCTGCCAAAATTTGTGCTAAACATTTATTTTTATTAATATTTACTTCAATAAAATATATTGGAATCAAAAAATACCACTTGAAGTAGAAAGGCCTCTTGGATATTGTTGTCTGCATTTGTGGCAAAAAGCTTACTTTTTAGATTACGTGGCTAGAACATTTCCTCATTTCAATGCATGTGTAACTCTTAAGGAAGGATTTGTTTGGGTTTGGGGTTTGGGGTTTGGGAAGGAGATCAAATAAGAGAAGAGAGGTATAAATAAAGATCAATGGGCAATTATGCAGTATACTTGAAACTAAAAGTGTTGTGTTTTAAATGAGAATATTTCAAAACTGTGAATATTTACTATTTAATGAATATCCTACACCAATAATAAGAAATAAATAAAATGTGAAGCAGGTTAACGATGTCTATTTAAATCTTAGATAATTTCTATAGGGAGAGAATATTTAGCATGGTAAACCATAGTGGATTTCATCCAGAAATGGGATTAAAATAAAAGGGTTGGCCATAAAATGCAACTAACTATTTTCTTTGAATAAATAAGCTGGAAATATGTGGTAGTTGAATGTGAGGCTTTTCAATTGATTTGGTCATATTTTCTCATGTTTTATGTGTATTGGATTAAAATAGTTTGAAACCACATAGTTTAATGAAACTTATAAACTAAGCTCTTATTCAGTATCTAGATTTATGCTGCTTCATATGTGCAATTATACACGGTCAGAGTTTTATTTGTACTTTCTCAATTAATTATATTAAACAATTATATTTCTAGAGATATATTGAAATCTAATACACTTTTTAAATTTGTGAGGTTATAAGCATGTTGTGGTTAAACCAACTGCAGGTAGTGTTGATGATGTATTGGAAGATAATCCCGTGGTGAGATTGAAGGTTTTTGTATATGAACTTCCAAGTAAGTATAATAAGAAAATTCTGCAAAAAGATCCAAGATGCCTCAACCATATGTTTGCAACTAAAATCTTTAATCACCGGTTTCTCTTATCTGGCCCAGTTGAAACTTTAATCTAGAAGAGGTTTTATACCCCTGTATACAATGACCACAAATGATAAAAAGTGCCATAAAGCTTATTTCTTCCAACTGACCTTATTGAAGGCTCACATAGGGGGCACATCACTTCTTTGTGGTTCCTCAAAATTTTGGGGCATGTTTTCATTACGAGGTACAAATTTTGTGCATTATTTTCAACATTCATTATTTATACCACTTTTATTATATATTTATATTAATTTGTATATGGAAGAGAAGGCAATTGAAAGAGGGGATTCTTTAACTGCTAAAGCGTGCTACATTGGTTCAAACCTTTGGACAGAGGAATCACATATGCCCGAAAGAGGGCTCAAATACCATTTCTCCATACTTTTCACCAAGAAAATCCACACCCACCTAATTCCTAATAAGACTCCTAGGTCATTTTTGTGTATTTTCGATGACTTTTATGATGTTGGCAATGACTCTGAAGGTGGTTATTATGCAAGGTAGGCCTTATTACAAGTTTAAACAAGAATGTCTGAGTGTGTAGCCTTTTATTTCTTCTATATCATAGCTGCATAAGAAATCTGATTTACATTTTCTTATAAAAGATGCAATGACTAGGGACTTTGATTCATATAACTATTGTAATTTGGACTAACTATAAACGGGCCATGTTGTGTAATCTTGCAGAGGTGCAAGAGTAGCAGTGTGGGAGAACTTTTAAGGACAATCCTCTATTTGATGTCTCCACTAAGCATCCAACCACGTACTTTAAGGACATGCAGTAGTTGTGTTTTGCGTATACCCACTTGGATGGACCCGTTGGAGCCTAAGATTGGTAGAGGCTATGATATTTAGTTGCATACCTGTTATTATTGTAGATGACATTGTTTTGCAATTTGCTGATGCAATCCCATGAGAAAAGATAGAAGTACATGTTGCTGAGGAGGAGGTTCCAAAGTTGAATACCATACTCACATCTATCTTACTAGAAGCCATATTTTAGATAGGAGTATTTGTTGTTGTTACCGTTTTCTTTTTTATTTTAGATAATAGTTTATTTTTATTTCAATATTAATAATATATATATATATATATATATATATATAATAATTTATTATTTTATATTTATTTTGATGTCACTATTTAATATTTAAATGACCACAATTAAAATTAGTTATTGAGATTTTATCCGCATAAGAATATTTAATTCAACTGCATGTTATCCTTATTATGTGAAGTTGAATTTTCCATTAAGTGTTAGGAAAAGTCTTCTACAGTTACAGATAAACATTGGTAGAAAAACTTATTTTGAAGATAGAGATGTCCATAGATAAAGACGTGGTGCAACTTATTGCATTATCAAGTATTTGATGGAGTGTAAGAATCTTCAACAAATCTTTTTTTTCAAATATTTCGTATTAAAGTTTAGTAAAACAGTTTTATGATTTAAATGTACTACGTTTTATATTTATATTTTTATTGTCCAACTTTGAGATATTTTAAATTTTATAATTAATTATTAAAATATGTACTTTTGGCTTCTAATAAATGGAATCATACAACAGAATCTGGTACTGGATATATACTATGTAAGATATTATAAATTATGCATTTAATAGATAAAGCGTGATAATATAATATTTTGTTAAATTTTATTATAATATTTTATTAACTATACAGATTAGTGTTTTTCATAAAAATAAAACAGCCATAAATATATTACTTATTAAAATAACATAACGTAATTCTCTTTTAACCAGCGTAAACACAACGTTACTGTGTTTGTGTAAATAAATATGAAATTATATTAGTAGGTGATAATATTATAATATTATTAAGTTAATAAATAACCTAAAATTATATTTATTAAAAATAAAATGAAATATATCAAAACAGATGAAAGAATAACCATTAATAAATAAAGAAGTGGAGAAGAAGCAGAAATAGCTGATTTTATAAAATATTTGTAAAAATAACAGTCAATTTTTAAAAATTTAATAAATTATTATATTTAAAGGGTAAAATTAGTATTTTTAAAGGTGGACACAAAAAGGAGAATCCCCTTTATATATTGTTATAGATTATTAGTCTTAGCACTATTTGTATTAGAATATTATTTCAATTAATCATAGTAATAGTATTATTATTAATATTTGTAGTTTTAGTAAAGTTAATATTATTAATATTTTTATTATTATTGTTATTGATATTATTATTATTATTATAATAATAATTATTATTATTATTATTACTATTATTATTATTATTATTATTATTATTATTATTATTAAACAAATGCTTCTTCAATGTTTTAAATTGTTTATAAGTTTATATCTATAAATATGCTTCTTTTGAAAAATTTAAACATCAATTTTATGTTATATTGTATAATATGCCTACATTTTAATTTAACAACAATCCATATAATACCTTTCATTTTAATATAATTTATAATTTAGAAATTTAATTATAAATTTTAATTTTATTTAATATATTATATAAAAAGTACTCATAATTAATTACTTATCTTTTTCTCATATCATTAAAATTTATATATAAAAATTACTCATAATTATTTATTTGAATATAAGAATATTACATTAATTTTAATATAAATTAAGATAAAAAATAAAAAAATTCAAATACAATAAAAGTGTTCCAACTATGTCAGTTCAAGAGGTGTGGATTGAAATAAAGTATCTATATCTGAAAAATTTTGTGAGGATTATCCCACTGTGTGTTCTTTTATTTCCAAAATTTATAGTTGGGTGAATAATTAATCATTAAATAAGAATAATATTTAAATAATTAAACCAATAACAATAATAATTATTCAAATCACTAATTTATATATATTAACAATAAAATCTGTTTTAAATATTAAAAATATAAAAAAAAACATGATTAAGTTATTTCAAATATATTTTAAATAACTTTGAAATCTAACAAGAAAATCCAAAACAAAAAAAATTAACACCTATTTTTTACTCTTTAATCTTGACTAAAACTCTAAACTTATTATTACAAACAATGTTTTGTAATTAAACTTCTAAAAAACATCATACTGACATTTCTTAATCTAAACAAAATAACAATCTATGTCATCACAAATTGATTATTCCAAATTACTCAAAAACACATAACATATAACACATAATACATAACAATAATTAATTATACATAAATATATAATTATATCATTGTTAGATGAATTTATCGTTTGAATATATCTAAATTGACAATTATAACATCTATAACTTTTAAATTAAATTATTGATTTATTGATAATAATATTAAAATCTGTTTTCTAAACAAAAATTTTAAAAACCAACAACAAGACCCGTGCGTACGCTCGGGTCTCATGCTAGTTGGTATTATGAAATTTGAAAATTTTCTTCTTTTTGTGAAACTTTTTTAATTTTTAACTAATTTTAACTCTTTACAATTTAAATAATTGATATTTATATGTAAAAATTGCAAAAAATTTCGCAAGTAACGAGTTGGCCAATACTAGGATAGGATTTGTGTTCTTAAATTTGACAAATTCCATCTCCGGGTAACAATTTTTTAATTCTTTTTACTATTTTTAACTATTTACAATTCAAATAGTTGAACTTATATGTAAAAAAAGATCTCAAAATTTTATAACAAACAGGTTGGCAGATACTCAAATGGGATTAGTTTCTGAAATTTATAAAATTCAATCTCTAGGTAACAAATTTTCAATGGTTTTTTATTACTTTCTACTATTTACAATTTAAATAATTCATGTTTTGTACATAAAAATTGCTCAAAATTTCATGAGAAACTGTTGCAAATAGTCAAAGAGGATTCTTGGTGTTATGATATTTGAAAATTTTCTTCTTTTTGTCACACTTCTTTAATTTTTTACTAATTTTTACTATATACAAATTAAATAATTGATATTTTATATATAAAAATTGCAAAAAATTTCACAAGTAACGAGTTGGCCAATACTATGATAGGATTTGTGTTCTTAAATTTGACAAATTCCATCTCCTGGTAACCCTTTTTTAATTCTTTTTACTATTTTTAACTATTTACAATTCAAATAATTGATGTTTTATGTACAAAAAGTCTCAAAATTTCATAACAAACAGGTTCGTGGATACTTAAATGCAATTTGTTTCTAAATTTAAAAAATTCAATCTCTAGGTAAAGATTTTTCAATTGTTTTTTACTACTTTCTACTATTTACAATTTAAATAATTCATGTTTTCTTAATAAATATTGCTCAAAATTTTAGAAGAAACTTGTTGCAAATTGTTAAAGGGATTATTGGTGTTACGAAATTTGAAAATTTTCTTCATTTTGTGACACTTTTTTAATTTTTTACTAATTTTAACTCTTTACAATTTAAATAATTGATATTTTATATATAAAAATTGCTAAAAATTTCGCAAGAAACGAGTTGGCCAATACTAGGATAGGATTTGTGTTCTTAAATTTGACAAATTCCATCTCCTGGTAACCCTCTTTTAATTCTTTTTACTATTTTTAACTATTTACAATTCAAATAATTGATCTTTTATGTACAAAAAGTTCTCAAAATTTTATAACAAACAGGTTCGTGGATACTCAAATGCAATTTGTTTCTAAATTTAAAAAATTCAATCTCTAGGTAACAATTTTTCAATTATTTTTTACTATTTTCTACTATTTAAAATTTAAATAAATCATATTTTTTTCATAAAAATTGGTCAAAATTTCAGAAGAAACTTGTTGCAAATTGTCAAAGGGATTATTCGTGTTATGAAATTTGAAAATTTTCTTCTTTTTGTGACACTTTTTTAATTTTTTACTAATTTTTACTCTTTACAATTTAAATAATTGATATTTTATTTATAAAAATTGCAAAAAATTTCGCAAGTAACGAGTTGGCCAATACTAGGATAGGATTTGTGTTCTTAAATTTGACAAATTCAATCTCCTAGTAACAATTTTTTAATTCTTTTTACTATTTTTAACTATTTACAATTGAAATAATTGAACTTATATGTACAAAAAGTTGTCAAAATTTCATCACAAACAGGTTGGCAGATACTCAAATGGGATTAGTTTCTAAAATTTATAAAATTCAATCTCAAGGAAACAAATTCTGAATTGTTTTTTACTACTTTCTACTATTTACAATTTAAATAATTCATGTTTTCTACATAAAAAATGCTCAAAATTTCATGAGAAACTTGTTGCAAATAGTCAAAGAGGATTATTGGTGTTATGAAATTTGAAAATTTTCTTCTTTTTGTCACACATCTTTAATTTTTTACTAATTTCCACTATATACAAATTAAATAATTGATATTTTATATAAAAAAATTGCAAAAAGTTTAAGAAGAAACAAGTTAACCAATACTAGGATAGGATTATTGTTCTTGAGTTTCGCAAATTCCTTCTCCTGGTAACCCTTCTTTAATTCTTTTTACTATTTTTAACTATTTACAATTCAAGTAATTAAAATTTTATGTACAAAAATATCTCAAAATTTCATAACAAACAGGTTTGCGGATACTCAAATGCAATTTGTTTCTAAATTTAAAAAATTCAATCTCTAGGTAACAATTTTTCAATTGTTTTTTACTACTTTCTACTATTTACAATTTAAATAAATCATGTTTCTTTCATAAAGATTGATCAAAATTTCAGAAGAAACTTGTTGCAAATTGTCAAAGGGATTATTGGTGTTATAGAATTTGAAAATTTTCTTCTTTTTGTGACACTTTTTTTAATTTTTTACTAATTTTTACTCTTTACAATTTAAATAATTGATATTTATATATAAAAATTGCAAAAAATTTCACAAGTAACGAGTTGGCCAATACTATGATAGGATTTGTGTTCTTAAATTTGACAAATTCCATCTCCTGGTAACCCTTTTTTAATTCTTTTTACTATTTTTAACTATTTACAATTCAAATAATTGATGTTTTATGTACAAAAAGTATCAAAATTTCATAACAAACAGGTTCGTGGATACTTAAATGCAATTTGTTTCTAAATTTAAAAAATTCAATCTCTAGGTAAAGATTTTTCAATTGTTTTTTACTACTTTCTACTATTTACAATTTAAATAATTCATGTTTTCTTAATAAATATTGCTCAAAATTTTAGAAGAAACTTGTTGCAAATTGTTAAAGGGATTATTGGTGTTACGAAATTTGAAAATTTTCTTCATTTTGTGACACTTTTTTAATTTTTTACTAATTTTAACTCTTTACAATTTAAATAATTGATATTTTATATATAAAAATTGCTAAAAATTTCGCAAGAAACGAGTTGGCCAATACTAGGATAGGATTTGTGTTCTTAAATTTGACAAATTCCATCTCCTGGTAACCCTCTTTTAATTCTTTTTACTATTTTTAACTATTTACAATTCAAATAATTGATCTTTTATGTACAAAAAGTTCTCAAAATTTTATAACAAACAGGTTCGTGGATACTCAAATGCAATTTGTTTCTAAATTTAAAAAATTCAATCTCTAGGTAACAATTTTTCAATTATTTTTTACTATTTTCTACTATTTAAAATTTAAATAAATCATATTTTTTTCATAAAAATTGGTCAAAATTTCAGAAGAAACTTGTTGCAAATTGTCAAAGGGATTATTCGTGTTATGAAATTTGAAAATTTTCTTCTTTTTGTGACACTTTTTTAATTTTTTACTAATTTTTACTCTTTACAATTTAAATAATTGATATTTTATTTATAAAAATTGCAAAAAATTTCGCAAGTAACGAGTTGGCCAATACTAGGATAGGATTTGTGTTCTTAAATTTGACAAATTCAATCTCCTAGTAACAATTTTTTAATTCTTTTTACTATTTTTAACTATTTACAATTGAAATAATTGAACTTATATGTACAAAAAGTTGTCAAAATTTCATCACAAACAGGTTGGCAGATACTCAAATGGGATTAGTTTCTAAAATTTATAAAATTCAATCTCAAGGAAACAAATTCTGAATTGTTTTTTACTACTTTCTACTATTTACAATTTAAATAATTCATGTTTTCTACATAAAAAATGCTCAAAATTTCATGAGAAACTTGTTGCAAATAGTCAAAGAGGATTATTGGTGTTATGAAATTTGAAAATTTTCTTCTTTTTGTCACACATCTTTAATTTTTTACTAATTTCCACTATATACAAATTAAATAATTGATATTTTATATAAAAAAATTGCAAAAAGTTTAAGAAGAAACAAGTTAACCAATACTAGGATAGGATTATTGTTCTTGAGTTTCGCAAATTCCTTCTCCTGGTAACCCTTCTTTAATTCTTTTTACTATTTTTAACTATTTACAATTCAAGTAATTAAAATTTTATGTACAAAAATATCTCAAAATTTCATAACAAACAGGTTTGCGGATACTCAAATGCAATTTGTTTCTAAATTTAAAAAATTCAATCTCTAGGTAACAATTTTTCAATTGTTTTTTACTACTTTCTACTATTTACAATTTAAATAAATCATGTTTCTTTCATAAAGATTGATCAAAATTTCAGAAGAAACTTGTTGCAAATTGTCAAAGGGATTATTGGTGTTATAGAATTTGAAAATTTTCTTCTTTTTGTGACACTTTTTTTAATTTTTTACTAATTTTTACTCTTTACAATTTAAATAATTGATATTTATATATAAAAATTGCAAAAAATTTCACAAGTAACGAGTTGGCCAATACTATGATAGGATTTGTGTTCTTAAATTTGACAAATTCCATCTCCTGGTAACCCTTTTTTAATTCTTTTTACTATTTTTAACTATTTACAATTCAAATAATTGATGTTTTATGTACAAAAAGTCTCAAAATTTCATAACAAACAGGTTCGTGGATACTTAAATGCAATTTGTTTCTAAATTTAAAAAATTCAATCTCTAGGTAAAGATTTTTCAATTGTTTTTTACTACTTTCTACTATTTACAATTTAAATAATTCATGTTTTCTTAATAAATATTGCTCAAAATTTTAGAAGAAACTTGTTGCAAATTGTTAAAGGGATTATTGGTGTTACGAAATTTGAAAATTTTCTTCATTTTGTGACACTTTTTTAATTTTTTACTAATTTTAACTCTTTACAATTTAAATAATTGATATTTTATATATAAAAATTGCTAAAAATTTCGCAAGAAACGAGTTGGCCAATACTAGGATAGGATTTGTGTTCTTAAATTTGACAAATTCCATCTCCTGGTAACCCTCTTTTAATTCTTTTTACTATTTTTAACTATTTACAATTCAAATAATTGATCTTTTATGTACAAAAAGTTCTCAAAATTTTATAACAAACAGGTTCGTGGATACTCAAATGCAATTTGTTTCTAAATTTAAAAAATTCAATCTCTAGGTAACAATTTTTCAATTATTTTTTACTATTTTCTACTATTTAAAATTTAAATAAATCATATTTTTTTCATAAAAATTGGTCAAAATTTCAGAAGAAACTTGTTGCAAATTGTCAAAGGGATTATTCGTGTTATGAAATTTGAAAATTTTCTTCTTTTTGTGACACTTTTTTAATTTTTTACTAATTTTTACTCTTTACAATTTAAATAATTGATATTTTATTTATAAAAATTGCAAAAAATTTCGCAAGTAACGAGTTGGCCAATACTAGGATAGGATTTGTGTTCTTAAATTTGACAAATTCAATCTCCTAGTAACAGTTTTTTAATTCTTTTTACTATTTTTAACTATTTACAATTGAAATAATTGAACTTATATGTACAAAAAGTTGTCAAAATTTCATCACAAACAGGTTGGCAGATACTCAAATGGGATTAGTTTCTAAAATTTATAAAATTCAATCTCAAGGAAACAAATTCTGAATTGTTTTTTACTACTTTCTACTATTTACAATTTAAATAATTCATGTTTTCTACATAAAAAATGCTCAAAATTTCATGAGAAACTTGTTGCAAATAGTCAAAGAGGATTATTGGTGTTATGAAATTTGAAAATTTTCTTCTTTTTGTCACACATCTTTAATTTTTTACTAATTTCCACTATATACAAATTAAATAATTGATATTTTATATAAAAAAATTGCAAAAAGTTTAAGAAGAAACAAGTTAACCAATACTAGGATAGGATTATTGTTCTTGAGTTTCGCAAATTCCTTCTCCTGGTAACCCTTCTTTAATTCTTTTTACTATTTTTAACTATTTACAATTCAAGTAATTAAAATTTTATGTACAAAAATATCTCAAAATTTCATAACAAACAGGTTTGCGGATACTCAAATGCAATTTGTTTCTAAATTTAAAAAATTCAATCTCTAGGTAACAATTTTTCAATTGTTTTTTACTACTTTCTACTATTTACAATTTAAATAAATCATGTTTCTTTCATAAAGATTGATCAAAATTTCAGAAGAAACTTGTTGCAAATTGTCAAAGGGATTATTGGTGTTATAGAATTTGAAAATTTTCTTCTTTTTGTGACACTTTTTTTAATTTTTTACTAATTTTTACTCTTTACAATTTAAATAATTGATATTTATATGTAAAAATTGCAAAAAATTTCACAAGAAATAGTTCGCCAATACTAGGATAGGATTTGTGTTCTTAAATTTGACAAATTCCATCTCCTGGTAAATATTTTTTAATTCCTTTTACTATTTTTAACTATTTACAATTCAAATAATTGAACTTTTATGTACAAAAAGATCTCAAAATTTCATAACAAATAGGTTGGCAGATACTCAAATCGGATTAGTTTCTGAAATTTATAAAATTCAATCTCTAGGTAACAAATTTTCAATGGTTTGTTACTACTTTCTACTATTTAGAATTTAAATAATTCATGTTTTCCACATAAAAATTGCTCAAAATTTCATGAGAAACTTGTTGCAAATAGTCAAAGAGAATTATTGGTGTTATGAAATTTGAAAATTTTCTTCTTTTTGTCACACTTCTTTCATTTTCGACTAATTTTTACAATATACAAATTAAATAATTGATATTTTATATAAAAAAATTGCAAAAAGTTTAACAAGAAACAAGTTAACCAATACTAGGATAGGATTTGTGTTCTTTAATTTGACAAATTCCATCTCCTGGTAACCCTTTTTTAATTCTTTTTACTATTTTTAACTATTTACAATTCAAGTAATTAAAATTTTATGTACAAAAATATCTCAAAATTTCATAACAAACAAGTTCGTGGATACTCAAATGCAATTTATTTCTACATTTAAAAAATTCAATCTCTAGGTAACAATTTTTCAATTGTTTTTTACTACTTTCTACTAATTACAATTTAAATAAATACTGTTTTTTTTTCATAAAATTGCTCAAAATTTCAGAAGAAACTTGTTGCAAATTGTCAAAGGGATTATTGGTGTTATGAAATTTGAAAATTTTCTTCTTTTTGTGACACTTTGATGAAGGTGTGATCACCTCCTTAGAAGCTCCCTCAAGAAGGATCACTAGAAACATGTCTAGAGGGCAGTCTTCTATTCCATCACCTTTATCTTTGTTTTGCATTACTTTAGTTTGAATTTCCTAAGTTGGTTTCTAGTTGACTTATTTTGGTTGATTTGTTGACTTTGATCCAAAGTTGACCTTTGACCAAGATTAGATTAACTTAAACCAACATGCTAATCCTTGTTTGTCTTGTTTTGTAGGTAATTAAGAGAAAGTAGAGCATGGCTAGGTGGCACTTGGTGATTGGAGCACTTGGATGAAGTGGAAGAGAGAGGAAAGCAAAAAGCAAAAAGCAAAAGCAAAAGTAGACATGTACCTTGTCTTCTTTTGCCTTTGTGGTTTATGCCTTAGAAGGTCACTTGGTCTCCTTCCTCTTTTGGCCTAGAATCCTCATGGGAATGCCTCCACCAATCATCTCCCTTCACTTGGCCAAGACTCACTCTCACATTAGGTTTAGGGTTTGCTAGTTAATCCTTTTTCATGTTTTTGTATTTGCTAAAGGACCCCATGAACTCCTATTTAAAGGGTGCTCCTTGTCTTGTAAAAGGGTTGATCATTTTGTTTCTAAACTATTGTGTTTCAACCTTTAAATTTTCATGAGCTCTCCTTCCTAGAAGTGAACTCACCTTTGCCTTATCTTGCTTGCAAGTGGTGGCACCATCACTCAACTCTAGGGCTTGGTTGGCTTAGATCCCCCCTATGAGTGGCGTGCTTCTTCCATGCTTCATCTTCTATGCTTTCCATTTTTAATGTTTCTTCTTTCATTTTGGTTCTTTAAGGGTTGGTAATGTCGTGTGAGTTTAAGCTTGAATCCAACTCTCTTCTTCCTTTTATGAGCTTGAGAAATGAACCTTCACATCTAGATAGCTTGCTATCTTAATGTCCAGTGGGAATTTTCAAAAAGCTTTCTTAAATAACTTCACCATATTCATAACTCTAAAAGAAAACAAGATAATCCTTCATCATTTGGTATCTAGAGCTTTGGTTGTCCTTGAATATGATGGTTTCATGTTCTAACCTTGTCTTGTGTAGCTATATTTGAATGGTCCACATAAAAACAGTGTTGGCAGCAACGTGTGCGTTTTTGAAAAAAATACTGCAGCTAGCTCAGTGCTCCAAAAGTAACGTTCTTTATATCAAAAGAAAGCTCTGTGAGTCTAGTTTCCAACAAAAAACGAATTAACGCATTTGGAGTTCTGTGGAGAGAGTTATGATCAAATGAGTGAACAAAGGTCAGAGCTGCCGAAAATACGAAAAACAACGTTTTCAGGTTATGTTGTGGCACTTTTGGCTTCGGTTTTGTGATTCTTTTGCTCCTAAATGTGGTTGGATAACTTGTCTTTTGATGCTTAGTCTTTGAGTCTCAAATCCATGAGTTTAAATGCATGATAGCTACATGTTTGTGTCTTTGTGTATGTCATGTTGAGTCTTTAGATGTGTCTAACTTTTGCTTGAGTCTCTTGTCATATGCTTCTTTGAATTTTCTTGTTCTTGTTTCTAAGTTTTTGAACTATTGCATGAGATCTATGCCTTGTGTTGTTGTATGCTCCTTGAAATTGATTTTGACCTAATTTTAAGGAACTAAGTGTTCAAGACACTCTAAAACATCCTTCTCATCATTTTAAGTACCTAGTTTTGAAAAGAAAAAGTGTTTTCAAGACCAAAAACAGTTTGGCCGAGAGCTTTTACAATGCTTGGTGAATCCATTTGGCAATTTTTACTAGGTGTTATGCTACCAAATTTTATACTTGGATTTTTAGTGATATTGGCAAATTAGTTCCATGTTTTGACTTGGTTATGATCTTTCATGGTGTATGCATGATTTGAGGTATAATCTTGGCTTGTTCAAATGCTTTCCATAGAGTCCTTAAAAGTGCTTTTCATTGTTTTAGTCTTGTTAAAAGTTTTGTCTCAAACTTTTCTTCTTTGGAGTTTAGCTTTCCTTGTTTTTATGCTTGTCACTAGGTATTCTTTGTTTTGTCTTAGTAGTTTTCTTTTCTTGAAACTCTTGGGATGTTGTGGCCGAATCACTTGTATTGCATTTGAAAGGTTTTGAACAAGTTTTGAAAAGTGTTTGCTTCACTCCTTTGGTGGATTTTGAGTGCTAGCCTTGCCTTGTTACTTTGGGAGAGTGATCTAAACACTTGGGTTACATTTTGGGTTGGATTTGGTCTCAGCTTTCATGTTGTCTAACCTCTAATCCATTTATTTTGTCTCCGATTTGAGTGTTTTTGTTGTAAGAATCATGGCAAGTTCATCAAATGCACCTACACTAAACAAAAACAATACATTGATGAGATTGCTTCGGGATTTGGAGTTGTCTAGGAATGAGGCCTTTGAACAATTGAGAAAAGACAAGGAGCAAAGTGACCTAAGAATCCAAGAGCACATTCAAAGGGTTGAAGCTAGGGAGAAAGAAAGAGAGCCTAGGAAAAGAGGGCATTTTAGGTGCAACCCATCACAAGAGAAGCAAACTCTATAGATTCCTAAGTTCTATGGTCGAAGTGATCCCAAAATCTTCCTTGATTGGGAAGCTAAAGTTGATCAAATATTCAATGAAAATCATGTAAAGGATCAAGCATAAGTTGATCTAGTAGTTTTAGGATTTTTGGAGTATGCCAATACTTGGTGGCATAAAGTTTGTAAGAATTATGACCAAGGGCCACCCGCGGCTTCTTGGATGGACATTAAATCTCTTATGCGCGCTATATTTGTTCCTCCCTCCTATAGGAAGGAACTTCTTTTGAAGCTCCAAAGGCTTCACCAAGGTTCTATGAGTGTGAGTGAGTACTTTAAAGAATTAGAGTCTCAAATGCGTAGGGTTGAAATAAAAGAAACTAACAAAGAGAAAATAAAAAGATTTGTGAGTGGTCTTAGGAGAGACATACAAGACCAAGTAGAGTTGTATGAGTACTCCACTCTTGAAAATGTTTTCACACTTGCCCTTGGGATTGAAATTCAATTGAAAAGAAAAAGAAGGGCAAGGAAGAGTTACTCACCCAACCACTACTTTAGTCACTCATGGAAGGGAAAGGATAAAAAGAAACATGATAAGTTCCCTTCTAACTCTCATCAAGAACCACCAAGTAAAAGTAAGTCACCAAGTGATCACATTCACCATTCCACTTCTCAAAGATCAAGTTCCATTAAATGTTTGGGTTATAATCACATTGCTTTAAATTATTCAACTAAAAGGACCATGATCTTAAAGAAGAGTAATGATGTTGAAAGTGAACACTCATCTCCCCATTCTCTTTCAAAAGAATCTTCTTCCTCTAGTAAAACTAAAATTTTTGAGAAAGACCCTATGTTATTAAGGCGCATGATAGGTCAAGATCAAAGTGAGCTTGAGCCAACTCAAAGAGAAAAAAATTTTCAATCTAGATGCAAAATTAACAAATGGGTTTGCTCTCTAATTATTGATGGAGGAAGTAGTACCAATGTAGCTAGCACAAGGTTGGTGGAAAAGCTTTGCTTAGAGACCATTCCCCATGCTAAGTCCTACAAGCTTGCTTGGATAAGTAAAGAGGGAGAAATAGATGTCAATAAACAAGTCCTAATTAACTTCTCTATAGGAAGCTACAAAGATGAGGTGCTATGTGATGTTGTTCCCATGGAAGTCACACATATCTTACTATGTAGGCCATGGCAATTTGATAAACAAACTTTACATGATGGCCATACCAACCAATACATTTTCTTCATAAATGGGAAAAAGACCACTTTACTACCTCTATCACCTCAAGAAGTTAATAAGGATAAAAATATAATAAGAAAAGATAAAGAAGAAAAAGAAAAGGGGCAAGCTTTCACCAAGGTGTTACTTGCCTACAAAAAAATTCTTCCAAAGCAAGATGTACATCACCCTTCCTTCTCTTCCCAAGCCAAAAAGGAAGGCCCAAAGTACAAGCAAGAGAGGAAGAATAGTCTAGAAAATAAAGATGGCCTAACCAAAGCTAGGGGTAATACCCTTAGAAAGGATGGAACAAGAGCTCATAAAAGGGAGGCGCAAATCCTCCCCCAAATCAAGTCAAGCTCCATCTACAAAGGCTTAAAGAATTTGTGGTCAAATTCTCTCCAAGGAGGGGAGGATGATGAAGGATTGACCCCAACCAAGGATGGAGGCAAATGCTTAAGAAGACTAAGCATGTTTAGAAAGGAAGTTCACTAATCCTTCATCCCTTTCATTTGTCTTTGCTATTTTTGATTCCCTAAGTTGACTTAGTTGAATCAACTTTAGTTGACTTGTTGACCTTTGACTAGGTTTGACTTGTTCACTATAGTTGACTTGACTTAAGCCAACATGTTAATCTATGTTTATTTGCTTTGTAGGTTAATTAGGAGTAAGAAAGCAATGCTAGGTGGCGCATGATGATTGGGGAGCATAAATGATGTGGAGGAGAGAGTAAAGCAAAGGCATAAAGCATAAAGTAAAAGGCATAAAACAAGTGTACCTATGTACCTTTGGTCTCCTTTGTTTTTAGCACACTTTGGCCACATTTTGGAGACATATGAGACACATTCTTTGTCTCCTTTTGGGCTAGAACGAACTTAGCCTTGCACACACCATAGTTAGCTCTTTTGTCTCTCATTTTTTGTAACCTTATTTGACCTAGTTTCTAGAAGCTAGGGTTAGGTTTTTGTAGAGACATCCTTATGTATCTTTTATTTTCTTAGAGGCCCCTAAACTCTTCTATATAAGGGGTGCTCCTAGACATGTAAAAGGGTTGAACATTTTGAAGTAAAAACACTCTTGTATCTCAACCATTTGTGAGAGTTTCCTCCCTTGGGAGTGAATACTTTTAAGCCTTATCTTGCATAGCAAGTGGCGGCACACATCCACTCATATTCAAGGTTGCCATGGCTTCTAGCCTAGCCTTGTAGTGGCGTGCTTCTCACATTTTTTACCATTTCTTTTCTTTCCATTTTATGTTTTATTCTTCCTTTAATTTTTCTTGGTTTTCTATGGTTTATGTGTTTTCCATTTCCTTTTTGTTTTGAATCAATCCATCATCTTCTTTTCTTGAGCTTTGTGAAAGGAACCTTCACATCTAGATAGCTTGCTATCTTAATGTCCAGTTGGAATTTCACTTAGATTTCTTAATCAACTCACACCATATTCAATCATCTTAAAAAGGAACAAGATAATCCTTCATCACACTTTTTTAGTTTTTTACTAATTTTAACTCTTTACAATTTAAATAATTGATATTTTATATATAAAAATTGCAAAAAGTTTCGCAAGTAACGAGTTGGCCAATACTAGGATAGGATTTGTGTTCTTAAATTTGACAAATTCCATCTCCAGGTAACCCTTTTTTAATTCTTTTTACTATTTTTAACTATTTACAATTCAAATAATTGATCTTTTATGTACAAAAAGTTCTCAAAATTTCATAACAAACAGGTTTGTGGATACTCAAATGCAATTTGTTTCTAAATTTAAAACATTCAATCTCTAGGTAACAATTTTTCAATTGTTTTTTACTACTTTCTACTATTTACAATTTAAATAAATCATGTTTTTTTCAAAAAAATTGCTCAAAATTTCAGAAGAAACTTGTTGCAAATTGTCAAAGGGATTATTGGTGTTATGAAATTTGAAAATTTTCTTCTTTTTGTCACACTTCTTTAATTTTTTACTAATTTTTACTATTTACAAATTAAATAATTGATATTTTATATAAAAAAATTGCAAAAAATTTCACAAGAAACAAGTTGCCAAATACTGGGATTGGATTTGTGTTCTTAAATTTGACAAATTTCATCTCCTGTTTTTTAATTCTTTTTACTACTTTTTGACTATTTACAATTCAAATAATTGAAATTGAATGTACCAAAAAATCTCAATATTTCATAACAAACAGGTTGGCGAATACTCAAATGGGATTAGTTTCTGAAATTTAAAAAATTAAATTTCTAGGTAAAAATTTTTCAATTTATTTTATACTTTTCTACACATAGAATGGTCAAAGTTTCATAAGAAACTTGTTGCAAAATGTCAAAGGGATTATTGGTGTTATAAATTGTGAAATTTTCTTCTTTTTGTGATACTTTTTTAATTTTTTACTAATTTTAACTCTTTACAATTTAAATAATTGATATTTTATATATAAAAATTGCAAAAAAATTCACAAGTAACGAGTTGGCCAATACTAGGATAAGATTTGTGTTCTTAAATTTGACAAATTCCAACTCTTGGTAACAATTTTTTAATTCTTTTTACTACTTTTAACTATTTACAATTCAAATAATTAAACTTTTATGTACAAAAAGATCTCAAAATTTCATAACAAACAGGTTGACAGATACTCAAATGGAATTGAATTTCTGAAATTTATAAAATTCAATCTCTAGGTAACAAATTTTCAATGGGTTTTTACTACTTTCTATTATTTACAATTTAAATAATTCATGTTTTCTACATAAAAATTGCTAAAAATTTCATGAGAAACATGTTGCAAATAGTTAAAGAGGATTATTGGTGTTATGAAATTTGAAAATTTTCTTCTTTTTGAGAAACTTTTTTAATTTTTTACTAATTTATACTCTTTACAATTTAAATAATTTATATTTTATATATAAAAATTGCAAAAAATTTCACAAGTAACGAGTTGGCCAATACTACGATAGGATTTGTGTTCTTAAATTTGACAAATTCCATCACCTGGTAACAATTTTTTAATTCTTTTTACTATTTTTAACTATTTACAATTCAAATAATTGAACTTATATGTACAAAAAGATCTCAAAATTTCATAACAAAATTTCATGAGAAACTTGTTGCAAATAGTCAAAGAGGATTATTGGTGTTATGAAATTTTAAAATTTTCTTCTTTTTGTCACACTTCTTTAATTTTTTACTAATTTTTACTATATACAAATTAAATAATTGATATTTTATATGAAAAAATTACAAAAAGTTTCAAAAGAAATAATTTAACAAATACTAGGATTTGTGTTCTTGAATTTGACAAATTCCATCTCCTGGTAACCCTTTTTTAATTCTTTTTACTATTTTTAACTATTTATAATTCAAGTAATTAAATTTTATGTACAAAAATATCTCAAAATTTCATTACAAACAGGTTCGTGGATACTCAAATGCAATTTGTTTCTAAATTTATAAAATTCAATCTCTAGGTAACAATTTTTCAATTGTTTTTTACTACTTTCTACTATTTACAATTTAAATAAATCATGTTTTTTTCATAAAAATTGCTCAAAATTTCAGAAGAAACTTGTTGCAAATTGTCAAAGGAATTATTGGTGTTATGAAATTTGAAAATTGTCTTCTTTTTGTGACACTTTTTTAATTTTTTACTAATTTTTACTCTTTACAATTTAAATAATTTATATTTTATATATAAATATTGCAAAAAATTTCACAAGTAACGAGTTGGTCAATACTAGTATAGGATTTGTTTTATTAAATTTGACAAATTCCATCTCCTCGTAACAATTTTTTAATTCTTTTTACTATTTTTAAATATTTACAATTCAAATAATTGAACTTATATGTACAAAAAGAGCTCAAAATTTCATAACAAACAGGTTGGCAGATACTCAAATGGAATTAAATTTCTGAAATTTATAAAATTCAACCTCTAGGTAACAAATTTTCAATGGGTTTTTACTACTTTCTACTATTTACAATTTAAATAATTCATGTTTTCTACATAAAAATTGCTAAAAATTTCATGAGAAACTTGTTGCAAATAGTCAAAGAGGATTATTGGTGTTATGAAACTTTAAAATTTTCTTCTTTTTGTCACACTTCTTTGATTTTTTACTAATTTTTACTATATGCAAATTAAATAATTGGTATTTTATATAAAAAAATTGCAAAAAGTTTAACAAGAAACAAGTTAACTAAAACTAGGATAGGATTTGTTTTCTTGAATTTGACAAATTCCATATGCTAGTAACCCTTTTTTAATTCTTTTTACTATTTTTAACTATTTCCAATTTAAATAATTGAACTTTTATGTACAAAAAGATCTCAAAATTTCATAACAAACAAGTTGGCAGATACTGAAATTGGATTATTTTCTGAAATTTATAAAATTCAATCTCTAGGTAACAAATTTTCAATGGTTTTTTACTACTTTCTACTATTTACAATTTAAAGATTTCATGTTTTCTACATAAAAATTGCACAAAATTTCATGAGAAACTTGTTGCAAATAGTCAAAGAGGATTATTCGTGTGATGAAATTTTAAAATTTTATTCTTTTCGTGACACTTCTTCAATTTTTTACTAATTTTTACTATTTACAAAATAAATAATTGATATTTTATATAAAAGAATTGCAAAAAGTTTAACAAGTAACGAGTTGGCCAAAACTAGGATAAGATTTGTGTTCTTAAATTTGACAAATTCCATCTCCTGGTAATCCTTTTCTAATTCTTTTTACTATTTTTAACTATTTACAATTCAAATAGATCTCAAAATTTCATAACAAAATTTCATGAGAAACTTGTTGCAAATAGTCAAAGAGGATTATTGTTGTTATGAAATTTTAAAATTTTCTTCTTTTTGTCACACTTCTTTAATTTTTTACTAATTTTTACTATATACAAATTAAATAATTGATATTTTATATGAAAAAATTACAAAAAGTTTCAAAAGAAATAATTTAACAAATACTAGGATTTGTGTTCTTGAATTTGACAAATTCCATCTCCTGGTAACCCTTTTTTAATTCTTTTTACTATTTTTAACTATTTACAATTCAAGTAATTAAAATTTTATGTACAAAAATATCTCAAAATTTAATAACAAACAGGTTGGTAAATACTTAAATGCAATTTTTTTCTAAATTTAAAAAATTCAATCTCTAGGTAACAATTTTTCAATTGATTTTTACTACTTTCACCTATTTATAATTTAAATAAATCATGTTTTTTTCATAAAAATTCCTCAAAATTTCATAAGAAACTCGTTGCAAATTGTCAAAGGGATTATTGGTGTTATGACATTTTAAAATTTTGTTCTTTTTATGACACTTCTTTACTTTTTTACTAATTTTTACTCTTTACAATTTAAATAATTGATATTTTTTATACAAAACTTGCAAAAAATTTAACAAGAAACAAGTTGGCCAATACCAGGATAGGATTTGTGTTCTTAAATTTGACAAGTTCTATCTCCTGTAACACTTTTGTAATTCTTTTTACTATTTTTAACTATATACAATTCAAATAATTGAGATTTTATGTACAAAAAGAACTCAAAATTTCATAATAAACATGTTGGCGGATACTCAAATGGGATTAGTTTCTGAAATTTAACAAATTCAATCTCTAGTAACAAATTTTCAGTCGTTTTTTTATACTTTCTACTATTTACAACTTAAATAATTCAGGTTTTCTACATACAAATTGCTCAAAATTTCATGAGAAACTTGTTCCAAATACTTAAAGGGGATTAATGGTGTTACGAAATTTGAAAATTTTCTTGCTTTTGTGACAGTTACTTAATTTTTTTAGTAATTTTTACTATTTGAGATCTAAATAATCGAAATTTTAAATATAAAAATAGGAAAAAAATTCACAAGAAAGAAGTTGGCCAATACTAGTATAGGACTTGTGTTCTTAAATTTGACTAAATTCACCTCCTGCTAAAACTTTTTTAATTTTTTACTATTTTTAACTATTTACAATTCAAATAATTCAACTTTTATGTACAAAAAGATCTCAAAATTTCATAACAAACAGTTTGGCGGATACTCAAATGGGATTAGTTTCTGAAATTTCAAAAGTTCAATCTCTAGGTAATAATTTTTCAATTGTTTTTTACTACTTTCTACTATTTACAATTTAAATAATTCATGTTTTCTACATAAAAATTCCTCAAAATTTCATAAGAAACTCGTTGCAAATTGTCAATGGGATTATTGGTGTTATGACATTTGAAAATTTTGTTCTTTTTATGACACTTCTTTACTTTTTTACTAATTTTTACTCTTTACAATTTAAATAATTGATATTTTTTTTACAAAACTTGCAAAAAATTTAACAACAAACAAGTGGGCCAATACCAGGATAGGATTTGTGTTCTTAAATTTGACAAGTTCTATCTCCTGTAACACTTTTTTAATTCTTTTTACTATTTTTAACTATATACAATTCAAATAATTGAGATTTTATGTACAAAAAGAACTCAAAATTTCATAATAAACATGTTGGCGGATACTCAAATGGGATTAGTTTCTGAAATTTAACAAATTCAATCTCTAGGTAACAAATTTTCAATTGTTTTTTTATACTTTCTACTATTTACAACTTAAATAATTCAGGTTTTCTACATACAAATTGCTCAAAATTTCATGAGAAACTTGTTCCAAATACTTAAAGGGGATTAATGGTGTTACGAAATTTGAAAATTTTCTTGCTTTTGTGACAGTTACTTAATTTTTTTAGTAATTTTTACTATTTGAGATCTAAATAATCGAAATTTTAAATATAAAAATAGGAAAAAGATTCACAAGAAAGAAGTTGGCCAATACTAGTATAGGATTTGTGTTCTTAAATTTGACTAATTTCTCCTCCTGCTAAAACTTTTTTAATTTTTTACTATTTTTAACTATTTACAATTCAAATAATTCAACTTTTATGTACAAAAAGATCTCAAAATTTCATAACAAACAATTTGGCGGATACTCAAATGGGATTAGTTTCTGAAATTTCAAAACTTCAATCTCTAGGTAATAATTTTTCAATTGTTTTTCACTACTTTCTACTATTTACAATTTAAATAATTCATGTTTTCTACATAAAAATTCCTCAAAATTTCATAAGAAACTCGTTGCAAATTGTCAAAGGGATTATTGGTGTTATGACATTTGAAAATTTTGTTCTTTTTATGACACTTCTTTACTTTTTTACTAATTTTTACTCTTTACAATTTAAATAATTGATATTTTTTATACAAAACTTGCAAAAAATTTAACAAGAAACAAGTTGGCCAATACCAGGATAGGATTTGTGTTCTTAAATTTGACAAGTTCTATCTCCTGTAACACTTTTTTAATGCTCTTTACTGTTTTTAACTATATACAATTCAAATAATTGAGATCTTATGTACAAAAAGAACTCAAAATTTCATAATAAACATGTTGGCGGATACTCAAATGGGATTAGTTTCTGAAATTTAACAAATTCAATCTCTAGGTAACAAATTTTCAATTGTTTTTTTTATACTTTCTACTATTTACAACTTAAATAATTCAGGTTTTCTACATACAAATTGCTCAAAATTTCATGAGAAACTTGTTCCAAATACTTAAAGGGGATTAATGGTGTTACGAAATTTGAAAATTTTCTTGCTTTTGTGACAGTTACTTAATTTTTTTAGTAATTTTTACTATTTGAGATCTAAATAATCGAAATTTTAAATATAAAAATAGGAAAAAGATTCACAAGAAAGAAGTTGGCCAATACTAGTATAGGATTTGTGTTCTTAAATTTGACTAATTTCTCCTCCTGTTAAACCTTTTTTAATTTTTTACTATTTTTAACTATTTACAATTCAAATAATTCAACTTTTATGTACAAAAAGATCTCAAAATTTCATAACAAACAATTTGGCGGATACTCAAATGGGATTAGTTTCTGAAATTTCAAAACTTCAATCTCTAGGTAATAATTTTTCAATTGTTTTTTACTACTTTCTACTATTTACAATTTAAATAATTCATGTTTTCTACATAAAAATTCCTCAAAATTTCATAAGAAACTCGTTGCAAATTGTCAAAGGGATTATTGGTGTTATGACATTTGAAAATTTTGTTCTTTTTATGACACTTCTTTACTTTTTTACTAATTTTTACTCTTTACAATTTAAATAATTGATATTTTTTATACAAAACTTGCAAAAAATTTAACAAGAAACAAGTTGGCCAATACCAGGATAGGATTTGTGTTCTTAAATTTGACAAGTTCTATCTCCTGTAACACTTTTTTAATGCTCTTTACTGTTTTTAACTATATACAATTCAAATAATTGAGATCTTATGTACAAAAAGAACTCAAAATTTCATAATAAACATGTTGGCGGATACTCAAATGGGATTAGTTTCTGAAATTTAACAAATTCAATCTCTAGGTAACAAATTTTCAATTGTTTTTTTTATACTTTCTACTATTTACAACTTAAATAATTCAGGTTTTCTACATACAAATTGCTCAAAATTTCATGAGAAACTTGTTCCAAATACTTAAAGGGGATTAATGGTGTTACGAAATTTGAAAATTTTCTTGCTTTTGTGACAGTTACTTAATTTTTTTAGTAATTTTTACTATTTGAGATCTAAATAATCGAAATTTTAAATATAAAAATAGGAAAAAGATTCACAAGAAAGAAGTTGGCCAATACTAGTATAGGATTTGTGTTCTTAAATTTGACTAATTTCTCCTCCTGTTAAAACTTTTTTAATTTTTTACTATTTTTAACTATTTACAATTCAAATAATTCAACTTTTATGTACAAAAAGATCTCAAAATTTCATAACAAACAATTTGGCGGATACTCAAATGGGATTAGTTTCTGAAATTTCAAAACTTCAATCTCTAGGTAATAATTTTTCAATTGTTTTTTACTACTTTCTACTATTTACAATTTAAATAATTCATGTTTTCTACATAAAAATTCCTCAAAATTTCATAAGAAACTCGTTGCAAATTGTCAAAGGGATTATTGGTATTATGACATTTGAAAATTTTGTTCTTTTTATGACACTTCTTTACTTTTTTACTAATTTTTACTCTTTACAATTTAAATAATTGATATTTTTTCTACAAAACTTGCAAAAAATTTAACAAGAAACAAGTTGGCCAATACCAGGATAGGATTTGTGTTCTTAAATTTGACAAGTTCTATCTCCTGTAACACTTTTTTAATTCTTTTTACTATTTTTAACTATATACAATTCAAATAATTGAGATTTTATGTACAAAAAGAACTCCAAATTTCATAATAAACATGTTGGCGGATACTCAAATGGGATTAGTTTCTGAAATTTAACAAATTCAATCTCTAGGTAACAAATTTTCAGTCGTTTTTTTATACTTTCTACTAGTTACAATTTAAATAATTCATGTTTTCTACATAAAAATTCCTCCAAATTTCATAAGAAACTCGTTGCAAATTGTTAAAGGGATTATTGGTGTTATGACATTTGAAAATTTTGTTCTTTTTATGACACTTCTTTACTTTTATACTAATTTTTACTCTTTACAATTTAAATAATTGAAATTTTTTATACAAAACTTGCAAAAAATTTAACAAGAAACAAGTTGGCCAATACCAGGATAGGATTTGTGTTCTTAAATTTGACAAATTTCACCTCCTGCTAAAACTTTTTAATTTTTTACTATTTTTAACTATTTACAATTCAGATAATTCAACATTTATGTACAAAAAGATCTCAAAATTTCATAACAAAGAGTTTGGCGGATACTCAAATGGGATTAGTTTCTGATATTTCAAAAATTCAATCTCTAGGTAATAATTTTTCAATTGTTTTTTACTACTTTCTACTATTTACAATTTAAATAATTCATGTTTTCTACATGAAAATTCCTCAAAATTTCATAAGAAACTCGTTGCAAATTGTCAAAGGGATTACTGTTGTTATGAAATTTGAAAATTTTGTTCTTTTTATGACAGTTCTTTATATTTTTACTAATTTTTACTATTTACAATTTAAATAATTGATATTTTTTATACAAAACTATCAAAAAATTTAACAAGAAACAAGTTGGCCAATACCAGGATAGGATTTGTGTTCTTACATTTGACAAGTTGCATCTCCTGTAACACTTTTTCAAATCTTTTTACTGTATTTAACTATATACAATTCAAATAATTGAAATTTTATGTACAAAAAGAACTCAAAATTTCATGGTAAACATGTTGGCGTATACTCAAATGGGATTAGTTTCTGAAATTTAACAAATTCAATCTCTTGGTAACAAATTCTCAATTGTTTTTTTATACTTTCTACTATTTACAACTTAAATAATTCAGGTTTTCTACATACAAATTGCTCAAAATTTCATGAGAAACTTGTTGCAAATTCTTAAAAGGGATTAATGGTGTTACGAAATTTGAAAATTTTCTTGCTTTTGTGACAGTTACTTAATTTTTTTGTAATTTTTACTATTTGAGATCTAAATAATCGAAATTTTAAGTATAAAAATAGGAAACAAATTCACAAGAAAGAAGTTGGCCAATACTAGTGTAGGATTCGTGTTCTTAAATTTGACAAATTTCACCTCCTGCTAAAACTTTTTTAATTTTTTACTATTTTTAACTATTTAGAATTCAAATAATTCAACTTTTATGTACAAAAAGATCTCAAAATTTCATAACAAACAGTTTGGCGGATACTCAAATGGGATTAGTTTCTGAAATTTCAAAAATTCAATCTCTAGGTAATAATTTTTCAATTGTTTTTTACTACTTTCTACTATTTACAATTTAAATATATAATTCATGTTTTCTACATAAAAATTCCTCAAAATATTATAAGAAAGTCGTTGCAAATTGTCAAAGGGATTACTGTTGTTATGAAATTTGAACATTTTGTTCTTTTTATTTTACTACTTTACCTTTTTACTAATTTTTACTATTTACAATTTAAATAATTGATATTTTTTATACAAAACTTGCAAAAAATTTAACAAGAAATAAGTTGGCCAATACTTGGATAGGGTTTGTGTTCTTAAATTTGACAAATTCCATCTCCTGGTAACTCTTTTTTAATTGTTTTTACTATTTTTAACTATTTACAATTCAAATAATTGAAATTTTATGTACAAAAATATCTCAAAATTTCATAACAAACAGGTTGGCTGATACTCATATGCGATTTGTTTCTGAAAGTTAAAAAAATTTAATCTCTAGGTAACAATTTTTCAACTTTTTTTACTACTTTCTACTATTTACAATTTAAATAATTCACGTTTTCTACATAAAAATTGCTCAAAATTTCATAAGAAACTTGTTGCAAATTGTCAAAGGGATTATTGGTCTGTGACAGTTCTTTTATTTTTTACTAATTTTTAGTATTTACAATTTAAATAATTGATATTTTATATATAAAAATTGCAAAAAAATTAGCAAGAAACAAATTGGCCAATACTAGGATAGAATTTGTGTTCTTAAATTTGACAAGTTCCATCTCTTGTAACTCTATTTAATTCTTTTTACTATTTTTAACTATTTACATTTCAAATAATTGAACTTTTATGTACAAAAAGATCTCAAAATTTCATAACAAACATGTTGGCGAATACTCAAATGGGATTAGTTTCTGAAATTTCAAAAATTCAATCTCTAGGTAATAATTGTTCAATTGTTTTTTACTACTTTCTACTATTTACAATTTAAATAATTCATGTTTTCTACATAAAAATTCCTCAACATTTCGTAAGAAACTCGTTGCAAATTGTCAAAGGGATTACTGTTGTTATGAAATTTGAAAATTTTGTTCTTTTTATGACACTTCTTTATATTTTTACTAATTTTTACTATTTACAATTTAAATAATTGATATTTTTTATACAAAACTATCAAAAAATTTAACAAGAAACAAGTTGGCCAATACCAGGATAGGATTTGTGTTCTTAAATTTGACAAGTTCCATCTCCTGTAACACTTTTTCAAATCTTTTTACTGTATTTAACTATATACAATTCAAATAATTGAAATTTTATGTACAAAAAGAACTCAAAATTTCATGATAAACATGTTGGCGTATACTCAAATGGGATTAGTTTCTGAAATTTAACAAATTCAATCTCTTGGTAACAAATTTTCAATTGTTTTTTTATACTTTCTACTATTTACAACTTAAATAATTCAGGTTTTCTAGATACAAATTGCTCAAAATTGCATGAGAAACTTGTTGCAAATACTTAAAAGGGATTAATGGTGTTACGAAATTTGAAAATTTTCTTGCTTTTGTGACAGTTACTTAATTTTTTTTGTAATTTTTACTATTTGAGATCTAAATAATCGAAATTTTAAGTATAAAAATAGGAAACAAATTCACAAGAAAGAAGTTCGCCAATACTAGTGTAGGATTTGTGTTCTTAAATTTGACAAATTTCACCTCTTGTTAAAACTTTTTTAATTTTTTACTATTTTTAACTATTTACAATTCAAATAATTCAACTTTATGTACAAAAAGATCTCAAAATTTCATAACAAACAGTTTGGCGGATACTCAAATGGGATTAGTTTCTGAAATTTCAAAAATTCAATCTCTAGGTAATAATTTTTCAGTTGTTTTTTACTACTTTCTACTATTTACAATTTAAATAATTCATGTTTTCTACATAAAAATTCCTCAAAATTTTATAAGAAAGTCGTTGCAAATTGTCAAAGGGATTACTGTTGTTATGAAATTTGAAAATTTTTTTCTTTTTATTTTACTACTTTACCTTTTTACTAATTTTTACTATTTACAATTTAAATAATTGATATTTTTTATACAAAACTTGCAAAAAATTTAACAAGAAATAAGTTGGCCAATACTTGGATAGGGTTTGTGTTCTTAAATTTGACAAATTCCATCTCCTGGTAACTCTTTTTTAATTGTTTTTACTATTTTTAACTATTTACAATTCAAATAATTGAAATTTTATATACAAAAATATCTCAAAATTTCATAACAAACAGGTTGGCTGATACTCATATGCGATTTGTTTCTGAAATTTAAAAAATTTAATCTCTAGGTAACAATTTTTCAACTTTTTTTACTACTTTCTACTATTTACAATTTAAATAATTCACGTTTTCTACATAAAAATTGCTCAAAATTTCATAAGAAACTTGTTGCAAATTGTCAAATGGATTATTGGTCTGTGACAATTCTTTTATTTTTTACTAATTTTTACTATTTACAATTTAAATAATAGATATTTTATATATAAAAATTGCAAAAAAATTAACAAGAAACAAATTGGCCAATACTAGGATAGAATTTGTGTTCTTAAATTTGACAAGTTCCATCTCTTGTAACTCTATTTAATTCTTTTTACTATTTTTAACTATTTACATTTCAAATAATTGAACTTCTATGTACAAAAAGATCTCAAAATTTCATAACAAACATGTTGGCGGATACTCAAATGGGATTAGTTTCTGAAATTTCAAAAATTCAATCTCTAGGTAATAATTTTTCAATTGTTTTTTACTACTTTCTACTATTTACAATTTAAATAATTCATGTTTTCTACATAAAAATTCCTCAAAATTTCATAAGAAACTCGTTGCAAATTGTCAAAGGGATTACTGTTATGAAATTTGAAAATTTTGTTCTTTTTATGACACTTCTTTATATTTTTACTAATTTTTACTATTTACAATTTAAATAATTGATATTTTTTATACAAAACTATCAAAAAATTTAACAAGAAACAAGTTGGCCAATACCAGGATAGGATTTGTGTTCTTAAATTTGACAAGTTCCATCTCCTGTAACACTTTTTCAAATCTTTTTACTGTATTTAACTATATACAATTCAAATAATTGAAATTTTATGTACAAAAAGAACTCAAAATTTCATGATAAACATGTTGGCGTATACTCAAATGGGATTAGTTTCTAAAATTTAACAAATTCAATCTCTTGGTAACAAATTTTCAATTGTTTTTTTATACTTTCTACTATTTACAACTTAAATAATTCAGGTTTTCTACATACAAATTGCTCAAAATTGCATGAGAAACTTGTTGCAAATACTTAAAAGGGATTAATGGTGTTACGAAATTTGAAAATTTTCTTGCTTTTGTGACAGTTACTTAATTTTTTTGTAATTTTTACTATTTGAGATCTAAATAATCGAAATTTTAAGTATAAAAATAGGAAACAAATTCACAAGAAAGAAGTTCGCCAATACTAGTGTAGGATTTGTGTTCTTAAATTTGACAAATTTCACCTCTTGCTAAAACTTTTTTAATTTTTTACTATTTTTAACTATTTACAATTCAAATAATTCAACTTTATGTACAAAAAGATCTCAAAATTTCATAACAAACAGTTTGGCGGATACTCAAATGGGATTAGTTTCTGAAATTTCAAAAATTCAATCTCTAGGTAATAATTTTTCAATTGTTTTTTACTACTTTCTACTATTTACAATTTAAATAATTCATGTTTTCTACATAAAAATTCCTCAAAATTTTATAAGAAAGTCGTTGCAAATTGTCAAAGGGATTACTGTTGTTATGAAATTTGAAATTTTTTTTCTTTTTATTTTACTACTTTACCTTTTTACTAATTTTTACTATTTACAATTTAAATAATTGATATTTTTTATACAAAACTTGCAAAAAATTTAACAAGAAATAAGTTGGCCAATACTTGGATAGGGTTTGTGTTCTTAAATTTGACAAATTCCATCTCCTGGTAACTCTTTTTTAATTGTTTTTACTATTTTTAACTATTTACAATTCAAATAATTGAAATTTTATATACAAAAATATCTCAAAATTTCATAACAAACAGGTTGGCTGATACTCATATGCGATTTGTTTCTGAAATTTAAAAAATTTAATCTCTAGGTAACAATTTTTCAACTTTTTTTACTACTTTCTACTATTTACAATTTAAATAATTCACGTTTTCTACATAAAAATTGCTCAAAATTTCATAAGAAACTTGTTGCAAATTGTCAAAGGGATTATTGGTCTGTGACAATTCTTTTATTTTTTACTAATTTTTACTATTTACAATTTAAATAATAGATATTTTATATATAAAAATTGCAAAAAAATTAACAAGAAACAAATTGGCCAATACTAGGATAGAATTTGTGTTCTTAAATTTGACAAGTTCCATCTCTTGTAACTCTATTTAATTCTTTTTACTATTTTTAACTATTTACATTTCAAATAATTGAACTTCTATGTACAAAAAGATCTCAAAATTTCATAACAAACATGTTGGCGGATACTCAAATGGGATTAGTTTCTGAAATTTCAAAAATTCAATCTCTAGGTAATAATTTTTTAATTGTTTTTTACTACTTTCTACTATTTACAATTTAAATAATTCATGTTTTCTACATAAAAATTCCTCAAAATTTCATAAGAAACTCGTTGCAAATTGTCAAAGGGATTACTGTTATGAAATTTGAAAATTTTGTTCTTTTTATGACACTTCTTTATATTTTTACTAATTTTTACTATTTACAATTTAAATAATTGATATTTTTTATACAAAACTATCAAAAAATTTAACAAGAAACAAGTTGGCCAATACCAGGATAGGATTTGTGTTCTTAAATTTGACAAGTTCCATCTCCTGTAACACTTTTTCAAATCTTTTTACTATATTTAACTATATACAATTCAAATAATTGAAATTTTATGTACAAAAAGAACTCAAAATTTCATGATAAACATGTTGGCGTATACTCAAATGGGATTAGTTTCTAAAATTTAACAAATTCAATCTCTTGGTAACAAATTTTCAATTGTTTTTTTATACTTTCTACTATTTACAACTTAAATAATTCAGGTTTTCTACATACAAATTGCTCAAAATTGCATGAGAAACTTGTTGCAAATACTTAAAAGGGATTAATGGTGTTACGAAATTTGAAAATTTTCTTGCTTTTGTGACAGTTACTTAATTTTTTTGTAATTTTTACTATTTGAGATCTAAATAATCGAAATTTTAAGTATAAAAATAGGAAACAAATTCACAAGAAAGAAGTTCGCCAATACTAGTGTAGGATTTGTGTTCTTAAATTTGACAAATTTCACCTCTTGCTAAAACTTTTTTAATTTTTTACTATTTTTAACTATTTACAATTCAAATAATTCAACTTTATGTACAAAAAGATCTCAAAATTTCATAACAAACAGTTTGGCGGATACTCAAATGGGATTAGTTTCTGAAATTTCAAAAATTCAATCTCTAGGTAATAATTTTTCAATTGTTTTTTACTACTTTCTACTATTTACAATTTAAATAATTCATGTTTTCTACATAAAAATTCCTCAAAATTTTATAAGAAAGTCGTTGCAAATTGTCAAAGGGATTACTGTTGTTATGAAATTTGAAAATTTTTTTCTTTCTATTTTACTACTTTACCTTTTTACTAATTTTTACTATTTACAATTTAAATAATTGATATTTTTTATACAAAACTTGCAAAAAATTTAACAAGAAATAAGTTGGCCCATACTTGGATAGGGTTTGTGTTCTTAAATTTGACAAATTCCATCTCCTGGTAACTCTTTTTTAATTGTTTTTACTATTTTTAACTATTTACAATTCAAATAATTGAAATTTTATATACAAAAATATCTCAAAATTTCATAACAAACAGATTGGCTGATACTCATATGCGATTTGTTTCTGAAATTTAAAAAATTTAATCTCTAGGTAACAATTTTTCAACTTTTTTTACTACTTTCTACTATTTACAATTTAAATAATTCACGTTTTCTACATAAAAATTGCTCAAAATTCCATAAGAAACTTGTTGCAAATTGTCAAAGGGATTATTGGTCTGTGACAATTCTTTTATTTTTTACTAATTTTTACTATTTACAATTTAAATAACAGATATTTTATATATAAAAATTGCAAAAAATTAACAAGAAACAAATTGGCCAATACTAGGATAGAATTTGTGTTCTTAAATTTGACAAGTTCCATCTCTTGTAACTCTATTTAATTCTTTTTACTATTTTTAACTATTTACATTTCAAATAATTGAACTTTTATGTACAAAAAGATCTCAAAATTTCATAACAAACATGTTGGCGGATACTCAAATGGGATTAGTTTCTGAAATTTCAAAAATTCAATCTCTAGGTAATAATTTTTCAATTGTTTTTTACTACTTTCTACTATTTACAATTTAAATAATTCATGTTTTCTACATAAAAATTCCTCAAAATTTCATAAGAAACTCATTGCAAATTGTCAAAGGGATTACTGTTATGAAATTTGAAAATTTTGTTCTTTTTATGACACTTCTTTATATTTTTACTAATTTTTACTATTTACAATTTAAATAATTGATATTTTTTATACAAAACTATCAAAAAATTTAACAAGAAACAAGTTGGCCAATACCAGGATAGGATTTGTGTTCTTAAATTTGACAAGTTCCATCTCCTGTAACACTTTTTCAAATCTTTTTACTATATTTAACTATATACAATTCAAATAATTGAAATTTTATGTACAAAAAGAACTCAAAATTTCATGATAAACATGTTGGCGTATACTCAAATGGGATTAGTTTCTAAAATTTAACAAATTCAATCTCTTGGTAACAAATTTTCAATTGTTTTTTTATACTTTCTACTATTTACAACTTAAATAATTCAGGTTTTCTACATACAAATTGCTCAAAATTGCATGAGAAACTTGTTGCAAATACTTAAAAGGGATTAATGGTGTTACGAAATTTGAAAATTTTCTTGCTTTTGTGACAGTTACTTAATTTTTTTGTAATTTTTACTATTTGAGATCTAAATAATCGAAATTTTAAGTATAAAAATAGGAAACAAATTCACAAGAAAGAAGTTCGCCAATACTAGTGTAGGATTTGTGTTCTTAAATTTGACAAGTTCCAGCTCTTGTAACTCTATTTAATTCTTTTTACTATTTTTAACTATTTACATTTCAAATAATTGAACTTTTATGTACAACAAGATCTCAAAATTTCATAACAAACATGTTGGCGGATACTCAAATGGGATTAGTTTCTGCAATTTCAAAAATTCAATCTCTAGGTAATAATTTTTCAATTGTTTTTTACTACTTTCTACTATTTACAATTTAAATAATTCATGTTTTCTACATAAAAATTCCTCAAAATTTCATAAGAAACTCGTTGCAAATTGTCAAAGGGATTACTGTTATGAAATTTGAAAATTTTGTTCTTTTTATGACACTTCTTTATATTTTTACTAATTTTTACTATTTACAATTTAAATAATTGATATTTTTTATACAAAACTTGCAAAAAATTTAACAAGAAATAAGTTGGCCAATACTTGGATAGGGTTTGTGTTCTTAAATTTGACAAATTTCATCTCCTGGTAACTCTTTTTTAATTGTTTTTACTATTTTTAACTATTTACAATTCAAATAATTGAAATTTTATGTACAAAAATATCTCAAAATTTCATAACAAACAGGTTGGCTGATACTCATATGCGATTTGTTTCTGAAATTTAAAAAAATTTAATCTCTAGGTAACAATTTTTCAACTTTTTTTACTACTGTCTACTATTTACAATTTAAATAATTCACGTTTTCTACATAAAAATTGCTCAAAATTTCATAAGAAACTTGTTGCAAATTGTCAAAGGGATTATTGGTCTGTGACAATTCTTTTATTTTTTACTAATTTTTACTATTTAGAATTTAAATAATTGATATTTTATATATAAAAATTGTAAAAAAATTAACAAGAAACAAATTGGCCAATACTAGGATAGAATTTGTGTTCTTAAATTTGACAAGTTCCATCTCTTGTAACTCTATTTAATTCTTTTTACTATTTTTAACTATTTACATTTCAAATAATTGAACTTTTATGTACAAAAAGATCTCAAAATCTCATAACAAACATGTTGGCGGATACTCAAATGGGATTAGTTTCTGAAATTTCAAAAATTCAATCTCTAGGTAATAATTTTTCAATTGTTTTTTACTACTTTCTACTATTTACATATTAAATAATTCATGTTTTCTACATAAAAATTCCTCAAAATTTCATAAGAAACTCGTTGCAAATTGTCAAAGGGATTACTGTTATGAAATTTGAAAATTTTGTTCTTTTTATGACACTTCTTTATATTTTTACTAATTTTTACTATTTACAATTTAAATAATTGATATTTTTTATACAAAACTTGCAAAAAATTTAACAAGAAATAAGTTGGCCAATACTTGGATAGGGTTTGTGTTCTTAAATTTGACAAATTCCATCTCCTGGTAACTCTTTTTTAATTGTTTTTACTATTTTTAACTATTTACAATTCAATTAATTGAAATTTTATGTACAAAAATATCTCAAAATTTCATAACAAACAGGTTGGCTGATACTCATATGCGATTTGTTTCTGAAATTTAAAAAAATTTAATCTCTAGGTAACAATTTTTCAACTTTTTTTACTACTTTCTACTATTTACAATTTAAATAATTCACGTTTTCTACATAAAAATTGCTCAAAATTTCATAAGAAACTTGTTGCAAATTGTCAAAGGGATTATTGGTCTGTGACAATTCTTTTATTTTTTACTAATTTTTACTATTTACAACTTAATTAATTGATATTTTATATATAAAAATTGCAAAAAAATTAACAAGAAACAAATTGGCCAATACTAGGATAGAATTTGTGTTCTTAAATTTGACAAGTTCCATCTCTTGTAACTCTATTTAATTCTTTTTACTATTTTTAACTATTTACATTTCAAATAATTGGACTTTTATGTACAAAAAGATCTCAAAATTTCATAACAAACATGTTGGCGGATACTCAAATGGGATTAGTTTCTGAAATTTCAAAAATTCAATCTCTAGGTAATAATTTTTCAATTGTTTTTTACTACTTTCTACTATTTACAATTTAAATAATTCATGTTTTCTACATAAAAATTCCTCAAAATTTCATAAGAAACTCGTTGCAAATTGTCAAAGGGATTACTGTTATGAAATTTGAAAATTTTGTTCTTTTTATGACACTTCTTTATATTTTTACTAATTTTTACTATTTACAATTTAAATAATTGATATTTTTTATACAAAACTTGCAAAAAATTTAACAAGAAATAAGTTGGCCAATACTTGGATAGGGTTTGTGTTCTTAAATTTGACAAATTCCATCTCCTGGTAACTCTTTTTTAATTGTTTTTACTATTTTTAACTATTTACAATTCAAATAATTGAAATTTTATGTACAAAAATATCTCAAAATTTCATAACAAACAGGTTGGCTGATACTCATATGCGATTTGTTTCTGAAATTTAAAAAAATTTAATCTCTAGGTAACAATTTTTCAACTTTTTTTACTACTTTCTACTATTTACAATTTAAATAATTCATGTTTTCTACATAAAAATTCCTCAAAATTTCATAAGAAACTCGTTACAAATTGTCAAAGGGATTATTGGTCTGTGACAATTCTTTTATTTTTTACTAATTTTTACTATTTACAATTTAAATAATTGATATTTTATATATAAAAATTGCAAAAAAATTAACAAGAAACAAATTGGCCAATACTAGGATAGAATTTGTGTTCTTAAATTTGACAAGTTCCATCTCTTGTAACTCTATTTAATTCTTTTTACTGTTTTTAACTATTTACATTTCAAATAATTGAACTTTTATGTACAAAAAGATCTCAAAATTTCATAACAAACAGGTTGGCAGATACTCAAATGGGATTAGTTTCTGAAATTTAAAAAATTCAATCTCTAGGTAACAAATTTTCAATTGTTCTTTACTACTTTCTACTATTTACAATTTAAATAATTCATGTTTTCTACATAAAAATTGCTCAAAGTTTCTTAAGAAACTTGTCGCAAATACTCAAAGGGGATTACTGGTGTGATGAAATTTGAATAATTTCCTATTTTTCTACCGTTTATTTTAATTCTTTTACTAAATTTTACTATTTACTAATTAAATAATTGAAATTTTATATATAAGAATTCTATAAAATTTCACAAGAAACAAGTTGACCAATACTAGGATAGGGTTTGTATTCTTAAATTTGACAAATTTCATCTCCTAGTAACCTTTTTTTAATTGTTTTTACTATTTTAACTATTTACAATTCAAATAATTGAAATTTTATGTACAAAAATATCTCAAAATTTCATAACGAACTGATTGGCAGATACTCATATGTCATTTGTTTCTGAAATTTAAAAAATTCAATCTCTAGGTAACAATTTTTCAAATTATTTTACTACTTTCTACTACTTACAACTTAAATAATTCATGTTTTCTACATACAAATTGCTCAAAATTTCATGGGAAACTTGTTGCAAATACTCAAAGGGAATTAATGGTGTTACGAAATTTGAAAGTTTTCTTGTTTTTGTGACAGTTACTTAATTTTTTTAGTAATTTTTACTATTTAAGATCTAAATAATCCAAATTTTATATATGAAAATGGGAAAAAATTCACAAGAAAGAAGTTGGCCAATACTGTAACGTCCCATTTAATTATTAAGCGAAATTAAAAGACACATCATACAAAATAGTAATGTAGAGTAGTCCTGGGTCCTTAACACAACCCCTACAAACTGGGCACACCATGATGCCAACGGAAACCAAATAAATGTCTAACAAAATGATGAGAGTAGAATAGTAAGGCATAGAGCAATGCGTGGGCCGTAGCTCTAAAGAAAACCCATGAAGAAAAGAAACATAAAATCCAGTCCATATGGCTAAGCAGCGGAATCGCCATTTCCTTGCTGACCGCGGGAACCTCGCCCATCTACTCCCATCAATTAAATTGATGATCATCGCAAGAAAGACGAGCCACACACAAGACAACCATACAACAAACAGGTAAGCTAGAGCCAACAAAATTTTCATCATACAGTCAAATATACTTTCACCATCCAATATCCATATAACAACCAAGCATGTTATGATGAAGGATTATCTTGTTCCTTTTTAAGATTATTGAATATGGTGTGAGTTGATTAAGAAAGCTAAGCGAAATCCCCACTGGACATTAAGATAGCAAGCTATCTAGATGTGAAGGTTCCTTTCACAAAGCTCAAGAGAAGAAGATGATGGATTGATTCAAAATGAAAAGGAAATGGAAAGAACATAAAGCATATAAAACCAAGAACAATTAAAGGAAGAAGAAAACATAAAATGGAAAGGAAAGAAATGGTAAAAATGTGAGAAGCACGCCACTACAAGGCTAGGCTAGAAGCCATGGCAACCTTGAAGATGAGTGGATGTGTGCCGCCACTTGCTATGCAAGATAAGGCTTACAAGTTTCACTCCCAAGGGAGGAAACTCTCACAAATGGTTGAGACACAAGAGTGTTTTTACTTCAAAATGTTCAACCTCTACTTCTTTTTTAAGGTTTAAGGCCATGATTCTTTTGGTGGGACAATTTGAAGTAAAAACACTTTTGTGTCTCAACCATTTGTTCCTTTTTAAGATTATCTTGTTCCTTTTTAAGATTATTGAATATGGTGTGAGTTGATTAAGAAAGCTAAGCGAAATCCCCACTGGACATTAAGATAGCAAGCTATCTAGATGTGAAGGTTCCTTTCACAAAGCTCAAGAGAAGAAGATGATGGATTGATTCAAAATGAAAAGGAAATGGAAAGCACATAAACCATAGAAAACCAAGAACAATTAAAGGACGAAGAAAACATAAAATGGAAAGGAAAGAAATGGTAAAAATGTGAGAAGCACGCCACTACAAGGCTAGGCTAGAAGCCATGGCAACCTTGAAGATGAGTGGATGTGTGCCGCCACTTGCTATGCAAGATAAGGCTTACAAGTTTCACTCCCAAGGGAGAAAACGTCACACAAATGCTGAATGAGTGTAGGATTGTTAATTGACACAACTGTAGAGCTTGATGCTTCAAGCTTGGTTTAGTCCGCTCGGTGCAGTGAAATTTTTGGATGCAGGATTCTTTGATTCACTTTCCACGTGAACCTTCAATCCTGTTTTGGTGCAACAAGTGGAGTGAATTTTTTTTAAGCAGCCCAACACGTCGTGCACGAACAAGGAAAATTGGTGCTTCAATCTGAGTTGGAAGTGGCTGGAACCATCATGCAAGCTTGCTATGGGCGTGATTGGATGTGTCCACCTTTGGTGCTCCTTATCATTCAGTGGCTGCAAATGGGATCCAGTAGTGTCTTCATGCGGTGCATAATTGTGGTGCTTCATCACTTTTGCTGGTTCAATTCCTAGTGCCTTCTTGCATTTAACTTTGATATTCTCACCACTTGGCAGCCCCATTAAGTGTAGATTTTTGCTTGTTTTTGGGTCGTGCTTTTGGCTGTTTTGACATATTGTTTTGAGCTGTTTTGGATGTTGTTATGATGGCTATACATGGTGCCTATTGTGCTTATTTCTGGGTTAATATTCTTGTGAGTATAAGTCTCTTTTCTTGAACTTCTAGCTTTGCTTGAGTCCATTGTCTATCACTTTTCCTTTTGAGTTTAATTTTCCTTGGATTCTTGTGTTGGGGACAATGTACATTGGGCTAAGTTGTTGAAAGCATTGCTTGTGGGAGTTTGAATTATTCATCACAATTTAGCTTGAGTATTTTGTTTCACACTTCCAGTAGTAATTCTAAATACTTTGTTTAGATTACTCTTGTCTTTTAAAGTGCTTTTCTCGTTGTCAGGGTCTTAGTTTGTCACATATTCACTCTCTTTGGTTTAACGCTTTCTTGCTTTTGGTGCTTTTTAGTTTGTCTTTAAATTTCTTTGGTTTTGTCTTGGAGTCATCCTTTCCTTGGCCTCCTGAGTTGAGCTTAGATTCGTTACATCTTTCACTTTGATGTTGAATTCTTGATGGGTTGATTGGAGGTTCTTTGAAGAACTGAACAGGAACTTGAGAGCGAGTGAATAGACTTTGAGAGTGAAACACGAGTGGAATTGAGTGTAAACACGTAAGGAGTGGTGAGGCCCATTTGATAATTTTATCTACATTACTTTTGCTAATCACTTACTGTGTTTTGTGTTAGTTCTTGTTTCCTCTCTTTCATTGCAGGAATTAATAATTTTGAGCACTCCATAATGTTCCATACACGTTCGACCTTGATAGAGGATATCAACTTCATTGTGTCCAGAATCACCAAGCTGAATAGCAAACTTGTGGAACATAGAAAGGAGCACAAACATGATAGAAGATCATTGCCAAGCAACAAAACAAGTGTTATTAAGTGCACCAAGTGTGAAGGATATGGACACGAAAATTATCAATGTCCTAATTGGAACGCAAAGTACATGACTCTTCAAGAACTCCAGGATTACATTGTATACTTGAAAGAGGTGAAGAGGAGTGTTAGGCAAAAGCTCGAAGTTAGACAAGAGCAACAAGCAAAAAGGGAGCGTGAAAAGGCACGACAAGAGAGAGAGCTAAAAGAGAGAAAGGAGCAAGAGCTAAAAGAGCGAGAAGAGAAAGAACAAAGAGCAAAGGAAGAAGAAGAAGACCAAAGAGAGAAACACAAGAATAAGTCTCGCCTCACACCTTTGAAATTCATGGTTGAGATGAAATCCTTAAAGGGGGATGATAATACGTTAAATCGTTGTTCCCATTCACATCATGATTTTGCATTTTCATTAGGAACACTTACTAAACCCTCTCTTTTTGTCTTAATGCCTAGGGAAGACTTATACATTAAGAAGCAATGGCATAAGCAATGGGGTGAGGAAAAGAGGATGGAAAAGGCAACCACAACATGGGCCAAACATGAACCTGACTTTAATCATTTGATTATGTGTTTGGCCTCTCATGAAAATCCTGAAGGATTTCAAGGACACTCTTTTTCTATTCTGATTATTATGGGTTGTTCTCCTTTTTGTTTCACAGTGAATAGTATACTTATGGTTAAACTCTTTGACGTGTTCTGCAAGTTTATCTTTGATCCTGGAGGACAATCTCTAAGCACATTGATAATAACACATTGGCCTCTCCCATGATCCCAAACTCATCTTTTTTCGATAACATTTTATTTCTGTTTTTAGACTATTCTGGTTTTGTGTGCTCCTCAGCACTTATGTTTGTGTGTTTGTTTGTAGGTAATGAAGCGCTAAAATTCGAGGTCGAATTTTTTCCAACCCGAAGGCAATGATGGAGGCGTGGTTCGAGACCGTCAAGAGATTAGAAAATAGTTGATGGAATCATGTCCAAGACCTTAAAAGAGATCTCAGATTAGCTTCAGATTGTAGAACAAGAACTCTTTTATAATTTTTGTAATGTTTTTGTTTGGGCTTTATCGGACCTTTAGTTGTGTTTGGCCTTTTGGTGTGTCGACCCATAATATATAAGCTCTAGTGACACACATTTGTAGTCAGATTTGAGTTATATGAAAATTTAAGTTTTCTCTCAAGTCTCAAGGTTCTCCTCAAAACCACCGATCCTTATCTTTGAATCTCCGATTCAAAGTGGCGGATCTTCCTCACTTATCTTGGAACTTCCTCCAAGTGGCGTGATTTCCTCCCGTTCTGAAAACCCCCAAATCGACGTCTTCCATTTTCCCCCTTTTCTTTTTAGGGTTCATACCCATTTTCGTTCCAAACGATTTTTCTCCCAAATCTGAGACGAATCTTCATCATGTTATGACTTTTCAATCAATACACTACGACTCGACTCGACTCATCCGGATACGTATAACCTGGTCAGATTCAGCGGATGGTTGCACTTGTGGTGGATACCTCTGCTCACCCCCGAGTTGGTCACCCCCGAGCTATGTGTTACAAGTGTTACAATGAATCAGTTTTCCCTCACCACAAGGTTAGCCCTTAATGAATTTCAGGCCTCCTTCTACTCTCACCACAGGAGTCAATCCGCTCTAGGTGAGACTAACTGACCCCTTAGAGCGTTAGGATGCAACCTCACCTTGAATCCTTACCTAGTTATACAGATGGGGCACCACCATAGACACCCACTAACAGGGGCCATGAAATTACGTCCCGACCACTGAAGCGCAACCCCGAAGGTCTCACCTAGAGACTCCAAGGAATTACACATTGACACAAACCAAGAATCATAAAACAACAAAGAGAAAACACTACTCATGCTTTCAATTTCATACCATCCTCTGAAAATAATTCCTCATTCGTATCATATGTTGAATCTTTACCACTGGTCCTTACCACCTCATGTGTGTGGGGCCTCATCTCATATCAATACCATGTCCCATTAATACCAACTCACTCATTAATTTCACATGCCAAGTTTCCACGATATCTATCATTCCATTCATGAATTATGTCACGCATGCATGTCAGTCCATTATATATATTTACATATCTCAACATAACAATCATACCCCAACAATTACCAATCATTCAAGAGCAACCAAGCACCCAAACCACGCAATGTCTCGCCCAGCCCCTCGCTCAGGCGAGATAGTCTTGCTCAGGCGAGCCCCCTTCGCCTAGGCGAGGGCTCAAAAACAGAAACAAGAACCAACGTGGGATCTCGCTTAGGTGAGACCCCTCTCGCCTAGGCGAGTTGTTCGCTCGCTCAAAATAATGAGCTGGTCGCCTGGGCGACCTTTCGCGAAAAAGGTTTGGGCGAGCCTCTGCCAAACTCGCTTAGGCGAGTCCGACTCGCCTGGGCGAGATTACCAGTTCTCACCCTGGTCTCACCTGCAGCAGATGTATCTTTTCCAAACCCACCAATCATATACAAGGTATCCCACGCACCCCAAACCACGATTTATCCATACAAATATCCAGCAAACTCTTAAAACAGATCAAAAACAACTCAAACTCGAAACCCTAACTTCCCGTACCTGGAGGAAGGGTTAACAGAAGCCTTGGCGGCACGATAGCGAGCACTATAGCTCTGGGAGTGGGCTAAAGAGCTGAAAACAGAGGATAAATGGCACAAGGCCATATTATTATGAAATCCTAACTGTCAAATACGAAGAAGATCGATGGAAACCACACAACCTAAAGAAAATATTTACGTTGCGTCGGAACTGATGTGTGTTAGCTCAAAGAAGACCTAGTGCAAAACCCTAGCAGAGCGTCTTGTGCGAGAGGAGTAAGGTGACGGCTGATTTTTCTGAAAGAGTGAAAGTGGAACTGTTAGGGCAGACTAGGGTTCAGCTTTATACTTTTGGCCAGCTCTTAGACCCATTAGATTTTTTGGGCAGCCCTTCTAGTTAAAGGTATAAGAATAATTAGGGCCTTACAAATACTAGGATAGGATTTGTGTTCTTAAATTTGACAAATTTCACCTCCTGGTAATACTTTTTTAATTCTTTTTACTATTTTTAACTATTTACAATTCAAATAATTGAACTTTTATGTACAAAACGATCTCAAAATTTCATAACAAACAAATGGGATTAGTTTCTGAAACTTAAGAAATTCAATCTCTAGGTAACAAATTTTCAATTGTTTTTTACTACTTTCTACTATTTACAATTTAAATGATTCATGTTTTCTACATAAAAATTGCTCAAAGTTTCTTAAGAAACTTGTTTCAAATACTCAAAGGGGATTATTGGTGTTATGAAATTTGAAAAACTTCCTATTTTTCTACTATTTTTTTTAATTCTTTTACTAATTTTTACTATTTACAAATTAAATAATGGATATTTAATATATAAAAATTCAAAAAAATTTCACAAGAAACAAGTTGGCCAATACTAGGATAGGGTTTGTGTTCTTAAATTTGACAAATTCCATTCCCTAGTAACCCTTTTTAAATTGTTTTTACTATTTTTAACTATTTACAATTCAAATAATTGAAATTTTATGTTCAAAAATATCACAAAATTTCATAACAAGCAGGTTGGCAGATACTCATATGTGATTTGTTTCTGAAACTTAAAAAATTCAATCTCTAGGTAACAAATTTTCAATTGTTTTTTACTACTTTCTACTATTTACAATTTAAATAATTCATGTTTTCTACATAAAACTTGTTTAAAATTTCATAAGAAATTTGTTGCAAATTGTCAAAGGGATTATTGGTGTTATGAAATTTGAAAATTTTCTTCTTTTTGTGACACTTCTTTAATTTTTTACTAATTTTTACTATTTACAATTTAAATAATTGATATTTTATATATAAAAATTGCAAAATATTTCACAAGAAAAAAGTTGGTCAATACTAGGATTGGATTTGTGTTCTTAAATTTGACAAATTTCATCTTCTGGTAAGACTTTTATAATTCTTTTTACTATTTTTAACTATTAACAATTTAAATAATTGAAATTTAATGTACCAAAAAATCTCAATATTTCATAACAAACAGGTTGACGAACACCTAAAATGCGATTTGTTTCTGAAATTTAAAAAATTCAATCTCTAGGTAAAAAAATTTCAATTGTTTTTTACTACATTCTACTATTTGCAATTTAAATGATTCATGTTTTCTACATAAAAATTACTCAAAGTTTCTTAAGAAACTTGTTTCAAATACTCAAACGGGATTATTGGTGTTATGAAATTTGAAAAATTTCCTATTTTTCTACTATTTTTTTTAATTCTTTTACTAATTTTTACTATTTACAAATTAAATAATGGATATTTTATATATAAAAATGCTAAAAAATTTCACAAGAAACAAGTTGGCCAATACTAGGATAGGGTTTGTGTTCTTAAATTTGAGTAATTCCATATCCTGGTAACCCTTTTTAAATTGTTTTTACTATTTTTAACTATTTACAACTCAAATAATTGAAATTTTATGTACAAAAATATCTCAAAATTTCATAACAAACAGGTTCGCAGATACTCAAAAGCAATTTCTTTCTGACATTTAAAAAATTCAATCTCTAGGTACCAATTTTTCAAATTTTTTTACTACTTTCTACTATTTACAACTTAAATAATTCATGTTTTCTACATAAAAATTGCTCAACATTGCATGAGAAACATGATGCAAATACTCAAAGGGGAATAATGGTGTTTTGAAATTTGAAACTTTTCTTCTTTTTGTGACACTTCTTTAATTTTCTACTAATTTTTACTATTTACAATTTAAATAATTGATATTTTATATATAAAAATTGCAAAATAATTAACAAGAAACAAATTGGCCAATACCAAGATAGGATTTTTGTTCTTACATTTGACAAGTTCCATCTCCTGTAACACTTTTCTAATACTTTTTTCTAATTTTAACTATTTACAATTCAAATAATTGAACTTTTATGTACAAAAATATCTCAAAATTTCAAAACAAACAAGTTGGTAGATACTCATATGTGATTTGTTTCTTAAATTTAAAAAATTCAATCTCTAGGTGATGAGCGAGCCTCGGTGAATCTTCGGTGGAAAACTCTTCGCAAGGTTGTGAATCGTCAAATGTTCAGTGGAAATCCACCAAATCGGCAGCGGAAGACGGAGTTCCAGTGGGAAACTCTTACTGAATTGGTAACCGACGAGATTAATAACCTAATCTAGGGTTAGGGTTTAGCTGAGACGAAAGCGGAAATTTATCACTCTCATTCATCAAAGCTACCTTACAATGAAATGGCTGGCCATTTTATAGCTCGAATGGCAACCGTGTGAAAACAGAATGGAAGAAAGTGGATGCCCTCTAACAAGAATCCTAACGATAAAGGTGTGTGTTGCGTGATTTTGTAATCCTAACAAAGGTTTGCACGTGTGATGGGGAAAAGAAAAAGGAAACCCTCGTTGGATTGTTGCTTCAGACGCGTGAAGAGGTGTTAGGGTTGGTTAGCGCTGCGCAGCAACGAAAAGGTGTGCTTGGAGCTGTGTTCAAATGAAGGAAGCCCTAATAGTGCTTTGACGAAATTGGAATTGGATTTGGTGGATGTGGAGCAAGAGATTTGCGTGAATGGGCTGGTTAGCAGAGACACCTCCATTCTGATGGATGATGAATTGGGCTGACTGAAGACGAGCCCAAATGCCTGCTCCGCACTCAACTTGAAAATTGGTTGCAACGTGATGAACGGATGAAAGTTGGTGTCCCGCTTGCGGCCCAATTAGATTGGTGGCTGCATATTATAAATGGGCTGCTCGTAACAAAGGAAGCCCACAATGTAAGCCTGCGCAACGCTTATTGGCTTCAAGATTCACTCTTCAATTCCAATTTCAGATGCAGGCGTGAAGAATTGATGGAGTCATGAGCTGAATTAAGAATTGGGCTTCAGGCTCATTATTTGATTGGCCCACTCATGAGATAAGTTGTAAACATGGGCTGCAAGTAACAAACAAGCCTAATTAGAAACAACATTTATTTAATTAAAAATTAAAAAATAAAAGAAAATTAAAAAGGAAAGGGCCTAGGCCTTGGCCAATGCTATGAAAAGCCTCTTAGGGTGATATTCATCATCCCCTCCCTCTTAAAAAGGATATGTCCTCAGATCAAGAGGTTTCTTTAAGGCTCACAGTAATTAAAGATGAATTTCTCCAGGATCAAAAATATATCTTCAATAGTCATCAAATAAAATTGAATTAAAATCATAATGACCATGCAGTATAGGTGATTGGGAAATGTGTGAAAATGGGCTCTTAAAGATTAAAAAAGATGGTATTAGGCCCACTTCACAAAAAGAATGTTTTACACTTTGACCAAGATGATTTTTGAAATGAATTTTAGAATCAAAGTGTGTTGGTACACAAGATGTTGAGGAGGGTGAAATAAAGGAATGAGATTGAGAACAAAATGGTTGAGAAAAAAATAAAACAAAAGATTTAATGACAAAGTGAATAGAGTTTAAAGATGGAAGAACTTCGTTTGAAAATTGGAACCTACTGGAAGGGATTAGTGAAAGATTTAACACCAAATCCTTAACAATGAGGTCCCTTTTTGCATTTGAAATGATCTTTAACTCTATCACATGTGATTGTATTTCACAATTGTAGAGTTTGTGTTTAATATAGTTTGTGTTTTTTGTAGTCTTTAGTTTTCTTTTTATAAATTTCAAGCAAAGTTCTATTTTTGTTTTGATTAAGAATTTCTTTTAAGAAATTTTTTGAGACTAGTTTGGAAAACCCTGTCTAGGAAAGATTTCGTATTTAAGTTGTCCACTATGACGCACCTCTCTTTCCTGGGAGTAGACCCAACGACATCTTAACTCATTTCTTTCTTGAAATCTTTCTCCAGAACAAGAATAGGAAGAAAAAAAAACACACAGGGAAACACTTTCAGGTGGACTGCATAGTGCATGACTCGGGCCAATTCGGGTCAATTTTATCAACTTTATTCAGAACTTGCGTAAATCACGTAGGAGACTTGAACTCAGGTGTTCTACTGAAGGAGCACCGTCATCATTTGAACCTACCACTAAAAGTGTACCACTAGAATCACCTCCGGTGATTAACATATCTTCTGATCCATCACCTGAACCAGAAATTCAAGAAGATAGAATGGAAGAAAGAACAATAAGAGAGTTGGCTTCACCGGATGCAACAATTACACAAAACATGTTCATCCAATATCCAGATGGAGAATGTGAGCTTAAGTCTAGATTAATCCATCTTCCACCTAAATTCCATGGATTAGCAGGAGAAGACCCGTACCATAATTTGAAGGAATTTCATGTTGTTTGTTCATCCATGAGACCTACAACAGTGACAGAGGAACATATCAAGCTTAAGGCTTTTACATTCTCATTGCAAGATGCCGCTAAGAATTGGTTATACTGCCTTCCACCAGGATCCATCAATACTTGGGAGACTTTGAAAAGATTATTTTTGGAAAAGTTTTTTCCAGCATCTAGAGTTGTTGCTATTCGCAAAGATATTTATGGGATAAGGCAACAAGAAAGAGAAAATCTTCACGAGTATTGGGAAAGATTCAAAAAGTTATGTGCTTCCTGTCCTCATCACCAAATAAACGAGCATCTCCTCATTCAGTACTTTTATGAGGGTTGAGTATCATGGATAGACAAATGATAGATGCTGCAAGTGGAGGGTCATTGGTGGATAAAACGCCAACAAATGCAAGACAATTGATTGAAAATATGGCGTCGAACCATCAACAATTTTCCACCAGGAGTAATTCTATAACTCTATTGAAGGGAACCCATGGAGTAGATGCTTCATATGTTACAGATCACAAGAAAATAGAAGGGAAGTTGGATGACTTAGCGGCAATGGTAAGGACCTTGACAAACTTACCGAAAAAGCCTATCCCTTCTACTTTATGTGGAATTTGTGCTTCTACTAATCATCCTACAGAGGCTTGTTCTATGTTAAAAGAGACAGGGACGTTAGACAATGAACAACCTCAGGCATATGCTGCAAACATCTATGGCAATAATAGACCACCTCGGCAGCAATACAACCATGATTTGTCCTCCAACAAGTACAACCCAGATTGGAAGGAATATCCCAGTCAGAAATGGGGAAATCAACAGCCTCAACACCAATAAGTCTATCTTCCATCTCAACAGAGGCAACAACCACAACCAGCTGCAACCTCTGGTGATTAGAACAAGGAAGCAATGATGAAAATGATGGCTGACATGATGAAGGGACAAATCAATGACTTGAAACAGACAATGGAAGCAACCAATCAAAATTTGCAAAACCAGATTGGACAAATTGCAAATGAGTTAAATTAGATGAAGTCTCAACAAGGCTCAAGCAATTTGTCTGTACAAACTGTAATTAACCCGCGAAATGTAAGTGCTATTACTTTAAGATCGGGTAAGCAAATACAAGGCCTTGGGGATGCCCAAGAAGATGAAGATAAGGACAATGAAGTTGTACCTAATAATCAAAGTGGAAGATCAGATGAAGCAACACAAGCAACATCTGAAATGCCTGCACCAAATGATAATTCCAGGTTGGTATCCCCTAATACTTCCTCTAAAAATTCTTCTCCTTATTCTCCTCCTCCTCCCTATCCAAACCGTTTGAAACCAAAAACTAAAAAGATGTAGGAGTTAGACAAATAAATCTTGAATACTTTCAAGAAAGTGGAGATAAACATCCCTTTGTTGGATGCTGTAAGACAAATTCCTAAATACGCCAAGTTTCTCAAATAATTATGTACACATAAAAGGCGTATTATGGACAAAGAGGTAGTGAACATGGGAAGAAACGTGTCTAGCTTAATTAAGAAGCCTACAATCAGAATGCCACAAAAGTGTAAGGATCCAGGTATGTTTTCTGTTCCCTGCATAGGAAGTACTAAGTTTGATAATGCTATGTTAGATTTATGAGCTTCCATTAATGTAATACCTTTATCAGTTTTTACTTCACTTCATCTTGGACCTCTTAAGTCTACTGGTGTGGTCATTCAATTGGCCAACCGTAGCACAGTTAACCCTGTAGGTGTGCTAGAAGATGTGCTTGTCCGTGTGGACAAGTTAATTTTTCCTGCAGATTTCTACATCTTGGACATGAAGGATGATGAAGGAATGAGTTCAACCACAATTATCTTGGGAAGACCATTCATGATGACAACACGTACCAAGACAGACGTGCATGCAAGATCCTTGACTATGGAGATAAGAGATGAGAAGGTGCAGTTCAATGTGCTAGAAGCCATGAAGCACCCGACCGAAGACCATTCTTTGTTTTGTATTGATTTATTGAGTAATGTAGTGAACAATTATGCTTTTGGACTTTTGGACGTTTTATCTGGTTTTTCTTCTTCTTTGGATTTTTCTTTTTCGAATATTTCGGGCTCGATTTTAGACGAAAGAGAAAATTGTAAAACAGGTGATATTGAGGACGCGATGCCACTATATGATACCTCTGAGGCGTCCGAATTTGATGTGAGGTGGCTGAAATTACCTTAGGCAGTAAAATGTTGCCATCTGTGGAACAGCCACCCATTTTGGAGTTAAAACCTTTACCATCTCATTTGAAATATGTTTATCTTGAGAGGGATGGGAAACTCCCTGTTATTATATCTACCTTGCTTACTGACGAACAGGAACAAAAGCTATTGCAGGTTATCAAAGATCACAAGCGAGCAATAGGCTGGACTTTGGTAGATATTCCTGGTATTAGTCCTTCTTTCTGCATGTACAGAATACTCTTGGAGGAGGATGATAAGCCAGTAAGGCAACCTCAGAGGAGACTGAATCCTCAGCTGATGGAGGTTGTGAAGAAAGAAGTCACCAAGTTGCTACAAGCAGGTATTATATATCCTATTTCTGACAACACTTGGGTGAGTCCTGTACATGTGGTCCCCAAGAAATCTGGGATCACCGTGGTCAAGAATGAGAAGAACGAGTTGATTCCTACTCGTATTCAGAATAGCTGGAGGGTCCGTATTGATTATAGAAGACTAAACCAGGCCACCAGGAAGGACCACTTTCCTTTACCATTCATGGACTAGATGTTAGACCGATTGGCAGGTAAGTCTCATTACTGTTTTCTTGATGGATTCTCTGGGTATTTTCAGATCTGTATTGCCCTAGAGGATCAACATAAGACTACCTTTACTTGTCCATTCGGTACATATGCTTATAGGAAAATGCCATTTGGCCTTTGCAATGCTCCTAGAACATTTCAGCGATGTATGATGAGTATATTTACAGATTTGTTGGAGCATTGTATTGAGGTTTTTATGGATGATTTTAGTGTATTTGGTTCATCTTTTGATCACTGCTTGTCTAATCTTGCTAGAGTCTTGGAGAGATGTGAAGAAACTAACCTTGTTTTAAATTTTGAAAAATGTCATTTTATGGTGGAACAAGGTATAGTTTTAGGTCACGTTGTTTCCAAGAATGGTATATCTGTAGATCCTGCTAAAATTGATATTATTTAACAATTGCCTTACCCCTCTTCTGTGAAAGAGGTTCGATCTTTTCTTGGACATGCAAGATTTTACAGGAGGTTTATTAAGGACTTCAGCAAGATAGCCAACCCTCTCTCCAACTTGTTGCAAAAGGATGTAGCATTTAACTTTGGAGAGAGGTGCAAAAATGCGTTTGATACATTGAAAAAGGCGCTTACCACCACTCCTATCATCCAGCCACCTGACTGGACATTACCATTCGAGTTGATGTGTGATGCATCAAACTTTGCAGTAGGAGCGGTGCTTGCACAAAAAGATGGGAAGCTATCACATGTGATATATTATGCTTCCAGAACGTTGGACACAGCTCAGGATAACTACACCACGACTGAGAAGGAATTATTGGCTGTTGTGTTTGCCTTGGACAAATTCAGACCGTATATACTTGGTTCCAAGGTAATTGTTTATACTGATCATGCAATATTAAAATTCCTTCTGAAGAAAGCAGATTCGAAACCAAGGTTGATCAAATGGATGCTACTGCTCCAAGAGTTTGACATTGAGATTCTAGACAGAAGTGGAGCACATAACTTAGTAGCCAACCATCTTAGTAGGATTGAAAATGGAGAAGATAACATTCCTATTAAGGATGACTTTCCTGATGAAGTCCTCCTAACATTGACTGTTGTGAAAGGTATGTTTCCTGAACCTTGGTTTGCTGACATTGTTAACTATTTGGTTGTTTCTGCTATTCCTTCTCCAAATATGAAAGAACCAAGCTAAAAAGTGAGGCAAAGTACTATATCTGGGAAGACCCAATCTTATGGCACATTGGTAGTGACCAAGTCATAAGGAGGTGTGTTCTCGATATCGAGATACCTCATGTGCTTGAGTTCTGTCATTCGTCTCCTTTTAGTGGACATTATGGCACACAAAGAACAGGTAGGAAGGTGTTGGATTGTGGATTATATTGGCCTACTGTCTTTAAAGATGCACAGAGGGTATATGAAAATTGTGAGCAGTGCCAAAGGGCAGCCAGATCCATTACAAGAAGGGATGAAATGCCTCAACAACCCATGCTATATTGTGAGGTATTTGATATTTGGGGTATTGATTTTATGGGTCCTTTTCCTCCTTCTTTTGGGTTTTCTTATATTTTGCTTGTTGTAGACTATGTCTCCAAATGGGTGGAAGCCATAACTACAAGGACTAATGATTCTCGAGTTGTTATGAGTTTTGTCAGGTCTAACATTTTCCATAGGTTTGGGATACCACGAGCCATCATCAGTGACCAGGGGACTCATTTCTGTAATAAGCTACTTGAGAACATGTTGAAGAAGTATGGGGTGACACATCGCATTGCTACACCATATCACCCCCAAACTAATGGGCAAGCAAAGATCTCTAATAGGGAGATTAAAAAGATACTAGAGAAAGTAGTGAAGCCTAGTCGAAAGGATTGGGCCACAAGATTGGATGATGCTCTTTGGGCACACAGGACAGCCTACAAAGCACCTATAGGTATGTCACCTTTCAGGGTGGTTTTTGGAAAGGCTTGTCATCTACCTGTGGAGATTGAACATCGGGCCTATTGGGCCGTGAAAGCATGCAACTTGGATTTTGAAGAAGCAGGAAATGAGCGTAAACTTCAGTTGCAAGAACTAGAGGAGATTAGGCTTGCAGCCTATGAAAACTCAAAGTTCTACAAAGAGAAAACCAAGAAGTTCCATGACCAAAAGCTTGTGGTTAGAAAGGATTTCAAGGTAGGCCAGACGATGTTACTATACAAATCCAAGCTTGGTCACATGAGTGGTAATTGCGCTCTACTTGGGAAGGACCATATATTGTTACAGAAGTCTTCCCTTATGGAGGAGTGGAGATCAAGGAAGAATCCTCAGCAAGAACTTTTAAAGTTAATGGGCATCGTCTTCGGATATTCAATGAAAATCAAGATATGCTGAATAAGATGATGGATGGGATGAACTTGACTTCTCCCTCATACCTTCCACCTTGAGGAGGTAAGTACCCTTCATACTTTTTCTTTGCATTTTATACATATTGAATACATTGAGAACAATGCATGGATAAAGTGTGGGGGTGTGGGGAGATTTCCCCCTTTTCTGATTTTGTTTTCTATTTGTTTTATTTTTTCTTTTCTAATTTTGTTTTTTGTTTGTTTTTATTAAAAAAAAAGTTTTTGCTTTCAATAAAACATATTGACATTGGATTTTTTGGATGTGATTCACTAATTGGGACGATCATAATTCTGGGAAAATAAAACTATTGTGCTATGAATGGATTGGTTCTGTGATTTACTGATTGAGTTGATTTGAGAGTTTCTGGAATAAATCTTTTGTGAAAGAGTTTTTGACCTTTTGAGTTTTGAGCTTTATTGTAAGGATGAACTACCATGTGTCATTCCTATTTTTCTTGTGTGACTTGCTCATGTCTTGTTGATACTAAAATTTTTAGCTTGATTCTGTTGTCTTGCATCTTAAGTGAACATGCATGATTTGATATGACTGAGGCATTTCTTGTTTTTAGCTACTTGGCCAAATAAGCTAACCATGACATTGATCCATTGGTAGCCCCTTGAGCTTAAACCTTTTTTTCTTGTTTTGAGCATATTGTTAAACCTTAAAAAGAAAAAGACCGTTTTTTTCCTTATCTTAGGGAGAAAGAAGGAGCTAGTGGATTATGTTGAGATTGGTTGAGGAATAAAGTGTGGGGGTGAGTATTTCCCCCACAAAGTTATAAAAATGGCAAAAGGAAAATAATTGTTGATGACAAAGTGTTGAAATGAAAAATGATTGTTGTCTGAAAAAGAGCAACAAAGGATAAGAGAAAAAAAAAGAAAAAAAAAAGTAAGGATTGTTTTTGAAACTATGCTCCATAACTCTTTCTTCCTTACTATTTCAAAAACACACAAATCCTAAAGTTTTTCCTACCTTTGCCTTGGCCTCATTATAACCTGTGAAAAGTCCTCATGATTTTTGAATGCATGTTTTCTGAAAGCTGTGAATATTAGAGTCTTGCTAAGCATTGAGAGTGTTTACTTGCATGGGTATTTTGAGTGAAAACACAAGCCAAAACACTTGAGCAAATTTTGGTGAGAAAATATACATTTAACTTGAGTGTTTATCTTTTATAATTGATTATCTTGTAAACTCAAAAGATTAACTCATGTGTGAAAAATAGAATTTTATCCATTTGTATGTGCATGACAACATGATTTCTAGAAGATTGATCTGTTTCCATTTGTATTCATTTCTTTAATCCAGTGAAAATATGAAAAAGAAAACCTCAGAATAAAGTTTTGAAATTGTTCAATTTTGCCTAGGAGTGCAAAAGGATAAGTGTGGGTGTGTGATGAGTTCAAATTTTTGCCCTCATTTAATATTTAAATTTGGGAATTTAATTGAATTTTTTGTGCTTAAAGATTGATTTAATTAGGATTTGTGATTATTGGATTTATTGAGTACGTTTGGTAAAAATGGCGTAAAAATTGATTTTAGTTACATAAAATATTATTGGATATTCTTACGTTTGTTAATGCAGCTGGAATTTATTTGTGGTCATTAATAATGTGGATTTGAAATATTCAAAGTTACAAAATAAGTCAAAAATCAGGAAATTCTGGAAAAGAATAAATCAGGAGCTAAATGCACTCCCAGATTTTATTTGCACATTCCTCCTGCAAGTGGACCACAAAAATCTGTTCTGCAACCCTAGTTTTTACTAAGTTGCACCCCTCCTACCACTAAACTCCACTCAACCAGATTATGCCATGTGGCAATCCCCACCTTTCAAATCAGGCCAACCATAAGCTGACACGTGTCATAATCCGCCACTCACAAATTGACCAATCAAATCTTGCCACGTCACCATCTCCCAAAATGAAACCCTAACCCTAATTTTCTCCTCTCCTTCCATCACCATGGCAGCCGCCGCCGCCAATCTCGTCGGTCACTGCACCATCATCACCACGCTTCTCCACCTCCATCATCTCGTCAACCTTCAGCCGCCTCCTGCATCAAGTGCAGCCACCACAGTTCAGTCTTCTTCTTCCCTGCACCCGCGTTCCGCGCAGCAGCAACAACTACCAACACCATGCTTGACGAGCCACCACTGCAGCACCGTTTGCACAGCCACGCCGGAAACAAAATGGCAGCGGTCACCGTGAATGAAACGCAAAAGCGGCGTGGCCACCACCGTGAGTTCGTGCACCAGCCGCAGCAGTTCGAACCTACACTCACCACCATGGAAGCACAGTTCCGTTATCTTTTCCATTGTAGTAGCTGCAGACCTTGCGGCGGTCACCACCTGCATCCTTGCGAGAATCTAGAAGTAACATCACATTCTCGCCGAAAACCACCGTGAGCAGAACCTCCATGTCTGCGCCATTCACGAACGCAATTGTAGTAGCCATGGCAGCAACTTCACCACCATCACTGCAACGCACCATCTTCTTCTTACCGCGACAGGCACCAACGTTCCAACAGCCACCAGCGTGACCCAACCAGCGTAGCCATCACCATTCTCGCTGGCAAGATGCAGTCCAGCGCTGTCAACGTCAAAACAGCACACCACCGTGACCAGTCACGGCCACCACAGATTCTCGTGCAACCATCGTTCCTGCAATCTCGCGAGTAACATCACCTCTGCGCACCAGATCGGAGAAGAAGAACCTCTACATCTGAACCATTTTCCATCTTCTCCGAGCACCACCACAGCCGCAGTTGCATCTCCATCATCACCAACAATCTCTCCGGAGAAGAAGAAGACCGAACCATAACTGCGCCATTACAGAAGCAGCACGCCACTGCAACTTCCTCCTTCATCCCTGCACCAGCTTCACGGCCACCTCAGACGAGCCAACGCCGGCTGCAGAGGAGTAGCCATCATTGCCATCTCCATCTCCATTGCATCTGCAGAAACCCTAATTCTGGAGAGAGAAAATGCACTGCCACGTGTCAGGCTGCTATTGGACAGTCAAACTGGTCAACTGGTCAACACTAGTCAACTGGTCAAAGTCAACAGTCAACTCTGGTCAAAACTGCAAAAATGGTTAAATAAAAGGGGTAGAATTGGAAATTGAATAGGAATTAAGTTGCTAATTAATTAAATAAAAATAAAAGATTTTAGCAACTGACAGGTAAAGCCCAAAGTCCAGTGGAAGCCTATATAAAGAGACTTAAGGGAGCAGAAACATGACACAACTTAGACACTTAGAACTCTTTAGTTTTGGCAAACACCGTCATCCATAACATCTCTCATTCTTTCTTTTATTTTCTTTCCTTCATATCATCATGTATTCCATCAAAGCCATGGAGGGCTAAGCTTTTAGGGTTGATTCCACTGTAATTTCTTAACTAGATTTTGAGGTTAGATGAATTTATGTGTTTGTTATTTTTATTATTGTTGTGGTTTTTGTTTATCTATGTCCTTTGCTTCTTAATCGAATAGAAAATAATTATTTTAAATCTACATGCATGCTAATCATATGAGTTAAAAGGTTTTTAAATTAAATTGAGACTTACTTTGATTTTATTTAGAAACTTTCATTTGATTAAATAAGTTTTTGCCAATAATTGAGACTTTACTTTGATTAGAGGTAATTACTTTAACTAAAATTAGTCAAGACTTTACTTTGATTAATTAAGTTTTCTATTTGGTGAAGAAACAAAGGAATAGACATGATTAGGCATAGTAAAATTAATTGAGACTGTACTTTGATTGAATTTACTATGCACAATCTAACAATTCTCATTTTTAATTGAGACTGTACTTTGATTAAAAGTGAGAATGCCAACAAATGAATTGAGTCTTTACATTGATTGATTTGTAAATCAACAACAATAATTAATTTAACAATAATCTCTAGATAACCAATGAAGAATCTTATTTAGAAAAAGTAGTGGAATTGACCTATTTACTATTATTGTGTTTACAATTTTCCGTGTCATTTTCTTTGCATATCAAAACCCCCATATTTTTATAGTTGCTAGTTTTAATTGCATTTTTAAGAATCAAATATTTGAGATCAATTTCGTATTCGTTGTGAGACGACTCAGGGTTATCTTAACCCTAACTATTTTGTTCACTACTAACTTGGCAATACTGAAATTGCTAAAGTTAAGTAGTGGTAATTTGATCGCCTAACGACAGCGATATCAAAGATTACTCTCTTGTGTTATTTTCTCGTTTTCCTCTAATTCTTTTTTCTCATTCTCTCTTTTTTTCTTCTCTTTTAACTCTTTTTCCTCTTTCTCTTTTTTCAGTTGTTCCTCTTCTTCTCCCAATTCTTGTTCAAAAATGATGGCTTCTTCTTGTCTCCATTGAAGCTTGCATGAAGAATGGAGGCTCCATGGATGGTGTTGGATGCGGAAGCATGAAGGAAAGAAGCTTAAGGTGTTTGGTTTGGTGTAGGTGAAAGATTCTTAATAGAGGTGAGGCCAACTCCTAAGGAAGAAGACTAGAGTAAACTAGAGAAGAGTTTACTCTAAGGTGAGCTCAAAAGAGATTTGTGCACAAATTTGGGCAGCAATTCATTACTCAATTTCAAGCTCAATTTCATTCAGCTAACAAAATGCACAGTCATATTCAAAGCAAATGACTCAACTTTAAAAAAAATTTGAAAGAGACTCAAGGAAAAATAGAGTGACTCTCGGCCAAGAATAGAATTAGGCAACAAAAGTTATGCATCAGATTCACAGTAGCATATTAAATCAGAAGTGCATTGTAATACTGTAGACTTTGCATCCGAAAATCTGGCCACAAGTCAAATGCACAATGAACTCAATAAAACACAATGACATAGCCTAAACAGAACTGAAGCAAAAGCATATAGTTTTCAGAATGATACAGATAATGTATGAGGTTCAATGTCACACTGAATCAATCATATAACATACTAAGTTGAAATGAAAATAATGGCCAGCACAAGCAATGCAGAGGTATGAAATTGCAGTGATATGATAAGATGCACACTCTAGGCTAATCACAGAGCAACAAATTGTGATTAAGTAGACACACAATTAAAACCAATGAAGTTGCCAATATCAACAAAGAACATCATGATTTTACTTCAAATACTTGGAATATGAATATAGCTAGAGCACACAAACATCAATCATAAGAAACCGGATTGACGAGCAAGGTTATGCTAAGCACAAACAACCAGAAAAAAAATGTGACTTAGCTTTCAAACAAGGCAGCAAAGATTCAACAGAAGCACTAAACACGATTGGAAATAATAAGCAATGAACTGATGCAAACAAAGCAGCAGAGAGTCAGCCTATGTGTGGACCAGAACCAACTAAACTTCCACATAAACAATCTGAACAGAATCAGATATATTATGAATGTAGTGGAATTAGTATAGTTCAGTCATTACAATCATTGGCCAGCAAATGAAGCAACAAAACAGAACAAAGCAATCAAACAGCAACAATTGCAAGTAGAAAACTGACGCACACAGATTAAACATGAGCAGTTTAAGCAAAAATGAAACTCGAGCAGTGAAAAATAAGGCACTGCAGAACAACTTGCTAATGATCTAATAGCAAATTTAGAACACGAAACATACAACATGAATCTAGAAACAACACATGAACACAAAATAGCTCGGCTAACAGAAGAAAACAACACATATGTACTACTTCTATGGAATTCAGAACATAAAAACGAAATTACACAAAACCTAAGACAAAAAACAGAGGATTTTAAAACATTAAAGCTACCTAAAAAAATTAATAGTGAACCTAGGACATGCAATTAACGCCAGAATATAGAACCTAGACATTCCAATCACGGTATTGATTCAAGGCAAATATGAACAATTTTAATGAATCAATTTCAGCAATAAATTTCAACAGAAAATCAGCAGAGATGCAAATCAGAGAATAAGAACGACCCAATCGCAGAAGAACAAGACCGAAATGCAAACAGTGAAGAAGAAAAACGAACAGAGATACTCATCTTTGAAGACCTCCATGCTCCAAGCTCGAAACCGGAGCTCTAATTACCACATGATAAGCGAGCCTCAGCGAATCTTCGGTGGAAAACTCTTCGCAAGGTCGTGAATCGTCAAACGTTCGATGGAAATCCACCAAATCGGCAGCAGAAGACGGAGTTCCAGTGGGGAACTTTCACTAAATTGGTAACCGACGAGATTAATAACCTAATCTAGGGTTAGGGTTGAGCTGAGACGAAAGGGGAAATTTATCACTCTCATTCATCAAAGCTACCTTACAATGAAATGGCTGGCCATTTTATAGCTCGAATGGCAACCGTGTGAAAACAGAATGGAAGAAAGTGGATGCCCTCTAACAAGAATCCTAACTACAAAGGTGTGCGTTGCGTGATTTTGTAATCCTAGCAAAGGTTTGCACGCGTGATGGGGAAAAGAAAAAGGAAACCCTCGTTGGATTGTTGCTTCAGACGCGTGAAGAGGTGTTAGAGTTGGTTAGCGCTGCGCAGCAACGAAAAGGTGTGGCTGGAGCTGTGTTCAAATGAAGGAAGCCCTAATAGTGCTTAGACGAAATTGGAATTGGATTTGGTGGATGCGGAGCAAGAGATTTGCGTGAATGGGCTGGTTAGCAGAGACACCTCCATTCTACTGGATGATGAATTATGCTGACTGAAGATGAGCCCAAATGCCTGCTCTGCACTCAACTTGAAAATTTGTTGCAACGTGATGAACGGATGAAAGTTGGTGTCCCGCTTGCGGCCCAATCAGATTGGTGGCTGCATATTATAAATGGGTTGCCCGTAACAAAGGAAGCCCACAATGTAAGCGTGTGCAACGCTTATTGGCTTCAAGATTCACTCTTCAATTCCAATTTCAGATGCAGGCGTGAAGAATTGATGGAGTCATGAGCTGAATTAAGAATTGGGCTTCAGGCTCATTATTTGATTGGCCCACTTATGAGATAAGTTGTAAACATGGGCTGCAAGTAACAAACAAGCCTAATTAGAAACAAAATTTATTTAATTAAAAATTAAAAAATAAAAGAAAATTAAAAAGGAAAGGGCTTAGGCATTGGCCAATGCTATGAAAAGCCTCTTAGGGTGATATTCATCATCAGGTAACAATTTTTCAATTTTTTTACTACTTTCTACAATTTACAACTTAAATTATTGATGTTTTCTACATAAAAATTGCTCAAAATTTCATGAGAAACATCTTGCAAATACTCGAAGGGGATTAATTGTGTTACAAAATTTGAAATTTTTCTTGTTTTTGTGACAGTTCCTTAATTTTTTACTAATTTTTACTATTTAAGATCTAAATAATCGAAATTTTATATATGAAAATTGGAAATAATTTTACAAAAAAGAAGTTGGCCAATACTAGGATAGGATTTGTGTTCTTTAATTTGACAAATTTTTTCTCTGGGTAACACTTTTTCAATTCTTTTTACTATTTTTAACTATTTACATTTCAAATAATTGAACTTTCATGTACAAAAAGATCTCAAAATTTCATAACAAACATGTTGGCGGATACTCAAATTGGATTAGTTTCTTATATTTAAAAAATTCAATCTCTAGGCAACAAATTTTCAATTGTTTTTTACTACTTTCTACGATTTACAATTTAAATAATCATGTTTTCTACATAAATATTGCTCAAAGTTTCTTAAGAAATTTGTCGCAAATACTCAAAAGGGATTACTGGTGTTATGAAATTTGAAAAATTTCATATTTTTCTACCGTTTATTTTAATTCTTTTACTAAGTTTTACTATTTACTAATTAAATAATTGATATTTTATATATAAAAATTGCAAAAAAATTAACAAGAAACAAGTTGGCCAATACCAGGATAGGATTTGTGTTCTTAAATTTGACAAGTTCCTTCTCCTGGTAACACTTTTTTAGTTCTTTTTACTAGTTTTAACTATTTACAATTGAAATAATTGAAATTTTGTGTACAAAGATATCTCAAAATTTCATAACAAACAGGTTGACAGATACTCATATGCGATTTGTTTCTGAAATTGAAAAAATTAAATCTCTAGGTAACAATTTTTCAATTTTTTTTACTACTTTCTACCATATACAATTTAAATAATTCATGTTTTCTACATACAAATTGCTCAAATTTTCATGAGAAACTTGTTGCAAATACTGAAAGGGGATTAATGGTGTTACGAAATTTGAAATTTTTCTTTTTTTTGTGACAGTTCCTTAATTTTTTACTAATTTTTACTATTTAAGATCTAAATAATCGAAATTTTATATATGAAAATGGGAAAACAATCACAAGAATTAAGTTCGCCAATACTAGGATAGGATTTGTGTTCTTAAATTTGACAAGTTCCATCTCCTGTAACACTTTTTCAATTCTTTTTACTATTTTTAACTATTTACATTTCAAATAATTGAACTTTCATGTACAAAAAGATCTCAAAATTTCGTAACAAACATGTTGGCGGATACTCAAATTGGATTAGTTTCTGAAATTTAAAAAATTCAATCTCTAGGCAACAAATTTTCAATTTCTTTTACTACTTTCTACTATTTACAATTTAAATAACTCATGTTTTCTACATAAATATTGCTCAAAGTTTCTTAAGAAACTTGTCGCAAATACTCAAAGGGGATTACTGGTGTTATGAAATTTGAAAAATTTCCTATTTTTCTACCGTTTATTTTAATTCTTTTACTAAGTTTTACTATTTACTAATTAAATAATTGATATTTTATATATAAAAATTGCAAAAAAATTAACAAGAAACAAGTTGGCCAATACTAGGATAGGATTTGTGTTCTTAAATTTGACAAGTTCCATCTCCTGGTAACACTTTTTCAATTCTTTTTACTATTTTTAACTATTTACATTTCAAATAATTGAACTTTCATGTACAAAAAGATCTCAAAATTTCATAACAAACATGTTTGCGGATACTCAAATTGGATTAGTTTCTGAAATTTAAAAAATTAAATCTCTAGGCAACAAATTTTCAATTGTTTTTTACTACTTTCTACTATTTACAATTTAAATAACTCATGTTTTCGACATAAATATTGCTCAAAGTTTCTTAAGAAACTTGTCGCAAATACTCAAAGGGGATTACTGGTGTTATGAAATTTGAAATTTTTCTTGTTTTTCTACCGTTTATTTTAATTCTTTTACTAAGTTTTACTATTTACTAATTAGATGATTGATATTTTATATGTAAAAATTTCAAAAAATTTACACAAGAAACAAGTTGGCCAAATACCAGGATGGGATTTGTGTTCTTAAATTTGACAAGTTCCATCTCCTGGTAACACTTTTTTAATTCTTTTTACTAGTTTTAACTATTTACAATTAAAATAATTGAAATTTTATGTACAAAGATATCTCAAAATTTCATAACAAACAGGTTGACAGATACTCATATGCGATTTGTTTCTGAAATTTAAAAAATTAAATCTCTAGGTAACAATTTTTCAATTTTTTTTACTACTTTCTACCATATACAATTTAAATAATTCATGTTTTCTACATACAAATTGCTCAAATTTTCATGAGAAACTTGTTGCAAATAATCAAAGGGGATTAATGGTGTTACGAAATTTGAAATTTTTCTTGTTTTCGTGACAGTTCCTTAATTTTTTACTAATTTTTACTATTTAAGATCTAAACAATCGAAATTTTATATATGAAAATGGGAAAAAAATCACAAGAATTAAGTTCGCCAATACTAGGATAGGATTTGTGTTCTTAAATTTGACAAGTTCCATCTCCTGTAACACTTTTTCAATTCTTTTTACTATTTTTAACTATTTACAATCCAAATAATTGAACTTTTATATACAAAAAGATCTCAAAATTTCATAACAAACAGGTTGGCAGATACTCAAAGGGATTAGTTTCTGAAATTTATAAAATTCAATCTCTAGGTAACAAATTTTCAATTGTTTTTTATTACTTTCTACTATTTGCAATTTAAACAATTCATGTTTTCTACATAAAAATTACTCAAAATTTTATGCGAAACTTGTTGCAAATAGTCAAAGAGGATTATTGGGGTTTTGAAATTTGAAAATTTTCTTCTTGTTGTCACACTTTTTAAATTTTTTCCTAATTTTTAGTATTTACAATTTAAATAATTGATATTTTATAAATAAAAATTGCTAAAAATTTCACAAGTAACGAGTTGGCCAATACTAGGATAGGATTTGTGTTCTTAAATTTGACAAATTCCATCTCTTGGTAAAAAACTTTTAATTCTTTTTATGTACAAAAAGAACTCAAAGTTTCATAACAAAGATGTTGGCGGATACTCAAATGGAATTAGTTTCTGAAATTTATAAAATTCAATCTCTAGGTAACAAATTTTAAATTGTTTTTTACTACTTTCTTCTATTTACAATTTAAATAACTCATGTTTTCTACATAAATATTGCTCAAAGTTTCTTAAGAAACTTGTCGCAAATACTCAAAGGGGATTACTGGTGTTATGAAATTTGAAAAATTTCCTATTTTTCTACCGTTTATTTTAATTCTTTTACTAAGTTTTACTATTTACTAATTAAATAATTGATATTTTATATATAAAAATTGCAAAAAAATTAACAAGAAACAAGTTGGCCAATACCAGGATAGGATTTGTGTTCTTAAATTTGACAAGTTCCATCTCCTGGTAACACTTTTTCAATTCTTTTTACTATATTTAACTATTTACATTTCAAATAATTGAACTTTCATGTACAAAAAGATCTCAAAATTTCATAACAAACATGTTTGTGGATACTCAAATTGGATTAGTTTCTGAAATTTAAAAAATTAAATCTCTAGGCAACAAATTTTCAATTGTTTTTTACTACTTTCTACTATTTACAATTTAAATAACTCATGTTTTCTACATAAATATTGCTCAAAGTTTCTTAAGAAACTTGTCGCAAATACTCAAAGGGGATTACTAGTGTTATGAAATTTGAAATTTTTCTTGTTTTTCTATCGTTTATTTTAATTCTTTTACTAAGTTTTACTATTTACTAATTAGATAATTGATATTTTATATATAAAAATTTCAAAAAATTTACACAAGAAACAAGTTGGCCAATACCAGGATGGGATTTGTGTTCTTAAATTTGACAAGTTCCATCTCCTGGTAACACTTTTTTAATTCTTTTTACTAGTTTTAACTATTTACAATTGAAATAATTGAAATTTTATGTACAAAGATATCTCAAAATTTCATAACAAACAGGTTGACAGATACTCATATGCGATTTGTTTCTGAAATTTAAAAAATTAAATCTCTAGGTAACAATTTTTCAATTTTTTTTACTACTTTCTACCATATACAATTTAAATAATTCATGTTTTCTACATACAAATTGCTCAAATTTTCATGAGAAACTTGTTGCAAATACTCAAAGGGGATTAATGGTGTTACAAAATTTGAAATTTTTCTTATTTTCGTGACAGTTCCTTAATTTTTTACTAATTTTTACTATTTAAGATCTAAATAATCGAAATTTTATATATGAAAATGGGAAAAAAAGCACAAGAATGAAGTTCGCCAATACTAGGATAGGATTTGTGTTCTTAAATTTGACAAGTTCCATCTCCTGTAACACTTTTTCAATTCTTTTTACTATTTTTAACTATTTACATTTCAAATAATTGAACTTTCATGTACAAAAAGATCTCAAAATTTCATAACAAACATGTTGGCGGATACCCAAATTGGATTAGTTTTTGAAATTTAAAAAATTCAATCTCTAGGCAACAAATTTTCAATTGTTTTTTACTACTTTCTACTATTTACAATTTAAATAACTCATGTTTTCTACATAAATATTGCTCAAAGTTTCTTAAGAAACTTGTCGCAAATACTCAAAGGGGATTACTAGTGTTATGAAATTTGAAATTTTTCTTGTTTTTCTATCGTTTATTTTAATTCTTTTACTAAGTTTTACTATTTACTAATTAGATAATTGATATTTTATATATAAAAATTTCAAAAAATTTACACAAGAAACAAGTTGGCCAATACCAGGATGGGATTTGTGTTCTTAAATTTGACAAGTTCCATCTCCTGGTAACACTTTTTCAATTCTTTTTACTATATTTAACTATTTACATTTCAAATAATTGAACTTTCATGTACAAAAAGATCTCAAAATTTCATAACAAACATGTTTGCGGATACTCAAATTGGATTAGTTTCTGAAATTTAAAAAATTAAATCTCTAGGCAACAAATTTTCAATTGTTTTTTACTACTTTCTACTATTTACAATTTAAATAACTCATGTTTTCTACATAAATATTGCTCAAAGTTTCTTAAGAAACTTGTCGCAAATACTCAAAGGGGATTACTGGTGTTATGAAATTTGAAATTTTTCTTGTTTTTCTACCGTTTATTTTAATTCTTTTACTAATTTTTACTCTTTACAATTTAAATAACTGATATTTTATATATAAAAGATGCTAAAAATTTCACAAGTAATGAGTTGGCCAAAACGAGGATAGGATTTGTGTTCTTCAATTTCAAAAATTCCATCTCCTGGTAACACTTTTTTAATTCGTTTTACTATTTTTAACTATTTACAATTCAAGTAATTAAAATTTTATGTACAAAAATATCTCAAAATTTCATAACAAACAGGTTCGCGGATACTCAATTGCAATTTGTTTCTAAATTTAAGAAATTCAATCTCTAGGTAACGATTTTTCAATTGTTTTTTACTACTTTCTACTATTTACAATTTAAATAAATCATGTTTTCTACATAAAAATTGCTCAAAATTTCAGGGGAAACATGTTGCAAATAGTCAAAGAGGATTATTGGTGTTATGAAATTTGAAAATTTTCTTCTTTTTGTCACACTTCTTTAATTTTTTACTAATTTTTACTATTTAAGATCTAAATAATCAAAATTTTATATATGAAAATGGGAAAAAAAATCACAAGAATTAAGTTCGCCAATACTAGGATAGGATTTGTGTTCTTAAATTTGACAAGTTTCATCTCCTGTAACACTTTTTCAATTCTTTTTACTATTTTTAACTATTTACAATCCAAATAATTGAACTTTTATATACAAAAAGATCTCAAAATTTCATAACAAACACGTTGGCAGATACTCAAAGGGATTAGTTTCTGAAATTTATAAAATTCAATCTCTAGGTAACAAATTTTCAATTGTTTTTTATTACTTTCTACTATTTGCAATTTAAACAATTCATGTTTTCTACATAAAAATTACTCAAAATTTTATGAGAAACTTGTTGCAAATAGTCAAAGAGGATTATTGGGGTTTTGAAATTTGAAAATTTTCTTCTTTTTGTCACGCTTTTTAAATTTTTTCCTAATTTTTAGTATTTACAATTTAAATAAATGATATTTTATAAATAAAAATTGCTAAAAATTTCACAAGTAACGAGTTGGCCAATACTAGGATAGGATTTGTGTTCTTAAATTTGACAAATTCCATCTCTTGGTAACAAATTTTTAATTCTTTTTATGTACAAAAAGAACTCAAAGTTTCATAACAAAGACGTTGGCGGATACTCAAATGGAATTAGTTTCTGAAATTTATAAAATTCAATCTCTAGGTAACAAATTTTCAATTGTTTTTTACTACTTTCTTCTATTTACAATTTAAATAATTCATGTTTTCTACATAAAAATTGCTCAAAATTTCTTAAGAAACTTGTCGCAAATACTCAAAGGGGATTACTGGTGTTATGAAATTTGAAATTTTTCTTGTTTTTCTACCGTTTATTTTAATTCTTTTACTAAGTTTTACTATTTACTAATTAGATAATTGATATTTTATATATAAAAATTTCAAAAAATTTACACAAGAAACAAGTTGGCCAATACCAGGATGGGATTTGTGTTCTTAAATTTGACAAGTTCCTTCTCCTGGTAACACTTTTTTAGTTCTTTTTACTAGTTTTAACTATTTACAATTGAAATAATTGAAATTTTGTGTACAAAGATATCTCAAAATTTCATAACAAACAGGTTGACAGATACTCATATGCGATTTGTTTCTGAAATTGAAAAAATTAAATCTCTAGGTAACAATTTTTCAATTTTTTTTACTACTTTCTACCATATACAATTTAAATAATTCATGTTTTCTACATACAAATTGCTCAAATTTTCATGAGAAACTTGTTGCAAATACTGAAAGGGGATTAATGGTGTTACGAAATTTGAAATTTTTCTTTTTTTTGTGACAGTTCCTTAATTTTTTACTAATTTTTACTATTTAAGATCTAAATAATCGAAATTTTATATATGAAAATGGGAAAAAAATCACAAGAATTAAGTTCGCCAATACTAGGATAGGATTTGTGTTCTTAAATTTGACAAGTTCCATCTCCTGTAACACTTTTTCAATTCTTTTTACTATTTTTAACTATTTACAATCCAACTAATTGAACTTTTATATACAAAAAGATCTCAAAATTTCATAACAAACAGGTTGGCAGATACTCAAAGGGATTAGTTTCTGAAATTTATAAAATTCAATCTCTAGGTAACAAATTTTCAATTGTTTTTTATTACTTTCTACTATTTGCAATTTAAACAATTCATGTTTTCTACATAAAAATTACTCAAAATTTTATGAGAAACTTGTTGCAAATAGTCAAAGAGGATTATTGGGGTTTTGAAATTTGAAAATTTTCTTCTTTTTGTCACACTTTTTAAATTTTTTCCTAATTTTTAGTATTTACAATTTAAATAAATGATATTTTATAAATAAAAATTGCTAAAAATTTCACAAGTAACGAGTTGGCCAATACTAGGATAGGATTTGTGTTCTTAAATTTGACAAATTCCATCTCTTGGTAACAAATTTTTAATTCTTTTTATGTACAAAAAGAACTCAAAGTTTCATAACAAAGATGTTGGCGGATACTCAAATGGAATTAGTTTCTGAAATTTATAAAATTCAATCTCTAGGTAACAAATTTTCAATTGTTTTTTACTACTTTCTTCTATTTACAATTTAAATAATTCATGTTTTCTACATAAAAATTGCTCAAAATTTCTTAAGAAACTTGTCGCAAATACTCAAAGGGGATTACTGGTGTTATGAAATTTGAAATTTTTCTTGTTTTTCTACCGTTTATTTTAATTCTTTTACTAAGTTTTACTATTTACTAATTAGATAATTGATATTTTATATATAAAAATTTCAAAAAATTTACACAAGAAACAAGTTGGCCAATACCAGGATGGGATTTGTGTTCTTAAATTTGACAAGTTCCTTCTCCTGGTAACACTTTTTTAGTTCTTTTTACTAGTTTTAACTATTTACAATTGAAATAATTGAAATTTTGTGTACAAAGATATCTCAAAATTTCATAACAAACAGGTTGACAGATACTCATATGCGATTTGTTTCTGAAATTGAAAAAATTAAATCTCTAGGTAACAATTTTTCAATTTTTTTTACTACTTTCTACCATATACAATTTAAATAACTCATGTTTTCTACATACAAATTGCTCAAATTTTCATGAGAAACTTGTTGCAAATACTGAAAGGGGATTAATGGTGTTATGAAATTTGAAATTTTTCTTGTTTTTCTACCGTTTATTTTAATTCTTTTACTAAGTTTTACTATTTACTAATTAGATAATTGATATTTTATATATAAAAATTTCAAAAAATTTACACAAGAAACAAGTTGGCCAATACCAGGATGGGATTTGTGTTCTTAAATTTGACAAGTTCCATCTCCTGGTAACACTTTTTTAATTCTTTTTACTAGTTTTAACTATTTACAATTGAAATAATTGAAATTTTATGTACAAAGATATCTCAAAATTTCATAACAAACAGGTTGACAGATACTCATATGCGATTTGTTTCTGAAATTTAAAAAATTAAATCTCTAGGTAACAATTTTTCAATTTTTTTTACTACTTTCTACCATATACAATTTAAATAATTCATGTTTTCTACATACAAATTGCTCAAATTTTCATGAGAAACTTGTTGCAAATACTCAAAGGGGATTAATGGTGTTACGAAATTTGAAATTTTTCTTGTTTTCGTGACAGTTCCTTAATTTTTTACTAATTTTTACTACTTAAGATCTAAATAATCGAAATTTTATATATGAAAATGGGAAAAAAATCACAAGAATTAAGTTCGCCAATACTAGGATAGGATTTGTGTTCTTAAATTTGACAAGTTCCATCTCCTGTAACACTTTTTCAATTCTTTTTACTATTTTTAACTATTTACATTTCAAATAATTGAACTTTCATGTACAAAAAGATCTCAAAATTTCATAACAAACATGTTGGCGGATACTCAAATTGGATTAGTTTCTGAAATTTATAAAATTCAATCTCTAGGTAACAAATTTTCAATTGTTTTTTACTACTTTCTACTATTTACAATTTAAATAAATCATGTTTTCTACATAAAAATTGCTCAAAATTTCAGGAGAAACATGTTGCAAATAGTCAAAGAGGATTATTGGTGTTATGAAATTTGAAAATTTTCTTCTTTTTGTCACACTTCTTTAATTTTTTACTAATTTTTACTATATACAAATTAAATAATTGATATTTTATATAAAAAAAATGCAAAAAGTTTAACAAGAAACAAGTTAACCAATACTAGGATAGGATTTGTGTTCTTGAATGTAACCAATTCCATCTCCTCGTAACACTTTTTTAATTCTTTTTACTATTTTTCACTATTTACAATTCAAATAATTAAAATTTTATTTTCAAAAATATCTCAAAATTTCATAACAAACACGTTCGCGAATATTTAAATAAAATTTGTTTCTAAATTTAAAAAATTCAATCTCTAGGTAACTATTTTTCAATTGTTTTTTACTACTTTCTACTATTTACAATTTAAATAATTCATTTTTTCTTCATGAACATTGCTCAAAATTTCATAAGAAACTTGTTGCAAATTGTCAAAGGGATTATTGGAGTTATGAAATTTGAAAATTTTCTTCTTTTTGTGACACTTTTTAATTTTTTTACTAATTTTTACTCTTTACAATTTAAATAATTGATATTTTATATATAAAAATTGTTAAAAATTTCACAAGTAACGAGTTGCTCAATACTAGGATAGGATTTGTGTTATTAAATTTGACAAATTCCATCTCCTAGTAACAACTTTTTAATTCTTTTTACTATTTTTAACTATTTACAATTCAAATATTTGACTTATATGTACAAAAAGATCTCAAATTTTCATAACAAACATGTTGGCAGATACTCAAATGGGATTAGTGTCTGAAATTTATAAAATTCAATCTCTAGGTAACAAATTTTCAATTGTTTTTTACTACTTTCTACTATTTACAATTTAAATAATTCATGTTTTCTACATAAAAATTGCTCAAAATTTCATGAGAAACTTGTCGCAAATAGTCAAAGAGGATTTTTGGTGTTATGAAATTTTAAAATTTTCTTCTTTTTGTCACACTTCTTTGATTTTTTACTAATTTTTACTATATACAAATTAAATAATTGATATTTTATATAAATAATTGCAAAAAGTTTAACAAGAAACAAGTTAACCAATACTAGGATAGGATTTGTGCTCATGAATTTGACAAATTCCATCTCCTGGTAACCCTTTTTCAAATTCTTTTTACTATTTTTAACTATTTACAATTCAAGTAATTAAAATTTTATGTACAAAAATATCTCAAAATTTCTGAACAAACAGGTTCGCGGATACTCAATTGCAATTTGTTTCGAAATTTAAAAAATTCAATCTCTAGGTAACAATTTTTTAATTTTTTTTACTACTTTCTACTATTTACAATTTAAATAATTCATGTTTTCTTCATAAAAATTGCTCGAAATTTCAAGAGAAACATGTTGCAAATAGTCAAAGAGGATTATTGTTGTTATGAAATTTGAAAATTTTCTTCTTTTTCACACTTCTTTAATTTTTTACTAATTTTTACTATATACAAATTAAATAATTGATATTTTATATAAAAAAATTGCAAAAAGTTTAACAAGAAACAAGTTAACTAATACTAGGATAGGATTTGTGTTCTTGAATGTAACCAATTCCATCTCCTCGTAACACTTTTTTAATTTTTTTTACTATTTTTCACTATTTACAATTCAAATAATTAAAATTTTATTTTCAAAAATATCTCAAAATTTCATAACAAACACGTTCGCGAATATTTAAATAAAATTTGTTTCTAAATTTAAAAAATTCAATCTCTAGGTAACTATTTTCAATTGTTTTTTACTACTTTCTACTATTTACAATTTAAATAATTCATTTTTTCTTCATAAACATTGCTCAAAATTTCATAAGAAACTTGTTGCAAATTGTCAAAGGGATTATTGGTGTCATGAAATTTGAAAATTTTCTTCTTTTTGTGACACTTTTTTAATTTTTTACTAATTTTTACTCTTTACAATTTAAATAACGGATATTTTATATATAAAAATTGCTAAAAATTTCACAAGTAACGAGTTGGCAATTACTAGGATAGGATTTTTGTTATTAAATTTGACAAATTTCATCTCCTGGTAACAATTTTTTAATTCTTTTTACTATTTTTAAGTATTTACAATTCAAATAATTGTACTTATATGTACAAAAAGATCTCAAATTTTCATAACAAACATATTGGCAGATACTCAAATGGGATTAGTGTCTGAAATTTATAAAATTCAATCTCTAGGTAACAAATTTTTAATTGTTTTTTACTACTTTCTACTATTTACAATTTAAATAGTTCATGTTTTCTTCATAAAAATTCCTCAAAATTTCATGAGAAACTTGTTGCAAATAGTCAAAGAGGATTATTGGTGTTATGAAATTTGAAAATTTTCTTCTTTTTGTAACACTTTTTTAATTTTTTACTAATTTTTACTCTTTACAATTTAAATAACTGATATTTTATATATAAAAATTGCTAAAAATTTCACAAGTAACGAGTTGGCAATTACAAGAATAGGATTTTTGTTATTAAATTTGACAAATTTCATCTCCTGGTAACAATTTTTTAATTCTTTTTACTATTTTTAAGTATTTACAATTCAAATAATTGAACTTATATGTACAAAAAGATCTCAAATTTTCATAACAAACATGTTGGCAGATACTCAAATGGGATTAGTGTCTGAAATTTATAAAATTCAATCGCTAGGTAACAAATTTTCAATTGTTTTTTACTACTTTCTACTATTTACAATTTAAATAATTTATGTTTTCCACATAAAAATTGCTCAAAATTTCATGAGAAACTTGTTGCAAATAGTCAAAGAGGATTATTGGTGTTATGAAATTTGAAAATTTTCTTCTTTTTGTCACACTTCTTTGATTTTTTACTAATTTTTACTATATACAAATTAAATAATTGATATTTTATATAAATAATTGCAAAAAGTTTAACAAGAAACAAGTTAACCAATACTTGGATAGGATTTGTGTTCTTGAATTTGACAAATTCCATCTCCTGGTAACCCTTTTTCAAATTCTTTTTACTAATTTTAACTCTTTACAATTCAAGTAATTAAAATTTTATGTACAAAAATATCTCAAAATTTCAGAACAAACAGGTTCGCGAATACTCAATCGCAATTTGTTTCGAAATTTAAAAAATTCAATGTCTAGGTAACAATTTTTTAATTTTTTTTACTACTTTCTACTATTTACAATTTAAATAATTCATGTTTTCTTCAAAAAAATTGCTCAAAATTTCATACGAAACTTGTTGCAAATTGTCAAAGGGATTATTGGTGTCATGAAATTTGAAAATTTTCTTCTTTTTGTGACACTTTTTTAATTTTTTACTAATTTTTACTCTTTACAATTTAAATAACGGATATTTTATATATAAAAATTGCTAAAAATTTAACAAGTAACGAGTTGGCAATTACTAAGACAGGATTTTTGTTATTAAATTTGACAAATTTCATCTCCTGGTAACAATTTTTTAATTCTTTTTACTATTTGTAAGTATTTACAATTCAAATAATTGTACTTATATGTACAAAAAGATCTCAAATTTTCATAACAAACATGTTGGTAGATACTCAAATGGGATTAGTGTCTGAAATTTATAAAATTCAATCTCTAGGTAACAAATTTTTAATTGTTTTTTACTACTTTCTACTATTTACAATTTAAATAGTTCATGTTTTCTTCATAAAAATTCCTCAAAATTTCATGAGAAACTTGTTGCAAATAGTCAAAGAGGATTATTGGTGTTATGAAATTTGAAAATTTTCTTCTTTTTGTGACACTTTTTTAATTTTTTACTAATTTTTACTCTTTACAATTTAAATAACTGATATTTTATATATAAAAATTGCTAAAAATTTCATAAGTAACGAGTTGGCAATTACTAGGATAGGATTTTTGTTATTAAATTTGACAAATTTCATCTCCTGGTAACAATTTTTTAATTCTTTTTACTATTTTTAAGTATTTACAATTTAAATAATTGAACTTATATGTACAAAAAGATCTCAAATTTTCATAACAAACATGTTGGCAGATACTCAAATGGGATTAGTGTCTGAAATTTATAAAATTCAATCTCTAGGTAACAAATTTTCAATTATTTTTTACTACTTTCTACTATTTACAATTTAAATAGTTCATGTTTTCTTCATAAAAATTCCTCAAAATTTCATGAGAAACTTGTTGCAAATAGTCAAAGAGGATTATTGGAGTTATGAAATTTGAAAATTTTCTTCTTTTTGTGACACTTTTTTAATTTTTTACTAATTTTTACTCTTTACAATTTAAATAACTGATATTTTATATATAAAAATTGCTAAAAATTTCACAAGTAACGAGTTGGCAATTACAAGGATAGGATTTTTGTTATTAAATTTGACAAATTTCATCTCCTGGTAACAATTTTTTAATTCTTTTTACTATTTTTAAGTATTTACAATTCAAATAATTGAACTTATATGTACAAAAAGATCTCAAATTTTCATAACAAACATGTTGGCAGATACTCAAATGGGATTAGTGTCTGAAATTTATAAATATCAATCTCTAGGTAACAAATTTTCAATTGTTTTTTACTACTTTCTACTATTTACAATTTAAATAATTCATGTTTTCCACATAAAAGTTGCTCAAAATTTCATGAGAAACTTGTTGCAAATAGTCAAAGAGGATTATCGGTGTTATGAAATTTGAAAATTTTCTTCTTTTTGTCACACTTCTTTGATTTTTTACTAATTTTTACTATATACAAATTAAATAATTGATATTTTATATAAATAATTGCAAAAAGTTTAACAAGAAACAAGTCAACCAATACTTGGATAGGATTTGTGTTCTTGAATTTGACAAATTCCATCTCCTGGTAACCCTTTTTCAAATTCTTTTTACTAATTTTAACTATTTACAATTCAAGTAATTAAAATTTTATGTACAAAAATATCTCAAAATTTCAGAACAAACAGGTTCGCGAATACTCAATCGCAATTTGTTTCGAAATTTAAAAAATTCAATCTCTAGGTAACAATTTTTTAATTTTTTTTACTACTTTCTACTATTTACAATTTAAATAATTCATGTTTTCTTCAAAAAAATTGCTCAAAATTTCATACGAAACTTGTTGCAAATTGTCAAAGGGATTATTGGTGTCATGAAATTTGAAAATTTTCTTCTTTTTGTGACACTTTTTTAATTTTTTACTAATTTTTACTCTTTACAATTTAAATAACGGATATTTTATATATAAAAATTGCTAAAAATTTCACAAGTAACGAGTTGGCAATTACTAGGATAGGATTTTTGTTATTAAATTTGACAAATTTCATCTCCTGGTAACAATTTTTTAATTCTTTTTACTATTTTTAAGTATTTACAATTCAAATAATTGTACTTATATGTACAAAAAGATCTCAAATTTTCATAACAAACATATTGGCAGATACTCAAATGGGATTAGTGTCTGAAATTTATAAAATTCAATCTCTAGGTAACAAATTTTTAATTGTTTTTTACTACTTTCTACTATTTACAATTTAAATAGTTCATGTTTTCTTCGTAAAAATTCCTCAAAATTTCATGAGAAACTTGTTGCAAATAGTCAAAGAGGATTATTGGTGTTATGAAATTTCAAAATTTTCTTCTTTTTGTGACACTTTTTTAATTTTTTACTAATTTTTACTATATACAAATTAAATAATTGATATTTTATATAAATAATTGCAAAAAGTTTAACAAGAAACAAGTTAACCAATACTAGGATAGGATTTGTGCTCATGAATTTGACAAATTCCATCTCCTGGTAACCCTTTTTCAAATTCTTTTTACTATTTTTAACTATTTACAATTCAAGTAATTAAAATTTTATGTACAAAAATATCTCAAAATTTCTGAACAAACAGGTTGGCAGATACTCAAATGGGATTAGTGTCTGAAATTTATAAAATTCAATCGCTAGGTAACAAATTTTCAATTGTTTTTTACTACTTTCTACTATTTACAATTTAAATAATTTATGTTTTCCACATAAAAATTGCTCAAAATTTCATGAGAAACTTGTTGCAAATAGTCAAAGAGGATTATTGGTGTTATGAAATTTGAAAATTTTCTTCTTTTTGTGACACTTTTTTAATTTTTTACTAATTTTTACTCTTTACAATTTAAATAACTGATATTTTATATATAAAAATTGCTAAAAATTTCACAAGTAACGAGTTGGCAATTACAAGGATAGGATTTTTGTTATTAAATTTGACAAATTTCATCTCCTGGTAACAATTTTTTAATTCTTTTTACTATTTTTAAGTATTTACAATTCAAATAATTGAACTTATATGTACAAAAAGATCTCAAATTTTCATAACAAACATGTTGGCAGATACTCAAATGGGATTAGTGTCTGAAATTTATAAATATCAATCTCTAGGTAACAAATTTTCAATTGTTTTTTACTACTTTCTACTATTTACAATTTAAATAATTCATGTTTTCCACATAAAAGTTGCTCAAAATTTCATGAGAAACTTGTTGCAAATAGTCAAAGAGGATTATCGGTGTTATGAAATTTGAAAATTTTCTTCTTTTTGTCACACTTCTTTGATTTTTTACTAATTTTTACTATATACAAATTAAATAATTGATATTTTATATAAATAATTGCAAAAAGTTTAACAAGAAACAAGTCAACCAATACTTGGATAGGATTTGTGTTCTTGAATTTGACAAATTCCATCTCCTGGTAACCCTTTTTCAAATTCTTTTTACTAATTTTAACTATTTACAATTCAAGTAATTAAAATTTTATGTACAAAAATATCTCAAAATTTCAGAACAAACAGGTTCGCGAATACTCAATCGCAATTTGTTTCGAAATTTAAAAAATTCAATCTCTAGGTAACAATTTTTTAATTTTTTTTACTACTTTCTACTATTTACAATTTAAATAATTCATGTTTTCTTCAAAAAAATTGCTCAAAATTTCATACGAAACTTGTTGCAAATTGTCAAAGGGATTATTGGTGTCATGAAATTTGAAAATTTTCTTCTTTTTGTGACACTTTTTTAATTTTTTACTAATTTTTACTCTTTACAATTTAAATAACGGATATTTTATATATAAAAATTGCTAAAAATTTCACAAGTAACGAGTTGGCAATTACTAGGATAGGATTTTTGTTATTAAATTTGACAAATTTCATCTCCTGGTAACAATTTTTTAATTCTTTTTACTATTTTTAAGTATTTACAATTCAAATAATTGTACTTATATGTACAAAAAGATCTCAAATTTTCATAACAAACATATTGGCAGATACTCAAATGGGATTAGTGTCTGAAATTTATAAAATTCAATCTCTAGGTAACAAATTTTTAATTGTTTTTTACTACTTTCTACTATTTACAATTTAAATAGTTCATGTTTTCTTCGTAAAAATTCCTCAAAATTTCATGAGAAACTTGTTGCAAATAGTCAAAGAGGATTATTGGTGTTATGAAATTTCAAAATTTTCTTCTTTTTGTGACACTTTTTTAATTTTTTACTAATTTTTACTATATACAAATTAAATAATTGATATTTTATATAAATAATTGCAAAAAGTTTAACAAGAAACAAGTTAACCAATACTAGGATAGGATTTGTGCTCATGAATTTGACAAATTCCATCTCCTGGTAACCCTTTTTCAAATTCTTTTTACTATTTTTAACTATTTACAATTCAAGTAATTAAAATTTTATGTACAAAAATATCTCAAAATTTCTGAACAAACAGGTTGGCAGATACTCAAATGGGATTAGTGTCTGAAATTTATAAAATTCAATCGCTAGGTAACAAATTTTCAATTGTTTTTTACTACTTTCTACTATTTACAATTTAAATAATTTATGTTTTCCACATAAAAATTGCTCAAAATTTCATGAGAAACTTGTTGCAAATAGTCAAAGAGGATTATTGGTGTTATGAAATTTGAAAATTTTCTTCTTTTTGTGACACTTTTTTAATTTTTTACTAATTTTTACTCTTTACAATTTAAATAACTGATATTTTATATATAAAAATTGCTAAAAATTTCACAAGTAACGAGTTGGCAATTACAAGGATAGGATTTTTGTTATTAAATTTGACAAATTTCATCTCCTGGTAACAATTTTTTAATTCTTTTTACTATTTTTAAGTATTTACAATTCAAATAATTGAACTTATATGTACAAAAAGATCTCAAATTTTCATAACAAACATGTTGGCAGATACTCAAATGGGATTAGTGTCTGAAATTTATAAATATCAATCTCTAGGTAACAAATTTTCAATTGTTTTTTACTACTTTCTACTATTTACAATTTAAATAATTCATGTTTTCCACATAAAAGTTGCCCAAAATTTCATGAGAAACTTGTTGCAAATAGTCAAAGAGGATTATTGGTGTTATGAAATTTGAAAATTTTCTTCTTTTTGTCACACTTCTTTGATTTTTTACTAATTTTTACTATATACAAATTAAATAATTGATATTTTATATAAATAATTGCAAAAAGTTTAACAAGAAACAAGTCAACCAATACTTGGATAGGATTTGTGTTCTTGAATTTGACAAATTCCATCTCCTGGTAACCCTTTTTCAAATTCTTTTTACTAATTTTAACTATTTACAATTCAAGTAATTAAAATTTTATGTACAAAAATATCTCAAAATTTCAGAACAAACAGGTTCGCGAATACTCAATCGCAATTTGTTTCGAAATTTAAAAAATTCAATCTCTAGGTAACAATTTTTTAATTTTTTTTACTACTTTCTACTATTTACAATTTAAATAATTCATGTTTTCTTCAAAAAAATTGCTCAAAATTTCATACGAAACTTGTTGCAAATTGTCAAAGGGATTATTGGTGTCATGAAATTTGAAAATTTTCTTCTTTTTGTGACACTTTTTTAATTTTTTACTAATTTTTACTCTTTACAATTTAAATAACGGATATTTTATATATAAAAATTGCTAAAAATTTAACAAGTAATGAGTTGGCAATTACTAGGACAGGATTTTTGTTATTAAATTTGACAAATTTCATCTCCTGGTAACAATTTTTTAATTCTTTTTACTATTTGTAAGTATTTACAATTCAAATAATTGTACTTATATGTACAAAAAGATCTCAAATTTTCATAACAAACATGTTGGTAGATACTCAAATGGGATTAGTGTCTGAAATTTATAAAATTCAATCTCTAGGTAACAAATTTTTAATTGTTTTTTACTACTTTCTACTATTTACAATTTAAATAGTTCATGTTTTCTTCATAAAAATTCCTCAAAATTTCATGAGAAACTTGTTGCAAATAGTCAAAGAGGATTATTGGTGTTATGAAATTTGAAAATTTTCTTCTTTTTGTGACACTTTTTTAATTTTTTACTAATTTTTACTCTTTACAATTTAAATAACGGATATTTTATATATAAAAATTGCTAAAAATTTAACAAGTAATGAGTTGGCAATTACTAGGACAGGATTTTTGTTATTAAATTTGACAAATTTCATCTCCTGGTAACAATTTTTTAATTCTTTTTACTATTTGTAAGTATTTACAATTCAAATAATTGTACTTATATGTACAAAAAGATCTCAAATTTTCATAACAAACATGTTGGTAGATACTCAAATGGGATTAGTGTCTGAAATTTATAAAATTCAATCTCTAGGTAACAAATTTTTAATTGTTTTTTACTACTTTCTACTATTTACAATTTAAATAGTTCATGTTTTCTTCATAAAAATTCCTCAAAATTTCATGAGAAACTTGTTGCAAATAGTCAAAGAGGATTATTGGAGTTATGAAATTTGAAAATTTTCTTCTTTTTGTGACACTTTTTTAATTTTTTACTAATTTTTACTCTTTACAATTTAAATAACTGATATTTTATATATAAAAATTGCTAAAAATTTCACAAGTAACGAGTTGGCAATTACAAGGATAGGACTTTTGTTATTAAATTTGAAAATTTTCTCCTTTTTGTCACACTTCTTTGATTTTTTACTAATTTTTACTATATACAAATTAAATGATTGATATTTTATATAAATAATTGCAAAAAGTTTAACAAGAAACAAGTCAACCAATACTTGGATAGGATTTGTATTCTTGAATTTGACAAATTCCATCTCCTGGTAACCCTTTTTCAAATTCTTTTTACTAATTCTAACTATTTACAATTCAAGTAATTAAAATTTTATGTACAAAAATATCTCAAAATTTCATAACAAACAGGTTCGCGCATACTCAAATGGAATTTGTTTCTAAATTTAAAAAATTCAATCTCTAGGTAACAATTTTTCAATTGTTTTTTACAACTTTCTACTATTTACAATTTAAATAAATCATGTTTTTTTTCATAAAAATTGCTCAAAATGTCAGAAGAAACTTGTTGCAAATTGTCAAACGCATTATTGGTGTTATGAAATTTGAAAATTTTCTTCTTTTTGTGACATTTTTTTTAATTTTTTACTAATGTTTACTCTTTACAATTTAAATAATTGATATTTTATATATAAAAATTGCAAAAGATTTCACAAGTAACGAGTTGGCCAATACTAGGATAGGATTTGTGTTCTCAAATTTGACAAATTCCATCTCCTAGTAACAATTTTTTAATTCTTTTTACTATTTTTAACTATTTACAATTCAAATAATTAAACTTTTATGTACAAAAAGATCTCAAAATTTCATAACAAACAAGTTGGCAGATACTCAAATGGGATTAGTTTCTGAAATTTATAAAATTCAATCTCTAGGTAACAAATTTTCAATGGTTTTTTACTACTTTTTACTATTTACAATTTAAATAATTCAAGTTTTCTACATAAAAATTGCTCAAAATTTCATGAGAAACTTGTTGCAAATAGTGAACGAGGATAATTGGTGTTATGAAATTTGAAAATTTTCTTCTTTTTGTGACACTTCTTTAATTTTTTACTAATTTTTACTATGTACAAATTAAATAATTCATATTTTATATTAAAAAATTGGAAAAAGTTTAACAAGAAACAAGTTAACCAATACTAGGAAAGGATTTGTGTTCTTGAATTTGACAAATTCCATCTCCTGGTAACCCTTTTTTTAATTCTTTTTACTATTTTTAACTATTTACAATTCAAGTAATTAAAATTTTATGTACAAAAATATCTCAAAATTTCATAACAAACAGGTTCGCGGATACTCAAATGGAATTTGTTTCTAAATTTTAAAAATTCAATCTCTAGGTAACAATTTTTCAATTGTTTTTTACTACTTTCTACTATTTACAATTTCAATCAATCATGTTTTTTTGATAAAAATTGCTCAAAATTTGAGAAGAAACTTGTTGCAAATTGTCAAAGGGATTATTGGTGTTCTGAAATTTGAAAATTTTCTTCTTTTTGTGACTCTTTTTTTAATTTTTTACTAATTCTTACTCTTTACAATTTAAATAATTGATATTTTATATATAAAAATTGAAAAAAATTTCACAAGTAACGAGTTGGCCAATACTAGGATAGGATTTGTGTGTTCTTAAATTTGACAAATTTCATCTCCTGGTAACAATTTTTTAATTCTTTTTACTATTTTTAACTATTTGCAATTCAAGTAATTAAAATTTTATGTACAAAAATATCTCAAAATTTCATAACAAACAGGTTCGCGAATACTCAAATGCAATTTGTTTCTAAATTTAAAAAATTCAATCTCTAGGTAACAATTTTTCAATTGTTTTTTACAACTTTCTACTACTTACAATTTAAATAAATCATGTTTTTTTCATAAAAATTGCTCAAAATTTCATAAGAACTTGTTGCAAATTGTCAAAGAAGATTATTGGTGTTACGAAATTTGAAAATTTTCTTTTTTTGTCACACTTCTTTAATTTTTTACTAATTTCTACTATATACAAATTAAATAATTGATATTTTATATAAAATAATTGCAAAAAGTTTAACAAGAAACAAGTTAACCAATACTAGGATAGGATTTGTGTTCTTGAATTTGACAAATTCCATCTCCTGGTAACCCTTTTTTAATTCGTTTTACTATTTTTAACTATTTACAATTCAAGTAATTAAAATTTTATGTACAAAAAAATCTCAAAATTTCATAACAAACAGGCTCGCAGATACTCAAATGCAATTTGTTTCTAAATTTAAAAAATTCAATCTCTAGGTAACAATTTTTCAAGTTTTTTTTACTACTTTCAACTATTTACAATTTTAATAAATCATTTTTTTTCACAAAAATTGCTCAAAATTTGAGAAGAAACTTGTTGCAAATTGTCAAAGGGATTATTGGTGTTATGAAATTTGAAAATTTTCTTCTTTTTGTGACACTTTTTTCATTTTTTAATAATTTTTACTCTTTACAATTTAAATAATTGATATTTTATATATAAAAAATGCAAAAAAATTGACAAGTAACGAGTTGGCCAATACTGGGATAGGATTCGTGTTCTTAAATTTGAAAAATTCCATCTCCTTGTAACAATTTTTTAATTCTTTTTACTATTTTTAACTATTTACAATTCAAATAATTGAACTTATATGTACAAAAAGATCTAAAAATTTCATAACAAACAGGTTGGCAGATACTCAAATGGGATTAGTTTTTGAAATTTATAAAATTCAATCTCTAGTTAACAAATTTTCAATGGTTTTTTACTACTTTCTACCATTTACAATTCAAATAATTCATGTTTTCTACATAAAAATTGCTCAAAATTTCATGAGAAACTTGTTGCAAATAGTCAAAGAGGATTATTGGTGTTATGAAATTTGAAAATTTTCTTCTTTTTGTCACAGTTTTTTAATTTTTTACTAATTTCTACTATATACAAATTAAATAATTGATATTTTATATAAAATAATTGCAAAAAGTTTAACAAGAAACAAGTTAACCAATACTAGGATAGGATTTGTGTTCTTGAATTTGACAAATTCCATCTCCTGGTAACCCTTTTTTAATTCTTTTTACTATTTTTAACTATTTACAATTCAAGTAATTAAAATTTTATGTACAAAAAAATCTCAAAATTTCATAACAAACAGGCTCGCAGATACTCAAATGCAATTTGTTTCTAAATTTAAAAAATTCAATCTCTAGGTAACAATTTTTCAAGTTTTTTTTACTACTTTCAACTATTTACAATTTTAATAAATCATTTTTTTTTCACAAAAATTGCTCAAAATTTGAGAAGAAACTTGTTGCAAATTGTCAAAGGGATTATTGGTGTTATGAAATTTGAAAATTTTCTTCTTTTTGTGACATTTTTTAAATTTTTTAATAATTTTTACTCTTTACAATTTAAATAATTGATATTTTATATATAAAAAATGCAAAAAAATTGACAAGTAACGAGTTGGCCAATACTGGGATAGGATTCGTGTTCTTAAATTTGAAAAATTCCATCTCCTTGTAACAATTTTTTAATTCTTTTTACTATTTTTAACTATTTACAATTCAAATAATTGAACTTATATGTACAAAAAGATCTAAAAATTTCATAACAAACAGGTTGGCAGATACTCAAATGGGATTAGTTTTTGAAATTTATAAAATTCAATCTCTAGTTAACAAATTTTCAATGGTTTTTTACTACTTTCTACCATTTACAATTCAAATAATTCATGTTTTCTACATAAAAATTGCTCAAAATTTCATGAGAAACTTGTTGCAAATAGTCAAAGAGGATTATTGGTGTTATGAAATTTGAAAATTTTCTTCTTTTTGTCACAGTTTTTTAATTTTTTACTAATTTCTACTATATACAAATTAAATAATTGATATTTTATATAAAATAATTGCAAAAAGTTTAACAAGAAACAAGTTAACCAATACTAGGATAGGATTTGTGTTCTTGAATTTGACAAATTCCATCTCCTGGTAACCCTTTTTTAATTCTTTTTACTATTTTTAACTATTTACAATTCAAGTAATTAAAATTTTATGTACAAAAAAATCTCAAAATTTCATAACAAACAGGCTCGCAGATACTCAAATGCAATTTGTTTCTAAATTTAAAAAATTCAATCTCTAGGTAACAATTTTTCAAGTTTTTTTTACTACTTTCAACTATTTACAATTTTAATAAATCATTTTTTTTTCACAAAAATTGCTCAAAATTTGAGAAGAAACTTGTTGCAAATTGTCAAAGGGATTATTGGTGTTATGAAATTTGAAAATTTTCTTCTTTTTGTGACATTTTTTAAATTTTTTAATAATTTTTACTCTTTACAATTTAAATAATTGATATTTTATATATAAAAAATGCAAAAAAATTGACAAGTAACGAGTTGGCCAATACTGGGATAGGATTCGTGTTCTTAAATTTGAAAAATTCCATCTCCTTGTAACAATTTTTTAATTCTTTTTACTATTTTTAACTATTTACAATTCAAATAATTGAACTTATATGTACAAAAAGATCTAAAAATTTCATAACAAACAGGTTGGCAGATACTCAAATGGGATTAGTTTTTGAAATTTATAAAATTCAATCTCTAGTTAACAAATTTTCAATGGTTTTTTACTACTTTCTACCATTTACAATTCAAATAATTCATGTTTTCTACATAAAAATTGCTCAAAATTTCATGAGAAACTTGTTGCAAATAGTCAAAGAGGATTATTGGTGTTATGAAATTTGAAAATTTTCTTCTTTTTGTCACAGTTTTTTAATTTTTTACTAATTTCTACTATATACAAATTAAATAATTGATATTTTATATAAAATAATTGCAAAAAGTTTAACAAGAAACAAGTTAACCAATACTAGGATAGGATTTGTGTTCTTGAATTTGACAAATTCCATCTCCTGGTAACCCTTTTTTAATTCTTTTTACTATTTTTAACTATTTACAATTCAAGTAATTAAAATTTTATGTACAAAAAAATCTCAAAATTTCATAACAAACAGGCTCGCAGATACTCAAATGCAATTTGTTTCTAAATTTAAAAAATTCAATCTCTAGGTAACAATTTTTCAAGTTTTTTTTACTACTTTCAACTATTTACAATTTTAATAAATCATTTTTTTTTCACAAAAATTGCTCAAAATTTGAGAAGAAACTTGTTGCAAATTGTCAAAGGGATTATTGGTGTTATGAAATTTGAAAATTTTCTTCTTTTTGTGACACTTTTTAAATTTTTTAATAATTTTTACTCTTTACAATTTAAATAATTGATATTTTATATATAAAAAATGCAAAAAAATTGACAAGTAACGAGTTGGCCAATACTGGGATAGGATTCGTGTTCTTAAATTTGAAAAATTCCATCTCCTTGTAACAATTTTTTAATTCTTTTTACTATTTTTAACTATTTACAATTCAAATAATTGAACTTATATGTACAAAAAGATCTAAAAATTTCATAACAAACAGGTTGGCAGATACTCAAATGGGATTAGTTTTTGAAATTTATAAAATTCAATCTCTAGTTAACAAATTTTCAATGGTTTTTTACTACTTTCTACCATTTACAATTCAAATAATTCATGTTTTCTACATAAAAATTGCTCAAAATTTCATGAGAAACTTGTTGCAAATAGTCAAAGAGGATTATTGGTGTTATGAAATTTGAAAATTTTCTTCTTTTTGTCACAGTTTTTTAATTTTTTACTAATTTCTACTATATACAAATTAAATAATTGATATTTTATATAAAATAATTGCAAAAAGTTTAACAAGAAACAAGTTAACCAATACTAGGATAGGATTTGTGTTCTTGAATTTGACAAATTCCATCTCCTGGTAACCCTTTTTTAATTCTTTTTACTATTTTTAACTATTTACAATTCAAGTAATTAAAATTTTATGTACAAAAAAATCTCAAAATTTCATAACAAACAGGCTCGCAGATACTCAAATGCAATTTGTTTCTAAATTTAAAAAATTCAATCTCTAGGTAACAATTTTTCAAGTTTTTTTTACTACTTTCAACTATTTACACTTTTAATAAATCATTTTTTTTCACAAAAATTGCTCAAAATTTGAGAAGAAACTTGTTGCAAATTGTCAAAGGGATTATTGGTGTTATGAAATTTGAAAATTGTCAAAGACACTTTTTTAATTTTTTACTAATTTTTAGTCTTTCCAATTTAAATAATTGATATTTTATATATAAAAATTCCAAAAAATTTCACAAGTAACGAGTTGGCCTATACTAGGACAGGATTTTTGTTCTTAAATTTTACAAATTCCATCTCCTGGTAACAATTTTTTAATTCTTTTTACTATTTTTAACTATTTGCAATTCAAATAATTGAACTTATATGTACAAAAAGATCTAAAAATTTCATAACAAACAGGTTGGCAGATACTCAAATGGGATTAGTTTCAGAAATTTATAAAATTCAATCTCTAGGTAACAAATTTTCAATGGTTTTTTACTACTTTCTACTATTTACAATTTAAATAATTTATGTTTTCACATAAAAATTGCTCAAAATTTCATGAGAAACTTGTTGCAAAAAGTCAAAGAGAATTATTGGTGTTATGAAATTTGAAAATTTTCTTCTTTTTGGCACACTTCTTTAATTTTTTTACTGATTTTTACTATATACAAATAAAATAATTGATATTTTATATAAAAAAATTGCAAAAAGTTTAACAAGAAACAAGTTAACCAATACTAGGATAGGATTTGTGTTCTTGAATTTGACAAATTCCATCTCCTAGTACCCCTTTTTAATTCTTTTTACTATTTTTAACTTTTTACAATTCAAGTAATTAAAATTTTATGTACAAAAAGTTCTCAAAATTTCATAACAAACAGGTTCGTGGATACTCAAATTCAATTTGTTTCTAAATTTAAAAAATTCAATTTGTAGGTAAAAAATTTTCAATTGTTTTTTACTACTTTCTACTATTTACAGTTTAAATAAATCATGTTTTTTTCATAAAAATTGCTCAAAATTTCAGAAGAAACTTGTTGCAAATTGTCAAAGGGATTATTGGTGTTATGAAATTTGAAAATTTTCTTCTTTTTTGTGACACTATTTTAATTTTTTACTAATTTTTACTCTTTACAATTTAAGTAATTTATATTTTATGTATAAAAATTGCAAAAATTTCACAAGTAACGAGTTGGCCAATACTAAGATAGGATTTGTGTTCTTAAATTTGACAAATTCCATCTCCTAGTAACAATTTTTTAATTCTTTTTACTATTTTTAACTATTTACAATTCAAATAATTGAACTTATATGTACAAAAAGATCTCAAAATTTCATAACAAACAGGTTGACAGATACTCAAATGGGATTAGTTTATGAAATTTATAAAATTCAATCTCTAGGTAACAAATTTTCAATGGTTTTTTACTACTTTCTACAATTTACAATTTAAATAATTCATGTTTTCTACATAAAAATTGCTTAAAAATTCATGAGAAACTTGTTGCAAATATTCAAACAGGATTATTGGTGTTATGAAATTTGAAAATTTTCTTCTTTTTGTCACACTTCTTTAATTTTTTACTAACTTTTACTATATACAAATTAAATAATTGATATTTCATATAAAAAAAATTGCAAAAAGTTTAACAAGAAACAAGTTAACCAATACTAGGATAGGATTTGTGTTCTTGAATTTGAAAATTCCATCTCTTGGTAACCCTTTTTTAATTCTTTTTACTATTTTTAACTATTTACAACTCAAATAATTGAACTTTTATGTACAAAAAGATCTAAAAATTTCATAACAAACAGGTTGGCAGATACTCAAATGGGATTAGTTTCTGAAATTTAAAAAATTAAATTTCTAGGTAAAAATTTTTCAGTTTATTTTACTACTTTCTACTATTTACAATTTAAATAATTCATGTTTTCTACATACAAATTGGTCAAAGTTTGATAAGAAACTTATTGGAACTAGTCAAAGGGGATTAATGTGTTGGTATCGCGCAGCGGAATGTTTGAGCGTACGGACAAACCCAAGAGGGCGGTGAATTGGTTTTTAAGTAATAAAATTAATACTTTAAAATTTTCCAAAATTTATCAATTAAATCAATAATTAATTTCTTTAAACACAATAATAGATGAAATAAAGAGATAGAGAAGAAGATTGAACACAAGTATTTGTACTGGTTCGGATAAAAAGACCCTACGTCTAGTTATTAATCTCTCAAAAACGAGATTAACTAAATTCCTAACAAGTAACAGATTTACAATCAGATATTAAGAGTGTAAGGAAAGAAAACACCTCTCTTGAATCACACAAGAGATGAACACCTTTCTCTGAATCACACAGAGAACCTTGACCTTAGCTTTCCTAGCAACAGCAGCAGCACTCAATCTCCTAGAACACCTCTCAGTAAAAGTTATCGCTCTACCCACACTAGGTTTTTCAAAGCTTCTATTGAGAACACTCAGAGAACTCTCTTGCAGTCACAACACTAGTACTCTAGCTTCTCAAAAAGCTAAGTGAGAAGTAACTCTGAGGTTCCTTTAAATAGGGGTTCCAGAAATTAGGTCAAAAAGTTGAACAGTCGTACCCAACTAACCAGTTATCACTAGTGATAATCGATTATTCCAGTGTGGTTTATGAAAAACAAATTTTTTGAGCAGATAATCGATTATCAGAGGTGATAATCGATTATTCCAATGCTTGCTTGAAAAGGAATTGGTTCAGCTCAGGATAATCAATTATTCTAAGTGATAATCGATTATCACTTTGATTTTTCGAGAAATACCAGAATTTTCTTTGTACAATACTGATTCTAACTAATCTAATTACATTTTACAAGATAGCTTTAAACATAACAACACATGGTCTTCATATTGACTTCCAGATGGCTTTCAGTCTTCTTTTATCATCATCAAAATCTTGCTTCAGCATTTAGACTTGTATTGCTTTTGCCAACAATCTCCCCTTTTTTGATGATGATCAAAACAATATGTTTAAAGTATCTGCAATCAAAATATCTTACAAGTAGATTTGTTAGTAGCACTGTTTGGTTTAAACGTTTAAACTTTTTCTCCCCCTGTTTTGATCATATGAAAAAAGTTTTAATGAGGAAGCTCCCCCTCAATTAAGCAATGGTAAAGAATAACAAGACAAATATACTTTTATTGAAAAAAAATAATAAAACTGGAAAACATATTACAATTGCAAAAAAATAGACTATGATGTAGACTTTTAAAAGTCTTGACTCATGTCATCATCTTCCTCATATTTATCAAATTTATGTTCTAAGTTAGAGATCCTAGAATCTAATCCTCTAATTAAGCCAGTGACTTCTTCATGTCTATGAGTGGAGAGAAGAAAGAATTCTTCAAGTCTCTGGTTGACATTTAAAATGTGATCCTCTAAAGAAGAAGATGAGCCACCAACACCACTGGATGATCCAATATTTGTGTCAACAGGATGAATAGGAGCAGTGGGAGGATTTTCTTCTTCTTCATTGTCCGAGGAAGGCATATCATCCTTGTGAATGTAGGTATTCCCAAAAGGAATAAACTTCATCTGCTTCAAGGAGTTTTCCACAATTTTGTTGGCTGTAGTTGTCTTATGAGACTGTTCATCAGAGACATTTACCCCTTTATACTCACAAATACGAGAGATGAGCAACGAATACGGGAGAGGATATTGAGGCAATCTCTTGGCTTTGAGCATGGTGTCAAGAATGATGCTTGGCCAATAGATAGGAATGTGGTTGAGCATGGCATAGATGATCATAAGATCTGCTTCACTGCACTGTGCGTGGTTTGTACCACGTGGCCATAGAATCCAAATAATGAGATAGTGAAGTAGACGCTCATCGATTTTGAGAGGTCCGGCTAGCAATTGACGGCCTATTTCTTGATCTGGGCATCGCATAAAGGATCTATATGCAAAAATTTTGTTGAACCCTTCAATGCCAGCCGTGAGGATTGGGGATGTGCCATCATGAATGGGAAATTGTGCAACATTTTCCCAAATATCATCATCTAGAATAATGTTGACACCTTTCACCTTTGTGAACCCAACTCCATCTCTGAATTTTTAATTGAAGTAGAAGGCTCGTACCAAATCAGGGTAGTAGATGCCTTGCATCTCTGTGAAGAATTTCACACCTTGTTCACCCAGAAAATTTTGAATTGTGAAATGGCGATTTACAAACCATTGAGACTGGATGAATTTTGCAGTGATGAGGGGTTTGTCTTTCCACAATGTGATGAATTCAAATCTTCTTTCTTCATTCGAAATCCATCCTTCAATGGAAGTTATTCGAGGTGCAGTTGAGGGTTGAGAGGCACGAGATGCAGTCCTTCTGCGTGTAGGAATCTTTCTACGAGAGGATTCAGCCATGGTTGAGGTAAAGGAGAGGGAAGTTTTTGTGAGTTTTTTAGAAAATGAGAAAATGAGAAAACTTTGAGTGTTGATGGAGAGAAAAGAGTGTTCTGGTGAGAAAAATGGCTCATATTTATAGAGAAGAGTCTCCAACGGCCATATACACACGATTTGATGCAAATCTAGCCGTTGCAACGGCTAGTTTTTAAAATTATTTGGTCCAACAACGTGTAATAATCGATTATCCTAAGATGATAATCGATTATTGGTTCATGTTCTGGGCAAAATATGAATCCTGACGAGCTGATAATCGATTATCCTAAGTGATAATCGATTATTCCAATGAGTTTTTGATTTTTGGCTCAAAATTAAGGATAATCGATTATTGTCCCAAATAATCGATTATTACAGAATATTTTTGAATTTTAAGGCTGAGAAGTTTAAGGATAATCGATTTTGTCTCCAGATAATCGATTATTCCAGAATGTTTTGGGAATTTTTAAGAGTGTCTGATAATCGATTATTGACACTTATAATCGATTATTGACGCTATTTTTCGGATTTTTTAAGGATTTTAAGTTTTTGACAATTTAAGAGATCTCTAATATGCCTAAGTCTCTTCTTAGTTCATAAAATCTATCTTTAGCTAAAGGTTTGGTAAAGATATCAGCTAATTGATGCTTTGTATCTACGTATTTTATCTCACAATTTCCTTTATTAATGTGATCTCTTAGGAAATGATGCCTTATTTCAATGTGCTTTGTCCTAGAGTGCATTATGGGATTTTTGGTTAAATTAATAGCACTGGTATTATCACATTTCAAAGGTATGTGATTTAGAAAGATATTATAATCTTCTAGTTGTTGTTTCATCCAAAGAATTTGAGCACAACAGTTTCCAGCTGCTATGTATTCAGCCTCTGTAGTTGACAAAGCCACACAAGGTTGTTTCTTCGAGTGCCAAGAGACTAATGAACTACCTAGGAGGTGATAGGTACCACTGGTACTTTTTCTATCTATTTTACCGCCACCATAATCAGCATATGAATAGCCTATCAAATTAGGAGATGCTCCTGAAGGATACCAAAGTCCAAAACATGCAGTTCTTTTAAAGTATTTTAAAATTCTTTTTACTGCTGTAAGATGTGATTCTTTTGGATTGGCTTGAAATCGAGCACACACACATACAGAATGCATAATATCAGGCCTACTTGTAGTAAGATACAACAAAGAACCTATCATGCCTCTAAACATAGTTTGATTTACCTCTATTCCTGATTCATCTTTGTCTAAGTAGCAGGAGGTTCCCATAGGAGTACGTGCTTCCTTAGCAGTATCCATTCCAAATTTCTTAAGTACTTCTTTACAGTACTTAGATTGAGAAATGAAAGTTCCATTTTCCATTTGCTTAATTTGAAGACCCAAAAAGAATGTCAATTCTCCCATCATTGACATTGTAAACTCTCCCTGCATTATGCTTGCAAAGCCTTTACATAGTGAACTATCAGTAGACCCAAATATTATGTCATCTACATAAATCTGAACTAGCAAAATATTCTCATTTACTAATAAACAGAGTTAAATCAATTTTACCTCTTTCAAAATCATTTTCTAGCAAAAATGTACTTAATCGTTCATACCAAGATCTAGGTGCTTGTTTTAATCCATACAATGCTTTTTTTAATTTATAAATGTGATTAGGAAACTTATAGTCTTCAAAGCCAGGTGGTTGTTCAACATACACATTTTCTTTTATAAATCCATTTAAAAAAGCACTTTTGACATCCATCTGATATAATTTAAATTTCATGAGAGAAGCATAGGCAAGAAGTAAACGTATAGCTTCTAACCTGGCAACTGGAGCATAAGTCTCATCATAGTCTATACCTTCTTCTTGTCTGTATCCCTTTGCTACAAGTCTGGCTTTGTTTTTAGTGATGTTTCCATCCTCATCCAGCTTGTTTCTGAACACCTATTTTGTTCCTATGACTTGGTGTGAATCATCCCTAGGAATGAGTTCCCAAACTTCATTCCTTTCAAATTGATTCAGCTCTTCTTGCATTGCTATGCACCATTGATCATCTTGAAGAGCTTTGTCTACACTTTTGGGTTCTATCTGTGAAACAAAGGCAACAGTCATACAAAAATTTGACATATTTCTAGTAACTACTCCCTTTGATATATCTCCAATGACATTTTCTAGAGATAATCCTCTAGGTGATTTCCAGCTTTTGGCAAGATCTTCAGGTTCAGTCAGTGGATTTTCATTTAGATATATCTCATCAAGGGCTTCTTTGAAATATTCTTCATCACCTGCATTTGTTTTATTTGACTCAAGAGGGTTCTCCTCAAGGTCCACAATTTCCTCAAAAACAACATGCACAGATTCTTCCATATTCAAGGTTCTTCTATTAAAAATCCTATAGGCTTTACTAGTTAATGAATATCCTAAGAAAATAGCTTCATCAGCTTTAGAATCAAATTTACCCAAATTTTCTTTTTCGTTATTTAGAACAAAGCATTTGCATCCAAATATTTTTAAATGTGCTACATTAGGCTTTCTTCCTTTAAACAATTCATAGGGGGTAACTTTTAAAATTGGTCTAATGAGCATTCTATTTAATACATAACAAGCTATGCTCACAACATCAGTGATGAGTCATTATTTTCTTCCATTTCACTAGCCTTTGTGTACCCATTAGACAGTTGATTAGTGCTTAATTGTTCATCATTAGAGTGTTTTTCATCTGTTGGGCTTTATTGGGCCACTGTTCCGAATTTGGACTAATTTCACATTATTTGGCCTAATTTTTGTTTTTAATTATTTTTAGGTATTTGGGTGAAGCAATTTTGGAGCTTGGACATTAATATTTAGTTGAAGAAACTTTCCACATCATTGCCACATCATTTCCATGTCATTTCCACGTCAGCAAAGTCAATGGGTCAACATTTGAGGCCCAGAGTGGCATTTTTGTAATTCTGCGGCTCATAATGGCAGTTTTGTAATTCTGAGTGGCAGGGGGTGATATGACCACGAATTAGGTCTGCATGGGAGAGTCCAGCCGCTCCATCATCTTCAACCTCTCTTCAAAACCTCCATTTTCGTTCTCCAAGCTTCCATGGACGCCCACCTTGCGGTTTTTCACGTTTTTGGCTCATTTTTACCGTTTTATGCATATTTGACAGCACCCATTGAGGGTTTTACGTTTTGAATTCGTTTTCTTGCTTGGGCAGTTCGTTTTGTGGGTTTTATTGACTTGGAACAGTACCCATTCATGGAGTTTTCGCATTTATATATGATAACACCGTTTTGCATTCCATTTAAGCTTTGAAATCTCTATTTTTGCTCTTAAATTGCGTTTTCAGATTTGATAAGTTAGGGTTCTTGGTTCTGATTTTTGTGATTTCAGTTTTGAAGTGTTTAATTACTCATTTCCATGTCTAGCTAAATTCGTGTATTGACTCCTTGATGAAAAATGCAATGAAGCTTTGAGGTTGTGCTTGTTTTGTGAAATCTGCCATGTTTTTGTTCTGAATTCGTGGAATGCGTGTGGTGAATCTGTCAATGCTTAATTTACAGAGTAATTGCATGTGTTTTGTTTAAGATACGTTCATGCTTAATGTATGTAGCTTGGCTGTCACGAATTTAAGGATGTGTGCATTGCTTAATTGCATAATGAAGCTAGATTGTAATTTTCGCTTAGTGAATTATTATCTAGTGGATTGAGACAAGGCAGGGTTGGTGTTAATTTGGTGGCCTATGATGAGTGAAATTGCGTTTGAATCAGGGATGTCAATACGGTTTTAGTCACTGTAGCATTTAAATTAATCTATTGATTAGCATTCCGAATCTGTCTGCCAACCCCCCCCCCCTTGTGTTTTATTGTTGTGTTCATCTGGAAAATTCGCTTTGAATGAAAATATTGGTCGTTGGGAGACGACTTGGTTCACTTTCATGTACTGCATTTAATATGTTTTAATTTGGTGGAGTACGACCTCTATCAATCAGCCCAAAAATATTTAGGCACATCATATTCGTTCAACATTGTGCGAGCTAATTCTTCTAAAGATCTATTTTTCCTTTCTACAACTCCATTTTGTTGAGGAGTTCTAGGTGCAGAAAAATTATGCATAATTCTGTTTTCTTCACAAAAGTTTTCAAATAATTCATTTTGAGATTCTCCACCATGATCACTTCTTAAAACTTTAATTTTCAAATCTTTTTCATTTTGAACTGCTTTTGCAAACTTTTTAAAAGCTTTAAATGCCTCACTTTTTAGTGTGAGAAAGAAAGTCCATGTATATCGTGAGTAATCATCAACAATAACAAAAGCATAATAATTTCCTCCAAAGCTTTTTGTCCTTGAAGGACCAAACAAATCCATATGCAAAAGTTCTAAAGGTTTTGATGTAGAAATCACATTTTTTGAATGAAATGAAGATTTTACTTGTTTTCCTTTTTGACATGCATCACATAGTTTATCTTTTTCAAACTTTATTTTAGGCAATCCAATTACTAATTCTTTAGAAATCAGTTTGTTTAATTGTTGCATGTTAATATAAGCAGCTCGTTTATGCCAATAACCAGGGATTTTCTTCTTTAACAACCAAACAAGTTATATCACTAGATGATGCATTATCAAGATCAATCAAGTAAATATTATTGTGTCTCATACCTTTTAAAACTATGATTATGAGCATGCTTGGTCTTATTTGGGTTTTTCTTGATTTTAAACTTTTCATAGTTTTTATTTTCTAAAGCATCTTCAAGATGTTTTTCCAAAATACATATATCAAACATGTAACTTTTACATGAAGCACATTCATCAGTTTCTTTATTTTCTAAATTTGAAATTTTGTTTTTCAAAAATTCTTCTTCTTCAAGAGATTTTTCGAATTTACTTTGTAAATCTTTAAAATCAGATTTTAACTTTTTATGAGCAGTATCTAATTTACTAGATTTAATAAGTAATTGTTGAAAAGCATCATACAAATCATCATAGTCATTTTCATAGTAAGTAGAATTTACCTCACTGTTAGAATCATCATGATTAGCCATCAAACATAGATTTGCTTCTTCAGTTTCAGAATCACTAGAATTTGATGAGCTTGAGGCATTGTCTTCCCAAGCAATGTATGCTTTCTTTTTGAAGAATTTTCTACCCTTCTTTTCTTCACTTTTCTTTGAATTTGGGCAGTCAGCTTTGATGTGTCCAGAAACTCCACATCCGTAGCATTTGAAATTTGAGGATGATCCTTGATTATCCTTCTTGTTGCTCTTGAATTAATTTTTACCTTTGGCCTTCATGAATTTTGTAAATTTCTTAATCATAAGACTAAGATTTTCATCGTCATCCGAATCTTCTTCTTCCTTTTGCCTTTTGCCTTTAATCACCTCGGTTTTAAAGGCTATGTTCTTCTTTCTTCCAATATCTTCTTCATCATTTAATCTGCCTAGTTCAAGTTCATGTTCTCTCAGCTTTCCAAACAGAGTCGCCATTGTCATTGTCGCAAGGTTTTGTGACTCTGTGATGGCACCTTCGGCTGCCAAGTCCTGTTCAAGGATTTAAGAACTTTTATATTTAATTCATCAATGTCAAAAGTTTTACCTAGACTTGTGAGATGATTGACGATATGTGTGAATCGTTTCTGCACATCGTATATAGTTTCTCCTTGCTACACCCGAAACATTTCGTATTCTTGGATCAAGGAGTTCTTGCGTGCTCTTTTCACATCGTCTGTTCCTTCATGGTTTACACGCAATATTTCCCACATTTCTTGTGCACTGGTGCATACTGAGATCCTGTAAAACTCATCTAGGGTTAAAGCAGATGAAATTATATTTTAGCTTTTACATCATATTGGGCTCGTCTATTTTCGTCTGCTGTCCATTGCGAAAATGGCTTTGGTTCCTGCACATCATTTACAATATTAACAGGAACAAATGGACCATTTAAAAAAGCATCCCAAATACCTCTATCAACAGATTCCAGAAAAATTTGCATTCTAACTTTCCAGAAAGGATAATTTTCACCAGTAAATAGAGGACGTCTGTTGATAGACGCACCCTCAGCAAAGCTTTGATTTTGTCCAACCATTTTCGAAAATTTTGAATAACTATCAAAGCAAGCTCTGATACCAATTGTTGGTATCGTGCAGCGGAATGTTTGAGCGTGCGGACAAAACCAAGAGGGGGGTGAATTGGTTTTTAAGTACTAAAATTAATACTTTAAAATTTTTCCAAAATTTATCAATTAAATCAATAATTAATTTCTTTAAACACAATAATAGATGAAATAAAGAGATAGAGAAGAAGATTGAACACAAGTATTTATACTGGTTGGGATCAAAAGACCCTACGTCCAGTTGTTAATCTCTCAAAAACGAGATTAACTAAATCACTAACAAGTAACAGATTTACAATCAGATATTAAGAGTGTAAGGAAAGAAAACACCTCTCTTGAATCACACAAGAGATGAACACCTTTCTCTGAATCACACAAAGACCCTTGACCTTAGCTTTCCTAGCAACAACAGCAGCACTCAATCTCCTAGAACACCTCTCAGTAAAAGTTATCGCTCTACCCACACTAGGTTTTTCAAAGCTTCTATTGAGAACACTCAGAGAACTCTCTTGCAGTCACAACACTAGTACTCTAGCTTCTCAAAAAGCTAAGTGAGAAGTAACTCTGAGGTTCCTTTAAATAGGGGTTCCAGAAATTAGGTCAAAAACTTTCTACTATTTACAATTTAAATAATTCATGTTTTCTACATACAAATTGGTCAAAGTTTGATAGGAAACTTGTTGCAAATACTCAAAGGGGATTAATGGTGTTACGAAATTTAAAAATTTTCTTCTTTTTCTGACCCTTGTTTAATTTTTTACTAATTTTTACTATTTACAATTTAAATAATTTATATTTTATATATAAAAATTGCAAAAAATTTTACGAGAAACGAGTTGGCCAATACTAGGATAGAATTTGTGTTCTTAAATTTGACAAATTCCATCTCCTGGTAAGACTTTTTTCATTCTTTTTACTATTTTTAACTATTTGCAATTCAAATAATTGAAATTGAATGTACCAAAAAATCTCAATATTTCATAACAAACAGGTTGGCGAATTCTCAAATGTGATTAGTTTCTGAAATTTAAAAAATAAATTTCTAGGTAAAAATTTTTCAATTTATTTTACTACTTTCTACTATTTACAATTTAAATAATTCATGTTTTCTACATACAAATTGGTCAAAGTTTGATAAGAAACTTGTTGCAAATAGTCAAAGGGGATTAATGGTGTTACGAAATTTGAAAATTTTTTTGTTTTTGTGACACTTGTTTAATTTTTTACTAATTTTTACTATTTATAATTTAAATAATTGATATTTTTTATATAAAAATATCAAAAATTTAACAAGAAACAAGTTGGCCAATACCAGGATAAGATTTGTGTTCTTAAATTTGACAAGTTCCACCTCCTGTAAAACTTTTTCTAATTCTTTTTACTATGTTTAACTATTTACAATTCAAATAATTGCAATTTTATGTACAAAAAGAACTCAAAATTTCGTAACATCCATGTTGGCGGATACTCAAATGGGATTCGTTTCTGAAATTTAAAAAATTCAATCTCTAGGTAACCATTTTCAATTGTTTTTTACTATTTTCTATTATTTACGATTTAAATAATTCATGTTTTCTACATAAAAATTGCTCAAAATTTCATGAGAAACTTGTTCCAAATAGTCAACGAGGATTATTGGTGTAATGAAATTTGAATATTTTCTTCCTTTTGTGACACTTCTTTAATTTTGTACTAATTTTTACTATTTACAAATTAAATAATTGATATTTTATATAAAAACATTGCAAAAAATTTAACAAGAAACAAGTTAACCAATACTAGGATAGGATTTGTGTTCTTGAATTTGACAAATTTCATCTCCTGGTAACCCTTTTTTAATTCTTTTTACTATTTTTATCTATTTACAATTCAAGTAATTCAAATTTTATGTACAAAAATATCTCAAAACTTCATAACAAACAGGTTCGCGGATACTCAAACACAATTTGTTTCTAAATTTAAAAAATTCAATCTCTAGGTAACAATTTTTCAATTGATTTTTACTACTTTCTACAATTTACAATTTAAATAAATCATATTTTTTTCATAAAAATTGCTCAAAATTTCAGAAGAAACTTGGTGCAAATTGTCAAAGGCATTATTGGTGTTATGAAATTTGAAAATTTTCTTCTTTTTGTGACACTTTTGTAATTTTTTACTAATTTTTACTCTTTACAATTTAAATAATTGATATTTTATATATAAAAATTGAAAAAAATTTCACAAGTAACGAGTTGGCGAATACAAGAATAGCATTTTTGTTCTTAAATTTGACAAATTCCATCTCCTGGTAACAATTTTTTAATTCTTTTTACTATTTTTCACTATTTACAATTCAAATAGTTGAACTTATATGTACAAAAAGATCTCAAAATTTCATAACAAACAGGTTGACAGATACTCAAATGGGATTAGTTTCTGAAATTTATAAAATTCAATCTCTAAGTAACAAATTTTCAATGGTTTTTTACTACTTTCTACTATTTACAATTTAAATAATTCATGTTTTCTACATAAAAATTTCTCAAAATCTCATGAGAAATTTGTTGTAAATAGTCAAAGAGGATTATTGGTGTTACGAAATTTGAAAATTTTCTTCTTTTTGTTGTACTTCTTTAAGAGGTTTTTACTAATTTTTACTATATACAAATTAAATAATCTATATTTTATATATAAAAATTGCAAAAAATTTCACAAGTAAAGAGTTGGCCAATACTAGGATAGAATTTGTGTTCTTAAATTTGACAAATTTTATCTCCTGGTAACAAATTTTTAATTCTTTTTACTATTCTCTAATATTTACAATTCAAATAATTGAACTTATATGTACAAAAAGATCTCAAAATTCCATAACAAACTGGTTGGCAGATACTCTAATGGGATTAGTTTCTGAAATTTATAAAATTACATATCTAGGTAAAAAAAAATTCAGTTGTTTTTTACTACTTTCTACTATTTACAATTTAAATAATTCATGTTTTCTACATAAAAATTGCTCAAAATTTCATGAGAAACTTGTTGCAAATAGTCAAAGAGGATTATTGGTGTTATGAAATTTGAAAATTTTCTTCTTTTTGTCACACTTCTTTAATTTTTTACTAATTTTTACTATATACAAATTAAATAATTGATATTTTATATATAAAAATTGCAAAAAATTTTACGAGAAATGACTTGGTCAATACTAGGACAGGATTTGTGTTCTTAAATTTGACAAATTTCATCTCCTGGTAAGACTTTTTTAATTCTTTTTACTATTCTCTAATATTTACAATTCAAATAATTGAACTTATATGTACAAAAAGATCTCAAAATTCCATAACAAACTGGTGGGCAGATACTCTAATGGGATTAGTTTCTGAAATTTATAAAATTACATATCTAGGTAAAAAAAAATTCAGTTGTTTTTTACTACTTTCTACTATTTACAATTTAAATAATTCATGTTTTCTACATAAAAATTGCTCAAAATTTCATGAGAAACTTGTTGCAAATAGTCAAAGAGGATTATTGGTGTTATGAAATTTGAAAATTTTCTTCTTTTTGTCACACTTCTTTAATTTTTTACTAATTTTTACTATATACAAATTAAATAATTGATATTTTATATATAAAAATTGCAAAAAATTTTACGAGAAATGACTTGGTCAATACTAGGACAGGATTTGTGTTCTTAAATTTGACAAATTTCATCTCCTGGTAAGACTTTTTTAATTCTTTTTAGTATTTTTAACTATTTACAATTCAAGTAATTAAAATTTTATGTACAAAAATATCTCAAAATTTCAGAACAAACAGGTTCGCGGATACTCAATTGCAATTTGTTTCTAAATTTAAAAAATTCAATCTCTAGGTAACAGTTTTTTAATTCCTTTTAGTACTTTCTACTATTTACAATTTAAATAATTCATGTTTACTTCATAAAAATTGCTCAAAATTTTAGAAGAAACATGTTGCAAATTGTCAAAAGGATTATTACTGTCATGAAATTTGAAAATTTTATTCTTTTTGTGACACTTTTTTAATTTTTTACTAATTTTTTCCTTTTACAATTTAAATAACTGATATTTTATATATAAAAATTGCTAAAATTTTCACAAGTAACGAGTTGGCAATTACTAGGATAGGATTTTTGTTATTAAATTTGACAAATTCCATCTCCTGGTAACAATTTTTTAATTCTTTTTACCATTTTTAACTATTTACAATTCAAATAATTGAACTTATATGTACAAAAAGATCTCAAATTTTCATAACAAACATGTTGGTAGATACTCAAATGGGATTAGTGTCTGAAATTTATAAAATTCAATCTCTAGGTAACAAATTTTCAATTGTTTTTTACTACTTTCTACTATTTACACTTTAAATAATTCATGTTTTCCACATAAAAATTGCTCAAAATTTCATGAGAAACTTGTTGCAAATAGTGAAAGAGGATTATTGGTGTTATGAAAATTTAAAATTTTCTTCTTTTTGTTACACTTCTTTATTTTTTTATTAATTTTTACCATATACAAATTAAATAATTGATATTTTATATAAAAAAATTGCAAAAAGTTTAACAAGAAACAAATTAACCAATACTAGGATAAGATTTGTGTTCTTGAATTTGACAAATTCCATCTCCTGGTAACCCTTTTTTTAATTCTTTTTACTATTTTTAACTATTTACAATTCAAGTAATTAAACTTTTATGTACAAAAAGTTCTCAAAATTTCATAACAAAGAAGTTCGTGGATACTCAAATGCAATTTGTTTCTAAATTTAAAAAATTCAATCTCTAGGTAACAATTTTTCAATTGTTTTTTACTACTTTGTACTATTTACAATTTAAATAAATCATGTTTTTTTCATAAAAATTGCTCAAAATTTCAGAAGAAACTTGTTGCAAATTGTCAAAGGGATTATTGGTGTTATGAAATTTGAAAATTTTCTTCTTTTTGTGAAACTTTTTTAATTTTTTACAAATTTTAACTCTTTACAATTTAAATAATTGATATTTTATATATAAAAATTGCTAAAAATTTTGCAAGTAACGAGTTGGCCAATACTAGGATAGGATTTGTGTTCTTAAATTTGACAAATTCCATCTCCTAGTAATAATTTTTTAATTCTTTTTACTATTTTTAACTTTTTACAATTCAAATAGTTGAACTTATATGTACAAAAAGATGTCAAAATTTCATAACAAACAGGTTGGCAAATACTCAAATGGGATTAGTTTCTGAAATTTATAAAATTCAATCTCTAGGTAACAAATTTTCAATGGTTTTATACTACTTTCTACTATTTACAATTTAAATAATTCATGTTTTGTACATAAAAATTGCTCAAAATTTCATGAGAAACTTGTTGCAGATAGTCAAAGAGGATTATTGGTGTTATGATATTTGAAAATTTTCTTCTTTTTGTCACACTTTTTGCATAACAAACAGGTTCGTAATACTCAAATGCAATTTGTTTCTAAATTTAAAAAATTCAATCTCTAGGTAACAATTTTTCAATTGCTTTTTACTACTTTCTACTATTTACAATTTAAATAAATCATGTTTTTTTCATAAAAATTGCTCAAAATTTAAGAAGAAACTTGTTGCAAATTGTCAAAGGGCTTATTGGTGTTATGAAATTTGAAAATTTTCTTCTTTTTGTGACACTTTTTTAAATTTTTACTAATTTTAACTCTTTACAATTTAATTAATTGATATTTTATATATAAAAATTGCTAAAAATTTCGCAAGTAACGAGTTGGCCAATACTAGGATAGGATTTGTGTTCTTAAATTTGACAAATTCCATCTCCTGGTAACCTTTTTTTAATTCTTTTTACTATTTTTAACTATTTACAATTCAAATAATTGATGTTTTATGTACAAAAAGATCTCAAAATTTCATAACAAACAGGTTCGTGGATACTCAAATTCAATTTGTTTCTCACTTTAAGAAATTCAATCTCTAGGTAACAATTTTTCAATTATTATTTACTACTTTCTACTATTTACAATTTAAATAAATCATGTTTTTTTCATAAAAATTGCCCAAAATTTCAGAAGAAACTTGTTGCAAATTGTCAAAGGGATTATTGGTGTTATGAAATTTGAAAATTTTCTTCTTTTTGTGACACTTTTGTAATTTTTTACTAATTTTTACTCTTTACAATTTAAATAATTGATATTTTATATATAAAAATTGCAAAAAATTTCACAAGTAACGAGTTGGCCAATACAAAAATAACATTTTTGTTCTTAAATTTGACAAATCCCATCTCCTGGTAACAATTTTTTAATTACTTTTACTATTTTTAACTATTTACAATTCAAATAATTGAACTTTTATGTACTAAAAAGATCTCAAAATTCCATAACAAACAGGTTGGCAGATACTCAAATGGGATTAGTTTCTGAAATTTATAAAATTCAATCTCTAGGTAACAAATTTTTCAATTGTTTTTTAATACTTTCTAGTATTGACAATTTAAATAATTCATGTTTTCTACATAAAAATTGCTCAAAATTTCATGAGAAACTTGTTGCAAATAGTCAAAGAGGATTGTTGGTGTTATCTATCTACTTAAAAACTAAGAAAACAAACTACTAGGGATATTACCCTAAAACCCCTATCTGATTAGCTGACACGTGTCCAATAATTAAGTTTTTTCGTCATTTTGGTGCCCTTTAAGAAGGGTTGAAGCAGCTGAAGACGTAATTACATTTTTGTCCCCGTTTTCTGCTCCGTAGTGTATTTGGGTTTGGTTATTTCGTAATTTTGCAAAGTTTTAAATGCATCTGACCGAGACTTTTGAAATGCTTTTTAAATAGCACGAATATTGTACATGATTTGATTGGATTTCTTTTCGAAGTCAGAAAATAGGGAAGGATTCTTACCGAAGACTCAGGCGGATTAAAATTTTTGAAATGGCTTTCTGAAATTTGAGATTAAACCAGAAACGTTACCTCCTTCCTCTCCCACTGAACTTCCTTAAACCCTAGCAAACCATTTTCTGATTCGGGAAACCAAAACACCTTTTGCTTTCGTATGTCAGTTTTTCTCCTTCATTTTCCATGCTTTATCAAATTTCTTTGCTTTCTATTAATTCTTCAAATCCTCACAAATCTCTGTTAAATTTTATTTGCTTTCTGTTACTCTATCAAACCCTTAGGAAATTTTATAAATTTATTTGCTTTATGTGATTCCATCAAATTACAATCTCTGTTTGAAGTTTTTAATTATTTTGGTGTATCAGTTCTTTGGCATAGGACGTGGTGGCTGGCATAGAAGTTGCATGGAAGTTGCATTAGTGAGTTTCCATTTTTGTCTTATGGGTTCTAAAGTTTCAATTTTTTCATTATTCTTATTATCATTTTGTCTTTATTCAACTTGCCGTTTGGTTTGATCAATGTTTCCCATTTTTTTATGGTTTCGCAGTATTTTCGTCTTTCCTGCTCACTTCATCTTCTTCCTAATAACATTTCTTTTGGATTATTCATGCTTATGGTTGACGAGTTGGGTAAGTTTTGTGGTTATTGTAGATTCGGGTTAGTGTGATGTATATATAAAGGTCAGCCTTGCAACTCATTTGTTCCTGTTCCTTTTCAGATTTGCAGCAAATGGGCAAGAAAAAGTTAATGCCTTTCCTCTTCGTACCTTTCTTCCACTTTCCATTTCTTTTTTAGTTTCAGTTTCTAATAACTGTTCTCACATGTACAGGTCTGATTCAAAGTCCAACCTCAGCTTCGAGAAGAACCTCCAATTTTATTCCAATATGTTCCCGAATTAATTTCTAAATGTTTTTTCTACTTTGTTTTAACAATACAGCAAAAATATTTAATAAGTTTATTGAGAAAATTAAATAAAATGTTAAGTATTGTTCTATATGTTTGCTTGTGTTTGACTGTGAAGTTTTATCGAGGGTGGTGGTACTACATGTCAATTTCTGCTCTAAGTTTCAACCCTTATGATCAACCACTGTAGATCTGAAGAGTTTCTCATCCCAGTAAAGGTCAGCCTTACAAAATCAATTGATGTTAAAGGTGAAAACTTTAGTTAAATGAAATGAGAATTTCTCTTTGTGCACATTTGTTTGAATTTTAATTATGTATTACTTGGATATTAGATAAAATTTGTTCTGTAGGATGGCCTTTAAGACATTCTGAATCTGCACTTGAATTTAAATTTTTGTTTTCTGTATTAAATACTTAATTGATGTCCTTTGTTTTCATATTTTTTTTGTTTTACCGTGGTTAAGTTTTTTTTTTTTTTTTTGTGATTTTTTGGGGTTTCAAGTTGCTAACTTTTATGTTTTTGGTTTGATTTTTTGAAATTTAGTTGGAGAACCCCAGTGGAAAGATTCTGGAGTTGCAGTTCAATATTGTGAGAAAGTTAGAGGTTATCGGGATGGTAAATAGGAAGTACAATCACTTCCTTTGTCCAAAGATCCCTATTATTACTTCTTCCTTCCATTTCCCTCGAAAAGTTGTCCACTTTCAATTATTCCTTTGCCAATTTCTCTTATTTTTTTCATTCAACTATCTTCTGCGGGTTTTAATTTTGAAGTGTTTCTTTTGGCAATTTCTACATATCGTTTTTCATTGTCTTTGTCAATTGTTTTTTTGTTTTTAAAGAAAAATTCTTATTTTGTGATTTCTCAAAAGTTGTTATGGCTTTACATTCCAAATTGTTAAATGGGTGGATTGGGATCAATGTTGGATCTATTGATATCTACTGTTGTTTTATTAAATTATTGTCATCGTGATTATGTGGTTTAGTTAAATATTTATTTTGTGGCTAATATTAGTTTATGAAGGATTATCCAATGCGCTCTATGAATTATGGATTGTCGATTCGGAATCCAAGAAGAAATGAATGCTCAATCAAGTGCTACTGTCCATTTTTTCTCATATATTATCCAATGTTATTGTTGTAGTCAAAATTGCAGGTCCTGAACTTTTGAATGCTTTCTGTCTTAGACTTTGATTCATGATTTTTATATTTCCTTTGAATTAAACTTTTTGTACTGTGATACTTGTATTTACAGCAAGGGATCTAAGTCTGAGGCTTTGATGAATTGTGTTGGTTGTTAAGGAATTGTTTTGAAGGTTTCTATAATAACATGGAGCAAGTAATGTAACTCTTCTTTTATGGTTCTCTTAAATGTGTTATGGTTTTGTTTTTTTATTCATGTTTAAATGCGATAGGAACTTGGAGCCAGTAGTGTAACTCCTTTTATTATAGATAATGACACAAATGCTAACAATTCATACATGTTGTTTCAGGCTTCACCAAAACTCAGGGAAGATAAAGTCAGGCAGTGTGTTCATACAAGATTGGGAGGAGAATATCCACCTTTCACAATTTACTTTATTTTTCCTTTTTCTTGCTAAATGTCCTTGAAAATATTATATTGCTTATATCTTTGAAACGATATGTATATGAATTGGAAAACTATGCAATGTAACTCAGTAGAGGTAGCATTATAATTCTATATTTTGTTTAGGTAGTAAATTCTAGATATGCAAAAGACCAAAATTTGAATCTAAAATGTTGTATACCTTTAAGTGGAGATTTTTTGGATGTATTCATTAGTTTTAGTTTAGCAATTTGAAGACAATATTTGTATGTTGTTTATGATCTCAATTTCAGTACATATAAAGGTATTAATTAAGGCTGAGAAAATTTGACAAATTTTAGTGTAGGAATCGTACCTATATTTTTTCCTAAGAATATTAAAAGGAACTACATATACTAGGACAATAAAAGATCAATTTTAAAAAAGAAAAATATTCATGGATAACATGATACTTAGTTTCAGATGGTTGTTGTTGCTGCAACTTGTGTTCAATACGAAGTTGATTACAGACCAAACATGAGTGTTGTAGTCAAAGCTATTCAACCTTTGTTGGGTACTTGATATATTCAAACTTCTGATCACACAATTATAATTTCAGTTATTCTCCAATATGGAAAAGAATTATAGTGATGTTGTAAAACTTTATGTATTATGTGTACATAAGTGGAATCATATGTGGTTTAACAAAAAGAGAGAAAGATAAAATAGGAGGACTAAGGAGGATGACAAATTCTGATTGCATTTTTACTGTACAAAAAGAGAATATGGAACTACGTATAGCTTTTTATAGCAATTTAAATCATACTGAAGAAAAAAAATAAGTGTAATAGTATCACAATTATTTATTTAAACAATAATCAAATTTATATAACTTAAAATTAAATCTTTAATCTCACAAAAAATATCATTGTTTCTCTTAAAATAATTTAAGATAAATATACAAAATAAAATGTTGTTATAAATAAAAGATTCAATTTAGTAATGATTTGTACACAAATCGAAAATGATTTATACAATCAATGATGATATTATTTGTCTTTAAATATTTTTTATTAATTACTAATTAATCTCATTAATTGTTTTTAACTTTTTAACTATGAAAGGATTGTTTTTTTGTTTCATACATTTTGAAATCTTTTCAATTTATACATTTAAAATTAATAATTATATGATTCATTTTTAGAAATTTTTTATTAATTAGATGATTTTATTAATTATTTTAAATTCTTTTAATTATGGATGAAGTTTTGGATTGATAATCGATAATATTATTATAATTATTATTAATTTTGTTATTATTATTTGAATCAATAAATATATATTTTAAATTATTATTTCATTTATTATTCAACAAGTTTTGAATTAATATTTATTAAAAATATTTATTACATTTTATTACTTTCTGTTACAAAAGTCAATTTTAATATTAATTTATTTTTTTAATTAGAGTGGAGACACATTGTTTTAATCGTAGTGATTATATTTGATTTTAAAAAAAATCAATAATTAATTCACATCCTTTCCTTAATTTGTAATATATTTATCAGTACCTATGATGCACAGATAAGATACGTGTATCGGATACGACACGTATTCGATACGTCGGTACGTTTATTTATAACATAATAGGATACAATACGTGATAGATACGTAATATATGAATATTGAAAATTTCACAATAATTCATACAAACATAATAAATATACGATTGTTAATGTGTAAATCCAAATTTCCTAATTAGAGACCAATTATTTTGGTAGCCAAAACCTGATAGCTTATTTTAGTGACAAATTTAAAAAACCAATTCATAATTGAAACAATTTTAATTATCAATTAGAAACCAATTATAATTTTTTGGAATTATTTTTTGCTATCAAATTGGTCACTATATAATGACTAATTATTTTTTGTTACTAAAATTGGTCATTATTCAGAAGTTTTATTGTAGGGTAATACGATTTTATAAATTAAATACTTCATTGATAATTATTGTTAAAGTATTCTAAAGTATCAGATACGATACGTGTCCGACAGGAATACGTGATCAAAGTTGAAGTATCGATGCATCATAAATCACTACTATTGTTTATATTATACTTTTATTCAATAATTATATTTTATTTTAATTTCATTAATTATTTTATATTTTTTTAAATTCCTCTTTACATAATTATTTATCATTTTAAATTTTCTATATTTGTTAATTTTTCTAACACCAATTATGTTACAAACGTCTGATTAATTTTTCAACAACTTAACAAATAATTATAAAAAGTGAACAATCAACCTACTTAATTCTCTTGCACAATAACTAAATATCTTATACTAATATATATATATATATATATATATATATATATATATATATATATATATATATATATATATATATATATATATATATATATATATATATATATATATATATAACAAATCTAAAACATACCTACCATAAGTTTATATTATAATAATCGGTTAAAATTTGTATGTTTAACTATTAAATCTAAAGTTTACATTTATATTATTAAATAAGATTCATGTTACCATAATTTAACGATCTATGTCTCACAACAAAATAACATAGTTATTCTTAAAATAATATAGATAAATATATAAAATAATATTACTTTAGATAATATTTTAATAAAGAGGTTTATAAAGAAACTTTCTTTAGAGGTAATGATTCACACCTAAATAAATGAAAAATTTAATTTAGTAATGACTTAAATAGTATGTACAAATTCGAATGGATTTATGCTATCAAGAATTATATGATTTGTTTCTAAAAATTTTTCATTAATTGACCAATTAATTTCATTCATTGTTTTTAATGTTTTAATTATGAATGGATTTTTTTTTTATTCCATATATTTTGAAATCTGTTAAACTTATACATTTGTAACTAATAATTATATGATTAGTTTCAAAATATTTATTATCAATTAATTGATTTCATTAATTGTTTTAAATTTATTTAATTATAAATGGAGTTTTAATTGGTAATTACTAATACTATCGTAATTATTAGTATTTTTGTTATTATTATTTGAATCAATAAATAAAATATTTATTATTATTATTATTTTATTATTATAGTTTTGTACATATTCCTAATGCATTCATTCTATAAATCACATGTACATATGCATTTCACATTACTCTAACTTTTTTAATATATGTTACTTTTGTTTATCATATTTCAAGTTTAACTGTTTTTGTAATTTTATATGGCTATTTTTTTAAATATTGTTTTAAGTTGTTTGTATCTATGCGTGTTTCTATTGATAAATTTTAAGCTCAACTTCAACTTTGTTTTCTGTTTGTATTTATTTTATACAGATTTGTAACCCACAACCTACGTACATCTTACATTAACAATGACTGTGTGTAGACATTTTATTTATATGGTTCAAGTTTTAATTATACAAGAATATTGTTTTACTTCACTTAACTAATGTTACATTACTACTATTAATATTAATATGATTTGATTTAATAAAAAATTAGTATTATTAGGAATAATGTTACTATTATTTCATTAATCATTATTATTATTTTGTACGAGATCCATAATATATTCTATGTTTACATCTTATTTTTACAATCAATAATTATATGATTTTTTCTAATTTTTTTAATATTTGACCAATTAATTTTATTAATTGCTTTTAGTTTTCTAATTATGAATGGATCTCTCACTTTTGTTTAAAATATTTTAAATTTAACTTATTTTTTATAATTTTATATGGCTAATTATTTTTAAATATTGTTTTAAGTTATTTTTATTTACGAGTGTTACTTTAAGATCAACCTCGACTTTACTTTGTTAGGGATCCATAATATAAAATATATACATTTTACTTTAACAACAAAAGTGAATATGCATCTCATTTTAATACAACATATGTAATGTATAACTCAAAAATTTAATTATAAATTTTAATCATACAATAATATTTTTTTCTTCACGTAACTAATAATATATTACTATTATTAGTATTAATGAATATTTATTATTGTTATTAGTATTGATATTATTCTACTACTACTATCACTATTATTATTAATATTGATATTACTTTGTATTATTATTATTATTATTATTATTATTATTATTATTTCTACACTATTATCATTATTATATTATTATTGTTGTTATTATTATGTTTACATTTTAGTTTAGCAATGGATATATACTCTATGTGTTTCTATCGATAAATTTTAAGCTCAATTTCAATTGTTTTATATTTATGTTTTATGAGATCTATAATGCACAATATCCTTACATTATTATTATTATTATTATTATTATTATTATTATTTTATTATCAGTATTGGTATAACACACGATATATCAATATTAATATTATTATTAGGATTGGTATTGAAATTATTATTAGTGTAAAATATTATTATTATTTTTTATTTAATTTATTACAAAAAATACATGTGATTAATTATTTAATTATTTCATAATAATATTATTATTATTTTGTACGGATTCATAAACTACAATATGTTTACACTATTACATTGATGTCAACCACAATATACATATACTGTTTTATTATTATTATTATTATTATTATTATTATTATTATTATTATTAGTATGGTATAACACACAATATATTAGTGTTATTATTATAAGTATTGGTATTCAAATCAGAATGAGTGTAAAATAATATTTTTTATTTTTAGTTAATTCGTAACAAAAAAATACGAGTGATTAATAATTTAATCTTTTCGAATTATTATTATTATTTGTAATATTATTAATATTATTAGGATTAACAAATATTTAATATTATTTTAATGTTATTGTGATTCTATTATTATTATTATTATTATTATTATTATTATTATTATTATTATTATTATTATTATTATTATTATTATTATTATTATTATTATTATTATTATTATTGGTGTTGTTCTTTTTGTAAAGGATTCATAATACATAATATAATATATAATATGTCTATATTTGATTTTAAAAATGACATGCATATATAAAAAATCAAAAAATCAAGAATTCAATTCACATTGTCTTCCCTAATTTCTAATATATTTATCATTGATATTATAATTTTATTCAATAATTATCTTTTATTTTAATACTTTTATTTGATTATTAGTGTTATTTTTACTACTATTTGTTATTATAAATGTAATCAATTTTTATATTCTATTTTTTTATTTATTGATTTATTAATGTTAATATTTTATTATTAATTAGAAGTTGAATTTATATTTATTGAAAATTAGAAATATTTATTACACTTGTATTATTTTTATTTAAAATGTTAGTATAAAATAACATTATTATTTTTAATTATTTTGTTGCAAAAGATACCTGTGAATAATTAAAACTTATTTTTTTAGGATTAAAACAAGGTTACAAATTTTGGTATTCTTTAGTGCACAATTTTCTTGATATAGTCATGAAGTTCTTTTTGTTTTCCTAGGGTGAAACTTTCTCTTAGAACACAAATAAATCTACCAAAGAGTTTTTTCCCTCTTTAAACATCCTTTTCCATCTATTACTTTCAATATTTGTAATTTTACACTCAAAATATTAAAAAAAAAACAATTCCTCACATTTGCAACTATATTTAAACTTTTAATTAATATATCCGTCCAAAGATTATAATAACCAATAATCATATAACATTTTAATATATAAATAACATAATCAAAATAATCATAACTGTAACCAATTTATTTATTAGTAAGTAATCGAAAAACATAATATTTTCTTATTCAACTAATCAAATATTTATGATTATTTCTAAACAATTTTAAAACAATCCACTAAAAAATATAATATAAATTTATTTATATTAAAAAAATATCTAAATTTGTATGTAACCAAATTTGAATTACTCCATTCAAAAATATAACTACAAAAGCTAAAGTAATATTCATCTATACTAATTCTAATAATATTTAACTACAATATTTATTATTATTATTATTTGTATAAACAATAATATTGTACAATGATATATATGAAAAAAATGATTATTTACAAAAAATAATTAATATTTTTTACTTTACAAATACAAAATTAAAAGAAAAAAAAAACACATCACCCGTGCGTACGCACGGGTATAACACTAGTGCAATTTGAAAATTTTCTTCTTTTTGTCACAGTTCTTTAAGAGGTTTTTACTAATTTTTACTATATACAAATTAAATAATTGATATTTTATATAAAAAAATTGCAAAAAGTTTAATAAGAAACAAGTTAACCAATACTAGGATAGGATTTGTGTTCTTAAATTTGACAAATTCCATCTCCTGGTAACCCTTTTTTAATTCTTTTTACTATTTTTAACTATTTACAATTCAAATAATTGATCTTTTATGTACAGAAAGTTCTCAAAATTTCATAACAAACAGGTTCGTGGATACTAAAATGCAATTTGTTTCTAAATTTAAAAAATTCAATCTCTAGGTAACAATTTTTCAATTGTTTTTTACTACTTTCTACTATTTACAATTTAAATAAATCATGTTTTTTCATAAAAATTGCTCAAAATTTCATAAGAAAGTTGTTGCAAATTGTCAAAGGGATTATTGGTGTTATGAAATTTGAAAATTTTCTTCTTTTCGTGACACTTTTTTAATTTTTTACTAATTTTAACTCTTTACAATTTAAATAATTGATATTTTATATATAAAAATTGCTAAAAATTTCGCAAGTAACGAGTTGGCCAATACTAGGATAGGATTTGTGTTCTTAAATTTGACAAATTCCATCTCCAGGTAACCCTTTTTTAGTTCTTTTTACTATTTTTAACTATTTACAATTCAAATAATTGAACTTTTATGTACAAAAAGATCTCAAAATTCCATAACAAACAGGTTGGCAGATACTCAAATGGGATTAGTTTCTGAAATTTATAAAATTCAATTTCTAGGTAACAAATTTCCCATTGTTTTTTACTACTTTCTACTATTTACAATTTAAATAAATCATGTTTTTTTCAAAAAAATTGCTCAAAATTTCAGAAGAAACTTGTTGCAAATTGTCAAAGGGATTATTGGTGTTATGAAATTTGAAAATTTTCTTCTCTTTGTGACACTTTTTTAATTTTTTACTAATTTTAACTCTTTACAATTTAAATAATTGATATTTTATATATAAAAATTGCTAAAAATTTCTCAAGTAACGAGTTGGCCAATACTAGGATAGGATTTGTGTTCTTAAATTTGACAAATTCCATCAGCTGGTAGCAATTTTTTAATTCTTTTTACTATTTTTAACTATCTACAATTCAAATAAATGAACTTATATGTACAAAAAGATGTCAAAATTTCATAACAAACAGGTTGGCAGATACTCAAATGGGATTAGTTTCTGAAATTTATAAAATTCAATCTCTAGGTAACAAATTTTCAATGGTTTTTTACTACGTTCTACTATTTACAATTTAAATAATTCATGTTTTCTACATAAATATTGCTCAAAATTTCATGAGAAACTTGTTGCAAATAGTCAAAGAGGATTATTGGTGTTATGAAATTTGAAAATTTTCTTCTTTTCGTCACACTTCTTTAATTTTTTAATAATTTTTACTATATAGAAATTAAATAATTGATATTTTATATATTAAAATTGCAAAAAATTTCACAACTAACAAGTTGGCCATTACTAGGATAGGATTTGTGTTCTTAAATTTGACAAATTCCATCTCCTGGTAACCCTTTTTTAATTCTCTTTACTATGTTTAATTATTTACAATTCAAATAATTGAACTTTTATGTACAAAAAGATCTCAAAATTTCATAACAAACAGGTTCGTGATACTCAAATGCAATTTGTTTCTAAATTTAAAAAATTCAATCTCTAGGTAGCAATTTTTCAATTGCTTTTTACTACTTTCTACTATTTACAATTTAAATAAATCATGTTTTTTTCATAAAAATTGCTCAAAATTTAAGAAGAAACTTGTTGCAAATTGTCAAAGGGATTATTGGTGTTATGAAATTTGAAAATTTTCTTCTTTTTGTGACACTTTTTTAATTTTTTACTAATTTTAACTCTTTACAATTTAAATAATTGATATTTTATATATAAATATTGCTAAAAATTTCGCAAGTAACGAGTTGGCCAATACTAGGATAGGATTTGTGTTCTTAAATTTGACAAATTCCATCTCCTGGTAACCCTTTTTTAATTCTTTTTACTATTTTTAACTATTTACAATTCAAATAATTGATCTTTTATGTACAAAAAGTTCTCAAAATTTCACAACAAACAGGTTCGTGGATACTCAAATTCAATTTGTTTCTCACTTTAAGAAATTCAATCTCTAGGTAACAATTTTTCAATTATTTTTTACTACTTTCTACTATTTACAATTTAAATAAATCATGTTTTTTTCATAAAAATTGCTCAAAATTTCAGAAGAAACTTGTTGCAAATTGTGAAAGGGATTATTGATGTTATGAAATTTGAAAATTTTCTTCTTTTTGTGACACTTTTGTAATTTTTTACTAATTTTTACTCTTTACAATTTAAATAATTGATATTTTATATATTAAAATTGAAAAAAATTTCACAAGTAACGAGTTGGCCAATACAAGAATAACATTTTTGTTCTTAAATTTGACAAATCCCATAACAAACAGGTTGGCAGATACTCAAATGGGATTAGTTTCTGAAACAATTGATGTTATGAAGTTTGACAAATCCCATAACAAACAGGTTGACAAATTGTCAAAGGAATTATCTACTATATATCTAAGAAATTCTTAGTGTGGGTAAATTACTGAAATAGACATTTTAATTTATTGACACATGGTTAAAATTGAGGGTATTTTTGTCTTTTTGATGTTGTTGTGTTTTCGCGGTTCGAACGTCTTTTTTAAATATTGATTGACGTTGTCAGACAGCAGCATCATTCTTCTCCAAAGCAATCAGCTTACTCGAGGTTAGCTTTTTTTCTTCTTCTTCAATCCTTCTTCTTTCTTCTTCTTCATATCAAGTTAGGTTTTCGTTTTGTTTTTAATTTCCAGTTTGTTGTTGTTGAATGTTGACGGTAGGGTTTTCTTCTCCCAAGCAATCAACTTTGTTGAGGTAATTCTTTTTTCTTCTTTCATTTTCCTTCTTCTTCTTCTTCTTCTGTTTTTCTTCTTCTTCTTCTTCTTCAATCCTTCTTCTTCCTTCTTCCTCATACCAACTTAAGTTTTTTTTTTCTATTTATTTTTGTTGAAGGTTGACAGAAGTTTTGATTGGTGTAGGTAATTTTTTTTTCTATTTCTTAATTTATTCTTTTTTCTTCAAGGATCTTTTTTCTTTCTTCTTCTTACTCTGTTATTTTTTTTTACTTTGTGAAAGATTTAATTTTTGCAAGGCAATCGGTAGGATCTTCTTCTCCAAGGCAATCAACTTCGTCGAGGTAATTTCTTTTTTTCTTCTTCCGTATTCCTTCTTCTTCAATCCTTCTTCTTTCTTTTTCCTCATACCAACTTAAGTTTTTTTTTTTGTTCTGTTTGTTGTTGTTGTGTTTGTTGTTGTTGTTGTTCTGTTTTTTTTTTTACTTCGTGAAAGATTTAATTTTTGCAATGTGTTTCATTTTGAAGAAAACACTGATGTTTTTATTTTTAGAAGGTATTTTTAACAAAATCTTGAACATGTTTTGTTGTTGTTGAAGGTGTTGTTGTATTTATTTTTTTTATACTTGATACATCCATTATTGTGGGTTGAAGAAAAGGTTCAAGTTTTCGTTTTTAGAAAGTATTTTTGAACAAATAGAATGACTGAGGATGATGATGTTATTGTTGGTGGTCTTCTTTTCTTTTCTTTTTTTGGTCTATTTGTGGTTTGTTGTTGAGATTTGTTTGTTGTTCTTCATTGTGCTATTTTTTTTACTTCTTTTGTGGTCCTTCTTCTTTATAAAAGGTTATGTTTCTGTAAGTTTTTTCTGTTAAATATGTTGTAGCAGTGGGTTAGTATTTATTGAAAGCTATGTTCAGATTTCTCTGTTATTTTTTATGGTGTTATTTATTTTTCTTTTAATTCTTATGTGTTCCTTCTTCTTTTTTTCATGAAAGGTTTATTTTTTTTTTTAGGTTTTTTGTGATGAAGATGGTGTCCTCTGGATTAGTACGTTTTAATAGTTGGTTAAAGTCAGTAGCTTGAGTTTTCTTTCTCCTCCTTCATGGTCTTCTTCTACTTTTGTTTTCTACTTCTTCTTTTTTCATTGTTTTGAAGAAAAGCCTAAACCTTTTGTTTTTTCATTGTCTTGAAGAAAAACCTAAACCTTTTGTTTTCATGAAGTATATTTACTATTTTTTGTTTTTAATATCATTATTGTGTGTTTAGTTGCTTTTTCGATGTCTATGGTTGTAGATTGAATAAAGGGTAAGATTTTTTGTAATGTGTATGGTTGTGGATTGAAGAAAAAGTATGACTGAAATGAAGATGTCTATGTTTCTGTCTTGATTTTTGTACATGTTTTTCTTGATGGTGTTGTTCTCTATGCTTCATGTCTCCCAATTCTGTCTTTACCATTTTACAATTTTACAACTATATCATATCTTGGTTTGGGTTTTATGTATTTTGCTTTCAAATGTTTGATCTTTGCAGAAAACCTTTTTTTTATGTCTCTTCAAGAAAAGGCGTTTCATTTATCTGTGTGCTTATTTTTTCTTTTTCTGTAGCCGTTTGAAATGCTGGGGAGATGGTGTTTGTTGTTAAAATAGCACATAGAAGGTACATGTTACGATTTATTGTTTCATTTGATGAATGTACTTTTCTTTCTATTTATTTAATTTATTAACTTTTTAGTTGCTTCTTGGTTGTTCTTCTTTTCTTCTTTCTGTTTGATGGATCTGATATTTCAAGTACTCATTATAGGACGGGGTCATCTAATGCAACAAATGGGGTAGCTATACCATCTAAGAAAAAGGTATTGTATTGTATTCGGTGAAGAGTGAAATAGTCATTATATTTGCACAAACATTTTTCAGGAAGATGAGGGATATTGCATATGATTTATATTATCAATTCTGTCTTCGTAATGTATGACTTAAAATATCCATTATGTATCTTTATAATGTACTGCTTATTTTATTATCATTAGTACGGTGAGGGATATTGCAAATGAGTTTGAGCCCTGCTCAAAGCTCGAGGACCTAAATTTGGATGTTAGAAAGAAGTTCAAGGAGACAGAGGAAATAATTCTCGCTGACAATTTTTTTCAGAGGTATAACACTGGTCCTTACTTTTTTAGTTTTTGAAATGTAGTATGGAAACTTTTTGTAAAATTGGTAGACAAGGCTTCAATTTTTTTTTTCGTGCTTGGAGAGAGCAGGAAAACTTTCTTCTACTTGCTGCCAAAATTTGTGCTAAACATTTATTTTTATTAATATTTACTTCAATAAAATATATTGGAATCAAAAAATACCACTTGAAGTAGAAAGGCCTCTTGGATATTGTTGTCTGCATTTGTGGCAAAAAGCTTACTTTTTAGATTACGTGGCTAGAACATTTCCTCATTTCAATGCATGTGTAACTCTTAAGGAAGGATTTGTTTGGGTTTGGGGTTTGGGGTTTGGGAAGGAGATCAAATAAGAGAAGAGAGGTATAAATAAAGATCAATGGGCAATTATGCAGTATACTTGAAACTAAAAGTGTTGTGTTTTAAATGAGAATATTTCAAAACTGTGAATATTTACTATTTAATGAATATCCTACACCAATAATAAGAAATAAATAAAATGTGAAGCAGGTTAACGATGTCTATTTAAATCTTAGATAATTTCTATAGGGAGAGAATATTTAGCATGGTAAACCATAGTGGATTTCATCCAGAAATGGGATTAAAATAAAAGGGTTGGCCATAAAATGCAACTAACTATTTTCTTTGAATAAATAAGCTGGAAATATGTGGTAGTTGAATGTGAGGCTTTTCAATTGATTTGGTCATATTTTCTCATGTTTTATGTGTATTGGATTAAAATAGTTTGAAACCACATAGTTTAATGAAACTTATAAACTAAGCTCTTATTCAGTATCTAGATTTATGCTGCTTCATATGTGCAATTATACACGGTCAGAGTTTTATTTGTACTTTCTCAATTAATTATATTAAACAATTATATTTCTAGAGATATATTGAAATCTAATACACTTTTTAAATTTGTGAGGTTATAAGCATGTTGTGGTTAAACCAACTGCAGGTAGTGTTGATGATGTATTGGAAGATAATCCCGTGGTGAGATTGAAGGTTTTTGTATATGAACTTCCAAGTAAGTATAATAAGAAAATTCTGCAAAAAGATCCAAGATGCCTCAACCATATGTTTGCAACTAAAATCTTTAATCACCGGTTTCTCTTATCTGGCCCAGTTGAAACTTTAATCTAGAAGAGGTTTTATACCCCTGTATACAATGACCACAAATGATAAAAAGTGCCATAAAGCTTATTTCTTCCAACTGACCTTATTGAAGGCTCACATAGGGGGCACATCACTTCTTTGTGGTTCCTCAAAATTTTGGGGCATGTTTTCATTACGAGGTACAAATTTTGTGCATTATTTTCAACATTCATTATTTATACCACTTTTATTATATATTTATATTAATTTGTATATGGAAGAGAAGGCAATTGAAAGAGGGGATTCTTTAACTGCTAAAGCGTGCTACATTGGTTCAAACCTTTGGACAGAGGAATCACATATGCCCGAAAGAGGGCTCAAATACCATTTCTCCATACTTTTCACCAAGAAAATCCACACCCACCTAATTCCTAATAAGACTCCTAGGTCATTTTTGTGTATTTTCGATGACTTTTATGATGTTGGCAATGACTCTGAAGGTGGTTATTATGCAAGGTAGGCCTTATTACAAGTTTAAACAAGAATGTCTGAGTGTGTAGCCTTTTATTTCTTCTATATCATAGCTGCATAAGAAATCTGATTTACATTTTCTTATAAAAGATGCAATGACTAGGGACTTTGATTCATATAACTATTGTAATTTGGACTAACTATAAACGGGCCATGTTGTGTAATCTTGCAGAGGTGCAAGAGTAGCAGTGTGGGAGAACTTTTAAGGACAATCCTCTATTTGATGTCTCCACTAAGCATCCAACCACGTACTTTAAGGACATGCAGTAGTTGTGTTTTGCGTATACCCACTTGGATGGACCCGTTGGAGCCTAAGATTGGTAGAGGCTATGATATTTAGTTGCATACCTGTTATTATTGTAGATGACATTGTTTTGCAATTTGCTGATGCAATCCCATGAGAAAAGATAGAAGTACATGTTGCTGAGGAGGAGGTTCCAAAGTTGAATACCATACTCACATCTATCTTACTAGAAGCCATATTTTAGATAGGAGTATTTGTTGTTGTTACCGTTTTCTTTTTTATTTTAGATAATAGTTTATTTTTATTTCAATATTAATAATATATATATATATATATATATATAATAATTTATTATTTTATATTTATTTTGATGTCACTATTTAATATTTAAATGACCACAATTAAAATTAGTTATTGAGATTTTATCCGCATAAGAATATTTAATTCAACTGCATGTTATCCTTATTATGTGAAGTTGAATTTTCCATTAAGTGTTAGGAAAAGTCTTCTACAGTTACAGATAAACATTGGTAGAAAAACTTATTTTGAAGATAGAGATGTCCATAGATAAAGACGTGGTGCAACTTATTGCATTATCAAGTATTTGATGGAGTGTAAGAATCTTCAACAAATCTTTTTTTTCAAATATTTCGTATTAAAGTTTAGTAAAACAGTTTTATGATTTAAATGTACTACGTTTTATATTTATATTTTTATTGTCCAACTTTGAGATATTTTAAATTTTATAATTAATTATTAAAATATGTACTTTTGGCTTCTAATAAATGGAATCATACAACAGAATCTGGTACTGGATATATACTATGTAAGATATTATAAATTATGCATTTAATAGATAAAGCGTGATAATATAATATTTTGTTAAATTTTATTATAATATTTTATTAACTATACAGATTAGTGTTTTTCATAAAAATAAAACAGCCATAAATATATTACTTATTAAAATAACATAACGTAATTCTCTTTTAACCAGCGTAAACACAACGTTACTGTGTTTGTGTAAATAAATATGAAATTATATTAGTAGGTGATAATATTATAATATTATTAAGTTAATAAATAACCTAAAATTATATTTATTAAAAATAAAATGAAATATATCAAAACAGATGAAAGAATAACCATTAATAAATAAAGAAGTGGAGAAGAAGCAGAAATAGCTGATTTTATAAAATATTTGTAAAAATAACAGTCAATTTTTAAAAATTTAATAAATTATTATATTTAAAGGGTAAAATTAGTATTTTTAAAGGTGGACACAAAAAGGAGAATCCCCTTTATATATTGTTATAGATTATTAGTCTTAGCACTATTTGTATTAGAATATTATTTCAATTAATCATAGTAATAGTATTATTATTAATATTTGTAGTTTTAGTAAAGTTAATATTATTAATATTTTTATTATTATTGTTATTGATATTATTATTATTATTATAATAATAATAATTATTATTATTACTATTATTATTATTATTATTATTATTATTATTATTATTAAACAAATGCTTCTTCAATGTTTTAAATTGTTTATAAGTTTATATCTATAAATATGCTTCTTTTGAAAAATTTAAACATCAATTTTATGTTATATTGTATAATATGCCTACATTTTAATTTAACAACAATCCATATAATACCTTTCATTTTAATATAATTTATAATTTAGAAATTTAATTATAAATTTTAATTTTATTTAATATATTATATAAAAAGTACTCATAATTAATTACTTATCTTTTTCTCATATCATTAAAATTTATATATAAAAATTACTCATAATTATTTATTTGAATATAAGAATATTACATTAATTTTAATATAAATTAAGATAAAAAATAAAAAAATTCAAATACAATAAAAGTGTTCCAACTATGTCAGTTCAAGAGGTGTGGATTGAAATAAAGTATCTATATCTGAAAAATTTTGTGAGGATTATCCCACTGTGTGTTCTTTTATTTCCAAAATTTATAGTTGGGTGAATAATTAATCATTAAATAAGAATAATATTTAAATAATTAAACCAATAACAATAATAATTATTCAAATCACTAATTTATATATATTAACAATAAAATCTGTTTTAAATATTAAAAATATAAAAAAAAACATGATTAAGTTATTTCAAATATATTTTAAATAACTTTGAAATCTAACAAGAAAATCCAAAACAAAAAAAATTAACACCTATTTTTTACTCTTTAATCTTGACTAAAACTCTAAACTTATTATTACAAACAATGTTTTGTAATTAAACTTCTAAAAAACATCATACTGACATTTCTTAATCTAAACAAAATAACAATCTATGTCATCACAAATTGATTATTCCAAATTACTCAAAAACACATAACATATAACACATAATACATAACAATAATTAATTATACATAAATATATAATTATATCATTGTTAGATGAATTTATCGTTTGAATATATCTAAATTGACAATTATAACATCTATAACTTTTAAATTAAATTATTGATTTATTGATAATAATATTAAAATCTGTTTTCTAAACAAAAATTTTAAAAACCAACAACAAGACCCGTGCGTACGCTCGGGTCTCATGCTAGTTGGTATTATGAAATTTGAAAATTTTCTTCTTTTTGTGAAACTTTTTTAATTTTTAACTAATTTTAACTCTTTACAATTTAAATAATTGATATTTATATGTAAAAATTGCAAAAAATTTCGCAAGTAACGAGTTGGCCAATACTAGGATAGGATTTGTGTTCTTAAATTTGACAAATTCCATCTCCGGGTAACAATTTTTTAATTCTTTTTACTATTTTTAACTATTTACAATTCAAATAGTTGAACTTATATGTAAAAAAAGATCTCAAAATTTTATAACAAACAGGTTGGCAGATACTCAAATGGGATTAGTTTCTGAAATTTATAAAATTCAATCTCTAGGTAACAAATTTTCAATGGTTTTTTATTACTTTCTACTATTTACAATTTAAATAATTCATGTTTTGTACATAAAAATTGCTCAAAATTTCATGAGAAACTGTTGCAAATAGTCAAAGAGGATTCTTGGTGTTATGATATTTGAAAATTTTCTTCTTTTTGTCACACTTCTTTAATTTTTTACTAATTTTTACTATATACAAATTAAATAATTGATATTTTATATATAAAAATTGCAAAAAATTTCACAAGTAACGAGTTGGCCAATACTATGATAGGATTTGTGTTCTTAAATTTGACAAATTCCATCTCCTGGTAACCCTTTTTTAATTCTTTTTACTATTTTTAACTATTTACAATTCAAATAATTGATGTTTTATGTACAAAAAGTCTCAAAATTTCATAACAAACAGGTTCGTGGATACTTAAATGCAATTTGTTTCTAAATTTAAAAAATTCAATCTCTAGGTAAAGATTTTTCAATTGTTTTTTACTACTTTCTACTATTTACAATTTAAATAATTCATGTTTTCTTAATAAATATTGCTCAAAATTTTAGAAGAAACTTGTTGCAAATTGTTAAAGGGATTATTGGTGTTACGAAATTTGAAAATTTTCTTCATTTTGTGACACTTTTTTAATTTTTTACTAATTTTAACTCTTTACAATTTAAATAATTGATATTTTATATATAAAAATTGCTAAAAATTTCGCAAGAAACGAGTTGGCCAATACTAGGATAGGATTTGTGTTCTTAAATTTGACAAATTCCATCTCCTGGTAACCCTCTTTTAATTCTTTTTACTATTTTTAACTATTTACAATTCAAATAATTGATCTTTTATGTACAAAAAGTTCTCAAAATTTTATAACAAACAGGTTCGTGGATACTCAAATGCAATTTGTTTCTAAATTTAAAAAATTCAATCTCTAGGTAACAATTTTTCAATTATTTTTTACTATTTTCTACTATTTAAAATTTAAATAAATCATATTTTTTTCATAAAAATTGGTCAAAATTTCAGAAGAAACTTGTTGCAAATTGTCAAAGGGATTATTCGTGTTATGAAATTTGAAAATTTTCTTCTTTTTGTGACACTTTTTTAATTTTTTACTAATTTTTACTCTTTACAATTTAAATAATTGATATTTTATTTATAAAAATTGCAAAAAATTTCGCAAGTAACGAGTTGGCCAATACTAGGATAGGATTTGTGTTCTTAAATTTGACAAATTCAATCTCCTAGTAACAATTTTTTAATTCTTTTTACTATTTTTAACTATTTACAATTGAAATAATTGAACTTATATGTACAAAAAGTTGTCAAAATTTCATCACAAACAGGTTGGCAGATACTCAAATGGGATTAGTTTCTAAAATTTATAAAATTCAATCTCAAGGAAACAAATTCTGAATTGTTTTTTACTACTTTCTACTATTTACAATTTAAATAATTCATGTTTTCTACATAAAAAATGCTCAAAATTTCATGAGAAACTTGTTGCAAATAGTCAAAGAGGATTATTGGTGTTATGAAATTTGAAAATTTTCTTCTTTTTGTCACACATCTTTAATTTTTTACTAATTTCCACTATATACAAATTAAATAATTGATATTTTATATAAAAAAATTGCAAAAAGTTTAAGAAGAAACAAGTTAACCAATACTAGGATAGGATTATTGTTCTTGAGTTTCGCAAATTCCTTCTCCTGGTAACCCTTCTTTAATTCTTTTTACTATTTTTAACTATTTACAATTCAAGTAATTAAAATTTTATGTACAAAAATATCTCAAAATTTCATAACAAACAGGTTTGCGGATACTCAAATGCAATTTGTTTCTAAATTTAAAAAATTCAATCTCTAGGTAACAATTTTTCAATTGTTTTTTACTACTTTCTACTATTTACAATTTAAATAAATCATGTTTCTTTCATAAAGATTGATCAAAATTTCAGAAGAAACTTGTTGCAAATTGTCAAAGGGATTATTGGTGTTATAGAATTTGAAAATTTTCTTCTTTTTGTGACACTTTTTTTAATTTTTTACTAATTTTTACTCTTTACAATTTAAATAATTGATATTTATATATAAAAATTGCAAAAAATTTCACAAGTAACGAGTTGGCCAATACTATGATAGGATTTGTGTTCTTAAATTTGACAAATTCCATCTCCTGGTAACCCTTTTTTAATTCTTTTTACTATTTTTAACTATTTACAATTCAAATAATTGATGTTTTATGTACAAAAAGTCTCAAAATTTCATAACAAACAGGTTCGTGGATACTTAAATGCAATTTGTTTCTAAATTTAAAAAATTCAATCTCTAGGTAAAGATTTTTCAATTGTTTTTTACTACTTTCTACTATTTACAATTTAAATAATTCATGTTTTCTTAATAAATATTGCTCAAAATTTTAGAAGAAACTTGTTGCAAATTGTTAAAGGGATTATTGGTGTTACGAAATTTGAAAATTTTCTTCATTTTGTGACACTTTTTTAATTTTTTACTAATTTTAACTCTTTACAATTTAAATAATTGATATTTTATATATAAAAATTGCTAAAAATTTCGCAAGAAACGAGTTGGCCAATACTAGGATAGGATTTGTGTTCTTAAATTTGACAAATTCCATCTCCTGGTAACCCTCTTTTAATTCTTTTTACTATTTTTAACTATTTACAATTCAAATAATTGATCTTTTATGTACAAAAAGTTCTCAAAATTTTATAACAAACAGGTTCGTGGATACTCAAATGCAATTTGTTTCTAAATTTAAAAAATTCAATCTCTAGGTAACAATTTTTCAATTATTTTTTACTATTTTCTACTATTTAAAATTTAAATAAATCATATTTTTTTCATAAAAATTGGTCAAAATTTCAGAAGAAACTTGTTGCAAATTGTCAAAGGGATTATTCGTGTTATGAAATTTGAAAATTTTCTTCTTTTTGTGACACTTTTTTAATTTTTTACTAATTTTTACTCTTTACAATTTAAATAATTGATATTTTATTTATAAAAATTGCAAAAAATTTCGCAAGTAACGAGTTGGCCAATACTAGGATAGGATTTGTGTTCTTAAATTTGACAAATTCAATCTCCTAGTAACAATTTTTTAATTCTTTTTACTATTTTTAACTATTTACAATTGAAATAATTGAACTTATATGTACAAAAAGTTGTCAAAATTTCATCACAAACAGGTTGGCAGATACTCAAATGGGATTAGTTTCTAAAATTTATAAAATTCAATCTCAAGGAAACAAATTCTGAATTGTTTTTTACTACTTTCTACTATTTACAATTTAAATAATTCATGTTTTCTACATAAAAAATGCTCAAAATTTCATGAGAAACTTGTTGCAAATAGTCAAAGAGGATTATTGGTGTTATGAAATTTGAAAATTTTCTTCTTTTTGTCACACATCTTTAATTTTTTACTAATTTCCACTATATACAAATTAAATAATTGATATTTTATATAAAAAAATTGCAAAAAGTTTAAGAAGAAACAAGTTAACCAATACTAGGATAGGATTATTGTTCTTGAGTTTCGCAAATTCCTTCTCCTGGTAACCCTTCTTTAATTCTTTTTACTATTTTTAACTATTTACAATTCAAGTAATTAAAATTTTATGTACAAAAATATCTCAAAATTTCATAACAAACAGGTTTGCGGATACTCAAATGCAATTTGTTTCTAAATTTAAAAAATTCAATCTCTAGGTAACAATTTTTCAATTGTTTTTTACTACTTTCTACTATTTACAATTTAAATAAATCATGTTTCTTTCATAAAGATTGATCAAAATTTCAGAAGAAACTTGTTGCAAATTGTCAAAGGGATTATTGGTGTTATAGAATTTGAAAATTTTCTTCTTTTTGTGACACTTTTTTTAATTTTTTACTAATTTTTACTCTTTACAATTTAAATAATTGATATTTATATATAAAAATTGCAAAAAATTTCACAAGTAACGAGTTGGCCAATACTATGATAGGATTTGTGTTCTTAAATTTGACAAATTCCATCTCCTGGTAACCCTTTTTTAATTCTTTTTACTATTTTTAACTATTTACAATTCAAATAATTGATGTTTTATGTACAAAAAGTCTCAAAATTTCATAACAAACAGGTTCGTGGATACTTAAATGCAATTTGTTTCTAAATTTAAAAAATTCAATCTCTAGGTAAAGATTTTTCAATTGTTTTTTACTACTTTCTACTATTTACAATTTAAATAATTCATGTTTTCTTAATAAATATTGCTCAAAATTTTAGAAGAAACTTGTTGCAAATTGTTAAAGGGATTATTGGTGTTACGAAATTTGAAAATTTTCTTCATTTTGTGACACTTTTTTAATTTTTTACTAATTTTAACTCTTTACAATTTAAATAATTGATATTTTATATATAAAAATTGCTAAAAATTTCGCAAGAAACGAGTTGGCCAATACTAGGATAGGATTTGTGTTCTTAAATTTGACAAATTCCATCTCCTGGTAACCCTCTTTTAATTCTTTTTACTATTTTTAACTATTTACAATTCAAATAATTGATCTTTTATGTACAAAAAGTTCTCAAAATTTTATAACAAACAGGTTCGTGGATACTCAAATGCAATTTGTTTCTAAATTTAAAAAATTCAATCTCTAGGTAACAATTTTTCAATTATTTTTTACTATTTTCTACTATTTAAAATTTAAATAAATCATATTTTTTTCATAAAAATTGGTCAAAATTTCAGAAGAAACTTGTTGCAAATTGTCAAAGGGATTATTCGTGTTATGAAATTTGAAAATTTTCTTCTTTTTGTGACACTTTTTTAATTTTTTACTAATTTTTACTCTTTACAATTTAAATAATTGATATTTTATTTATAAAAATTGCAAAAAATTTCGCAAGTAACGAGTTGGCCAATACTAGGATAGGATTTGTGTTCTTAAATTTGACAAATTCAATCTCCTAGTAACAATTTTTTAATTCTTTTTACTATTTTTAACTATTTACAATTGAAATAATTGAACTTATATGTACAAAAAGTTGTCAAAATTTCATCACAAACAGGTTGGCAGATACTCAAATGGGATTAGTTTCTAAAATTTATAAAATTCAATCTCAAGGAAACAAATTCTGAATTGTTTTTTACTACTTTCTACTATTTACAATTTAAATAATTCATGTTTTCTACATAAAAAATGCTCAAAATTTCATGAGAAACTTGTTGCAAATAGTCAAAGAGGATTATTGGTGTTATGAAATTTGAAAATTTTCTTCTTTTTGTCACACATCTTTAATTTTTTACTAATTTCCACTATATACAAATTAAATAATTGATATTTTATATAAAAAAATTGCAAAAAGTTTAAGAAGAAACAAGTTAACCAATACTAGGATAGGATTATTGTTCTTGAGTTTCGCAAATTCCTTCTCCTGGTAACCCTTCTTTAATTCTTTTTACTATTTTTAACTATTTACAATTCAAGTAATTAAAATTTTATGTACAAAAATATCTCAAAATTTCATAACAAACAGGTTTGCGGATACTCAAATGCAATTTGTTTCTAAATTTAAAAAATTCAATCTCTAGGTAACAATTTTTCAATTGTTTTTTACTACTTTCTACTATTTACAATTTAAATAAATCATGTTTCTTTCATAAAGATTGATCAAAATTTCAGAAGAAACTTGTTGCAAATTGTCAAAGGGATTATTGGTGTTATAGAATTTGAAAATTTTCTTCTTTTTGTGACACTTTTTTTAATTTTTTACTAATTTTTACTCTTTACAATTTAAATAATTGATATTTATATATAAAAATTGCAAAAAATTTCACAAGTAACGAGTTGGCCAATACTATGATAGGATTTGTGTTCTTAAATTTGACAAATTCCATCTCCTGGTAACCCTTTTTTAATTCTTTTTACTATTTTTAACTATTTACAATTCAAATAATTGATGTTTTATGTACAAAAAGTCTCAAAATTTCATAACAAACAGGTTCGTGGATACTTAAATGCAATTTGTTTCTAAATTTAAAAAATTCAATCTCTAGGTAAAGATTTTTCAATTGTTTTTTACTACTTTCTACTATTTACAATTTAAATAATTCATGTTTTCTTAATAAATATTGCTCAAAATTTTAGAAGAAACTTGTTGCAAATTGTTAAAGGGATTATTGGTGTTACGAAATTTGAAAATTTTCTTCATTTTGTGACACTTTTTTAATTTTTTACTAATTTTAACTCTTTACAATTTAAATAATTGATATTTTATATATAAAAATTGCTAAAAATTTCGCAAGAAACGAGTTGGCCAATACTAGGATAGGATTTGTGTTCTTAAATTTGACAAATTCCATCTCCTGGTAACCCTCTTTTAATTCTTTTTACTATTTTTAACTATTTACAATTCAAATAATTGATCTTTTATGTACAAAAAGTTCTCAAAATTTTATAACAAACAGGTTCGTGGATACTCAAATGCAATTTGTTTCTAAATTTAAAAAATTCAATCTCTAGGTAACAATTTTTCAATTATTTTTTACTATTTTCTACTATTTAAAATTTAAATAAATCATATTTTTTTCATAAAAATTGGTCAAAATTTCAGAAGAAACTTGTTGCAAATTGTCAAAGGGATTATTCGTGTTATGAAATTTGAAAATTTTCTTCTTTTTGTGACACTTTTTTAATTTTTTACTAATTTTTACTCTTTACAATTTAAATAATTGATATTTTATTTATAAAAATTGCAAAAAATTTCGCAAGTAACGAGTTGGCCAATACTAGGATAGGATTTGTGTTCTTAAATTTGACAAATTCAATCTCCTAGTAACAGTTTTTTAATTCTTTTTACTATTTTTAACTATTTACAATTGAAATAATTGAACTTATATGTACAAAAAGTTGTCAAAATTTCATCACAAACAGGTTGGCAGATACTCAAATGGGATTAGTTTCTAAAATTTATAAAATTCAATCTCAAGGAAACAAATTCTGAATTGTTTTTTACTACTTTCTACTATTTACAATTTAAATAATTCATGTTTTCTACATAAAAAATGCTCAAAATTTCATGAGAAACTTGTTGCAAATAGTCAAAGAGGATTATTGGTGTTATGAAATTTGAAAATTTTCTTCTTTTTGTCACACATCTTTAATTTTTTACTAATTTCCACTATATACAAATTAAATAATTGATATTTTATATAAAAAAATTGCAAAAAGTTTAAGAAGAAACAAGTTAACCAATACTAGGATAGGATTATTGTTCTTGAGTTTCGCAAATTCCTTCTCCTGGTAACCCTTCTTTAATTCTTTTTACTATTTTTAACTATTTACAATTCAAGTAATTAAAATTTTATGTACAAAAATATCTCAAAATTTCATAACAAACAGGTTTGCGGATACTCAAATGCAATTTGTTTCTAAATTTAAAAAATTCAATCTCTAGGTAACAATTTTTCAATTGTTTTTTACTACTTTCTACTATTTACAATTTAAATAAATCATGTTTCTTTCATAAAGATTGATCAAAATTTCAGAAGAAACTTGTTGCAAATTGTCAAAGGGATTATTGGTGTTATAGAATTTGAAAATTTTCTTCTTTTTGTGACACTTTTTTTAATTTTTTACTAATTTTTACTCTTTACAATTTAAATAATTGATATTTATATGTAAAAATTGCAAAAAATTTCACAAGAAATAGTTCGCCAATACTAGGATAGGATTTGTGTTCTTAAATTTGACAAATTCCATCTCCTGGTAAATATTTTTTAATTCCTTTTACTATTTTTAACTATTTACAATTCAAATAATTGAACTTTTATGTACAAAAAGATCTCAAAATTTCATAACAAATAGGTTGGCAGATACTCAAATCGGATTAGTTTCTGAAATTTATAAAATTCAATCTCTAGGTAACAAATTTTCAATGGTTTGTTACTACTTTCTACTATTTAGAATTTAAATAATTCATGTTTTCCACATAAAAATTGCTCAAAATTTCATGAGAAACTTGTTGCAAATAGTCAAAGAGAATTATTGGTGTTATGAAATTTGAAAATTTTCTTCTTTTTGTCACACTTCTTTCATTTTCGACTAATTTTTACAATATACAAATTAAATAATTGATATTTTATATAAAAAAATTGCAAAAAGTTTAACAAGAAAAAAGTTAACCAATACTAGGATAGGATTTGTGTTCTTTAATTTGACAAATTCCATCTCCTGGTAACCCTTTTTTAATTCTTTTTACTATTTTTAACTATTTACAATTCAAGTAATTAAAATTTTATGTACAAAAATATCTCAAAATTTCATAACAAACAAGTTCGTGGATACTCAAATGCAATTTATTTCTACATTTAAAAAATTCAATCTCTAGGTAACAATTTTTCAATTGTTTTTTACTACTTTCTACTAATTACAATTTAAATAAATACTGTTTTTTTTTCATAAAATTGCTCAAAATTTCAGAAGAAACTTGTTGCAAATTGTCAAAGGGATTATTGGTGTTATGAAATTTGAAAATTTTCTTCTTTTTGTGACACTTTGATGAAGGTGTGATCACCTCCTTAGAAGCTCCCTCAAGAAGGATCACTAGAAACATGTCTAGAGGGCAGTCTTCTATTCCATCACCTTTATCTTTGTTTTGCATTACTTTAGTTTGAATTTCCTAAGTTGGTTTCTAGTTGACTTATTTTGGTTGATTTGTTGACTTTGATCCAAAGTTGACCTTTGACCAAGATTAGATTAACTTAAACCAACATGCTAATCCTTGTTTGTCTTGTTTTGTAGGTAATTAAGAGAAAGTAGAGCATGGCTAGGTGGCACTTGGTGATTGGAGCACTTGGATGAAGTGGAAGAGAGAGGAAAGCAAAAAGCAAAAAGCAAAAGCAAAAGTAGACATGTACCTTGTCTTCTTTTGCCTTTGTGGTTTATGCCTTAGAAGGTCACTTGGTCTCCTTCCTCTTTTGGCCTAGAATCCTCATGGGAATGCCTCCACCAATCATCTCCCTTCACTTGGCCAAGACTCACTCTCACATTAGGTTTAGGGTTTGCTAGTTAATCCTTTTTCATGTTTTTGTATTTGCTAAAGGACCCCATGAACTCCTATTTAAAGGGTGCTCCTTGTCTTGTAAAAGGGTTGATCATTTTGTTTCTAAACTATTGTGTTTCAACCTTTAAATTTTCATGAGCTCTCCTTCCTAGAAGTGAACTCACCTTTGCCTTATCTTGCTTGCAAGTGGTGGCACCATCACTCAACTCTAGGGCTTGGTTGGCTTAGATCCCCCCTATGAGTGGCGTGCTTCTTCCATGCTTCATCTTCTATGCTTTCCATTTTTAATGTTTCTTCTTTCATTTTGGTTCTTTAAGGGTTGGTAATGTCGTGTGAGTTTAAGCTTGAATCCAACTCTCTTCTTCCTTTTATGAGCTTGAGAAATGAACCTTCACATCTAGATAGCTTGCTATCTTAATGTCCAGTGGGAATTTTCAAAAAGCTTTCTTAAATAACTTCACCATATTCATAACTCTAAAAGAAAACAAGATAATCCTTCATCATTTGGTATCTAGAGCTTTGGTTGTCCTTGAATATGATGGTTTCATGTTCTAACCTTGTCTTGTGTAGCTATATTTGAATGGTCCACATAAAAACAGTGTTGGCAGCAACGTGTGCGTTTTTGAAAAAAATACTGCAGCTAGCTCAGTGCTCCAAAAGTAACGTTCTTTATATCAAAAGAAAGCTCTGTGAGTCTAGTTTCCAACAAAAAACGAATTAACGCATTTGGAGTTCTGTGGAGAGAGTTATGATCAAATGAGTGAACAAAGGTCAGAGCTGCCGAAAATACGAAAAACAACGTTTTCAGGTTATGTTGTGGCACTTTTGGCTTCGGTTTTGTGATTCTTTTGCTCCTAAATGTGGTTGGATAACTTGTCTTTTGATGCTTAGTCTTTGAGTCTCAAATCCATGAGTTTAAATGCATGATAGCTACATGTTTGTGTCTTTGTGTATGTCATGTTGAGTCTTTAGATGTGTCTAACTTTTGCTTGAGTCTCTTGTCATATGCTTCTTTGAATTTTCTTGTTCTTGTTTCTAAGTTTTTGAACTATTGCATGAGATCTATGCCTTGTGTTGTTGTATGCTCCTTGAAATTGATTTTGACCTAATTTTAAGGAACTAAGTGTTCAAGACACTCTAAAACATCCTTCTCATCATTTTAAGTACCTAGTTTTGAAAAGAAAAAGTGTTTTCAAGACCAAAAACAGTTTGGCCGAGAGCTTTTACAATGCTTGGTGAATCCATTTGGCAATTTTTACTAGGTGTTATGCTACCAAATTTTATACTTGGATTTTTAGTGATATTGGCAAATTAGTTCCATGTTTTGACTTGGTTATGATCTTTCATGGTGTATGCATGATTTGAGGTATAATCTTGGCTTGTTCAAATGCTTTCCATAGAGTCCTTAAAAGTGCTTTTCATTGTTTTAGTCTTGTTAAAAGTTTTGTCTCAAACTTTTCTTCTTTGGAGTTTAGCTTTCCTTGTTTTTATGCTTGTCACTAGGTATTCTTTGTTTTGTCTTAGTAGTTTTCTTTTCTTGAAACTCTTGGGATGTTGTGGCCGAATCACTTGTATTGCATTTGAAAGGTTTTGAACAAGTTTTGAAAAGTGTTTGCTTCACTCCTTTGGTGGATTTTGAGTGCTAGCCTTGCCTTGTTACTTTGGGAGAGTGATCTAAACACTTGGGTTACATTTTGGGTTGGATTTGGTCTCAGCTTTCATGTTGTCTAACCTCTAATCCATTTATTTTGTCTCCGATTTGAGTGTTTTTGTTGTAAGAATCATGGCAAGTTCATCAAATGCACCTACACTAAACAAAAACAATACATTGATGAGATTGCTTCGGGATTTGGAGTTGTCTAGGAATGAGGCCTTTGAACAATTGAGAAAAGACAAGGAGCAAAGTGACCTAAGAATCCAAGAGCACATTCAAAGGGTTGAAGCTAGGGAGAAAGAAAGAGAGCCTAGGAAAAGAGGGCATTTTAGGTGCAACCCATCACAAGAGAAGCAAACTCTATAGATTCCTAAGTTCTATGGTCGAAGTGATCCCAAAATCTTCCTTGATTGGGAAGCTAAAGTTGATCAAATATTCAATGAAAATCATGTAAAGGATCAAGCATAAGTTGATCTAGTAGTTTTAGGATTTTTGGAGTATGCCAATACTTGGTGGCATAAAGTTTGTAAGAATTATGACCAAGGGCCACCCGCGGCTTCTTGGATGGACATTAAATCTCTTATGCGCGCTATATTTGTTCCTCCCTCCTATAGGAAGGAACTTCTTTTGAAGCTCCAAAGGCTTCACCAAGGTTCTATGAGTGTGAGTGAGTACTTTAAAGAATTAGAGTCTCAAATGCGTAGGGTTGAAATAAAAGAAACTAACAAAGAGAAAATAAAAAGATTTGTGAGTGGTCTTAGGAGAGACATACAAGACCAAGTAGAGTTGTATGAGTACTCCACTCTTGAAAATGTTTTCACACTTGCCCTTGGGATTGAAATTCAATTGAAAAGAAAAAGAAGGGCAAGGAAGAGTTACTCACCCAACCACTACTTTAGTCACTCATGGAAGGGAAAGGATAAAAAGAAACATGATAAGTTCCCTTCTAACTCTCATCAAGAACCACCAAGTAAAAGTAAGTCACCAAGTGATCACATTCACCATTCCACTTCTCAAAGATCAAGTTCCATTAAATGTTTGGGTTATAATCACATTGCTTTAAATTATTCAACTAAAAGGACCATGATCTTAAAGAAGAGTAATGATGTTGAAAGTGAACACTCATCTCCCCATTCTCTTTCAAAAGAATCTTCTTCCTCTAGTAAAACTAAAATTTTTGAGAAAGACCCTATGTTATTAAGGCGCATGATAGGTCAAGATCAAAGTGAGCTTGAGCCAACTCAAAGAGAAAAAAATTTTCAATCTAGATGCAAAATTAACAAATGGGTTTGCTCTCTAATTATTGATGGAGGAAGTAGTACCAATGTAGCTAGCACAAGGTTGGTGGAAAAGCTTTGCTTAGAGACCATTCCCCATGCTAAGTCCTACAAGCTTGCTTGGATAAGTAAAGAGGGAGAAATAGATGTCAATAAACAAGTCCTAATTAACTTCTCTATAGGAAGCTACAAAGATGAGGTGCTATGTGATGTTGTTCCCATGGAAGTCACACATATCTTACTATGTAGGCCATGGCAATTTGATAAACAAACTTTACATGATGGCCATACCAACCAATACATTTTCTTCATAAATGGGAAAAAGACCACTTTACTACCTCTATCACCTCAAGAAGTTAATAAGGATAAAAATATAATAAGAAAAGATAAAGAAGAAAAAGAAAAGGGGCAAGCTTTCACCAAGGTGTTACTTGCCTACAAAAAAATTCTTCCAAAGCAAGATGTACATCACCCTTCCTTCTCTTCCCAAGCCAAAAAGGAAGGCCCAAAGTACAAGCAAGAGAGGAAGAATAGTCTAGAAAATAAAGATGGCCTAACCAAAGCTAGGGGTAATACCCTTAGAAAGGATGGAACAAGAGCTCATAAAAGGGAGGCGCAAATCCTCCCCCAAATCAAGTCAAGCTCCATCTACAAAGGCTTAAAGAATTTGTGGTCAAATTCTCTCCAAGGAGGGGAGGATGATGAAGGATTGACCCCAACCAAGGATGGAGGCAAATGCTTAAGAAGACTAAGCATGTTTAGAAAGGAAGTTCACTAATCCTTCATCCCTTTCATTTGTCTTTGCTATTTTTGATTCCCTAAGTTGACTTAGTTGAATCAACTTTAGTTGACTTGTTGACCTTTGACTAGGTTTGACTTGTTCACTATAGTTGACTTGACTTAAGCCAACATGTTAATCTATGTTTATTTGCTTTGTAGGTTAATTAGGAGTAAGAAAGCAATGCTAGGTGGCGCATGATGATTGGGGAGCATAAATGATGTGGAGGAGAGAGTAAAGCAAAGGCATAAAGCATAAAGTAAAAGGCATAAAACAAGTGTACCTATGTACCTTTGGTCTCCTTTGTTTTTAGCACACTTTGGCCACATTTTGGAGACATATGAGACACATTCTTTGTCTCCTTTTGGGCTAGAACGAACTTAGCCTTGCACACACCATAGTTAGCTCTTTTGTCTCTCATTTTTTGTAACCTTATTTGACCTAGTTTCTAGAAGCTAGGGTTAGGTTTTTGTAGAGACATCCTTATGTATCTTTTATTTTCTTAGAGGCCCCTAAACTCTTCTATATAAGGGGTGCTCCTAGACATGTAAAAGGGTTGAACATTTTGAAGTAAAAACACTCTTGTATCTCAACCATTTGTGAGAGTTTCCTCCCTTGGGAGTGAATACTTTTAAGCCTTATCTTGCATAGCAAGTGGCGGCACACATCCACTCATATTCAAGGTTGCCATGGCTTCTAGCCTAGCCTTGTAGTGGCGTGCTTCTCACATTTTTTACCATTTCTTTTCTTTCCATTTTATGTTTTATTCTTCCTTTAATTTTTCTTGGTTTTCTATGGTTTATGTGTTTTCCATTTCCTTTTTGTTTTGAATCAATCCATCATCTTCTTTTCTTGAGCTTTGTGAAAGGAACCTTCACATCTAGATAGCTTGCTATCTTAATGTCCAGTTGGAATTTCACTTAGATTTCTTAATCAACTCACACCATATTCAATCATCTTAAAAAGGAACAAGATAATCCTTCATCACACTTTTTTAGTTTTTTACTAATTTTAACTCTTTACAATTTAAATAATTGATATTTTATATATAAAAATTGCAAAAAGTTTCGCAAGTAACGAGTTGGCCAATACTAGGATAGGATTTGTGTTCTTAAATTTGACAAATTCCATCTCCAGGTAACCCTTTTTTAATTCTTTTTACTATTTTTAACTATTTACAATTCAAATAATTGATCTTTTATGTACAAAAAGTTCTCAAAATTTCATAACAAACAGGTTTGTGGATACTCAAATGCAATTTGTTTCTAAATTTAAAACATTCAATCTCTAGGTAACAATTTTTCAATTGTTTTTTACTACTTTCTACTATTTACAATTTAAATAAATCATGTTTTTTTCAAAAAAATTGCTCAAAATTTCAGAAGAAACTTGTTGCAAATTGTCAAAGGGATTATTGGTGTTATGAAATTTGAAAATTTTCTTCTTTTTGTCACACTTCTTTAATTTTTTACTAATTTTTACTATTTACAAATTAAATAATTGATATTTTATATAAAAAAATTGCAAAAAATTTCACAAGAAACAAGTTGCCAAATACTGGGATTGGATTTGTGTTCTTAAATTTGACAAATTTCATCTCCTGTTTTTTAATTCTTTTTACTACTTTTTGACTATTTACAATTCAAATAATTGAAATTGAATGTACCAAAAAATCTCAATATTTCATAACAAACAGGTTGGCGAATACTCAAATGGGATTAGTTTCTGAAATTTAAAAAATTAAATTTCTAGGTAAAAATTTTTCAATTTATTTTATACTTTTCTACACATAGAATGGTCAAAGTTTCATAAGAAACTTGTTGCAAAATGTCAAAGGGATTATTGGTGTTATAAATTGTGAAATTTTCTTCTTTTTGTGATACTTTTTTAATTTTTTACTAATTTTAACTCTTTACAATTTAAATAATTGATATTTTATATATAAAAATTGCAAAAAAATTCACAAGTAACGAGTTGGCCAATACTAGGATAAGATTTGTGTTCTTAAATTTGACAAATTCCAACTCTTGGTAACAATTTTTTAATTCTTTTTACTACTTTTAACTATTTACAATTCAAATAATTAAACTTTTATGTACAAAAAGATCTCAAAATTTCATAACAAACAGGTTGACAGATACTCAAATGGAATTGAATTTCTGAAATTTATAAAATTCAATCTCTAGGTAACAAATTTTCAATGGGTTTTTACTACTTTCTATTATTTACAATTTAAATAATTCATGTTTTCTACATAAAAATTGCTAAAAATTTCATGAGAAACATGTTGCAAATAGTTAAAGAGGATTATTGGTGTTATGAAATTTGAAAATTTTCTTCTTTTTGAGAAACTTTTTTAATTTTTTACTAATTTATACTCTTTACAATTTAAATAATTTATATTTTATATATAAAAATTGCAAAAAATTTCACAAGTAACGAGTTGGCCAATACTACGATAGGATTTGTGTTCTTAAATTTGACAAATTCCATCACCTGGTAACAATTTTTTAATTCTTTTTACTATTTTTAACTATTTACAATTCAAATAATTGAACTTATATGTACAAAAAGATCTCAAAATTTCATAACAAAATTTCATGAGAAACTTGTTGCAAATAGTCAAAGAGGATTATTGGTGTTATGAAATTTTAAAATTTTCTTCTTTTTGTCACACTTCTTTAATTTTTTACTAATTTTTACTATATACAAATTAAATAATTGATATTTTATATGAAAAAATTACAAAAAGTTTCAAAAGAAATAATTTAACAAATACTAGGATTTGTGTTCTTGAATTTGACAAATTCCATCTCCTGGTAACCCTTTTTTAATTCTTTTTACTATTTTTAACTATTTATAATTCAAGTAATTAAATTTTATGTACAAAAATATCTCAAAATTTCATTACAAACAGGTTCGTGGATACTCAAATGCAATTTGTTTCTAAATTTATAAAATTCAATCTCTAGGTAACAATTTTTCAATTGTTTTTTACTACTTTCTACTATTTACAATTTAAATAAATCATGTTTTTTTCATAAAAATTGCTCAAAATTTCAGAAGAAACTTGTTGCAAATTGTCAAAGGAATTATTGGTGTTATGAAATTTGAAAATTGTCTTCTTTTTGTGACACTTTTTTAATTTTTTACTAATTTTTACTCTTTACAATTTAAATAATTTATATTTTATATATAAATATTGCAAAAAATTTCACAAGTAACGAGTTGGTCAATACTAGTATAGGATTTGTTTTATTAAATTTGACAAATTCCATCTCCTCGTAACAATTTTTTAATTCTTTTTACTATTTTTAAATATTTACAATTCAAATAATTGAACTTATATGTACAAAAAGAGCTCAAAATTTCATAACAAACAGGTTGGCAGATACTCAAATGGAATTAAATTTCTGAAATTTATAAAATTCAACCTCTAGGTAACAAATTTTCAATGGGTTTTTACTACTTTCTACTATTTACAATTTAAATAATTCATGTTTTCTACATAAAAATTGCTAAAAATTTCATGAGAAACTTGTTGCAAATAGTCAAAGAGGATTATTGGTGTTATGAAACTTTAAAATTTTCTTCTTTTTGTCACACTTCTTTGATTTTTTACTAATTTTTACTATATGCAAATTAAATAATTGGTATTTTATATAAAAAAATTGCAAAAAGTTTAACAAGAAACAAGTTAACTAAAACTAGGATAGGATTTGTTTTCTTGAATTTGACAAATTCCATATGCTAGTAACCCTTTTTTAATTCTTTTTACTATTTTTAACTATTTCCAATTTAAATAATTGAACTTTTATGTACAAAAAGATCTCAAAATTTCATAACAAACAAGTTGGCAGATACTGAAATTGGATTATTTTCTGAAATTTATAAAATTCAATCTCTAGGTAACAAATTTTCAATGGTTTTTTACTACTTTCTACTATTTACAATTTAAAGATTTCATGTTTTCTACATAAAAATTGCACAAAATTTCATGAGAAACTTGTTGCAAATAGTCAAAGAGGATTATTCGTGTGATGAAATTTTAAAATTTTATTCTTTTCGTGACACTTCTTCAATTTTTTACTAATTTTTACTATTTACAAAATAAATAATTGATATTTTATATAAAAGAATTGCAAAAAGTTTAACAAGTAACGAGTTGGCCAAAACTAGGATAAGATTTGTGTTCTTAAATTTGACAAATTCCATCTCCTGGTAATCCTTTTCTAATTCTTTTTACTATTTTTAACTATTTACAATTCAAATAGATCTCAAAATTTCATAACAAAATTTCATGAGAAACTTGTTGCAAATAGTCAAAGAGGATTATTGTTGTTATGAAATTTTAAAATTTTCTTCTTTTTGTCACACTTCTTTAATTTTTTACTAATTTTTACTATATACAAATTAAATAATTGATATTTTATATGAAAAAATTACAAAAAGTTTCAAAAGAAATAATTTAACAAATACTAGGATTTGTGTTCTTGAATTTGACAAATTCCATCTCCTGGTAACCCTTTTTTAATTCTTTTTACTATTTTTAACTATTTACAATTCAAGTAATTAAAATTTTATGTACAAAAATATCTCAAAATTTAATAACAAACAGGTTGGTAAATACTTAAATGCAATTTTTTTCTAAATTTAAAAAATTCAATCTCTAGGTAACAATTTTTCAATTGATTTTTACTACTTTCACCTATTTATAATTTAAATAAATCATGTTTTTTTCATAAAAATTCCTCAAAATTTCATAAGAAACTCGTTGCAAATTGTCAAAGGGATTATTGGTGTTATGACATTTTAAAATTTTGTTCTTTTTATGACACTTCTTTACTTTTTTACTAATTTTTACTCTTTACAATTTAAATAATTGATATTTTTTATACAAAACTTGCAAAAAATTTAACAAGAAACAAGTTGGCCAATACCAGGATAGGATTTGTGTTCTTAAATTTGACAAGTTCTATCTCCTGTAACACTTTTGTAATTCTTTTTACTATTTTTAACTATATACAATTCAAATAATTGAGATTTTATGTACAAAAAGAACTCAAAATTTCATAATAAACATGTTGGCGGATACTCAAATGGGATTAGTTTCTGAAATTTAACAAATTCAATCTCTAGTAACAAATTTTCAGTCGTTTTTTTATACTTTCTACTATTTACAACTTAAATAATTCAGGTTTTCTACATACAAATTGCTCAAAATTTCATGAGAAACTTGTTCCAAATACTTAAAGGGGATTAATGGTGTTACGAAATTTGAAAATTTTCTTGCTTTTGTGACAGTTACTTAATTTTTTTAGTAATTTTTACTATTTGAGATCTAAATAATCGAAATTTTAAATATAAAAATAGGAAAAAAATTCACAAGAAAGAAGTTGGCCAATACTAGTATAGGACTTGTGTTCTTAAATTTGACTAAATTCACCTCCTGCTAAAACTTTTTTAATTTTTTACTATTTTTAACTATTTACAATTCAAATAATTCAACTTTTATGTACAAAAAGATCTCAAAATTTCATAACAAACAGTTTGGCGGATACTCAAATGGGATTAGTTTCTGAAATTTCAAAAGTTCAATCTCTAGGTAATAATTTTTCAATTGTTTTTTACTACTTTCTACTATTTACAATTTAAATAATTCATGTTTTCTACATAAAAATTCCTCAAAATTTCATAAGAAACTCGTTGCAAATTGTCAATGGGATTATTGGTGTTATGACATTTGAAAATTTTGTTCTTTTTATGACACTTCTTTACTTTTTTACTAATTTTTACTCTTTACAATTTAAATAATTGATATTTTTTTTACAAAACTTGCAAAAAATTTAACAACAAACAAGTGGGCCAATACCAGGATAGGATTTGTGTTCTTAAATTTGACAAGTTCTATCTCCTGTAACACTTTTTTAATTCTTTTTACTATTTTTAACTATATACAATTCAAATAATTGAGATTTTATGTACAAAAAGAACTCAAAATTTCATAATAAACATGTTGGCGGATACTCAAATGGGATTAGTTTCTGAAATTTAACAAATTCAATCTCTAGGTAACAAATTTTCAATTGTTTTTTTATACTTTCTACTATTTACAACTTAAATAATTCAGGTTTTCTACATACAAATTGCTCAAAATTTCATGAGAAACTTGTTCCAAATACTTAAAGGGGATTAATGGTGTTACGAAATTTGAAAATTTTCTTGCTTTTGTGACAGTTACTTAATTTTTTTAGTAATTTTTACTATTTGAGATCTAAATAATCGAAATTTTAAATATAAAAATAGGAAAAAGATTCACAAGAAAGAAGTTGGCCAATACTAGTATAGGATTTGTGTTCTTAAATTTGACTAATTTCTCCTCCTGCTAAAACTTTTTTAATTTTTTACTATTTTTAACTATTTACAATTCAAATAATTCAACTTTTATGTACAAAAAGATCTCAAAATTTCATAACAAACAATTTGGCGGATACTCAAATGGGATTAGTTTCTGAAATTTCAAAACTTCAATCTCTAGGTAATAATTTTTCAATTGTTTTTCACTACTTTCTACTATTTACAATTTAAATAATTCATGTTTTCTACATAAAAATTCCTCAAAATTTCATAAGAAACTCGTTGCAAATTGTCAAAGGGATTATTGGTGTTATGACATTTGAAAATTTTGTTCTTTTTATGACACTTCTTTACTTTTTTACTAATTTTTACTCTTTACAATTTAAATAATTGATATTTTTTATACAAAACTTGCAAAAAATTTAACAAGAAACAAGTTGGCCAATACCAGGATAGGATTTGTGTTCTTAAATTTGACAAGTTCTATCTCCTGTAACACTTTTTTAATGCTCTTTACTGTTTTTAACTATATACAATTCAAATAATTGAGATCTTATGTACAAAAAGAACTCAAAATTTCATAATAAACATGTTGGCGGATACTCAAATGGGATTAGTTTCTGAAATTTAACAAATTCAATCTCTAGGTAACAAATTTTCAATTGTTTTTTTTATACTTTCTACTATTTACAACTTAAATAATTCAGGTTTTCTACATACAAATTGCTCAAAATTTCATGAGAAACTTGTTCCAAATACTTAAAGGGGATTAATGGTGTTACGAAATTTGAAAATTTTCTTGCTTTTGTGACAGTTACTTAATTTTTTTAGTAATTTTTACTATTTGAGATCTAAATAATCGAAATTTTAAATATAAAAATAGGAAAAAGATTCACAAGAAAGAAGTTGGCCAATACTAGTATAGGATTTGTGTTCTTAAATTTGACTAATTTCTCCTCCTGTTAAACCTTTTTTAATTTTTTACTATTTTTAACTATTTACAATTCAAATAATTCAACTTTTATGTACAAAAAGATCTCAAAATTTCATAACAAACAATTTGGCGGATACTCAAATGGGATTAGTTTCTGAAATTTCAAAACTTCAATCTCTAGGTAATAATTTTTCAATTGTTTTTTACTACTTTCTACTATTTACAATTTAAATAATTCATGTTTTCTACATAAAAATTCCTCAAAATTTCATAAGAAACTCGTTGCAAATTGTCAAAGGGATTATTGGTGTTATGACATTTGAAAATTTTGTTCTTTTTATGACACTTCTTTACTTTTTTACTAATTTTTACTCTTTACAATTTAAATAATTGATATTTTTTATACAAAACTTGCAAAAAATTTAACAAGAAACAAGTTGGCCAATACCAGGATAGGATTTGTGTTCTTAAATTTGACAAGTTCTATCTCCTGTAACACTTTTTTAATGCTCTTTACTGTTTTTAACTATATACAATTCAAATAATTGAGATCTTATGTACAAAAAGAACTCAAAATTTCATAATAAACATGTTGGCGGATACTCAAATGGGATTAGTTTCTGAAATTTAACAAATTCAATCTCTAGGTAACAAATTTTCAATTGTTTTTTTTATACTTTCTACTATTTACAACTTAAATAATTCAGGTTTTCTACATACAAATTGCTCAAAATTTCATGAGAAACTTGTTCCAAATACTTAAAGGGGATTAATGGTGTTACGAAATTTGAAAATTTTCTTGCTTTTGTGACAGTTACTTAATTTTTTTAGTAATTTTTACTATTTGAGATCTAAATAATCGAAATTTTAAATATAAAAATAGGAAAAAGATTCACAAGAAAGAAGTTGGCCAATACTAGTATAGGATTTGTGTTCTTAAATTTGACTAATTTCTCCTCCTGTTAAAACTTTTTTAATTTTTTACTATTTTTAACTATTTACAATTCAAATAATTCAACTTTTATGTACAAAAAGATCTCAAAATTTCATAACAAACAATTTGGCGGATACTCAAATGGGATTAGTTTCTGAAATTTCAAAACTTCAATCTCTAGGTAATAATTTTTCAATTGTTTTTTACTACTTTCTACTATTTACAATTTAAATAATTCATGTTTTCTACATAAAAATTCCTCAAAATTTCATAAGAAACTCGTTGCAAATTGTCAAAGGGATTATTGGTATTATGACATTTGAAAATTTTGTTCTTTTTATGACACTTCTTTACTTTTTTACTAATTTTTACTCTTTACAATTTAAATAATTGATATTTTTTCTACAAAACTTGCAAAAAATTTAACAAGAAACAAGTTGGCCAATACCAGGATAGGATTTGTGTTCTTAAATTTGACAAGTTCTATCTCCTGTAACACTTTTTTAATTCTTTTTACTATTTTTAACTATATACAATTCAAATAATTGAGATTTTATGTACAAAAAGAACTCCAAATTTCATAATAAACATGTTGGCGGATACTCAAATGGGATTAGTTTCTGAAATTTAACAAATTCAATCTCTAGGTAACAAATTTTCAGTCGTTTTTTTATACTTTCTACTAGTTACAATTTAAATAATTCATGTTTTCTACATAAAAATTCCTCCAAATTTCATAAGAAACTCGTTGCAAATTGTTAAAGGGATTATTGGTGTTATGACATTTGAAAATTTTGTTCTTTTTATGACACTTCTTTACTTTTATACTAATTTTTACTCTTTACAATTTAAATAATTGAAATTTTTTATACAAAACTTGCAAAAAATTTAACAAGAAACAAGTTGGCCAATACCAGGATAGGATTTGTGTTCTTAAATTTGACAAATTTCACCTCCTGCTAAAACTTTTTAATTTTTTACTATTTTTAACTATTTACAATTCAGATAATTCAACATTTATGTACAAAAAGATCTCAAAATTTCATAACAAAGAGTTTGGCGGATACTCAAATGGGATTAGTTTCTGATATTTCAAAAATTCAATCTCTAGGTAATAATTTTTCAATTGTTTTTTACTACTTTCTACTATTTACAATTTAAATAATTCATGTTTTCTACATGAAAATTCCTCAAAATTTCATAAGAAACTCGTTGCAAATTGTCAAAGGGATTACTGTTGTTATGAAATTTGAAAATTTTGTTCTTTTTATGACAGTTCTTTATATTTTTACTAATTTTTACTATTTACAATTTAAATAATTGATATTTTTTATACAAAACTATCAAAAAATTTAACAAGAAACAAGTTGGCCAATACCAGGATAGGATTTGTGTTCTTACATTTGACAAGTTGCATCTCCTGTAACACTTTTTCAAATCTTTTTACTGTATTTAACTATATACAATTCAAATAATTGAAATTTTATGTACAAAAAGAACTCAAAATTTCATGGTAAACATGTTGGCGTATACTCAAATGGGATTAGTTTCTGAAATTTAACAAATTCAATCTCTTGGTAACAAATTCTCAATTGTTTTTTTATACTTTCTACTATTTACAACTTAAATAATTCAGGTTTTCTACATACAAATTGCTCAAAATTTCATGAGAAACTTGTTGCAAATTCTTAAAAGGGATTAATGGTGTTACGAAATTTGAAAATTTTCTTGCTTTTGTGACAGTTACTTAATTTTTTTGTAATTTTTACTATTTGAGATCTAAATAATCGAAATTTTAAGTATAAAAATAGGAAACAAATTCACAAGAAAGAAGTTGGCCAATACTAGTGTAGGATTCGTGTTCTTAAATTTGACAAATTTCACCTCCTGCTAAAACTTTTTTAATTTTTTACTATTTTTAACTATTTAGAATTCAAATAATTCAACTTTTATGTACAAAAAGATCTCAAAATTTCATAACAAACAGTTTGGCGGATACTCAAATGGGATTAGTTTCTGAAATTTCAAAAATTCAATCTCTAGGTAATAATTTTTCAATTGTTTTTTACTACTTTCTACTATTTACAATTTAAATATATAATTCATGTTTTCTACATAAAAATTCCTCAAAATATTATAAGAAAGTCGTTGCAAATTGTCAAAGGGATTACTGTTGTTATGAAATTTGAACATTTTGTTCTTTTTATTTTACTACTTTACCTTTTTACTAATTTTTACTATTTACAATTTAAATAATTGATATTTTTTATACAAAACTTGCAAAAAATTTAACAAGAAATAAGTTGGCCAATACTTGGATAGGGTTTGTGTTCTTAAATTTGACAAATTCCATCTCCTGGTAACTCTTTTTTAATTGTTTTTACTATTTTTAACTATTTACAATTCAAATAATTGAAATTTTATGTACAAAAATATCTCAAAATTTCATAACAAACAGGTTGGCTGATACTCATATGCGATTTGTTTCTGAAAGTTAAAAAAATTTAATCTCTAGGTAACAATTTTTCAACTTTTTTTACTACTTTCTACTATTTACAATTTAAATAATTCACGTTTTCTACATAAAAATTGCTCAAAATTTCATAAGAAACTTGTTGCAAATTGTCAAAGGGATTATTGGTCTGTGACAGTTCTTTTATTTTTTACTAATTTTTAGTATTTACAATTTAAATAATTGATATTTTATATATAAAAATTGCAAAAAAATTAGCAAGAAACAAATTGGCCAATACTAGGATAGAATTTGTGTTCTTAAATTTGACAAGTTCCATCTCTTGTAACTCTATTTAATTCTTTTTACTATTTTTAACTATTTACATTTCAAATAATTGAACTTTTATGTACAAAAAGATCTCAAAATTTCATAACAAACATGTTGGCGAATACTCAAATGGGATTAGTTTCTGAAATTTCAAAAATTCAATCTCTAGGTAATAATTGTTCAATTGTTTTTTACTACTTTCTACTATTTACAATTTAAATAATTCATGTTTTCTACATAAAAATTCCTCAACATTTCGTAAGAAACTCGTTGCAAATTGTCAAAGGGATTACTGTTGTTATGAAATTTGAAAATTTTGTTCTTTTTATGACACTTCTTTATATTTTTACTAATTTTTACTATTTACAATTTAAATAATTGATATTTTTTATACAAAACTATCAAAAAATTTAACAAGAAACAAGTTGGCCAATACCAGGATAGGATTTGTGTTCTTAAATTTGACAAGTTCTATCTCCTGTAACACTTTTTTAATTCTTTTTACTATTTTTAACTATATACAATTCAAATAATTGAGATTTTATGTACAAAAAGAACTCCAAATTTCATAATAAACATGTTGGCGGATACTCAAATGGGATTAGTTTCTGAAATTTAACAAATTCAATCTCTAGGTAACAAATTTTCAGTCGTTTTTTTATACTTTCTACTAGTTACAATTTAAATAATTCATGTTTTCTACATAAAAATTCCTCCAAATTTCATAAGAAACTCGTTGCAAATTGTTAAAGGGATTATTGGTGTTATGACATTTGAAAATTTTCTTGCTTTTGTGACAGTTACTTAATTTTTTTGTAATTTTTACTATTTGAGATCTAAATAATCGAAATTTTAAGTATAAAAATAGGAAACAAATTCACAAGAAAGAAGTTCGCCAATACTAGTGTAGGATTTGTGTTCTTAAATTTGACAAATTTCACCTCTTGCTAAAACTTTTTTAATTTTTTACTATTTTTAACTATTTACAATTCAAATAATTCAACTTTATGTACAAAAAGATCTCAAAATTTCATAACAAACAGTTTGGCGGATACTCAAATGGGATTAGTTTCTGAAATTTCAAAAATTCAATCTCTAGGTAATAATTTTTCAATTGTTTTTTACTACTTTCTACTATTTACAATTTAAATAATTCATGTTTTCTACATAAAAATTCCTCAAAATTTTATAAGAAAGTCGTTGCAAATTGTCAAAGGGATTACTGTTGTTATGAAATTTGAAATTTTTTTTCTTTTTATTTTACTACTTTACCTTTTTACTAATTTTTACTATTTACAATTTAAATAATTGATATTTTTTATACAAAACTTGCAAAAAATTTAACAAGAAATAAGTTGGCCAATACTTGGATAGGGTTTGTGTTCTTAAATTTGACAAATTCCATCTCCTGGTAACTCTTTTTTAATTGTTTTTACTATTTTTAACTATTTACAATTCAAATAATTGAAATTTTATATACAAAAATATCTCAAAATTTCATAACAAACAGGTTGGCTGATACTCATATGCGATTTGTTTCTGAAATTTAAAAAATTTAATCTCTAGGTAACAATTTTTCAACTTTTTTTACTACTTTCTACTATTTACAATTTAAATAATTCACGTTTTCTACATAAAAATTGCTCAAAATTTCATAAGAAACTTGTTGCAAATTGTCAAAGGGATTATTGGTCTGTGACAATTCTTTTATTTTTTACTAATTTTTACTATTTACAATTTAAATAATAGATATTTTATATATAAAAATTGCAAAAAAATTAACAAGAAACAAATTGGCCAATACTAGGATAGAATTTGTGTTCTTAAATTTGACAAGTTCCATCTCTTGTAACTCTATTTAATTCTTTTTACTATTTTTAACTATTTACATTTCAAATAATTGAACTTCTATGTACAAAAAGATCTCAAAATTTCATAACAAACATGTTGGCGGATACTCAAATGGGATTAGTTTCTGAAATTTCAAAAATTCAATCTCTAGGTAATAATTTTTTAATTGTTTTTTACTACTTTCTACTATTTACAATTTAAATAATTCATGTTTTCTACATAAAAATTCCTCAAAATTTCATAAGAAACTCGTTGCAAATTGTCAAAGGGATTACTGTTATGAAATTTGAAAATTTTGTTCTTTTTATGACACTTCTTTATATTTTTACTAATTTTTACTATTTACAATTTAAATAATTGATATTTTTTATACAAAACTATCAAAAAATTTAACAAGAAACAAGTTGGCCAATACCAGGATAGGATTTGTGTTCTTAAATTTGACAAGTTCCATCTCCTGTAACACTTTTTCAAATCTTTTTACTATATTTAACTATATACAATTCAAATAATTGAAATTTTATGTACAAAAAGAACTCAAAATTTCATGATAAACATGTTGGCGTATACTCAAATGGGATTAGTTTCTAAAATTTAACAAATTCAATCTCTTGGTAACAAATTTTCAATTGTTTTTTTATACTTTCTACTATTTACAACTTAAATAATTCAGGTTTTCTACATACAAATTGCTCAAAATTGCATGAGAAACTTGTTGCAAATACTTAAAAGGGATTAATGGTGTTACGAAATTTGAAAATTTTCTTGCTTTTGTGACAGTTACTTAATTTTTTTGTAATTTTTACTATTTGAGATCTAAATAATCGAAATTTTAAGTATAAAAATAGGAAACAAATTCACAAGAAAGAAGTTCGCCAATACTAGTGTAGGATTTGTGTTCTTAAATTTGACAAATTTCACCTCTTGCTAAAACTTTTTTAATTTTTTACTATTTTTAACTATTTACAATTCAAATAATTCAACTTTATGTACAAAAAGATCTCAAAATTTCATAACAAACAGTTTGGCGGATACTCAAATGGGATTAGTTTCTGAAATTTCAAAAATTCAATCTCTAGGTAATAATTTTTCAATTGTTTTTTACTACTTTCTACTATTTACAATTTAAATAATTCATGTTTTCTACATAAAAATTCCTCAAAATTTTATAAGAAAGTCGTTGCAAATTGTCAAAGGGATTACTGTTGTTATGAAATTTGAAAATTTTTTTCTTTCTATTTTACTACTTTACCTTTTTACTAATTTTTACTATTTACAATTTAAATAATTGATATTTTTTATACAAAACTTGCAAAAAATTTAACAAGAAATAAGTTGGCCCATACTTGGATAGGGTTTGTGTTCTTAAATTTGACAAATTCCATCTCCTGGTAACTCTTTTTTAATTGTTTTTACTATTTTTAACTATTTACAATTCAAATAATTGAAATTTTATATACAAAAATATCTCAAAATTTCATAACAAACAGATTGGCTGATACTCATATGCGATTTGTTTCTGAAATTTAAAAAATTTAATCTCTAGGTAACAATTTTTCAACTTTTTTTACTACTTTCTACTATTTACAATTTAAATAATTCACGTTTTCTACATAAAAATTGCTCAAAATTCCATAAGAAACTTGTTGCAAATTGTCAAAGGGATTATTGGTCTGTGACAATTCTTTTATTTTTTACTAATTTTTACTATTTACAATTTAAATAACAGATATTTTATATATAAAAATTGCAAAAAATTAACAAGAAACAAATTGGCCAATACTAGGATAGAATTTGTGTTCTTAAATTTGACAAGTTCCATCTCTTGTAACTCTATTTAATTCTTTTTACTATTTTTAACTATTTACATTTCAAATAATTGAACTTTTATGTACAAAAAGATCTCAAAATTTCATAACAAACATGTTGGCGGATACTCAAATGGGATTAGTTTCTGAAATTTCAAAAATTCAATCTCTAGGTAATAATTTTTCAATTGTTTTTTACTACTTTCTACTATTTACAATTTAAATAATTCATGTTTTCTACATAAAAATTCCTCAAAATTTCATAAGAAACTCATTGCAAATTGTCAAAGGGATTACTGTTATGAAATTTGAAAATTTTGTTCTTTTTATGACACTTCTTTATATTTTTACTAATTTTTACTATTTACAATTTAAATAATTGATATTTTTTATACAAAACTATGAAAAAATTTAACAAGAAACAAGTTGGCCAATACCAGGATAGGATTTGTGTTCTTAAATTTGACAAGTTCCATCTCCTGTAACACTTTTTCAAATCTTTTTACTATATTTAACTATATACAATTCAAATAATTGAAATTTTATGTACAAAAAGAACTCAAAATTTCATGATAAACATGTTGGCGTATACTCAAATGGGATTAGTTTCTAAAATTTAACAAATTCAATCTCTTGGTAACAAATTTTCAATTGTTTTTTTATACTTTCTACTATTTACAACTTAAATAATTCAGGTTTTCTACATACAAATTGCTCAAAATTGCATGAGAAACTTGTTGCAAATACTTAAAAGGGATTAATGGTGTTACGAAATTTGAAAATTTTCTTGCTTTTGTGACAGTTACTTAATTTTTTTGTAATTTTTACTATTTGAGATCTAAATAATCGAAATTTTAAGTATAAAAATAGGAAACAAATTCACAAGAAAGAAGTTCGCCAATACTAGTGTAGGATTTGTGTTCTTAAATTTGACAAGTTCCAGCTCTTGTAACTCTATTTAATTCTTTTTACTATTTTTAACTATTTACATTTCAAATAATTGAACTTTTATGTACAACAAGATCTCAAAATTTCATAACAAACATGTTGGCGGATACTCAAATGGGATTAGTTTCTGCAATTTCAAAAATTCAATCTCTAGGTAATAATTTTTCAATTGTTTTTTACTACTTTCTACTATTTACAATTTAAATAATTCATGTTTTCTACATAAAAATTCCTCAAAATTTCATAAGAAACTCGTTGCAAATTGTCAAAGGGATTACTGTTATGAAATTTGAAAATTTTGTTCTTTTTATGACACTTCTTTATATTTTTACTAATTTTTACTATTTACAATTTAAATAATTGATATTTTTTATACAAAACTTGCAAAAAATTTAACAAGAAATAAGTTGGCCAATACTTGGATAGGGTTTGTGTTCTTAAATTTGACAAATTTCATCTCCTGGTAACTCTTTTTTAATTGTTTTTACTATTTTTAACTATTTACAATTCAAATAATTGAAATTTTATGTACAAAAATATCTCAAAATTTCATAACAAACAGGTTGGCTGATACTCATATGCGATTTGTTTCTGAAATTTAAAAAAATTTAATCTCTAGGTAACAATTTTTCAACTTTTTTTACTACTGTCTACTATTTACAATTTAAATAATTCACGTTTTCTACATAAAAATTGCTCAAAATTTCATAAGAAACTTGTTGCAAATTGTCAAAGGGATTATTGGTCTGTGACAATTCTTTTATTTTTTACTAATTTTTACTATTTAGAATTTAAATAATTGATATTTTATATATAAAAATTGTAAAAAAATTAACAAGAAACAAATTGGCCAATACTAGGATAGAATTTGTGTTCTTAAATTTGACAAGTTCCATCTCTTGTAACTCTATTTAATTCTTTTTACTATTTTTAACTATTTACATTTCAAATAATTGAACTTTTATGTACAAAAAGATCTCAAAATCTCATAACAAACATGTTGGCGGATACTCAAATGGGATTAGTTTCTGAAATTTCAAAAATTCAATCTCTAGGTAATAATTTTTCAATTGTTTTTTACTACTTTCTACTATTTACATATTAAATAATTCATGTTTTCTACATAAAAATTCCTCAAAATTTCATAAGAAACTCGTTGCAAATTGTCAAAGGGATTACTGTTATGAAATTTGAAAATTTTGTTCTTTTTATGACACTTCTTTATATTTTTACTAATTTTTACTATTTACAATTTAAATAATTGATATTTTTTATACAAAACTTGCAAAAAATTTAACAAGAAATAAGTTGGCCAATACTTGGATAGGGTTTGTGTTCTTAAATTTGACAAATTCCATCTCCTGGTAACTCTTTTTTAATTGTTTTTACTATTTTTAACTATTTACAATTCAATTAATTGAAATTTTATGTACAAAAATATCTCAAAATTTCATAACAAACAGGTTGGCTGATACTCATATGCGATTTGTTTCTGAAATTTAAAAAAATTTAATCTCTAGGTAACAATTTTTCAACTTTTTTTACTACTTTCTACTATTTACAATTTAAATAATTCACGTTTTCTACATAAAAATTGCTCAAAATTTCATAAGAAACTTGTTGCAAATTGTCAAAGGGATTATTGGTCTGTGACAATTCTTTTATTTTTTACTAATTTTTACTATTTACAACTTAATTAATTGATATTTTATATATAAAAATTGCAAAAAAATTAACAAGAAACAAATTGGCCAATACTAGGATAGAATTTGTGTTCTTAAATTTGACAAGTTCCATCTCTTGTAACTCTATTTAATTCTTTTTACTATTTTTAACTATTTACATTTCAAATAATTGGACTTTTATGTACAAAAAGATCTCAAAATTTCATAACAAACATGTTGGCGGATACTCAAATGGGATTAGTTTCTGAAATTTCAAAAATTCAATCTCTAGGTAATAATTTTTCAATTGTTTTTTACTACTTTCTACTATTTACAATTTAAATAATTCATGTTTTCTACATAAAAATTCCTCAAAATTTCATAAGAAACTCGTTGCAAATTGTCAAAGGGATTACTGTTATGAAATTTGAAAATTTTGTTCTTTTTATGACACTTCTTTATATTTTTACTAATTTTTACTATTTACAATTTAAATAATTGATATTTTTTATACAAAACTTGCAAAAAATTTAACAAGAAATAAGTTGGCCAATACTTGGATAGGGTTTGTGTTCTTAAATTTGACAAATTCCATCTCCTGGTAACTCTTTTTTAATTGTTTTTACTATTTTTAACTATTTACAATTCAAATAATTGAAATTTTATGTACAAAAATATCTCAAAATTTCATAACAAACAGGTTGGCTGATACTCATATGCGATTTGTTTCTGAAATTTAAAAAAATTTAATCTCTAGGTAACAATTTTTCAACTTTTTTTACTACTTTCTACTATTTACAATTTAAATAATTCATGTTTTCTACATAAAAATTCCTCAAAATTTCATAAGAAACTCGTTACAAATTGTCAAAGGGATTATTGGTCTGTGACAATTCTTTTATTTTTTACTAATTTTTACTATTTACAATTTAAATAATTGATATTTTATATATAAAAATTGCAAAAAAATTAACAAGAAACAAATTGGCCAATACTAGGATAGAATTTGTGTTCTTAAATTTGACAAGTTCCATCTCTTGTAACTCTATTTAATTCTTTTTACTGTTTTTAACTATTTACATTTCAAATAATTGAACTTTTATGTACAAAAAGATCTCAAAATTTCATAACAAACAGGTTGGCAGATACTCAAATGGGATTAGTTTCTGAAATTTAAAAAATTCAATCTCTAGGTAACAAATTTTCAATTGTTCTTTACTACTTTCTACTATTTACAATTTAAATAATTCATGTTTTCTACATAAAAATTGCTCAAAGTTTCTTAAGAAACTTGTCGCAAATACTCAAAGGGGATTACTGGTGTGATGAAATTTGAATAATTTCCTATTTTTCTACCGTTTATTTTAATTCTTTTACTAAATTTTACTATTTACTAATTAAATAATTGAAATTTTATATATAAGAATTCTATAAAATTTCACAAGAAACAAGTTGACCAATACTAGGATAGGGTTTGTATTCTTAAATTTGACAAATTTCATCTCCTAGTAACCTTTTTTTAATTGTTTTTACTATTTTAACTATTTACAATTCAAATAATTGAAATTTTATGTACAAAAATATCTCAAAATTTCATAACGAACTGATTGGCAGATACTCATATGTCATTTGTTTCTGAAATTTAAAAAATTCAATCTCTAGGTAACAATTTTTCAAATTATTTTACTACTTTCTACTACTTACAACTTAAATAATTCATGTTTTCTACATACAAATTGCTCAAAATTTCATGGGAAACTTGTTGCAAATACTCAAAGGGAATTAATGGTGTTACGAAATTTGAAAGTTTTCTTGTTTTTGTGACAGTTACTTAATTTTTTTAGTAATTTTTACTATTTAAGATCTAAATAATCCAAATTTTATATATGAAAATGGGAAAAAATTCACAAGAAAGAAGTTGGCCAATACTGTAACGTCCCATTTAATTATTAAGCGAAATTAAAAGACACATCATACAAAATAGTAATGTAGAGTAGTCCTGGGTCCTTAACACAACCCCTACAAACTGGGCACACCATGATGCCAACGGAAACCAAATAAATGTCTAACAAAATGATGAGAGTAGAATAGTAAGGCATAGAGCAATGCGTGGGCCGTAGCTCTAAAGAAAACCCATGAAGAAAAGAAACATAAAATCCAGTCCATATGGCTAAGCAGCGGAATCGCCATTTCCTTGCTGACCGCGGGAACCTCGCCCATCTACTCCCATCAATTAAATTGATGATCATCGCAAGAAAGACGAGCCACACACAAGACAACCATACAACAAACAGGTAAGCTAGAGCCAACAAAATTTTCATCATACAGTCAAATATACTTTCACCATCCAATATCCATATAACAACCAAGCATGTTATGATGAAGGATTATCTTGTTCCTTTTTAAGATTATTGAATATGGTGTGAGTTGATTAAGAAAGCTAAGCGAAATCCCCACTGGACATTAAGATAGCAAGCTATCTAGATGTGAAGGTTCCTTTCACAAAGCTCAAGAGAAGAAGATGATGGATTGATTCAAAATGAAAAGGAAATGGAAAGAACATAAAGCATATAAAACCAAGAACAATTAAAGGAAGAAGAAAACATAAAATGGAAAGGAAAGAAATGGTAAAAATGTGAGAAGCACGCCACTACAAGGCTAGGCTAGAAGCCATGGCAACCTTGAAGATGAGTGGATGTGTGCCGCCACTTGCTATGCAAGATAAGGCTTACAAGTTTCACTCCCAAGGGAGGAAACTCTCACAAATGGTTGAGACACAAGAGTGTTTTTACTTCAAAATGTTCAACCTCTACTTCTTTTTTAAGGTTTAAGGCCATGATTCTTTTGGTGGGACAATTTGAAGTAAAAACACTTTTGTGTCTCAACCATTTGTTCCTTTTTAAGATTATCTTGTTCCTTTTTAAGATTATTGAATATGGTGTGAGTTGATTAAGAAAGCTAAGCGAAATCCCCACTGGACATTAAGATAGCAAGCTATCTAGATGTGAAGGTTCCTTTCACAAAGCTCAAGAGAAGAAGATGATGGATTGATTCAAAATGAAAAGGAAATGGAAAGCACATAAACCATAGAAAACCAAGAACAATTAAAGGACGAAGAAAACATAAAATGGAAAGGAAAGAAATGGTAAAAATGTGAGAAGCACGCCACTACAAGGCTAGGCTAGAAGCCATGGCAACCTTGAAGATGAGTGGATGTGTGCCGCCACTTGCTATGCAAGATAAGGCTTACAAGTTTCACTCCCAAGGGAGAAAACGTCACACAAATGCTGAATGAGTGTAGGATTGTTAATTGACACAACTGTAGAGCTTGATGCTTCAAGCTTGGTTTAGTCCGCTCGGTGCAGTGAAATTTTTGGATGCAGGATTCTTTGATTCACTTTCCACGTGAACCTTCAATCCTGTTTTGGTGCAACAAGTGGAGTGAATTTTTTTTAAGCAGCCCAACACGTCGTGCACGAACAAGGAAAATTGGTGCTTCAATCTGAGTTGGAAGTGGCTGGAACCATCATGCAAGCTTGCTATGGGCGTGATTGGATGTGTCCACCTTTGGTGCTCCTTATCATTCAGTGGCTGCAAATGGGATCCAGTAGTGTCTTCATGCGGTGCATAATTGTGGTGCTTCATCACTTTTGCTGGTTCAATTCCTAGTGCCTTCTTGCATTTAACTTTGATATTCTCACCACTTGGCAGCCCCATTAAGTGTAGATTTTTGCTTGTTTTTGGGTCGTGCTTTTGGCTGTTTTGACATATTGTTTTGAGCTGTTTTGGATGTTGTTATGATGGCTATACATGGTGCCTATTGTGCTTATTTCTGGGTTAATATTCTTGTGAGTATAAGTCTCTTTTCTTGAACTTCTAGCTTTGCTTGAGTCCATTGTCTATCACTTTTCCTTTTGAGTTTAATTTTCCTTGGATTCTTGTGTTGGGGACAATGTACATTGGGCTAAGTTGTTGAAAGCATTGCTTGTGGGAGTTTGAATTATTCATCACAATTTAGCTTGAGTATTTTGTTTCACACTTCCAGTAGTAATTCTAAATACTTTGTTTAGATTACTCTTGTCTTTTAAAGTGCTTTTCTCGTTGTCAGGGTCTTAGTTTGTCACATATTCACTCTCTTTGGTTTAACGCTTTCTTGCTTTTGGTGCTTTTTAGTTTGTCTTTAAATTTCTTTGGTTTTGTCTTGGAGTCATCCTTTCCTTGGCCTCCTGAGTTGAGCTTAGATTCGTTACATCTTTCACTTTGATGTTGAATTCTTGATGGGTTGATTGGAGGTTCTTTGAAGAACTGAACAGGAACTTGAGAGCGAGTGAATAGACTTTGAGAGTGAAACACGAGTGGAATTGAGTGTAAACACGTAAGGAGTGGTGAGGCCCATTTGATAATTTTATCTACATTACTTTTGCTAATCACTTACTGTGTTTTGTGTTAGTTCTTGTTTCCTCTCTTTCATTGCAGGAATTAATAATTTTGAGCACTCCATAATGTTCCATACACGTTCGACCTTGATAGAGGATATCAACTTCATTGTGTCCAGAATCACCAAGCTGAATAGCAAACTTGTGGAACATAGAAAGGAGCACAAACATGATAGAAGATCATTGCCAAGCAACAAAACAAGTGTTATTAAGTGCACCAAGTGTGAAGGATATGGACACGAAAATTATCAATGTCCTAATTGGAACGCAAAGTACATGACTCTTCAAGAACTCCAGGATTACATTGTATACTTGAAAGAGGTGAAGAGGAGTGTTAGGCAAAAGCTCGAAGTTAGACAAGAGCAACAAGCAAAAAGGGAGCGTGAAAAGGCACGACAAGAGAGAGAGCTAAAAGAGAGAAAGGAGCAAGAGCTAAAAGAGCGAGAAGAGAAAGAACAAAGAGCAAAGGAAGAAGAAGAAGAACAAAGAGAGAAACACAAGAATAAGTCTCGCCTCACACCTTTGAAATTCATGGTTGAGATGAAATCCTTAAAGGGGGATGATAATACGTTAAATCGTTGTTCCCATTCACATCATGATTTTGCATTTTCATTAGGAACACTTACTAAACCCTCTCTTTTTGTCTTAATGCCTAGGGAAGACTTATACATTAAGAAGCAATGGCATAAGCAATGGGGTGAGGAAAAGAGGATGGAAAAGGCAACCACAACATGGGCCAAACATGAACCTGACTTTAATCATTTGATTATGTGTTTGGCCTCTCATGAAAATCCTGAAGGATTTCAAGGACACTCTTTTTCTATTCTGATTATTATGGGTTGTTCTCCTTTTTGTTTCACAGTGAATAGTATACTTATGGTTAAACTCTTTGACGTGTTCTGCAAGTTTATCTTTGATCCTGGAGGACAATCTCTAAGCACATTGATAATAACACATTGGCCTCTCCCATGATCCCAAACTCATCTTTTTTCGATAACATTTTATTTCTGTTTTTAGACTATTCTGGTTTTGTGTGCTCCTCAGCACTTATGTTTGTGTGTTTGTTTGTAGGTAATGAAGCGCTAAAATTCGAGGTCGAATTTTTTCCAACCCGAAGGCAATGATGGAGGCGTGGTTCGAGACCGTCAAGAGATTAGAAAATAGTTGATGGAATCATGTCCAAGACCTTAAAAGAGATCTCAGATTAGCTTCAGATTGTAGAACAAGAACTCTTTTATAATTTTTGTAATGTTTTTGTTTGGGCTTTATCGGACCTTTAGTTGTGTTTGGCCTTTTGGTGTGTCGACCCATAATATATAAGCTCTAGTGACACACATTTGTAGTCAGATTTGAGTTATATGAAAATTTAAGTTTTCTCTCAAGTCTCAAGGTTCTCCTCAAAACCACCGATCCTTATCTTTGAATCTCCGATTCAAAGTGGCGGATCTTCCTCACTTATCTTGGAACTTCCTCCAAGTGGCGTGATTTCCTCCCGTTCTGAAAACCCCCAAATCGACGTCTTCCATTTTCCCCCTTTTCTTTTTAGGGTTCATACCCATTTTCGTTCCAAACGATTTTTCTCCCAAATCTGAGACGAATCTTCATCATGTTATGACTTTTCAATCAATACACTACGACTCGACTCGACTCATCCGGATACGTATAACCTGGTCAGATTCAGCGGATGGTTGCACTTGTGGTGGATACCTCTGCTCACCCCCGAGTTGGTCACCCCCGAGCTATGTGTTACAAGTGTTACAATGAATCAGTTTTCCCTCACCACAAGGTTAGCCCTTAATGAATTTCAGGCCTCCTTCTACTCTCACCACAGGAGTCAATCCGCTCTAGGTGAGACTAACTGACCCCTTAGAGCGTTAGGATGCAACCTCACCTTGAATCCTTACCTAGTTATACAGATGGGGCACCACCATAGACACCCACTAACAGGGGCCATGAAATTACGTCCCGACCACTGAAGCGCAACCCCGAAGGTCTCACCTAGAGACTCCAAGGAATTACACATTGACACAAACCAAGAATCATAAAACAACAAAGAGAAAACACTACTCATGCTTTCAATTTCATACCATCCTCTGAAAATAATTCCTCATTCGTATCATATGTTGAATCTTTACCACTGGTCCTTACCACCTCATGTGTGTGGGGCCTCATCTCATATCAATACCATGTCCCATTAATACCAACTCACTCATTAATTTCACATGCCAAGTTTCCACGATATCTATCATTCCATTCATGAATTATGTCACGCATGCATGTCAGTCCATTATATATATTTACATATCTCAACATAACAATCATACCCCAACAATTACCAATCATTCAAGAGCAACCAAGCACCCAAACCACGCAATGTCTCGCCCAGCCCCTCGCTCAGGCGAGATAGTCTTGCTCAGGCGAGCCCCCTTCGCCTAGGCGAGGGCTCAAAAACAGAAACAAGAACCAACGTGGGATCTCGCTTAGGTGAGACCCCTCTCGCCTAGGCGAGTTGTTCGCTCGCTCAAAATAATGAGCTGGTCGCCTGGGCGACCTTTCGCGAAAAAGGTTTGGGCGAGCCTCTGCCAAACTCGCTTAGGCGAGTCCGACTCGCCTGGGCGAGATTACCAGTTCTCACCCTGGTCTCACCTGCAGCAGATGTATCTTTTCCAAACCCACCAATCATATACAAGGTATCCCACGCACCCCAAACCACGATTTATCCATACAAATATCCAGCAAACTCTTAAAACAGATCAAAAACAACTCAAACTCGAAACCCTAACTTCCCGTACCTGGAGGAAGGGTTAACAGAAGCCTTGGCGGCACGATAGCGAGCACTATAGCTCTGGGAGTGGGCTAAAGAGCTGAAAACAGAGGATAAATGGCACAAGGCCATATTATTATGAAATCCTAACTGTCAAATACGAAGAAGATCGATGGAAACCACACAACCTAAAGAAAATATTTACGTTGCGTCGGAACTGATGTGTGTTAGCTCAAAGAAGACCTAGTGCAAAACCCTAGCAGAGCGTCTTGTGCGAGAGGAGTAAGGTGACGGCTGATTTTTCTGAAAGAGTGAAAGTGGAACTGTTAGGGCAGACTAGGGTTCAGCTTTATACTTTTGGCCAGCTCTTAGACCCATTAGATTTTTTGGGCAGCCCTTCTAGTTAAAGGTATAAGAATAATTAGGGCCTTACAAATACTAGGATAGGATTTGTGTTCTTAAATTTGACAAATTTCACCTCCTGGTAATACTTTTTTAATTCTTTTTACTATTTTTAACTATTTACAATTCAAATAATTGAACTTTTATGTACAAAACGATCTCAAAATTTCATAACAAACAAATGGGATTAGTTTCTGAAACTTAAGAAATTCAATCTCTAGGTAACAAATTTTCAATTGTTTTTTACTACTTTCTACTATTTACAATTTAAATGATTCATGTTTTCTACATAAAAATTGCTCAAAGTTTCTTAAGAAACTTGTTTCAAATACTCAAAGGGGATTATTGGTGTTATGAAATTTGAAAAACTTCCTATTTTTCTACTATTTTTTTTAATTCTTTTACTAATTTTTACTATTTACAAATTAAATAATGGATATTTAATATATAAAAATTCAAAAAAATTTCACAAGAAACAAGTTGGCCAATACTAGGATAGGGTTTGTGTTCTTAAATTTGACAAATTCCATTCCCTAGTAACCCTTTTTAAATTGTTTTTACTATTTTTAACTATTTACAATTCAAATAATTGAAATTTTATGTTCAAAAATATCACAAAATTTCATAACAAGCAGGTTGGCAGATACTCATATGTGATTTGTTTCTGAAACTTAAAAAATTCAATCTCTAGGTAACAAATTTTCAATTGTTTTTTACTACTTTCTACTATTTACAATTTAAATAATTCATGTTTTCTACATAAAACTTGTTTAAAATTTCATAAGAAATTTGTTGCAAATTGTCAAAGGGATTATTGGTGTTATGAAATTTGAAAATTTTCTTCTTTTTGTGACACTTCTTTAATTTTTTACTAATTTTTACTATTTACAATTTAAATAATTGATATTTTATATATAAAAATTGCAAAATATTTCACAAGAAAAAAGTTGGTCAATACTAGGATTGGATTTGTGTTCTTAAATTTGACAAATTTCATCTTCTGGTAAGACTTTTATAATTCTTTTTACTATTTTTAACTATTAACAATTTAAATAATTGAAATTTAATGTACCAAAAAATCTCAATATTTCATAACAAACAGGTTGACGAACACCTAAAATGCGATTTGTTTCTGAAATTTAAAAAATTCAATCTCTAGGTAAAAAAATTTCAATTGTTTTTTACTACATTCTACTATTTGCAATTTAAATGATTCATGTTTTCTACATAAAAATTACTCAAAGTTTCTTAAGAAACTTGTTTCAAATACTCAAACGGGATTATTGGTGTTATGAAATTTGAAAAATTTCCTATTTTTCTACTATTTTTTTTAATTCTTTTACTAATTTTTACTATTTACAAATTAAATAATGGATATTTTATATATAAAAATGCTAAAAAATTTCACAAGAAACAAGTTGGCCAATACTAGGATAGGGTTTGTGTTCTTAAATTTGAGTAATTCCATATCCTGGTAACCCTTTTTAAATTGTTTTTACTATTTTTAACTATTTACAACTCAAATAATTGAAATTTTATGTACAAAAATATCTCAAAATTTCATAACAAACAGGTTCGCAGATACTCAAAAGCAATTTCTTTCTGACATTTAAAAAATTCAATCTCTAGGTACCAATTTTTCAAATTTTTTTACTACTTTCTACTATTTACAACTTAAATAATTCATGTTTTCTACATAAAAATTGCTCAACATTGCATGAGAAACATGATGCAAATACTCAAAGGGGAATAATGGTGTTTTGAAATTTGAAACTTTTCTTCTTTTTGTGACACTTCTTTAATTTTCTACTAATTTTTACTATTTACAATTTAAATAATTGATATTTTATATATAAAAATTGCAAAATAATTAACAAGAAACAAATTGGCCAATACCAAGATAGGATTTTTGTTCTTACATTTGACAAGTTCCATCTCCTGTAACACTTTTCTAATACTTTTTTCTAATTTTAACTATTTACAATTCAAATAATTGAACTTTTATGTACAAAAATATCTCAAAATTTCAAAACAAACAAGTTGGTAGATACTCATATGTGATTTGTTTCTTAAATTTAAAAAATTCAATCTCTAGGTGATGAGCGAGCCTCGGTGAATCTTCGGTGGAAAACTCTTCGCAAGGTTGTGAATCGTCAAATGTTCAGTGGAAATCCACCAAATCGGCAGCGGAAGACGGAGTTCCAGTGGGAAACTCTTACTGAATTGGTAACCGACGAGATTAATAACCTAATCTAGGGTTAGGGTTTAGCTGAGACGAAAGCGGAAATTTATCACTCTCATTCATCAAAGCTACCTTACAATGAAATGGCTGGCCATTTTATAGCTCGAATGGCAACCGTGTGAAAACAGAATGGAAGAAAGTGGATGCCCTCTAACAAGAATCCTAACGATAAAGGTGTGTGTTGCGTGATTTTGTAATCCTAACAAAGGTTTGCACGTGTGATGGGGAAAAGAAAAAGGAAACCCTCGTTGGATTGTTGCTTCAGACGCGTGAAGAGGTGTTAGGGTTGGTTAGCGCTGCGCAGCAACGAAAAGGTGTGCTTGGAGCTGTGTTCAAATGAAGGAAGCCCTAATAGTGCTTTGACGAAATTGGAATTGGATTTGGTGGATGTGGAGCAAGAGATTTGCGTGAATGGGCTGGTTAGCAGAGACACCTCCATTCTGATGGATGATGAATTGGGCTGACTGAAGACGAGCCCAAATGCCTGCTCCGCACTCAACTTGAAAATTGGTTGCAACGTGATGAACGGATGAAAGTTGGTGTCCCGCTTGCGGCCCAATTAGATTGGTGGCTGCATATTATAAATGGGCTGCTCGTAACAAAGGAAGCCCACAATGTAAGCCTGCGCAACGCTTATTGGCTTCAAGATTCACTCTTCAATTCCAATTTCAGATGCAGGCGTGAAGAATTGATGGAGTCATGAGCTGAATTAAGAATTGGGCTTCAGGCTCATTATTTGATTGGCCCACTCATGAGATAAGTTGTAAACATGGGCTGCAAGTAACAAACAAGCCTAATTAGAAACAACATTTATTTAATTAAAAATTAAAAAATAAAAGAAAATTAAAAAGGAAAGGGCCTAGGCCTTGGCCAATGCTATGAAAAGCCTCTTAGGGTGATATTCATCATCCCCTCCCTCTTAAAAAGGATATGTCCTCAGATCAAGAGGTTTCTTTAAGGCTCACAGTAATTAAAGATGAATTTCTCCAGGATCAAAAATATATCTTCAATAGTCATCAAATAAAATTGAATTAAAATCATAATGACCATGCAGTATAGGTGATTGGGAAATGTGTGAAAATGGGCTCTTAAAGATTAAAAAAGATGGTATTAGGCCCACTTCACAAAAAGAATGTTTTACACTTTGACCAAGATGATTTTTGAAATGAATTTTAGAATCAAAGTGTGTTGGTACACAAGATGTTGAGGAGGGTGAAATAAAGGAATGAGATTGAGAACAAAATGGTTGAGAAAAAAATAAAACAAAAGATTTAATGACAAAGTGAATAGAGTTTAAAGATGGAAGAACTTCGTTTGAAAATTGGAACCTACTGGAAGGGATTAGTGAAAGATTTAACACCAAATCCTTAACAATGAGGTCCCTTTTTGCATTTGAAATGATCTTTAACTCTATCACATGTGATTGTATTTCACAATTGTAGAGTTTGTGTTTAATATAGTTTGTGTTTTTTGTAGTCTTTAGTTTTCTTTTTATAAATTTCAAGCAAAGTTCTATTTTTGTTTTGATTAAGAATTTCTTTTAAGAAATTTTTTGAGACTAGTTTGGAAAACCCTGTCTAGGAAAGATTTCGTATTTAAGTTGTCCACTATGACGCACCTCTCTTTCCTGGGAGTAGACCCAACGACATCTTAACTCATTTCTTTCTTGAAATCTTTCTCCAGAACAAGAATAGGAAGAAAAAAAAACACACAGGGAAACACTTTCAGGTGGACTGCATAGTGCATGACTCGGGCCAATTCGGGTCAATTTTATCAACTTTATTCAGAACTTGCGTAAATCACGTAGGAGACTTGAACTCAGGTGTTCTACTGAAGGAGCACCGTCATCATTTGAACCTACCACTAAAAGTGTACCACTAGAATCACCTCCGGTGATTAACATATCTTCTGATCCATCACCTGAACCAGAAATTCAAGAAGATAGAATGGAAGAAAGAACAATAAGAGAGTTGGCTTCACCGGATGCAACAATTACACAAAACATGTTCATCCAATATCCAGATGGAGAATGTGAGCTTAAGTCTAGATTAATCCATCTTCCACCTAAATTCCATGGATTAGCAGGAGAAGACCCGTACCATAATTTGAAGGAATTTCATGTTGTTTGTTCATCCATGAGACCTACAACAGTGACAGAGGAACATATCAAGCTTAAGGCTTTTACATTCTCATTGCAAGATGCCGCTAAGAATTGGTTATACTGCCTTCCACCAGGATCCATCAATACTTGGGAGACTTTGAAAAGATTATTTTTGGAAAAGTTTTTTCCAGCATCTAGAGTTGTTGCTATTCGCAAAGATATTTATGGGATAAGGCAACAAGAAAGAGAAAATCTTCACGAGTATTGGGAAAGATTCAAAAAGTTATGTGCTTCCTGTCCTCATCACCAAATAAACGAGCATCTCCTCATTCAGTACTTTTATGAGGGTTGAGTATCATGGATAGACAAATGATAGATGCTGCAAGTGGAGGGTCATTGGTGGATAAAACGCCAACAAATGCAAGACAATTGATTGAAAATATGGCGTCGAACCATCAACAATTTTCCACCAGGAGTAATTCTATAACTCTATTGAAGGGAACCCATGGAGTAGATGCTTCATATGTTACAGATCACAAGAAAATAGAAGGGAAGTTGGATGACTTAGCGGCAATGGTAAGGACCTTGACAAACTTACCGAAAAAGCCTATCCCTTCTACTTTATGTGGAATTTGTGCTTCTACTAATCATCCTACAGAGGCTTGTTCTATGTTAAAAGAGACAGGGACGTTAGACAATGAACAACCTCAGGCATATGCTGCAAACATCTATGGCAATAATAGACCACCTCGGCAGCAATACAACCATGATTTGTCCTCCAACAAGTACAACCCAGATTGGAAGGAATATCCCAGTCAGAAATGGGGAAATCAACAGCCTCAACACCAATAAGTCTATCTTCCATCTCAACAGAGGCAACAACCACAACCAGCTGCAACCTCTGGTGATTAGAACAAGGAAGCAATGATGAAAATGATGGCTGACATGATGAAGGGACAAATCAATGACTTGAAACAGACAATGGAAGCAACCAATCAAAATTTGCAAAACCAGATTGGACAAATTGCAAATGAGTTAAATTAGATGAAGTCTCAACAAGGCTCAAGCAATTTGTCTGTACAAACTGTAATTAACCCGCGAAATGTAAGTGCTATTACTTTAAGATCGGGTAAGCAAATACAAGGCCTTGGGGATGCCCAAGAAGATGAAGATAAGGACAATGAAGTTGTACCTAATAATCAAAGTGGAAGATCAGATGAAGCAACACAAGCAACATCTGAAATGCCTGCACCAAATGATAATTCCAGGTTGGTATCCCCTAATACTTCCTCTAAAAATTCTTCTCCTTATTCTCCTCCTCCTCCCTATCCAAACCGTTTGAAACCAAAAACTAAAAAGATGTAGGAGTTAGACAAATAAATCTTGAATACTTTCAAGAAAGTGGAGATAAACATCCCTTTGTTGGATGCTGTAAGACAAATTCCTAAATACGCCAAGTTTCTCAAATAATTATGTACACATAAAAGGCGTATTATGGACAAAGAGGTAGTGAACATGGGAAGAAACGTGTCTAGCTTAATTAAGAAGCCTACAATCAGAATGCCACAAAAGTGTAAGGATCCAGGTATGTTTTCTGTTCCCTGCATAGGAAGTACTAAGTTTGATAATGCTATGTTAGATTTATGAGCTTCCATTAATGTAATACCTTTATCAGTTTTTACTTCACTTCATCTTGGACCTCTTAAGTCTACTGGTGTGGTCATTCAATTGGCCAACCGTAGCACAGTTAACCCTGTAGGTGTGCTAGAAGATGTGCTTGTCCGTGTGGACAAGTTAATTTTTCCTGCAGATTTCTACATCTTGGACATGAAGGATGATGAAGGAATGAGTTCAACCACAATTATCTTGGGAAGACCATTCATGATGACAACACGTACCAAGACAGACGTGCATGCAAGATCCTTGACTATGGAGATAAGAGATGAGAAGGTGCAGTTCAATGTGCTAGAAGCCATGAAGCACCCGACCGAAGACCATTCTTTGTTTTGTATTGATTTATTGAGTAATGTAGTGAACAATTATGCTTTTGGACTTTTGGACGTTTTATCTGGTTTTTCTTCTTCTTTGGATTTTTCTTTTTCGAATATTTCGGGCTCGATTTTAGACGAAAGAGAAAATTGTAAAACAGGTGATATTGAGGACGCGATGCCACTATATGATACCTCTGAGGCGTCCGAATTTGATGTGAGGTGGCTGAAATTACCTTAGGCAGTAAAATGTTGCCATCTGTGGAACAGCCACCCATTTTGGAGTTAAAACCTTTACCATCTCATTTGAAATATGTTTATCTTGAGAGGGATGGGAAACTCCCTGTTATTATATCTACCTTGCTTACTGACGAACAGGAACAAAAGCTATTGCAGGTTATCAAAGATCACAAGCGAGCAATAGGCTGGACTTTGGTAGATATTCCTGGTATTAGTCCTTCTTTCTGCATGTACAGAATACTCTTGGAGGAGGATGATAAGCCAGTAAGGCAACCTCAGAGGAGACTGAATCCTCAGCTGATGGAGGTTGTGAAGAAAGAAGTCACCAAGTTGCTACAAGCAGGTATTATATATCCTATTTCTGACAACACTTGGGTGAGTCCTGTACATGTGGTCCCCAAGAAATCTGGGATCACCGTGGTCAAGAATGAGAAGAACGAGTTGATTCCTACTCGTATTCAGAATAGCTGGAGGGTCCGTATTGATTATAGAAGACTAAACCAGGCCACCAGGAAGGACCACTTTCCTTTACCATTCATGGACTAGATGTTAGACCGATTGGCAGGTAAGTCTCATTACTGTTTTCTTGATGGATTCTCTGGGTATTTTCAGATCTGTATTGCCCTAGAGGATCAACATAAGACTACCTTTACTTGTCCATTCGGTACATATGCTTATAGGAAAATGCCATTTGGCCTTTGCAATGCTCCTAGAACATTTCAGCGATGTATGATGAGTATATTTACAGATTTGTTGGAGCATTGTATTGAGGTTTTTATGGATGATTTTAGTGTATTTGGTTCATCTTTTGATCACTGCTTGTCTAATCTTGCTAGAGTCTTGGAGAGATGTGAAGAAACTAACCTTGTTTTAAATTTTGAAAAATGTCATTTTATGGTGGAACAAGGTATAGTTTTAGGTCACGTTGTTTCCAAGAATGGTATATCTGTAGATCCTGCTAAAATTGATATTATTTAACAATTGCCTTACCCCTCTTCTGTGAAAGAGGTTCGATCTTTTCTTGGACATGCAAGATTTTACAGGAGGTTTATTAAGGACTTCAGCAAGATAGCCAACCCTCTCTCCAACTTGTTGCAAAAGGATGTAGCATTTAACTTTGGAGAGAGGTGCAAAAATGCGTTTGATACATTGAAAAAGGCGCTTACCACCACTCCTATCATCCAGCCACCTGACTGGACATTACCATTCGAGTTGATGTGTGATGCATCAAACTTTGCAGTAGGAGCGGTGCTTGCACAAAAAGATGGGAAGCTATCACATGTGATATATTATGCTTCCAGAACGTTGGACACAGCTCAGGATAACTACACCACGACTGAGAAGGAATTATTGGCTGTTGTGTTTGCCTTGGACAAATTCAGACCGTATATACTTGGTTCCAAGGTAATTGTTTATACTGATCATGCAATATTAAAATTCCTTCTGAAGAAAGCAGATTCGAAACCAAGGTTGATCAAATGGATGCTACTGCTCCAAGAGTTTGACATTGAGATTCTAGACAGAAGTGGAGCACATAACTTAGTAGCCAACCATCTTAGTAGGATTGAAAATGGAGAAGATAACATTCCTATTAAGGATGACTTTCCTGATGAAGTCCTCCTAACATTGACTGTTGTGAAAGGTATGTTTCCTGAACCTTGGTTTGCTGACATTGTTAACTATTTGGTTGTTTCTGCTATTCCTTCTCCAAATATGAAAGAACCAAGCTAAAAAGTGAGGCAAAGTACTATATCTGGGAAGACCCAATCTTATGGCACATTGGTAGTGACCAAGTCATAAGGAGGTGTGTTCTCGATATCGAGATACCTCATGTGCTTGAGTTCTGTCATTCGTCTCCTTTTAGTGGACATTATGGCACACAAAGAACAGGTAGGAAGGTGTTGGATTGTGGATTATATTGGCCTACTGTCTTTAAAGATGCACAGAGGGTATATGAAAATTGTGAGCAGTGCCAAAGGGCAGCCAGATCCATTACAAGAAGGGATGAAATGCCTCAACAACCCATGCTATATTGTGAGGTATTTGATATTTGGGGTATTGATTTTATGGGTCCTTTTCCTCCTTCTTTTGGGTTTTCTTATATTTTGCTTGTTGTAGACTATGTCTCCAAATGGGTGGAAGCCATAACTACAAGGACTAATGATTCTCGAGTTGTTATGAGTTTTGTCAGGTCTAACATTTTCCATAGGTTTGGGATACCACGAGCCATCATCAGTGACCAGGGGACTCATTTCTGTAATAAGCTACTTGAGAACATGTTGAGGAAGTATGGGGTGACACATCGCATTGCTACACCATATCACCCCCAAACTAATGGGCAAGCAAAGATCTCTAATAGGGAGATTAAAAAGATACTAGAGAAAGTAGTGAAGCCTAGTCGAAAGGATTGGGCCACAAGATTGGATGATGCTCTTTGGGCACACAGGACAGCCTACAAAGCACCTATAGGTATGTCACCTTTCAGGGTGGTTTTTGGAAAGGCTTGTCATCTACCTGTGGAGATTGAACATCGGGCCTATTGGGCCGTGAAAGCATGCAACTTGGATTTTGAAGAAGCAGGAAATGAGCGTAAACTTCAGTTGCAAGAACTAGAGGAGATTAGGCTTGCAGCCTATGAAAACTCAAAGTTCTACAAAGAGAAAACCAAGAAGTTCCATGACCAAAAGCTTGTGGTTAGAAAGGATTTCAAGGTAGGCCAGACGATGTTACTATACAAATCCAAGCTTGGTCACATGAGTGGTAATTGCGCTCTACTTGGGAAGGACCATATATTGTTACAGAAGTCTTCCCTTATGGAGGAGTGGAGATCAAGGAAGAATCCTCAGCAAGAACTTTTAAAGTTAATGGGCATCGTCTTCGGATATTCAATGAAAATCAAGATATGCTGAATAAGATGATGGATGGGATGAACTTGACTTCTCCCTCATACCTTCCACCTTGAGGAGGTAAGTACCCTTCATACTTTTTCTTTGCATTTTATACATATTGAATACATTGAGAACAATGCATGGATAAAGTGTGGGGGTGTGGGGAGATTTCCCCCTTTTCTGATTTTGTTTTCTATTTGTTTTATTTTTTCTTTTCTAATTTTGTTTTTTGTTTGTTTTTATTAAAAAAAAAGTTTTTGCTTTCAATAAAACATATTGACATTGGATTTTTTGGATGTGATTCACTAATTGGGACGATCATAATTCTGGGAAAATAAAACTATTGTGCTATGAATGGATTGGTTCTGTGATTTACTGATTGAGTTGATTTGAGAGTTTCTGGAATAAATCTTTTGTGAAAGAGTTTTTGACCTTTTGAGTTTTGAGCTTTATTGTAAGGATGAACTACCATGTGTCATTCCTATTTTTCTTGTGTGACTTGCTCATGTCTTGTTGATACTAAAATTTTTAGCTTGATTCTGTTGTCTTGCATCTTAAGTGAACATGCATGATTTGATATGACTGAGGCATTTCTTGTTTTTAGCTACTTGGCCAAATAAGCTAACCATGACATTGATCCATTGGTAGCCCCTTGAGCTTAAACCTTTTTTTCTTGTTTTGAGCATATTGTTAAACCTTAAAAAGAAAAAGACCGTTTTTTTCCTTATCTTAGGGAGAAAGAAGGAGCTAGTGGATTATGTTGAGATTGGTTGAGGAATAAAGTGTGGGGGTGAGTATTTCCCCCACAAAGTTATAAAAATGGCAAAAGGAAAATAATTGTTGATGACAAAGTGTTGAAATGAAAAATGATTGTTGTCTGAAAAAGAGCAACAAAGGATAAGAGAAAAAAAAAGAAAAAAAAAAGTAAGGATTGTTTTTGAAACTATGCTCCATAACTCTTTCTTCCTTACTATTTCAAAAACACACAAATCCTAAAGTTTTTCCTACCTTTGCCTTGGCCTCATTATAACCTGTGAAAAGTCCTCATGATTTTTGAATGCATGTTTTCTGAAAGCTGTGAATATTAGAGTCTTGCTAAGCATTGAGAGTGTTTACTTGCATGGGTATTTTGAGTGAAAACACAAGCCAAAACACTTGAGCAAATTTTGGTGAGAAAATATACATTTAACTTGAGTGTTTATCTTTTATAATTGATTATCTTGTAAACTCAAAAGATTAACTCATGTGTGAAAAATAGAATTTTATCCATTTGTATGTGCATGACAACATGATTTCTAGAAGATTGATCTGTTTCCATTTGTATTCATTTCTTTAATCCAGTGAAAATATGAAAAAGAAAACCTCAGAATAAAGTTTTGAAATTGTTCAATTTTGCCTAGGAGTGCAAAAGGATAAGTGTGGGTGTGTGATGAGTTCAAATTTTTGCCCTCATTTAATATTTAAATTTGGGAATTTAATTGAATTTTTTGTGCTTAAAGATTGATTTAATTAGGATTTGTGATTATTGGATTTATTGAGTACGTTTGGTAAAAATGGCGTAAAAATTGATTTTAGTTACATAAAATATTATTGGATATTCTTACGTTTGTTAATGCAGCTGGAATTTATTTGTGGTCATTAATAATGTGGATTTGAAATATTCAAAGTTACAAAATAAGTCAAAAATCAGGAAATTCTGGAAAAGAATAAATCAGGAGCTAAATGCACTCCCAGATTTTATTTGCACATTCCTCCTGCAAGTGGACCACAAAAATCTGTTCTGCAACCCTAGTTTTTACTAAGTTGCACCCCTCCTACCACTAAACTCCACTCAACCAGATTATGCCATGTGGCAATCCCCACCTTTCAAATCAGGCCAACCATAAGCTGACACGTGTCATAATCCGCCACTCACAAATTGACCAATCAAATCTTGCCACGTCACCATCTCCCAAAATGAAACCCTAACCCTAATTTTCTCCTCTCCTTCCATCACCATGGCAGCCGCCGCCGCCAATCTCGTCGGTCACTGCACCATCATCACCACGCTTCTCCACCTCCATCATCTCGTCAACCTTCAGCCGCCTCCTGCATCAAGTGCAGCCACCACAGTTCAGTCTTCTTCTTCCCTGCACCCGCGTTCCGCGCAGCAGCAACAACTACCAACACCATGCTTGACGAGCCACCACTGCAGCACCGTTTGCACAGCCACGCCGGAAACAAAATGGCAGCGGTCACCGTGAATGAAACGCAAAAGCGGCGTGGCCACCACCGTGAGTTCGTGCACCAGCCGCAGCAGTTCGAACCTACACTCACCACCATGGAAGCACAGTTCCGTTATCTTTTCCATTGTAGTAGCTGCAGACCTTGCGGCGGTCACCACCTGCATCCTTGCGAGAATCTAGAAGTAACATCACATTCTCGCCGAAAACCACCGTGAGCAGAACCTCCATGTCTGCGCCATTCACGAACGCAATTGTAGTAGCCATGGCAGCAACTTCACCACCATCACTGCAACGCACCATCTTCTTCTTACCGCGACAGGCACCAACGTTCCAACAGCCACCAGCGTGACCCAACCAGCGTAGCCATCACCATTCTCGCTGGCAAGATGCAGTCCAGCGCTGTCAACGTCAAAACAGCACACCACCGTGACCAGTCACGGCCACCACAGATTCTCGTGCAACCATCGTTCCTGCAATCTCGCGAGTAACATCACCTCTGCGCACCAGATCGGAGAAGAAGAACCTCTACATCTGAACCATTTTCCATCTTCTCCGAGCACCACCACAGCCGCAGTTGCATCTCCATCATCACCAACAATCTCTCCGGAGAAGAAGAAGACCGAACCATAACTGCGCCATTACAGAAGCAGCACGCCACTGCAACTTCCTCCTTCATCCCTGCACCAGCTTCACGGCCACCTCAGACGAGCCAACGCCGACTGCAGAGGAGTAGCCATCATTGCCATCTCCATCTCCATTGCATCTGCAGAAACCCTAATTCTGGAGAGAGAAAATGCACTGCCACGTGTCAGGCTGCTATTGGACAGTCAAACTGGTCAACTGGTCAACACTAGTCAACTGGTCAAAGTCAACAGTCAACTCTGGTCAAAACTGCAAAAATGGTTAAATAAAAGGGGTAGAATTGGAAATTGAATAGGAATTAAGTTGCTAATTAATTAAATAAAAATAAAAGATTTTAGCAACTGACAGGTAAAGCCCAAAGTCCAGTGGAAGCCTATATAAAGAGACTTAAGGGAGCAGAAACATGACACAACTTAGACACTTAGAACTCTTTAGTTTTGGCAAACACCGTCATCCATAACATCTCTCATTCTTTCTTTTATTTTCTTTCCTTCATATCATCATGTATTCCATCAAAGCCATGGAGGGCTAAGCTTTTAGGGTTGATTCCACTGTAATTTCTTAACTAGATTTTGAGGTTAGATGAATTTATGTGTTTGTTATTTTTATTATTGTTGTGGTTTTTGTTTATCTATGTCCTTTGCTTCTTAATCGAATAGAAAATAATTATTTTAAATCTACATGCATGCTAATCATATGAGTTAAAAGGTTTTTAAATTAAATTGAGACTTACTTTGATTTTATTTAGAAACTTTCATTTGATTAAATAAGTTTTTGCCAATAATTGAGACTTTACTTTGATTAGAGGTAATTACTTTAACTAAAATTAGTCAAGACTTTACTTTGATTAATTAAGTTTTCTATTTGGTGAAGAAACAAAGGAATAGACATGATTAGGCATAGTAAAATTAATTGAGACTGTACTTTGATTGAATTTACTATGCACAATCTAACAATTCTCATTTTTAATTGAGACTGTACTTTGATTAAAAGTGAGAATGCCAACAAATGAATTGAGTCTTTACATTGATTGATTTGTAAATCAACAACAATAATTAATTTAACAATAATCTCTAGATAACCAATGAAGAATCTTATTTAGAAAAAGTAGTGGAATTGACCTATTTACTATTATTGTGTTTACAATTTTCCGTGTCATTTTCTTTGCATATCAAAACCCCCATATTTTTATAGTTGCTAGTTTTAATTGCATTTTTAAGAATCAAATATTTGAGATCAATTTCGTATTCGTTGTGAGACGACTCAGGGTTATCTTAACCCTAACTATTTTGTTCACTACTAACTTGGCAATACTGAAATTGCTAAAGTTAAGTAGTGGTAATTTGATCGCCTAACGACAGCGATATCAAAGATTACTCTCTTGTGTTATTTTCTCGTTTTCCTCTAATTCTTTTTTCTCATTCTCTCTTTTTTTCTTCTCTTTTAACTCTTTTTCCTCTTTCTCTTTTTTCAGTTGTTCCTCTTCTTCTCCCAATTCTTGTTCAAAAATGATGGCTTCTTCTTGTCTCCATTGAAGCTTGCATGAAGAATGGAGGCTCCATGGATGGTGTTGGATGCGAAAGCATGAAGGAAAGAAGCTTAAGGTGTTTGGTTTGGTGTAGGTGAAAGATTCTTAATAGAGGTGAGGCCAACTCCTAAGGAAGAAGACTAGAGTAAACTAGAGAAGAGTTTACTCTAAGGTGAGCTCAAAAGAGATTTGTGCACAAATTTGGGCAGCAATTCATTACTCAATTTCAAGCTCAATTTCATTCAGCTAACAAAATGCACAGTCATATTCAAAGCAAATGACTCAACTTTAAAAAAAATTTGAAAGAGACTCAAGGAAAAATAGAGTGACTCTCGGCCAAGAATAGAATTAGGCAACAAAAGTTATGCATCAGATTCACAGTAGCATATTAAATCAGAAGTGCATTGTAATACTGTAGACTTTGCATCCGAAAATCTGGCCACAAGTCAAATGCACAATGAACTCAATAAAACACAATGACATAGCCTAAACAGAACTGAAGCAAAAGCATATAGTTTTCAGAATGATACAGATAATGTATGAGGTTCAATGTCACACTGAATCAATCATATAACATACTAAGTTGAAATGAAAATAATGGCCAGCACAAGCAATGCAGAGGTATGAAATTGCAGTGATATGATAAGATGCACACTCTAGGCTAATCACAGAGCAACAAATTGTGATTAAGTAGACACACAATTAAAACCAATGAAGTTGCCAATATCAACAAAGAACATCATGATTTTACTTCAAATACTTGGAATATGAATATAGCTAGAGCACACAAACATCAATCATAAGAAACCGGATTGACGAGCAAGGTTATGCTAAGCACAAACAACCAGAAAAAAAATGTGACTTAGCTTTCAAACAAGGCAGCAAAGATTCAACAGAAGCACTAAACACGATTGGAAATAATAAGCAATGAACTGATGCAAACAAAGCAGCAGAGAGTCAGCCTATGTGTGGACCAGAACCAACTAAACTTCCACATAAACAATCTGAACAGAATCAGATATATTATGAATGTAGTGGAATTAGTATAGTTCAGTCATTACAATCATTGGCCAGCAAATGAAGCAACAAAACAGAACAAAGCAATCAAACAGCAACAATTGCAAGTAGAAAACTGACGCACACAGATTAAACATGAGCAGTTTAAGCAAAAATGAAACTCGAGCAGTGAAAAATAAGGCACTGCAGAACAACTTGCTAATGATCTAATAGCAAATTTAGAACACGAAACATACAACATGAATCTAGAAACAACACATGAACACAAAATAGCTCGGCTAACAGAAGAAAACAACACATATGTACTACTTCTATGGAATTCAGAACATAAAAACGAAATTACACAAAACCTAAGACAAAAAACAGAGGATTTTAAAACATTAAAGCTACCTAAAAAAATTAATAGTGAACCTAGGACATGCAATTAACGCCAGAATATAGAACCTAGACATTCCAATCACGGTATTGATTCAAGGCAAATATGAACAATTTTAATGAATCAATTTCAGCAATAAATTTCAACAGAAAATCAGCAGAGATGCAAATCAGAGAATAAGAACGACCCAATCGCAGAAGAACAAGACCGAAATGCAAACAGTGAAGAAGAAAAACGAACAGAGATACTCATCTTTGAAGACCTCCATGCTCCAAGCTCGAAACCGGAGCTCTAATTACCACATGATAAGCGAGCCTCAGCGAATCTTCGGTGGAAAACTCTTCGCAAGGTCGTGAATCGTCAAACGTTCGATGGAAATCCACCAAATCGGCAGCAGAAGACGGAGTTCCAGTGGGGAACTTTCACTAAATTGGTAACCGACGAGATTAATAACCTAATCTAGGGTTAGGGTTGAGCTGAGACGAAAGGGGAAATTTATCACTCTCATTCATCAAAGCTACCTTACAATGAAATGGCTGGCCATTTTATAGCTCGAATGGCAACCGTGTGAAAACAGAATGGAAGAAAGTGGATGCCCTCTAACAAGAATCCTAACTACAAAGGTGTGCGTTGCGTGATTTTGTAATCCTAGCAAAGGTTTGCACGCGTGATGGGGAAAAGAAAAAGGAAACCCTCGTTGGATTGTTGCTTCAGACGCGTGAAGAGGTGTTAGAGTTGGTTAGCGCTGCGCAGCAACGAAAAGGTGTGGCTGGAGCTGTGTTCAAATGAAGGAAGCCCTAATAGTGCTTAGACGAAATTGGAATTGGATTTGGTGGATGCGGAGCAAGAGATTTGCGTGAATGGGCTGGTTAGCAGAGACACCTCCATTCTACTGGATGATGAATTATGCTGACTGAAGATGAGCCCAAATGCCTGCTCTGCACTCAACTTGAAAATTTGTTGCAACGTGATGAACGGATGAAAGTTGGTGTCCCGCTTGCGGCCCAATCAGATTGGTGGCTGCATATTATAAATGGGTTGCCCGTAACAAAGGAAGCCCACAATGTAAGCGTGTGCAACGCTTATTGGCTTCAAGATTCACTCTTCAATTCCAATTTCAGATGCAGGCGTGAAGAATTGATGGAGTCATGAGCTGAATTAAGAATTGGGCTTCAGGCTCATTATTTGATTGGCCCACTTATGAGATAAGTTGTAAACATGGGCTGCAAGTAACAAACAAGCCTAATTAGAAACAAAATTTATTTAATTAAAAATTAAAAAATAAAAGAAAATTAAAAAGGAAAGGGCTTAGGCATTGGCCAATGCTATGAAAAGCCTCTTAGGGTGATATTCATCATCAGGTAACAATTTTTCAATTTTTTTACTACTTTCTACAATTTACAACTTAAATTATTGATGTTTTCTACATAAAAATTGCTCAAAATTTCATGAGAAACATCTTGCAAATACTCGAAGGGGATTAATTGTGTTACAAAATTTGAAATTTTTCTTGTTTTTGTGACAGTTCCTTAATTTTTTACTAATTTTTACTATTTAAGATCTAAATAATCGAAATTTTATATATGAAAATTGGAAATAATTTTACAAAAAAGAAGTTGGCCAATACTAGGATAGGATTTGTGTTCTTTAATTTGACAAATTTTTTCTCTGGGTAACACTTTTTCAATTCTTTTTACTATTTTTAACTATTTACATTTCAAATAATTGAACTTTCATGTACAAAAAGATCTCAAAATTTCATAACAAACATGTTGGCGGATACTCAAATTGGATTAGTTTCTTATATTTAAAAAATTCAATCTCTAGGCAACAAATTTTCAATTGTTTTTTACTACTTTCTACGATTTACAATTTAAATAATCATGTTTTCTACATAAATATTGCTCAAAGTTTCTTAAGAAATTTGTCGCAAATACTCAAAAGGGATTACTGGTGTTATGAAATTTGAAAAATTTCATATTTTTCTACCGTTTATTTTAATTCTTTTACTAAGTTTTACTATTTACTAATTAAATAATTGATATTTTATATATAAAAATTGCAAAAAAATTAACAAGAAACAAGTTGGCCAATACCAGGATAGGATTTGTGTTCTTAAATTTGACAAGTTCCTTCTCCTGGTAACACTTTTTTAGTTCTTTTTACTAGTTTTAACTATTTACAATTGAAATAATTGAAATTTTGTGTACAAAGATATCTCAAAATTTCATAACAAACAGGTTGACAGATACTCATATGCGATTTGTTTCTGAAATTGAAAAAATTAAATCTCTAGGTAACAATTTTTCAATTTTTTTTACTACTTTCTACCATATACAATTTAAATAATTCATGTTTTCTACATACAAATTGCTCAAATTTTCATGAGAAACTTGTTGCAAATACTGAAAGGGGATTAATGGTGTTACGAAATTTGAAATTTTTCTTTTTTTTGTGACAGTTCCTTAATTTTTTACTAATTTTTACTATTTAAGATCTAAATAATCGAAATTTTATATATGAAAATGGGAAAACAATCACAAGAATTAAGTTCGCCAATACTAGGATAGGATTTGTGTTCTTAAATTTGACAAGTTCCATCTCCTGTAACACTTTTTCAATTCTTTTTACTATTTTTAACTATTTACATTTCAAATAATTGAACTTTCATGTACAAAAAGATCTCAAAATTTCGTAACAAACATGTTGGCGGATACTCAAATTGGATTAGTTTCTGAAATTTAAAAAATTCAATCTCTAGGCAACAAATTTTCAATTTCTTTTACTACTTTCTACTATTTACAATTTAAATAACTCATGTTTTCTACATAAATATTGCTCAAAGTTTCTTAAGAAACTTGTCGCAAATACTCAAAGGGGATTACTGGTGTTATGAAATTTGAAAAATTTCCTATTTTTCTACCGTTTATTTTAATTCTTTTACTAAGTTTTACTATTTACTAATTAAATAATTGATATTTTATATATAAAAATTGCAAAAAAATTAACAAGAAACAAGTTGGCCAATACTAGGATAGGATTTGTGTTCTTAAATTTGACAAGTTCCATCTCCTGGTAACACTTTTTCAATTCTTTTTACTATTTTTAACTATTTACATTTCAAATAATTGAACTTTCATGTACAAAAAGATCTCAAAATTTCATAACAAACATGTTTGCGGATACTCAAATTGGATTAGTTTCTGAAATTTAAAAAATTAAATCTCTAGGCAACAAATTTTCAATTGTTTTTTACTACTTTCTACTATTTACAATTTAAATAACTCATGTTTTCGACATAAATATTGCTCAAAGTTTCTTAAGAAACTTGTCGCAAATACTCAAAGGGGATTACTGGTGTTATGAAATTTGAAATTTTTCTTGTTTTTCTACCGTTTATTTTAATTCTTTTACTAAGTTTTACTATTTACTAATTAGATGATTGATATTTTATATGTAAAAATTTCAAAAAATTTACACAAGAAACAAGTTGGCCAAATACCAGGATGGGATTTGTGTTCTTAAATTTGACAAGTTCCATCTCCTGGTAACACTTTTTTAATTCTTTTTACTAGTTTTAACTATTTACAATTAAAATAATTGAAATTTTATGTACAAAGATATCTCAAAATTTCATAACAAACAGGTTGACAGATACTCATATGCGATTTGTTTCTGAAATTTAAAAAATTAAATCTCTAGGTAACAATTTTTCAATTTTTTTTACTACTTTCTACCATATACAATTTAAATAATTCATGTTTTCTACATACAAATTGCTCAAATTTTCATGAGAAACTTGTTGCAAATAATCAAAGGGGATTAATGGTGTTACGAAATTTGAAATTTTTCTTGTTTTCGTGACAGTTCCTTAATTTTTTACTAATTTTTACTATTTAAGATCTAAACAATCGAAATTTTATATATGAAAATGGGAAAAAAATCACAAGAATTAAGTTCGCCAATACTAGGATAGGATTTGTGTTCTTAAATTTGACAAGTTCCATCTCCTGTAACACTTTTTCAATTCTTTTTACTATTTTTAACTATTTACAATCCAAATAATTGAACTTTTATATACAAAAAGATCTCAAAATTTCATAACAAACAGGTTGGCAGATACTCAAAGGGATTAGTTTCTGAAATTTATAAAATTCAATCTCTAGGTAACAAATTTTCAATTGTTTTTTATTACTTTCTACTATTTGCAATTTAAACAATTCATGTTTTCTACATAAAAATTACTCAAAATTTTATGCGAAACTTGTTGCAAATAGTCAAAGAGGATTATTGGGGTTTTGAAATTTGAAAATTTTCTTCTTGTTGTCACACTTTTTAAATTTTTTCCTAATTTTTAGTATTTACAATTTAAATAATTGATATTTTATAAATAAAAATTGCTAAAAATTTCACAAGTAACGAGTTGGCCAATACTAGGATAGGATTTGTGTTCTTAAATTTGACAAATTCCATCTCTTGGTAAAAAACTTTTAATTCTTTTTATGTACAAAAAGAACTCAAAGTTTCATAACAAAGATGTTGGCGGATACTCAAATGGAATTAGTTTCTGAAATTTATAAAATTCAATCTCTAGGTAACAAATTTTAAATTGTTTTTTACTACTTTCTTCTATTTACAATTTAAATAACTCATGTTTTCTACATAAATATTGCTCAAAGTTTCTTAAGAAACTTGTCGCAAATACTCAAAGGGGATTACTGGTGTTATGAAATTTGAAAAATTTCCTATTTTTCTACCGTTTATTTTAATTCTTTTACTAAGTTTTACTATTTACTAATTAAATAATTGATATTTTATATATAAAAATTGCAAAAAAATTAACAAGAAACAAGTTGGCCAATACCAGGATAGGATTTGTGTTCTTAAATTTGACAAGTTCCATCTCCTGGTAACACTTTTTCAATTCTTTTTACTATATTTAACTATTTACATTTCAAATAATTGAACTTTCATGTACAAAAAGATCTCAAAATTTCATAACAAACATGTTTGTGGATACTCAAATTGGATTAGTTTCTGAAATTTAAAAAATTAAATCTCTAGGCAACAAATTTTCAATTGTTTTTTACTACTTTCTACTATTTACAATTTAAATAACTCATGTTTTCTACATAAATATTGCTCAAAGTTTCTTAAGAAACTTGTCGCAAATACTCAAAGGGGATTACTAGTGTTATGAAATTTGAAATTTTTCTTGTTTTTCTATCGTTTATTTTAATTCTTTTACTAAGTTTTACTATTTACTAATTAGATAATTGATATTTTATATATAAAAATTTCAAAAAATTTACACAAGAAACAAGTTGGCCAATACCAGGATGGGATTTGTGTTCTTAAATTTGACAAGTTCCATCTCCTGGTAACACTTTTTTAATTCTTTTTACTAGTTTTAACTATTTACAATTGAAATAATTGAAATTTTATGTACAAAGATATCTCAAAATTTCATAACAAACAGGTTGACAGATACTCATATGCGATTTGTTTCTGAAATTTAAAAAATTAAATCTCTAGGTAACAATTTTTCAATTTTTTTTACTACTTTCTACCATATACAATTTAAATAATTCATGTTTTCTACATACAAATTGCTCAAATTTTCATGAGAAACTTGTTGCAAATACTCAAAGGGGATTAATGGTGTTACAAAATTTGAAATTTTTCTTATTTTCGTGACAGTTCCTTAATTTTTTACTAATTTTTACTATTTAAGATCTAAATAATCGAAATTTTATATATGAAAATGGGAAAAAAAGCACAAGAATGAAGTTCGCCAATACTAGGATAGGATTTGTGTTCTTAAATTTGACAAGTTCCATCTCCTGTAACACTTTTTCAATTCTTTTTACTATTTTTAACTATTTACATTTCAAATAATTGAACTTTCATGTACAAAAAGATCTCAAAATTTCATAACAAACATGTTGGCGGATACCCAAATTGGATTAGTTTTTGAAATTTAAAAAATTCAATCTCTAGGCAACAAATTTTCAATTTCTTTTACTACTTTCTACTATTTACAATTTAAATAACTCATGTTTTCTACATAAATATTGCTCAAAGTTTCTTAAGAAACTTGTCGCAAATACTCAAAGGGGATTACTGGTGTTATGAAATTTGAAAAATTTCCTATTTTTCTACCGTTTATTTTAATTCTTTTACTAAGTTTTACTATTTACTAATTAAATAATTGATATTTTATATATAAAAATTGCAAAAAAATTAACAAGAAACAAGTTGACCAATACCAGGATAGGATTTGTGTTCTTAAATTTGACAAGTTCCATCTCCTGGTAACACTTTTTCAATTCTTTTTACTATATTTAACTATTTACATTTCAAATAATTGAACTTTCATGTACAAAAAGATCTCAAAATTTCATAACAAACATGTTTGCGGATACTCAAATTGGATTAGTTTCTGAAATTTAAAAAATTAAATCTCTAGGCAACAAATTTTCAATTGTTTTTTACTACTTTCTACTATTTACAATTTAAATAACTCATGTTTTCTACATAAATATTGCTCAAAGTTTCTTAAGAAACTTGTCGCAAATACTCAAAGGGGATTACTGGTGTTATGAAATTTGAAATTTTTCTTGTTTTTCTACCGTTTATTTTAATTCTTTTACTAATTTTTACTCTTTACAATTTAAATAACTGATATTTTATATATAAAAGATGCTAAAAATTTCACAAGTAATGAGTTGGCCAAAACGAGGATAGGATTTGTGTTCTTCAATTTCAAAAATTCCATCTCCTGGTAACACTTTTTTAATTCGTTTTACTATTTTTAACTATTTACAATTCAAGTAATTAAAATTTTATGTACAAAAATATCTCAAAATTTCATAACAAACAGGTTCGCGGATACTCAATTGCAATTTGTTTCTAAATTTAAGAAATTCAATCTCTAGGTAACGATTTTTCAATTGTTTTTTACTACTTTCTACTATTTACAATTTAAATAAATCATGTTTTCTACATAAAAATTGCTCAAAATTTCAGGGGAAACATGTTGCAAATAGTCAAAGAGGATTATTGGTGTTATGAAATTTGAAAATTTTCTTCTTTTTGTCACACTTCTTTAATTTTTTACTAATTTTTACTATTTAAGATCTAAATAATCAAAATTTTATATATGAAAATGGGAAAAAAAATCACAAGAATTAAGTTCGCCAATACTAGGATAGGATTTGTGTTCTTAAATTTGACAAGTTTCATCTCCTGTAACACTTTTTCAATTCTTTTTACTATTTTTAACTATTTACAATCCAAATAATTGAACTTTTATATACAAAAAGATCTCAAAATTTCATAACAAACACGTTGGCAGATACTCAAAGGGATTAGTTTCTGAAATTTATAAAATTCAATCTCTAGGTAACAAATTTTCAATTGTTTTTTATTACTTTCTACTATTTGCAATTTAAACAATTCATGTTTTCTACATAAAAATTACTCAAAATTTTATGAGAAACTTGTTGCAAATAGTCAAAGAGGATTATTGGGGTTTTGAAATTTGAAAATTTTCTTCTTTTTGTCACGCTTTTTAAATTTTTTCCTAATTTTTAGTATTTACAATTTAAATAAATGATATTTTATAAATAAAAATTGCTAAAAATTTCACAAGTAACGAGTTGGCCAATACTAGGATAGGATTTGTGTTCTTAAATTTGACAAATTCCATCTCTTGGTAACAAATTTTTAATTCTTTTTATGTACAAAAAGAACTCAAAGTTTCATAACAAAGACGTTGGCGGATACTCAAATGGAATTAGTTTCTGAAATTTATAAAATTCAATCTCTAGGTAACAAATTTTCAATTGTTTTTTACTACTTTCTTCTATTTACAATTTAAATAATTCATGTTTTCTACATAAAAATTGCTCAAAATTTCTTAAGAAACTTGTCGCAAATACTCAAAGGGGATTACTGGTGTTATGAAATTTGAAATTTTTCTTGTTTTTCTACCGTTTATTTTAATTCTTTTACTAAGTTTTACTATTTACTAATTAGATAATTGATATTTTATATATAAAAATTTCAAAAAATTTACACAAGAAACAAGTTGGCCAATACCAGGATGGGATTTGTGTTCTTAAATTTGACAAGTTCCTTCTCCTGGTAACACTTTTTTAGTTCTTTTTACTAGTTTTAACTATTTACAATTGAAATAATTGAAATTTTGTGTACAAAGATATCTCAAAATTTCATAACAAACAGGTTGACAGATACTCATATGCGATTTGTTTCTGAAATTGAAAAAATTAAATCTCTAGGTAACAATTTTTCAATTTTTTTTACTACTTTCTACCATATACAATTTAAATAATTCATGTTTTCTACATACAAATTGCTCAAATTTTCATGAGAAACTTGTTGCAAATACTGAAAGGGGATTAATGGTGTTACGAAATTTGAAATTTTTCTTTTTTTTGTGACAGTTCCTTAATTTTTTACTAATTTTTACTATTTAAGATCTAAATAATCGAAATTTTATATATGAAAATGGGAAAAAAATCACAAGAATTAAGTTCGCCAATACTAGGATAGGATTTGTGTTCTTAAATTTGACAAGTTCCATCTCCTGTAACACTTTTTCAATTCTTTTTACTATTTTTAACTATTTACAATCCAACTAATTGAACTTTTATATACAAAAAGATCTCAAAATTTCATAACAAACAGGTTGGCAGATACTCAAAGGGATTAGTTTCTGAAATTTATAAAATTCAATCTCTAGGTAACAAATTTTCAATTGTTTTTTATTACTTTCTACTATTTGCAATTTAAACAATTCATGTTTTCTACATAAAAATTACTCAAAATTTTATGAGAAACTTGTTGCAAATAGTCAAAGAGGATTATTGGGGTTTTGAAATTTGAAAATTTTCTTCTTTTTGTCACACTTTTTAAATTTTTTCCTAATTTTTAGTATTTACAATTTAAATAAATGATATTTTATAAATAAAAATTGCTAAAAATTTCACAAGTAACGAGTTGGCCAATACTAGGATAGGATTTGTGTTCTTAAATTTGACAAATTCCATCTCTTGGTAACAAATTTTTAATTCTTTTTATGTACAAAAAGAACTCAAAGTTTCATAACAAAGATGTTGGCGGATACTCAAATGGAATTAGTTTCTGAAATTTATAAAATTCAATCTCTAGGTAACAAATTTTCAATTGTTTTTTACTACTTTCTTCTATTTACAATTTAAATAATTCATGTTTTCTACATAAAAATTGCTCAAAATTTCTTAAGAAACTTGTCGCAAATACTCAAAGGGGATTACTGGTGTTATGAAATTTGAAATTTTTCTTGTTTTTCTACCGTTTATTTTAATTCTTTTACTAAGTTTTACTATTTACTAATTAGATAATTGATATTTTATATATAAAAATTTCAAAAAATTTACACAAGAAACAAGTTGGCCAATACCAGGATGGGATTTGTGTTCTTAAATTTGACAAGTTCCTTCTCCTGGTAACACTTTTTTAGTTCTTTTTACTAGTTTTAACTATTTACAATTGAAATAATTGAAATTTTGTGTACAAAGATATCTCAAAATTTCATAACAAACAGGTTGACAGATACTCATATGCGATTTGTTTCTGAAATTGAAAAAATTAAATCTCTAGGTAACAATTTTTCAATTTTTTTTACTACTTTCTACCATATACAATTTAAATAACTCATGTTTTCTACATACAAATTGCTCAAATTTTCATGAGAAACTTGTTGCAAATACTGAAAGGGGATTAATGGTGTTATGAAATTTGAAATTTTTCTTGTTTTTCTACCGTTTATTTTAATTCTTTTACTAAGTTTTACTATTTACTAATTAGATAATTGATATTTTATATATAAAAATTTCAAAAAATTTACACAAGAAACAAGTTGGCCAATACCAGGATGGGATTTGTGTTCTTAAATTTGACAAGTTCCATCTCCTGGTAACACTTTTTTAATTCTTTTTACTAGTTTTAACTATTTACAATTGAAATAATTGAAATTTTATGTACAAAGATATCTCAAAATTTCATAACAAACAGGTTGACAGATACTCATATGCGATTTGTTTCTGAAATTTAAAAAATTAAATCTCTAGGTAACAATTTTTCAATTTTTTTTACTACTTTCTACCATATACAATTTAAATAATTCATGTTTTCTACATACAAATTGCTCAAATTTTCATGAGAAACTTGTTGCAAATACTCAAAGGGGATTAATGGTGTTACGAAATTTGAAATTTTTCTTGTTTTCGTGACAGTTCCTTAATTTTTTACTAATTTTTACTACTTAAGATCTAAATAATCGAAATTTTATATATGAAAATGGGAAAAAAATCACAAGAATTAAGTTCGCCAATACTAGGATAGGATTTGTGTTCTTAAATTTGACAAGTTCCATCTCCTGTAACACTTTTTCAATTCTTTTTACTATTTTTAACTATTTACATTTCAAATAATTGAACTTTCATGTACAAAAAGATCTCAAAATTTCATAACAAACATGTTGGCGGATACTCAAATTGGATTAGTTTCTGAAATTTATAAAATTCAATCTCTAGGTAACAAATTTTCAATTGTTTTTTACTACTTTCTACTATTTACAATTTAAATAAATCATGTTTTCTACATAAAAATTGCTCAAAATTTCAGGAGAAACATGTTGCAAATAGTCAAAGAGGATTATTGGTGTTATGAAATTTGAAAATTTTCTTCTTTTTGTCACACTTCTTTAATTTTTTACTAATTTTTACTATATACAAATTAAATAATTGATATTTTATATAAAAAAAATGCAAAAAGTTTAACAAGAAACAAGTTAACCAATACTAGGATAGGATTTGTGTTCTTGAATGTAACCAATTCCATCTCCTCGTAACACTTTTTTAATTCTTTTTACTATTTTTCACTATTTACAATTCAAATAATTAAAATTTTATTTTCAAAAATATCTCAAAATTTCATAACAAACACGTTCGCGAATATTTAAATAAAATTTGTTTCTAAATTTAAAAAATTCAATCTCTAGGTAACTATTTTTCAATTGTTTTTTACTACTTTCTACTATTTACAATTTAAATAATTCATTTTTTCTTCATGAACATTGCTCAAAATTTCATAAGAAACTTGTTGCAAATTGTCAAAGGGATTATTGGAGTTATGAAATTTGAAAATTTTCTTCTTTTTGTGACACTTTTTAATTTTTTTACTAATTTTTACTCTTTACAATTTAAATAATTGATATTTTATATATAAAAATTGTTAAAAATTTCACAAGTAACGAGTTGCTCAATACTAGGATAGGATTTGTGTTATTAAATTTGACAAATTCCATCTCCTAGTAACAACTTTTTAATTCTTTTTACTATTTTTAACTATTTACAATTCAAATATTTGACTTATATGTACAAAAAGATCTCAAATTTTCATAACAAACATGTTGGCAGATACTCAAATGGGATTAGTGTCTGAAATTTATAAAATTCAATCTCTAGGTAACAAATTTTCAATTGTTTTTTACTACTTTCTACTATTTACAATTTAAATAATTCATGTTTTCTACATAAAAATTGCTCAAAATTTCATGAGAAACTTGTCGCAAATAGTCAAAGAGGATTTTTGGTGTTATGAAATTTTAAAATTTTCTTCTTTTTGTCACACTTCTTTGATTTTTTACTAATTTTTACTATATACAAATTAAATAATTGATATTTTATATAAATAATTGCAAAAAGTTTAACAAGAAACAAGTTAACCAATACTAGGATAGGATTTGTGCTCATGAATTTGACAAATTCCATCTCCTGGTAACCCTTTTTCAAATTCTTTTTACTATTTTTAACTATTTACAATTCAAGTAATTAAAATTTTATGTACAAAAATATCTCAAAATTTCTGAACAAACAGGTTCGCGGATACTCAATTGCAATTTGTTTCGAAATTTAAAAAATTCAATCTCTAGGTAACAATTTTTTAATTTTTTTTACTACTTTCTACTATTTACAATTTAAATAATTCATGTTTTCTTCATAAAAATTGCTCGAAATTTCAAGAGAAACATGTTGCAAATAGTCAAAGAGGATTATTGTTGTTATGAAATTTGAAAATTTTCTTCTTTTTCACACTTCTTTAATTTTTTACTAATTTTTACTATATACAAATTAAATAATTGATATTTTATATAAAAAAATTGCAAAAAGTTTAACAAGAAACAAGTTAACTAATACTAGGATAGGATTTGTGTTCTTGAATGTAACCAATTCCAACTCCTCGTAACACTTTTTTAATTTTTTTTACTATTTTTCACTATTTACAATTCAAATAATTAAAATTTTATTTTCAAAAATATCTCAAAATTTCATAACAAACACGTTCGCGAATATTTAAATAAAATTTGTTTCTAAATTTAAAAAATTCAATCTCTAGGTAACTATTTTCAATTGTTTTTTACTACTTTCTACTATTTACAATTTAAATAATTCATTTTTTCTTCATAAACATTGCTCAAAATTTCATAAGAAACTTGTTGCAAATTGTCAAAGGGATTATTGGTGTCATGAAATTTGAAAATTTTCTTCTTTTTGTGACACTTTTTTAATTTTTTACTAATTTTTACTCTTTACAATTTAAATAACGGATATTTTATATATAAAAATTGCTAAAAATTTCACAAGTAACGAGTTGGCAATTACTAGGATAGGATTTTTGTTATTAAATTTGACAAATTTCATCTCCTGGTAACAATTTTTTAATTCTTTTTACTATTTTTAAGTATTTACAATTCAAATAATTGAACTTATATGTACAAAAAGATCTCAAATTTTCATAACAAACATGTTGGCAGATACTCAAATGGGATTAGTGTCTGAAATTTATAAAATTCAATCGCTAGGTAACAAATTTTCAATTGTTTTTTACTACTTTCTACTATTTACAATTTAAATAATTTATGTTTTCCACATAAAAATTGCTCAAAATTTCATGAGAAACTTGTTGCAAATAGTCAAAGAGGATTATTGGTGTTATGAAATTTGAAAATTTTCTTCTTTTTGTCACACTTCTTTGATTTTTTACTAATTTTTACTATATACAAATTAAATAATTGATATTTTATATAAATAATTGCAAAAAGTTTAACAAGAAACAAGTTAACCAATACTTGGATAGGATTTGTGTTCTTGAATTTGACAAATTCCATCTCCTGGTAACCCTTTTTCAAATTCTTTTTACTAATTTTAACTCTTTACAATTCAAGTAATTAAAATTTTATGTACAAAAATATCTCAAAATTTCAGAACAAACAGGTTCGCGAATACTCAATCGCAATTTGTTTCGAAATTTAAAAAATTCAATGTCTAGGTAACAATTTTTTAATTTTTTTTACTACTTTCTACTATTTACAATTTAAATAATTCATGTTTTCTTCAAAAAAATTGCTCAAAATTTCATACGAAACTTGTTGCAAATTGTCAAAGGGATTATTGGTGTCATGAAATTTGAAAATTTTCTTCTTTTTGTGACACTTTTTTAATTTTTTACTAATTTTTACTCTTTACAATTTAAATAACGGATATTTTATATATAAAAATTGCTAAAAATTTAACAAGTAACGAGTTGGCAATTACTAAGACAGGATTTTTGTTATTAAATTTGACAAATTTCATCTCCTGGTAACAATTTTTTAATTCTTTTTACTATTTGTAAGTATTTACAATTCAAATAATTGTACTTATATGTACAAAAAGATCTCAAATTTTCATAACAAACATGTTGGTAGATACTCAAATGGGATTAGTGTCTGAAATTTATAAAATTCAATCTCTAGGTAACAAATTTTTAATTGTTTTTTACTACTTTCTACTATTTACAATTTAAATAGTTCATGTTTTCTTCATAAAAATTCCTCAAAATTTCATGAGAAACTTGTTGCAAATAGTCAAAGAGGATTATTGGTGTTATGAAATTTGAAAATTTTCTTCTTTTTGTGACACTTTTTTAATTTTTTACTAATTTTTACTCTTTACAATTTAAATAACTGATATTTTATATATAAAAATTGCTAAAAATTTCACAAGTAACGAGTTGGCAATTACTAGGATAGGATTTTTGTTATTAAATTTGACAAATTTCATCTCCTGGTAACAATTTTTTAATTCTTTTTACTATTTTTAAGTATTTACAATTTAAATAATTGAACTTATATGTACAAAAAGATCTCAAATTTTCATAACAAACATGTTGGCAGATACTCAAATGGGATTAGTGTCTGAAATTTATAAAATTCAATCTCTAGGTAACAAATTTTCAATTATTTTTTACTACTTTCTACTATTTACAATTTAAATAGTTCATGTTTTCTTCATAAAAATTCCTCAAAATTTCATGAGAAACTTGTTGCAAATAGTCAAAGAGGATTATTGGAGTTATGAAATTTGAAAATTTTCTTCTTTTTGTGACACTTTTTTAATTTTTTACTAATTTTTACTCTTTACAATTTAAATAACTGATATTTTATATATAAAAATTGCTAAAAATTTCACAAGTAACGAGTTGGCAATTACAAGGATAGGATTTTTGTTATTAAATTTGACAAATTTCATCTCCTGGTAACAATTTTTTAATTCTTTTTACTATTTTTAAGTATTTACAATTCAAATAATTGAACTTATATGTACAAAAAGATCTCAAATTTTCATAACAAACATGTTGGCAGATACTCAAATGGGATTAGTGTCTGAAATTTATAAATATCAATCTCTAGGTAACAAATTTTCAATTGTTTTTTACTACTTTCTACTATTTACAATTTAAATAATTCATGTTTTCCACATAAAAGTTGCTCAAAATTTCATGAGAAACTTGTTGCAAATAGTCAAAGAGGATTATCGGTGTTATGAAATTTGAAAATTTTCTTCTTTTTGTCACACTTCTTTGATTTTTTACTAATTTTTACTATATACAAATTAAATAATTGATATTTTATATAAATAATTGCAAAAAGTTTAACAAGAAACAAGTCAACCAATACTTGGATAGGATTTGTGTTCTTGAATTTGACAAATTCCATCTCCTGGTAACCCTTTTTCAAATTCTTTTTACTAATTTTAACTATTTACAATTCAAGTAATTAAAATTTTATGTACAAAAATATCTCAAAATTTCAGAACAAACAGGTTCGCGAATACTCAATCGCAATTTGTTTCGAAATTTAAAAAATTCAATCTCTAGGTAACAATTTTTTAATTTTTTTTACTACTTTCTACTATTTACAATTTAAATAATTCATGTTTTCTTCAAAAAAATTGCTCAAAATTTCATACGAAACTTGTTGCAAATTGTCAAAGGGATTATTGGTGTCATGAAATTTGAAAATTTTCTTCTTTTTGTGACACTTTTTTAATTTTTTACTAATTTTTACTCTTTACAATTTAAATAACGGATATTTTATATATAAAAATTGCTAAAAATTTCACAAGTAACGAGTTGGCAATTACTAGGATAGGATTTTTGTTATTAAATTTGACAAATTTCATCTCCTGGTAACAATTTTTTAATTCTTTTTACTATTTTTAAGTATTTACAATTCAAATAATTGTACTTATATGTACAAAAAGATCTCAAATTTTCATAACAAACATATTGGCAGATACTCAAATGGGATTAGTGTCTGAAATTTATAAAATTCAATCTCTAGGTAACAAATTTTTAATTGTTTTTTACTACTTTCTACTATTTACAATTTAAATAGTTCATGTTTTCTTCGTAAAAATTCCTCAAAATTTCATGAGAAACTTGTTGCAAATAGTCAAAGAGGATTATTGGTGTTATGAAATTTCAAAATTTTCTTCTTTTTGTGACACTTTTTTAATTTTTTACTAATTTTTACTATATACAAATTAAATAATTGATATTTTATATAAATAATTGCAAAAAGTTTAACAAGAAACAAGTTAACCAATACTAGGATAGGATTTGTGCTCATGAATTTGACAAATTCCATCTCCTGGTAACCCTTTTTCAAATTCTTTTTACTATTTTTAACTATTTACAATTCAAGTAATTAAAATTTTATGTACAAAAATATCTCAAAATTTCTGAACAAACAGGTTGGCAGATACTCAAATGGGATTAGTGTCTGAAATTTATAAAATTCAATCGCTAGGTAACAAATTTTCAATTGTTTTTTACTACTTTCTACTATTTACAATTTAAATAATTTATGTTTTCCACATAAAAATTGCTCAAAATTTCATGAGAAACTTGTTGCAAATAGTCAAAGAGGATTATTGGTGTTATGAAATTTGAAAATTTTCTTCTTTTTGTGACACTTTTTTAATTTTTTACTAATTTTTACTCTTTACAATTTAAATAACTGATATTTTATATATAAAAATTGCTAAAAATTTCACAAGTAACGAGTTGGCAATTACAAGGATAGGATTTTTGTTATTAAATTTGACAAATTTCATCTCCTGGTAACAATTTTTTAATTCTTTTTACTATTTTTAAGTATTTACAATTCAAATAATTGAACTTATATGTACAAAAAGATCTCAAATTTTCATAACAAACATGTTGGCAGATACTCAAATGGGATTAGTGTCTGAAATTTATAAATATCAATCTCTAGGTAACAAATTTTCAATTGTTTTTTACTACTTTCTACTATTTACAATTTAAATAATTCATGTTTTCCACATAAAAGTTGCTCAAAATTTCATGAGAAACTTGTTGCAAATAGTCAAAGAGGATTATCGGTGTTATGAAATTTGAAAATTTTCTTCTTTTTGTCACACTTCTTTGATTTTTTACTAATTTTTACTATATACAAATTAAATAATTGATATTTTATATAAATAATTGCAAAAAGTTTAACAAGAAACAAGTCAACCAATACTTGGATAGGATTTGTGTTCTTGAATTTGACAAATTCCATCTCCTGGTAACCCTTTTTCAAATTCTTTTTACTAATTTTAACTATTTACAATTCAAGTAATTAAAATTTTATGTACAAAAATATCTCAAAATTTCAGAACAAACAGGTTCGCGAATACTCAATCGCAATTTGTTTCGAAATTTAAAAAATTCAATCTCTAGGTAACAATTTTTTAATTTTTTTTACTACTTTCTACTATTTACAATTTAAATAATTCATGTTTTCTTCAAAAAAATTGCTCAAAATTTCATACGAAACTTGTTGCAAATTGTCAAAGGGATTATTGGTGTCATGAAATTTGAAAATTTTCTTCTTTTTGTGACACTTTTTTAATTTTTTACTAATTTTTACTCTTTACAATTTAAATAACGGATATTTTATATATAAAAATTGCTAAAAATTTCACAAGTAACGAGTTGGCAATTACTAGGATAGGATTTTTGTTATTAAATTTGACAAATTTCATCTCCTGGTAACAATTTTTTAATTCTTTTTACTATTTTTAAGTATTTACAATTCAAATAATTGTACTTATATGTACAAAAAGATCTCAAATTTTCATAACAAACATATTGGCAGATACTCAAATGGGATTAGTGTCTGAAATTTATAAAATTCAATCTCTAGGTAACAAATTTTTAATTGTTTTTTACTACTTTCTACTATTTACAATTTAAATAGTTCATGTTTTCTTCGTAAAAATTCCTCAAAATTTCATGAGAAACTTGTTGCAAATAGTCAAAGAGGATTATTGGTGTTATGAAATTTCAAAATTTTCTTCTTTTTGTGACACTTTTTTAATTTTTTACTAATTTTTACTATATACAAATTAAATAATTGATATTTTATATAAATAATTGCAAAAAGTTTAACAAGAAACAAGTTAACCAATACTAGGATAGGATTTGTGCTCATGAATTTGACAAATTCCATCTCCTGGTAACCCTTTTTCAAATTCTTTTTACTATTTTTAACTATTTACAATTCAAGTAATTAAAATTTTATGTACAAAAATATCTCAAAATTTCTGAACAAACAGGTTGGCAGATACTCAAATGGGATTAGTGTCTGAAATTTATAAAATTCAATCGCTAGGTAACAAATTTTCAATTGTTTTTTACTACTTTCTACTATTTACAATTTAAATAATTTATGTTTTCCACATAAAAATTGCTCAAAATTTCATGAGAAACTTGTTGCAAATAGTCAAAGAGGATTATTGGTGTTATGAAATTTGAAAATTTTCTTCTTTTTGTGACACTTTTTTAATTTTTTACTAATTTTTACTCTTTACAATTTAAATAACTGATATTTTATATATAAAAATTGCTAAAAATTTCACAAGTAACGAGTTGGCAATTACAAGGATAGGATTTTTGTTATTAAATTTGACAAATTTCATCTCCTGGTAACAATTTTTTAATTCTTTTTACTATTTTTAAGTATTTACAATTCAAATAATTGAACTTATATGTACAAAAAGATCTCAAATTTTCATAACAAACATGTTGGCAGATACTCAAATGGGATTAGTGTCTGAAATTTATAAATATCAATCTCTAGGTAACAAATTTTCAATTGTTTTTTACTACTTTCTACTATTTACAATTTAAATAATTCATGTTTTCCACATAAAAGTTGCCCAAAATTTCATGAGAAACTTGTTGCAAATAGTCAAAGAGGATTATCGGTGTTATGAAATTTGAAAATTTTCTTCTTTTTGTCACACTTCTTTGATTTTTTACTAATTTTTACTATATACAAATTAAATAATTGATATTTTATATAAATAATTGCAAAAAGTTTAACAAGAAACAAGTCAACCAATACTTGGATAGGATTTGTGTTCTTGAATTTGACAAATTCCATCTCCTGGTAACCCTTTTTCAAATTCTTTTTACTAATTTTAACTATTTACAATTCAAGTAATTAAAATTTTATGTACAAAAATATCTCAAAATTTCAGAACAAACAGGTTCGCGAATACTCAATCGCAATTTGTTTCGAAATTTAAAAAATTCAATCTCTAGGTAACAATTTTTTAATTTTTTTTACTACTTTCTACTATTTACAATTTAAATAATTCATGTTTTCTTCAAAAAAATTGCTCAAAATTTCATACGAAACTTGTTGCAAATTGTCAAAGGGATTATTGGTGTCATGAAATTTGAAAATTTTCTTCTTTTTGTGACACTTTTTTAATTTTTTACTAATTTTTACTCTTTACAATTTAAATAACGGATATTTTATATATAAAAATTGCTAAAAATTTAACAAGTAATGAGTTGGCAATTACTAGGACAGGATTTTTGTTATTAAATTTGACAAATTTCATCTCCTGGTAACAATTTTTTAATTCTTTTTACTATTTGTAAGTATTTACAATTCAAATAATTGTACTTATATGTACAAAAAGATCTCAAATTTTCATAACAAACATGTTGGTAGATACTCAAATGGGATTAGTGTCTGAAATTTATAAAATTCAATCTCTAGGTAACAAATTTTTAATTGTTTTTTACTACTTTCTACTATTTACAATTTAAATAGTTCATGTTTTCTTCATAAAAATTCCTCAAAATTTCATGAGAAACTTGTTGCAAATAGTCAAAGAGGATTATTGGTGTTATGAAATTTGAAAATTTTCTTCTTTTTGTGACACTTTTTTAATTTTTTACTAATTTTTACTCTTTACAATTTAAATAACGGATATTTTATATATAAAAATTGCTAAAAATTTAACAAGTAATGAGTTGGCAATTACTAGGACAGGATTTTTGTTATTAAATTTGACAAATTTCATCTCCTGGTAACAATTTTTTAATTCTTTTTACTATTTGTAAGTATTTACAATTCAAATAATTGTACTTATATGTACAAAAAGATCTCAAATTTTCATAACAAACATGTTGGTAGATACTCAAATGGGATTAGTGTCTGAAATTTATAAAATTCAATCTCTAGGTAACAAATTTTTAATTGTTTTTTACTACTTTCTACTATTTACAATTTAAATAGTTCATGTTTTCTTCATAAAAATTCCTCAAAATTTCATGAGAAACTTGTTGCAAATAGTCAAAGAGGATTATTGGAGTTATGAAATTTGAAAATTTTCTTCTTTTTGTGACACTTTTTTAATTTTTTACTAATTTTTACTCTTTACAATTTAAATAACTGATATTTTATATATAAAAATTGCTAAAAATTTCACAAGTAACGAGTTGGCAATTACAAGGATAGGACTTTTGTTATTAAATTTGAAAATTTTCTCCTTTTTGTCACACTTCTTTGATTTTTTACTAATTTTTACTATATACAAATTAAATGATTGATATTTTATATAAATAATTGCAAAAAGTTTAACAAGAAACAAGTCAACCAATACTTGGATAGGATTTGTATTCTTGAATTTGACAAATTCCATCTCCTGGTAACCCTTTTTCAAATTCTTTTTACTAATTCTAACTATTTACAATTCAAGTAATTAAAATTTTATGTACAAAAATATCTCAAAATTTCATAACAAACAGGTTCGCGCATACTCAAATGGAATTTGTTTCTAAATTTAAAAAATTCAATCTCTAGGTAACAATTTTTCAATTGTTTTTTACAACTTTCTACTATTTACAATTTAAATAAATCATGTTTTTTTTCATAAAAATTGCTCAAAATGTCAGAAGAAACTTGTTGCAAATTGTCAAACGCATTATTGGTGTTATGAAATTTGAAAATTTTCTTCTTTTTGTGACATTTTTTTTAATTTTTTACTAATGTTTACTCTTTACAATTTAAATAATTGATATTTTATATATAAAAATTGCAAAAGATTTCACAAGTAACGAGTTGGCCAATACTAGGATAGGATTTGTGTTCTCAAATTTGACAAATTCCATCTCCTAGTAACAATTTTTTAATTCTTTTTACTATTTTTAACTATTTACAATTCAAATAATTAAACTTTTATGTACAAAAAGATCTCAAAATTTCATAACAAACAAGTTGGCAGATACTCAAATGGGATTAGTTTCTGAAATTTATAAAATTCAATCTCTAGGTAACAAATTTTCAATGGTTTTTTACTACTTTTTACTATTTACAATTTAAATAATTCAAGTTTTCTACATAAAAATTGCTCAAAATTTCATGAGAAACTTGTTGCAAATAGTGAACGAGGATAATTGGTGTTATGAAATTTGAAAATTTTCTTCTTTTTGTGACACTTCTTTAATTTTTTACTAATTTTTACTATGTACAAATTAAATAATTCATATTTTATATTAAAAAATTGGAAAAAGTTTAACAAGAAACAAGTTAACCAATACTAGGAAAGGATTTGTGTTCTTGAATTTGACAAATTCCATCTCCTGGTAACCCTTTTTTTAATTCTTTTTACTATTTTTAACTATTTACAATTCAAGTAATTAAAATTTTATGTACAAAAATATCTCAAAATTTCATAACAAACAGGTTCGCGGATACTCAAATGGAATTTGTTTCTAAATTTTAAAAATTCAATCTCTAGGTAACAATTTTTCAATTGTTTTTTACTACTTTCTACTATTTACAATTTCAATCAATCATGTTTTTTTGATAAAAATTGCTCAAAATTTGAGAAGAAACTTGTTGCAAATTGTCAAAGGGATTATTGGTGTTCTGAAATTTGAAAATTTTCTTCTTTTTGTGACTCTTTTTTTAATTTTTTACTAATTCTTACTCTTTACAATTTAAATAATTGATATTTTATATATAAAAATTGAAAAAAATTTCACAAGTAACGAGTTGGCCAATACTAGGATAGGATTTGTGTGTTCTTAAATTTGACAAATTTCATCTCCTGGTAACAATTTTTTAATTCTTTTTACTATTTTTAACTATTTGCAATTCAAGTAATTAAAATTTTATGTACAAAAATATCTCAAAATTTCATAACAAACAGGTTCGCGAATACTCAAATGCAATTTGTTTCTAAATTTAAAAAATTCAATCTCTAGGTAACAATTTTTCAATTGTTTTTTACAACTTTCTACTACTTACAATTTAAATAAATCATGTTTTTTTCATAAAAATTGCTCAAAATTTCATAAGAACTTGTTGCAAATTGTCAAAGAAGATTATTGGTGTTACGAAATTTGAAAATTTTCTTTTTTTGTCACACTTCTTTAATTTTTTACTAATTTCTACTATATACAAATTAAATAATTGATATTTTATATAAAATAATTGCAAAAAGTTTAACAAGAAACAAGTTAACCAATACTAGGATAGGATTTGTGTTCTTGAATTTGACAAATTCCATCTCCTGGTAACCCTTTTTTAATTCGTTTTACTATTTTTAACTATTTACAATTCAAGTAATTAAAATTTTATGTACAAAAAAATCTCAAAATTTCATAACAAACAGGCTCGCAGATACTCAAATGCAATTTGTTTCTAAATTTAAAAAATTCAATCTCTAGGTAACAATTTTTCAAGTTTTTTTTACTACTTTCAACTATTTACAATTTTAATAAATCATTTTTTTTCACAAAAATTGCTCAAAATTTGAGAAGAAACTTGTTGCAAATTGTCAAAGGGATTATTGGTGTTATGAAATTTGAAAATTTTCTTCTTTTTGTGACACTTTTTTCATTTTTTAATAATTTTTACTCTTTACAATTTAAATAATTGATATTTTATATATAAAAAATGCAAAAAAATTGACAAGTAACGAGTTGGCCAATACTGGGATAGGATTCGTGTTCTTAAATTTGAAAAATTCCATCTCCTTGTAACAATTTTTTAATTCTTTTTACTATTTTTAACTATTTACAATTCAAATAATTGAACTTATATGTACAAAAAGATCTAAAAATTTCATAACAAACAGGTTGGCAGATACTCAAATGGGATTAGTTTTTGAAATTTATAAAATTCAATCTCTAGTTAACAAATTTTCAATGGTTTTTTACTACTTTCTACCATTTACAATTCAAATAATTCATGTTTTCTACATAAAAATTGCTCAAAATTTCATGAGAAACTTGTTGCAAATAGTCAAAGAGGATTATTGGTGTTATGAAATTTGAAAATTTTCTTCTTTTTGTCACAGTTTTTTAATTTTTTACTAATTTCTACTATATACAAATTAAATAATTGATATTTTATATAAAATAATTGCAAAAAGTTTAACAAGAAACAAGTTAACCAATACTAGGATAGGATTTGTGTTCTTGAATTTGACAAATTCCATCTCCTGGTAACCCTTTTTTAATTCTTTTTACTATTTTTAACTATTTACAATTCAAGTAATTAAAATTTTATGTACAAAAAAATCTCAAAATTTCATAACAAACAGGCTCGCAGATACTCAAATGCAATTTGTTTCTAAATTTAAAAAATTCAATCTCTAGGTAACAATTTTTCAAGTTTTTTTTACTACTTTCAACTATTTACAATTTTAATAAATCATTTTTTTTTCACAAAAATTGCTCAAAATTTGAGAAGAAACTTGTTGCAAATTGTCAAAGGGATTATTGGTGTTATGAAATTTGAAAATTTTCTTCTTTTTGTGACATTTTTTAAATTTTTTAATAATTTTTACTCTTTACAATTTAAATAATTGATATTTTATATATAAAAAATGCAAAAAAATTGACAAGTAACGAGTTGGCCAATACTGGGATAGGATTCGTGTTCTTAAATTTGAAAAATTCCATCTCCTTGTAACAATTTTTTAATTCTTTTTACTATTTTTAACTATTTACAATTCAAATAATTGAACTTATATGTACAAAAAGATCTAAAAATTTCATAACAAACAGGTTGGCAGATACTCAAATGGGATTAGTTTTTGAAATTTATAAAATTCAATCTCTAGTTAACAAATTTTCAATGGTTTTTTACTACTTTCTACCATTTACAATTCAAATAATTCATGTTTTCTACATAAAAATTGCTCAAAATTTCATGAGAAACTTGTTGCAAATAGTCAAAGAGGATTATTGGTGTTATGAAATTTGAAAATTTTCTTCTTTTTGTCACAGTTTTTTAATTTTTTACTAATTTCTACTATATACAAATTAAATAATTGATATTTTATATAAAATAATTGCAAAAAGTTTAACAAGAAACAAGTTAACCAATACTAGGATAGGATTTGTGTTCTTGAATTTGACAAATTCCATCTCCTGGTAACCCTTTTTTAATTCTTTTTACTATTTTTAACTATTTACAATTCAAGTAATTAAAATTTTATGTACAAAAAAATCTCAAAATTTCATAACAAACAGGCTCGCAGATACTCAAATGCAATTTGTTTCTAAATTTAAAAAATTCAATCTCTAGGTAACAATTTTTCAAGTTTTTTTTACTACTTTCAACTATTTACAATTTTAATAAATCATTTTTTTTTCACAAAAATTGCTCAAAATTTGAGAAGAAACTTGTTGCAAATTGTCAAAGGGATTATTGGTGTTATGAAATTTGAAAATTTTCTTCTTTTTGTGACACTTTTTAAATTTTTTAATAATTTTTACTCTTTACAATTTAAATAATTGATATTTTATATATAAAAAATGCAAAAAAATTGACAAGTAACGAGTTGGCCAATACTGGGATAGGATTCGTGTTCTTAAATTTGAAAAATTCCATCTCCTTGTAACAATTTTTTAATTCTTTTTACTATTTTTAACTATTTACAATTCAAATAATTGAACTTATATGTACAAAAAGATCTAAAAATTTCATAACAAACAGGTTGGCAGATACTCAAATGGGATTAGTTTTTGAAATTTATAAAATTCAATCTCTAGTTAACAAATTTTCAATGGTTTTTTACTACTTTCTACCATTTACAATTCAAATAATTCATGTTTTCTACATAAAAATTGCTCAAAATTTCATGAGAAACTTGTTGCAAATAGTCAAAGAGGATTATTGGTGTTATGAAATTTGAAAATTTTCTTCTTTTTGTCACAGTTTTTTAATTTTTTACTAATTTCTACTATATACAAATTAAATAATTGATATTTTATATAAAATAATTGCAAAAAGTTTAACAAGAAACAAGTTAACCAATACTAGGATAGGATTTGTGTTCTTGAATTTGACAAATTCCATCTCCTGGTAACCCTTTTTTAATTCTTTTTACTATTTTTAACTATTTACAATTCAAGTAATTAAAATTTTATGTACAAAAAAATCTCAAAATTTCATAACAAACAGGCTCGCAGATACTCAAATGCAATTTGTTTCTAAATTTAAAAAATTCAATCTCTAGGTAACAATTTTTCAAGTTTTTTTTACTACTTTCAACTATTTACACTTTTAATAAATCATTTTTTTTCACAAAAATTGCTCAAAATTTGAGAAGAAACTTGTTGCAAATTGTCAAAGGGATTATTGGTGTTATGAAATTTGAAAATTTTCAAAGACACTTTTTTAATTTTTTACTAATTTTTAGTCTTTCCAATTTAAATAATTGATATTTTATATATAAAAATTCCAAAAAATTTCACAAGTAACGAGTTGGCCTATACTAGGACAGGATTTTTGTTCTTAAATTTTACAAATTCCATCTCCTGGTAACAATTTTTTAATTCTTTTTACTATTTTTAACTATTTGCAATTCAAATAATTGAACTTATATGTACAAAAAGATCTAAAAATTTCATAACAAACAGGTTGGCAGATACTCAAATGGGATTAGTTTCTGAAATTTATAAAATTCAATCTCTAGGTAACAAATTTTCAATGGTTTTTTACTACTTTCTACTATTTACAATTTAAATAATTTATGTTTTCACATAAAAATTGCTCAAAATTTCATGAGAAACTTGTTGCAAAAAGTCAAAGAGAATTATTGGTGTTATGAAATTTGAAAATTTTCTTCTTTTTGGCACACTTCTTTAATTTTTTTACTGATTTTTACTATATACAAATAAAATAATTGATATTTTATATAAAAAAATTGCAAAAAGTTTAACAAGAAACAAGTTAACCAATACTAGGATAGGATTTGTGTTCTTGAATTTGACAAATTCCATCTCCTAGTACCCCTTTTTAATTCTTTTTACTATTTTTAACTTTTTACAATTCAAGTAATTAAAATTTTATGTACAAAAAGTTCTCAAAATTTCATAACAAACAGGTTCGTGGATACTCAAATTCAATTTGTTTCTAAATTTAAAAAATTCAATTTGTAGGTAAAAAATTTTCAATTGTTTTTTACTACTTTCTACTATTTACAGTTTAAATAAATCATGTTTTTTTCATAAAAATTGCTCAAAATTTCAGAAGAAACTTGTTGCAAATTGTCAAAGGGATTATTGGTGTTATGAAATTTGAAAATTTTCTTCTTTTTTGTGACACTATTTTAATTTTTTACTAATTTTTACTCTTTACAATTTAAGTAATTTATATTTTATGTATAAAAATTGCAAAAATTTCACAAGTAACGAGTTGGCCAATACTAAGATAGGATTTGTGTTCTTAAATTTGACAAATTCCATCTCCTAGTAACAATTTTTTAATTCTTTTTACTATTTTTAACTATTTACAATTCAAATAATTGAACTTATATGTACAAAAAGATCTCAAAATTTCATAACAAACAGGTTGACAGATACTCAAATGGGATTAGTTTATGAAATTTATAAAATTCAATCTCTAGGTAACAAATTTTCAATGGTTTTTTACTACTTTCTACAATTTACAATTTAAATAATTCATGTTTTCTACATAAAAATTGCTTAAAAATTCATGAGAAACTTGTTGCAAATATTCAAACAGGATTATTGGTGTTATGAAATTTGAAAATTTTCTTCTTTTTGTCACACTTCTTTAATTTTTTACTAACTTTTACTATATACAAATTAAATAATTGATATTTCATATAAAAAAAATTGCAAAAAGTTTAACAAGAAACAAGTTAACCAATACTAGGATAGGATTTGTGTTCTTGAATTTGAAAATTCCATCTCTTGGTAACCCTTTTTTAATTCTTTTTACTATTTTTAACTATTTACAACTCAAATAATTGAACTTTTATGTACAAAAAGATCTAAAAATTTCATAACAAACAGGTTGGCAGATACTCAAATGGGATTAGTTTCTGAAATTTAAAAAATTAAATTTCTAGGTAAAAATTTTTCAGTTTATTTTACTACTTTCTACTATTTACAATTTAAATAATTCATGTTTTCTACATACAAATTGGTCAAAGTTTGATAAGAAACTTATTGGAACTAGTCAAAGGGGATTAATGTGTTGGTATCGCGCAGCGGAATGTTTGAGCGTACGGACAAACCCAAGAGGGCGGTGAATTGGTTTTTAAGTAATAAAATTAATACTTTAAAATTTTCCAAAATTTATCAATTAAATCAATAATTAATTTCTTTAAACACAATAATAGATGAAATAAAGAGATAGAGAAGAAGATTGAACACAAGTATTTGTACTGGTTCGGATAAAAAGACCCTACGTCTAGTTATTAATCTCTCAAAAACGAGATTAACTAAATTCCTAACAAGTAACAGATTTACAATCAGATATTAAGAGTGTAAGGAAAGAAAACACCTCTCTTGAATCACACAAGAGATGAACACCTTTCTCTGAATCACACAGAGAACCTTGACCTTAGCTTTCCTAGCAACAGCAGCAGCACTCAATCTCCTAGAACACCTCTCAGTAAAAGTTATCGCTCTACCCACACTAGGTTTTTCAAAGCTTCTATTGAGAACACTCAGAGAACTCTCTTGCAGTCACAACACTAGTACTCTAGCTTCTCAAAAAGCTAAGTGAGAAGTAACTCTGAGGTTCCTTTAAATAGGGGTTCCAGAAATTAGGTCAAAAAGTTGAACAGTCGTACCCAACTAACCAGTTATCACTAGTGATAATCGATTATTCCAGTGTGGTTTATGAAAAACAAATTTTTTGAGCAGATAATCGATTATCAGAGGTGATAATCGATTATTCCAATGCTTGCTTGAAAAGGAATTGGTTCAGCTCAGGATAATCAATTATTCTAAGTGATAATCGATTATCACTTTGATTTTTCGAGAAATACCAGAATTTTCTTTGTACAATACTGATTCTAACTAATCTAATTACATTTTACAAGATAGCTTTAAACATAACAACACATGGTCTTCATATTGACTTCCAGATGGCTTTCAGTCTTCTTTTATCATCATCAAAATCTTGCTTCAGCATTTAGACTTGTATTGCTTTTGCCAACAATCTCCCCTTTTTTGATGATGATCAAAACAATATGTTTAAAGTATCTGCAATCAAAATATCTTACAAGTAGATTTGTTAGTAGCACTGTTTGGTTTAAACGTTTAAACTTTTTCTCCCCCTGTTTTGATCATATGAAAAAAGTTTTAATGAGGAAGCTCCCCCTCAATTAAGCAATGGTAAAGAATAACAAGACAAATATACTTTTATTGAAAAAAAATAATAAAACTGGAAAACATATTACAATTGCAAAAAAATAGACTATGATGTAGACTTTTAAAAGTCTTGACTCATGTCATCATCTTCCTCATATTTATCAAATTTATGTTCTAAGTTAGAGATCCTAGAATCTAATCCTCTAATTAAGCCAGTGACTTCTTCATGTCTATGAGTGGAGAGAAGAAAGAATTCTTCAAGTCTCTGGTTGACATTTAAAATGTGATCCTCTAAAGAAGAAGATGAGCCACCAACACCACTGGATGATCCAATATTTGTGTCAACAGGATGAATAGGAGCAGTGGGAGGATTTTCTTCTTCTTCATTGTCCGAGGAAGGCATATCATCCTTGTGAATGTAGGTATTCCCAAAAGGAATAAACTTCATCTGCTTCAAGGAGTTTTCCACAATTTTGTTGGCTGTAGTTGTCTTATGAGACTGTTCATCAGAGACATTTACCCCTTTATACTCACAAATACGAGAGATGAGCAACGAATACGGGAGAGGATATTGAGGCAATCTCTTGGCTTTGAGCATGGTGTCAAGAATGATGCTTGGCCAATAGATAGGAATGTGGTTGAGCATGGCATAGATGATCATAAGATCTGCTTCACTGCACTGTGCGTGGTTTGTACCACGTGGCCATAGAATCCAAATAATGAGATAGTGAAGTAGACGCTCATCGATTTTGAGAGGTCCGACTAGCAATTGACGGCCTATTTCTTGATCTGGGCATCGCATAAAGGATCTATATGCAAAAATTTTGTTGAACCCTTCAATGCCAGCCGTGAGGATTGGGGATGTGCCATCATGAATGGGAAATTGTGCAACATTTTCCCAAATATCATCATCTAGAATAATGTTGACACCTTTCACCTTTGTGAACCCAACTCCATCTCTGAATTTTTAATTGAAGTAGAAGGCTCGTACCAAATCAGGGTAGTAGATGCCTTGCATCTCTGTGAAGAATTTCACACCTTGTTCACCCAGAAAATTTTGAATTGTGAAATGGCGATTTACAAACCATTGAGACTGGATGAATTTTGCAGTGATGAGGGGTTTGTCTTTCCACAATGTGATGAATTCAGATCTTCTTTCTTCATTCGAAATCCATCCTTCAATGGAAGTTATTCGAGGTGCAGTTGAGGGTTGAGAGGCACGAGATGCAGTCCTTCTGCGTGTAGGAATCTTTCTACGAGAGGATTCAGCCATGGTTGAGGTAAAGGAGAGGGAAGTTTTTGTGAGTTTTTTAGAAAATGAGAAAATGAGAAAACTTTGAGTGTTGATGGAGAGAAAAGAGTGTTCTGGTGAGAAAAATGGCTCATATTTATAGAGAAGAGTCTCCAACGGCCATATACACACGATTTGATGCAAATCTAGCCGTTGCAACGGCTAGTTTTTAAAATTATTTGGTCCAACAACGTGTAATAATCGATTATCCTAAGATGATAATCGATTATTGGTTCATGTTCTGGGCAAAATATGAATCCTGACGAGCTGATAATCGATTATCCTAAGTGATAATCGATTATTCCAATGAGTTTTTGATTTTTGGCTCAAAATTAAGGATAATCGATTATTGTCCCAAATAATCGATTATTACAGAACATTTTTGAATTTTAAGGCTGAGAAGTTTAAGGATAATCGATTTTGTCTCCAGATAATCGATTATTCCAGAATGTTTTGGGAATTTTTAAGAGTGTCTGATAATCGATTATTGACACTTATAATCGATTATTGACGCTATTTTTCGGATTTTTTAAGGATTTTAAGTTTTTGACAATTTAAGAGATCTCTAATATGCCTAAGTCTCTTCTTAGTTCATAAAATCTATCTTTAGCTAAAGGTTTGGTAAAGATATCAGCTAATTGATGCTTTGTATCTACGTATTTTATCTCACAATTTCCTTTATTAATGTGATCTCTTAGGAAATGATGCCTTATTTCAATGTGCTTTGTCCTAGAGTGCATTATGGGATTTTTGGTTAAATTAATAGCACTGGTATTATCACATTTCAAAGGTATGTGATTTAGAAAGATATTATAATCTTCTAGTTGTTGTTTCATCCAAAGAATTTGAGCACAACAGTTTCCAGCTGCTATGTATTCAGCCTCTGTAGTTGACAAAGCCACACAAGGTTGTTTCTTCGAGTGCCAAGAGACTAATGAACTACCTAGGAGGTGATAGGTACCACTGGTACTTTTTCTATCTATTTTACCGCCACCATAATCAGCATCTGAATAGCCTATCAAATTAGGAGATGCTCCTGAAGGATACCAAAGTCCAAAACATGCAGTTCCTTTAAAGTATTTTAAAATTCTTTTTACTGCTGTAAGATGTGATTCTTTTGGATTGGCTTGAAATCGAGCACACACACATACAGAATGCATAATATCAGGCCTACTTGCAGTAAGATACAACAAAGAACCTATCATGCCTCTAAACATAGTTTGATTTACCTCTATTCCTGATTCATCTTTGTCTAAGTAGCAGGAGGTTCCCATAGGAGTACGTGCTTCCTTAGCAGTATCCATTCCAAATTTCTTAAGTACTTCTTTACAGTACTTAGATTGAGAAATGAAAGTTCCATTTTCCATTTGCTTAATTTGAAGACCCAAAAAGAATGTCAATTCTCCCATCATTGACATTGTAAACTCTCCCTGCATTATGCTTGCAAAGCCTTTACATAGTGAACTATCAGTAGACCCAAATATTATGTCATCTACATAAATCTGAACTAGCAAAATATTCTCATTTACTAATAAACAGAGTTAAATCAATTTTACCTCTTTCAAAATCATTTTCTAGCAAAAATGTACTTAATCGTTCATACCAAGATCTAGGTGCTTGTTTTAATCCATACAATGCTTTTTTTAATTTATAAATGTGATTAGGAAACTTATAGTCTTCAAAGCCAGGTGGTTGTTCAACATACACATTTTCTTTTATAAATCCATTTAAAAAAGCACTTTTGACATCCATCTGATATAATTTAAATTTCATGAGAGAAGCATAGGCAAGAAGTAAACGTATAGCTTCTAACCTGGCAACTGGAGCATAAGTCTCATCATAGTCTATACCTTCTTCTTGTCTGTATCCCTTTGCTACAAGTCTGGCTTTGTTTTTAGTGATGTTTCCATCCTCATCCAGCTTGTTTCTGAACACCTATTTTGTTCCTATGACTTGGTGTGAATCATCCCTAGGAATGAGTTCCCAAACTTCATTCCTTTCAAATTGATTCAGCTCTTCTTGCATTGCTATGCACCATTGATCATCTTGAAGAGCTTTGTCTACACTTTTGGGTTCTATCTGTGAAACAAAGGCAACAGTCATACAAAAATTTGACATATTTCTAGTAACTACTCCCTTTGATATATCTCCAATGACATTTTCTAGAGATAATCCTCTAGGTGATTTCCAGCTTTTGGCAAGATCTTCAGGTTCAGTCAGTGGATTTTCATTTAGATATATCTCATCAAGGGCTTCTTTGAAATATTCTTCATCACCTGCATTTGTTTTATTTGACTCAAGAGGGTTCTCCTCAAGGTCCACAATTTCCTCAAAAACAACATGCACAGATTCTTCCATATTCAAGGTTCTTCTATTAAAAATCCTATAGGCTTTACTAGTTAATGAATATCCTAAGAAAATAGCTTCATCAGCTTTAGAATCAAATTTACCCAAATTTTATTTTTCGTTATTTAGAACAAAGCATTTGCATCCAAATATTTTTAAATGTGCTACATTAGGCTTTCTTCCTTTAAACAATTCATAGGGGGTAACTTTTAAAATTGGTCTAATGAGCATTCTATTTAATACATAACAAGCTATGCTCACAACATCAATGATGAGTCATTATTTTCTTCCATTTCACTAGCCTTTGTGTACCCATTAGACAGTTGATTAGTGCTTAATTGTTCATCATTAGAGTGCTTTTCATCTGTTGGGCTTTATTGGGCCACTGTTCCGAATTTGGACTAATTTCACATTATTTGGCCTAATTTTTGTTTTTAATTATTTTTAGGTATTTGGGTGAAGCAATTTTGGAGCTTGGACATTAATATTTAGTTGAAGAAACTTTCCACATCATTGCCACATCATTTCCATGTCATTTCCACGTCAGCAAAGTCAATGGGTCAACATTTGAGGCCCAGAGTGGCATTTTTGTAATTCTGCGGCTCATAATGGCAGTTTTGTAATTCTGAGTGGCAGGGGGTGATATGACCACGAATTAGGTCTGCATGGGAGAGTCCAGCCGCTCCATCATCTTCAACCTCTCTTCAAAACCTCCATTTTCGTTCTCCAAGCTTCCATGGACGCCCACCTTGCGGTTTTTCACGTTTTTGGCTCATTTTTACCGTTTTATGCATATTTGACAGCACCTATTGAGGGTTTTACGTTTTGAATTCGTTTTCTTGCTTGGGCAGTTCGTTTTGTGGGTTTTATTGACTTGGAACAGTACCCATTCATGGAGTTTTCGCATTTATATATGATAACACCGTTTTGCATTCCATTTAAGCTTTGAAATCTCTATTTTTGCTCTTAAATTGCGTTTTCAGATTTGATAAGTTAGGGTTCTTGGTTCTGATTTTTGTGATTTCAGTTTTGAAGTGTTTAATTACTCATTTCCATGTCTAGCTAAATTCGTGTATTGACTCCTTGATGAAAAATGCAATGAAGCTTTGAGGTTGTGCTTGTTTTGTGAAATCTGCCATGTTTTTGTTCTGAATTCGTGGAATGCGTGTGGTGAATCTGTCAATGCTTAATTTACAGAGTAATTGCATGTGTTTTGTTTAAGATACGTTCATGCTTAATGTATGTAGCTTGGCTGTCACGAATTTAAGGATGTGTGCATTGCTTAATTGCATAATGAAGCTAGATTGTAATTTTCGCTTAGTGAATTATTATCTAGTGGATTGAGACAAGGCAGGGTTGGTGTTAATTTGGTGGCCTATGATGAGTGAAATTGCGTTTGAATCAGGGATGTCAATACGGTTATAGTCACTGTAGCATTTAAATTAATCTATTGATTAGCATTCCGAATCTGTCTGCCAACCCCCCCCCCCCCCTTGTGTTTTATTGTTGTGTTCATCTGGAAAATTCGCTTTGAATGAAAATATTGGTCGTTGGGAGACGACTTGGTTCACTTTCATGTACTGCATTTAATATGTTTTAATTTGGTGGAGTACGACCTCTATCAATCAGCCCAAAAATATTTAGGCACATCATATTCGTTCAACATTGTGCGAGCTAATTCTTCTAAAGATCTATTTTTCCTTTCTACAACTCCATTTTGTTGAGGAGTTCTAGGTGCAGAAAAATTATGCATAATTCTGTTTTCTTCACAAAAGTTTTCAAATAATTCATTTTGAGATTCTCCACCATGATCACTTCTTAAAACTTTAATTTTCAAATCTTTTTCATTTTGAACTGCTTTTGCAAACTTTTTAAAAGCTTTAAATGCCTCACTTTTTAGTGTGAGAAAGAAAGTCCATGTATATCGTGAGTAATCATCAACAATAACAAAAGCATAATAATTTCCTCCAAAGCTTTTTGTCCTTGAAGGACCAAACAAATCCATATGCAAAAGTTCTAAAGGTTTTGATGTAGAAATCACATTTTTTGAATGAAATGAAGATTTTACTTGTTTTCCTTTTTGACATGCATCACATAGTTTATCTTTTTCAAACTTTATTTTAGGCAATCCAATTACTAATTCTTTAGAAATCAGTTTGTTTAATTGTTGCATGTTAATATAAGCAGCTCGTTTATGCCAATAACCAGGGATTTTCTTCTTTAACAACCAAACAAGTTATATCACTAGATGATGCATTATCAAGATCAATCAAGTAAATATTATTGTGTCTCATACCTTTTAAAACTATGATTATGAGCATGCTTGGTCTTATTTGGGTTTTTCTTGATTTTAAACTTTTCATAGTTTTTATTTTCTAAAGCATCTTCAAGATGTTTTTCCAAAATACATATATCAAACATGTAACTTTTACATGAAGCACATTCATCAGTTTCTTTATTTTCTAAATTTGAAATTTTGTTTTTCGAAAATTCTTCTTCTTCAAGAGATTTTTCGAATTTACTTTGTAAATCTTTAAAATCAGATTTTAACTTTTTATGAGCAGTATCTAATTTACTAGATTTAATAAGTAATTGTTGAAAAGCATCATACAAATCATCATAGTCATTTTCATAGTAAGTAGAATTTACCTCACTGTTAGAATCATCATGATTAGCCATCAAACATAGATTTGCTTCTTCAGTTTCAGAATCACTAGAATTTGATGAGCTTGAGGCATTGTCTTCCCAAGCAATGTATGCTTTCTTTTTGAAGAATTTTCTACCCTTCTTTTCTTCACTTTTCTTTGAATTTGGGCAGTCAGCTTTGATGTGTCCAGAAACTCCACATCCGTAGCATTTGAAATTTGAGGATGATCCTTGATTATCCTTCTTGTTGCTCTTGAATTAATTTTTACCTTTGGCCTTCATGAATTTTGTAAATTTCTTAATCATAAGACTAAGATTTTCATCGTCATCCGAATCTTCTTCTTCCTTTTGCCTTTTGCCTTTAATCACCTCGGTTTTAAAGGCTATGTTCTTCTTTCTTCCAATATCTTCTTCATCATTTAATCTGCCTAGTTCAAGTTCATGTTCTCTCAGCTTTCCAAACAGAGCCGCCATTGTCATTGTCGCAAGGTTTTGTGACTCTGTGATGGCACCTTCGGCTGCCAAGTCCTGTTCAAGGATTTAAGAACTTTTATATTTAATTCATCAATGTCAAAAGTTTTACCTAGACTTGTGAGATGATTGACGATATGTGTGAATCGTTTCTGCACATCGTATATAGTTTCTCCTTGCTACACCCGAAACATTTCGTATTCTTGGATCAAGGAGTTCTTGCGTGCTCTTTTCACATCGTCTGTTCCTTCATGGTTTACACGCAATATTTCCCACATTTCTTGTGCACTGGTGCATACTGAGATCCTGTAAAACTCATCTAGGGTTAAAGCAGATGAAATTATATTTTAGCTTTTACATCATATTGGGCTCGTCTATTTTCGTCTGCTGTCCATTGCGAAAATGGCTTTGGTTCCTGCACATCATTTACAATATTAACAGGAACAAATGGACCATTTAAAAAAGCATCCCAAATACCTCTATCAACAGATTCCAGAAAAATTTGCATTCTAACTTTCCAGAAAGGATAATTTTCACCAGTAAATAGAGGACGTCTGTTGATAGACGCACCCTCAGCAAAGCTTTGATTTTGTCCAACCATTTTCGAAAATTTTGAATAACTATCAAAGCAAGCTCTGATACCAATTGTTGGTATCGTGCAGCGGAATGTTTGAGCGTGCGGACAAAACCAAGAGGGGGGTGAATTGGTTTTTAAGTACTAAAATTAATACTTTAAAATTTTTCCAAAATTTATCAATTAAATCAATAATTAATTTCTTTAAACACAATAATAGATGAAATAAAGAGATAGAGAAGAAGATTGAACACAAGTATTTATACTGGTTGGGATCAAAAGACCCTACGTCCAGTTGTTAATCTCTCAAAAACGAGATTAACTAAATCACTAACAAGTAACAGATTTACAATCAGATATTAAGAGTGTAAGGAAAGAAAACACCTCTCTTGAATCACACAAGAGATGAACACCTTTCTCTGAATCACACAAAGACCCTTGACCTTAGCTTTCCTAGCAACAACAGCAGCACTCAATCTCCTAGAACACCTCTCAGTAAAAGTTATCGCTCTACCCACACTAGGTTTTTCAAAGCTTCTATTGAGAACACTCAGAGAACTCTCTTGCAGTCACAACACTAGTACTCTAGCTTCTCAAAAAGCTAAGTGAGAAGTAACTCTGAGGTTCCTTTAAATAGGGGTTCCAGAAATTAGGTCAAAAACTTTCTACTATTTACAATTTAAATAATTCATGTTTTCTACATACAAATTGGTCAAAGTTTGATAAGAAACTTGTTGCAAATACTCAAAGGGGATTAATGGTGTTACGAAATTTAAAAATTTTCTTCTTTTTCTGACCCTTGTTTAATTTTTTACTAATTTTTACTATTTACAATTTAAATAATTTATATTTTATATATAAAAATTGCAAAAAATTTTACGAGAAACGAGTTGGCCAATACTAGGATAGAATTTGTGTTCTTAAATTTGACAAATTCCATCTCCTGGTAAGACTTTTTTCATTCTTTTTACTATTTTTAACTATTTGCAATTCAAATAATTGAAATTGAATGTACCAAAAAATCTCAATATTTCATAACAAACAGGTTGGCGAATTCTCAAATGTGATTAGTTTCTGAAATTTAAAAAATAAATTTCTAGGTAAAAATTTTTCAATTTATTTTACTACTTTCTACTATTTACAATTTAAATAATTCATGTTTTCTACATACAAATTGGTCAAAGTTTGATAAGAAACTTGTTGCAAATAGTCAAAGGGGATTAATGGTGTTACGAAATTTGAAAATTTTTTTGTTTTTGTGACACTTGTTTAATTTTTTACTAATTTTTACTATTTATAATTTAAATAATTGATATTTTTTATATAAAAATATCAAAAATTTAACAAGAAACAAGTTGGCCAATACCAGGATAAGATTTGTGTTCTTAAATTTGACAAGTTCCACCTCCTGTAAAACTTTTTCTAATTCTTTTTACTATGTTTAACTATTTACAATTCAAATAATTGCAATTTTATGTACAAAAAGAACTCAAAATTTCGTAACAACCATGTTGGCGGATACTCAAATGGGATTCGTTTCTGAAATTTAAAAAATTCAATCTCTAGGTAACCATTTTCAATTGTTTTTTACTATTTTCTATTATTTACGATTTAAATAATTCATGTTTTCTACATAAAAATTGCTCAAAATTTCATGAGAAACTTGTTCCAAATAGTCAACGAGGATTATTGGTGTAATGAAATTTGAATATTTTCTTCCTTTTGTGACACTTCTTTAATTTTGTACTAATTTTTACTATTTACAAATTAAATAATTGATATTTTATATAAAAACATTGCAAAAAATTTAACAAGAAACAAGTTAACCAATACTAGGATAGGATTTGTGTTCTTGAATTTGACAAATTTCATCTCCTGGTAACCCTTTTTTAATTCTTTTTACTATTTTTATCTATTTACAATTCAAGTAATTCAAATTTTATGTACAAAAATATCTCAAAACTTCATAACAAACAGGTTCGCGGATACTCAAACACAATTTGTTTCTAAATTTAAAAAATTCAATCTCTAGGTAACAATTTTTCAATTGATTTTTACTACTTTCTACAATTTACAATTTAAATAAATCATATTTTTTTCATAAAAATTGCTCAAAATTTCAGAAGAAACTTGGTGCAAATTGTCAAAGGCATTATTGGTGTTATGAAATTTGAAAATTTTCTTCTTTTTGTGACACTTTTGTAATTTTTTACTAATTTTTACTCTTTACAATTTAAATAATTGATATTTTATATATAAAAATTGAAAAAAATTTCACAAGTAACGAGTTGGCGAATACAAGAATAGCATTTTTGTTCTTAAATTTGACAAATTCCATCTCCTGGTAACAATTTTTTAATTCTTTTTACTATTTTTCACTATTTACAATTCAAATAGTTGAACTTATATGTACAAAAAGATCTCAAAATTTCATAACAAACAGGTTGACAGATACTCAAATGGGATTAGTTTCTGAAATTTATAAAATTCAATCTCTAAGTAACAAATTTTCAATGGTTTTTTACTACTTTCTACTATTTACAATTTAAATAATTCATGTTTTCTACATAAAAATTTCTCAAAATCTCATGAGAAATTTGTTGTAAATAGTCAAAGAGGATTATTGGTGTTACGAAATTTGAAAATTTTCTTCTTTTTGTTGTACTTCTTTAAGAGGTTTTTACTAATTTTTACTATATACAAATTAAATAATCTATATTTTATATATAAAAATTGCAAAAAATTTTACGAGAAATGACTTGGTCAATACTAGGACAGGATTTGTGTTCTTAAATTTGACAAATTTCATCTCCTGGTAAGACTTTTTTAATTCTTTTTACTATTTTTAACTATTTACAATTCAAGTAATTAAAATTTTATGTACAAAAATATCTCAAAATTTCAGAACAAACAGGTTCGCGGATACTCAATTGCAATTTGTTTCTAAATTTAAAAAATTCAATCTCTAGGTAACAGTTTTTTAATTCCTTTTAGTACTTTCTACTATTTACAATTTAAATAATTCATGTTTACTTCATAAAAATTGCTCAAAATTTTAGAGGAAACATGTTGCAAATTGTCAAAAGGATTATTAGTGTCATGAAATTTGAAAATTTTCTTCTTTTTGTGACACTTTTTTAATTTTTTACTAATTTTTACCTTTTACAATTTAAATAACTGATATTTTATATATAAAAATTGCTAAAATTTTCACAAGTAACGAGTTGGCAATTACTAGGATAGGATTTTTGTTATTAAATTTGACAAATTCCATCTCCTGGTAACAATTTTTTAATTCTTTTTACCATTTTTAACTATTTACAATTCAAATAATTGAACTTATATGTACAAAAAGATCTCAAATTTTCATAACAAACATGTTGGTAGATACTCAAATGGGATTAGTGTCTGAAATTTATAAAATTCAATCTCTAGGTAACAAATTTTCAATTGTTTTTTACTACTTTCTACTATTTACAATTTAAATAATTCATGTTTTCCACATAAAAATTGCTCAAAATTTCATGAGAAACTTGTTGCAAATAGTGCAAGAGGATTATTGGTGTTATGAAAATTTAAAATTTTCTTCTTTTTGTTACACTTCTTTATTTTTTTATTAATTTTTACCATATACAAATTAAATAATTGATATTTTATATAAAAAAATTGCAAAAAGTTTAACAAGAAACAAATTAACCAATACTAGGATAAGATTTGTGTTCTTGAATTTGACAAATTCGATCTCCTGGTAACCCTTTTTTTAATTCTTTTTACTATTTTTAACTATTTACAATTCAAGTAATTAAACTTTTATGTACAAAAAGTTCTCAAAATTTCATAACAAAGAAGTTCGTGGATACTCAAATGCAATTTGTTTCTAAATTTAAAAAATTCAATCTCTAGGTAACAATTTTTCAATTGTTTTTTACTACTTTGTACTATTTACAATTTAAATAAATCATGTTTTTTTCATAAAAATTGCTCAAAATTTCAGAAGAAACTTGTTGCAAATTGTCAAAGGGATTATTGGTGTTATGAAATTTGAAAATTTTCTTCTTTTTGTGAAACTTTTTTAATTTTTTACAAATTTTAACTCTTTACAATTTAAATAAATGATATTTTATATATAAAAATTGCTAAAAATTTTGCAAGTAACGAGTTGGCCAATACTAGGATAGGATTTGTGTTCTTAAATTTGACAAATTCCATCTCCTAGTAACAATTTTTTAATTCTTTTTACTATTTTTAACTATTTACAATTCAAATAGTTGAACTTATATGTACAAAAAGATGTCAAAATTTCATAACAAACAGGTTGGCAAATACTCAAATGGGATTAGTTTCTGAAATTTATAAAATTCAATCTCTAGGTAACAAATTTTCAATGGTTTTATACTACTTTCTACTATTTACAATTTAAATAATTCATGTTTTGTACATAAAAATTGCTCAAAATTTCATGAGAAACTTGTTGCAGATAGTCAAAGAGGATTATTGGTGTTATGATATTTGAAAATTTTCTTCTTTTTGTCACACTTTTTGCATAACAAACAGGTTCGTAATACTCAAATGCAATTTGTTTCTAAATTTAAAAAATTCAATCTCTAGGTAACAATTTTTCAATTGCTTTTTACTACTTTCTACTATTTACAATTTAAATAAATCATGTTTTTTTCATAAAAATTGCTCAAAATTTAAGAAGAAACTTGTTGCAAATTGTCAAAGGGCTTATTGGTGTTATGAAATTTGAAAATTTTCTTCTTTTTGTGACACTTTTTTAAATTTTTACTAATTTTAACTCTTTACAATTTAATTAATTGATATTTTATATATAAAAATTGCTAAAAATTTTGCAAGTAACGAGTTGGCCAATACTAGGATAGGATTTGTGTTCTTAAATTTGACAAATTCCATCTCCTGGTAACCTTTTTTTAATTCTTTTTACTATTTTTAACTATTTACAATTCAAATAATTGATGTTTTATGTACAAAAAGATCTCAAAATTTCATAACAAACAGGTTCGTGGATACTCAAATTCAATTTGTTTCTCACTTTAAGAAATTCAATCTCTAGGTAACAATTTTTCAATTATTATTTACTACTTTCTACTATTTACAATTTAAATAAATCATGTTTTTTTCATAAAAATTGCCCAAAATTTCAGAAGAAACTTGTTGCAAATTGTCAAAGGGATTATTGGTGTTATGAAATTTGAAAATTTTCTTCTTTTTGTGACACTTTTGTAATTTTTTACTAATTTTTACTCTTTACAATTTAAATAATTGATATTTTATATATAAAAATTGCAAAAAATTTCACAAGTAACGAGTTGGCCAATACAAAAATAACATTTTTGTTCTTAAATTTGACAAATCCCATCTCCTGGTAACAATTTTTTAATTACTTTTACTATTTTTAACTATTTACAATTCAAATAATTGAACTTTTATGTACTGAAAAGATCTCAAAATTCCATAACAAACAGGTTGGCAGATACTCAAATGGGATTAGTTTCTGAAATTTATAAAATTCAATCTCTAGGTAACAAATTTTTCAATTGTTTTTTAATACTTTCTAGTATTGACAATTTAAATAATTCATGTTTTCTACATAAAAATTGCTCAAAATTTCATGAGAAACTTGTTGCAAATAGTCAAAGAGGATTGTTGGTGTTATCTATCTACTTAAAAACTAAGAAAACAAACTACTAGGGATATTACCCTAAAACCCCTATCTGATTAGCTGACACGTGTCCAATAATTAAGTTTTTTCGTCATTTTGGTGCCCTTTAAGAAGGGTTGAAGCAGCTGAAGACGTAATTACATTTTTGTCCCCGTTTTCTGCTCCGTAGTGTATTTGGGTTTGGTTATTTCGTAATTTTGCAAAGTTTTAAATGCATCTGACCGAGACTTTTGAAATGCTTTTTAAATAGCACGAATATTGTACATGATTTGATTGGATTTCTTTTCGAAGTCAGAAAATAGGGAAGGATTCTTACCGAAGACTCAGGCGGATTAAAATTTTTGAAATGGCTTTCTGAAATTTGAGATTAAACCAGAAACGTTACCTCCTTCCTCTCCCACTGAACTTCCTTAAACCCTAGCAAACCATTTTCTGATTCGGGAAACCAAAACACCTTTTGCTTTCGTATGTCAGTTTTTCTCCTTCATTTTCCATGCTTTATCAAATTTCTTTGCTTTCTATTAATTCTTCAAATCCTCACAAATCTCTGTTAAATTTTATTTGCTTTCTGTTACTCTATCAAACCCTTAGGAAATTTTATAAATTTATTTGCTTTATGTGATTCCATCAAATTACAATCTCTGTTTGAAGTTTTTAATTATTTTGGTGTATCAGTTCTTTGGCATAGGACGTGGTGGCTGGCATAGAAGTTGCATGGAAGTTGCATTAGTGAGTTTCCATTTTTGTCTTATGGGTTCTAAAGTTTCAATTTTTTCATTATTCTTATTATCATTTTGTCTTTATTCAACTTGCCGTTTGGTTTGATCAATGTTTCCCATTTTTTTATGGTTTCGCAGTATTTTCGTCTTTCCTGCTCACTTCATCTTCTTCCTAATAACATTTCTTTTGGATTATTCATGCTTATGGTTGACGAGTTGGGTAAGTTTTGTGGTTATTTGTAGATTCAGGTTAGTGTGATGTATATATAAAGGTCAGCCTTGCAACTCATTTGTTCCTGTTCCTTTTCAGATTTGCAGCAAATGGGCAAGAAAAAGTTAATGCCTTTCCTCTTCGTACCTTTCTTCCACTTTCCATTTCTTTTTTAGTTTCAGTTTCTAATAACTGTTCTCACATGTACAGGTCTGATTCAAAGTCCAACCTCAGCTTCGAGAAGAACCTCCAATTTTATTCCAATATGTTCCCGAATTAATTTCTAAATGTTTTTTCTACTTTGTTTTAACAATACAGCAAAAATATTTAATAAGTTTATTGAGAAAATTAAATAAAATGTTAAGTATTGTTCTATATGTTTGCTTGTGTTTGACTGTGAAGTTTTATTGAGGGTGGTGGTACTACATGTCAATTTCTGCTCTATGTTTCAACCCTTATGATCAACCACTGTAGATCTGAAGAGTTTCTCATCCCAGTAAAGGTCAGCCTTACAAAATCAATTGATGTTAAAGGTGAAAACTTTAGTTAAATGAAATGGGAATTTCTCTTTGTGCACATTTATTTGAATTTTAATTATGTATTACTTGGATATTAGATAAAATTTGTTCTGTAGGATGGCCTTTAAGACATTCTGAATCTGCACTTGAATTTAAATTTTTGTTTTCTGTATTAAATACTTAATTGATGTCCTTTGTTTTCATATTTTTTTGTTTTACCGTGGTTAAGTTTTTTTTTTTTTTTGTGATTTTTTGGGGTTTCAAGTTGCTAATTTTTATGTTTTTGGTTTGATTTTTTGAAATTTAGTTGGAGAACCCCAGTGGAAAGATTATGGAGTTGCAGTTCAATATTGTGAGAAAGTTAGAGGTTATCGGGATGGTAAATAGGAAGTACAATCACTTCCTTTGTCCAAAGATCCCTATTATTACTTCTTCCTTCCATTTCCCTCGAAAAGTTGTCCACTTTCAATTATTCCTTTGCCAATTTCTCTTATTTTTTTCATTCAACTATCTTCTGCGGGTTTTAATTTTGAAGTGTTTCTTTTGGCAATTTCTACATATCGTTTTTCATTGTCTTTGTCAATTGTTTTTTTGTTTTTAAAGAGAAATTCTTATTTTGTGATTTCTCAAAAGTTGTTATGGCTTTACATTCCAAATTGTTAAATGGGTGGATTGGGATCAATGTTGGATCTATTGATATCTACTGTTGTTTTATTAAATTATTGTCATCGTGATTGTGTGGTTTAGTTAAATATTTATTTTGTGGCTAATATTAGTTTATGAAGGATTATCCAATGCGCTCTATGAATTATGGATTGTCGATTCGGAATCCAAGAAGAAATGAATGCTCAATCAAGTGCTACTGTCCATTTTTTCTCATATATTATCCAATGTTATTGTTGTAGTCAAAATTGCAGGTCCTGAACTTTTGAATGCTTTCTGTCTTAGACTTTGATTCATGATTTTTATATTTCCTTTGAATTAAACTTTTTGTACTGTGATACTTGTATTTACAGCAAGGGATCTAAGTCTGAGGCTTTGATGAATTGTGTTGGTTGTTAAGGAATTGTTTTGAAGGTTTCTATAATAACATGGAGCAAGTAATGTAACTCTTCTTTTATGGTTCTCTTAAATGTGTTATGGTTTTGTTTTTTTATTCATGTTTAAATGCGATAGGAACTTGGAGCCAGTAGTGTAACTCCTTTTATTATAGATAATGACACAAATGCTAACAATTCATACATGTTGTTTCAGGCTTCACCAAAACTCAGGGAAGATAAAGTCAGGCAGTGTGTTCATACAAGATTGGGAGGAGAATATCCACCTTTCACAATTTACTTTATTTTTCCTTTTTCTTGCTAAATGTCCTTGAAAATATTATATTGCTTATATCTTTGAAACGATATGTATATGAATTGGAAAACTATGCAATGTAACTCAGTAGAGGTAGCATTATAATTCTATATTTTGTTTAGGTAGTAAATTCTAGATATGCAAAAGACCAAAATTTGAATCTAAAATGTTGTATACCTTTAAGTGGAGATTTTTTGGATGTATTCATTAGTTTTAGTTTAGCAATTTGAAGACAATATTTGTATGTTGTTTATGATCTCAATTTCAGTACATATAAAGGTATTAATTAAGGCTGAGAAAATTTGACAAATTTTAGTGTAGGAATCGTACCTATATTTTTTCCTAAGAATATTAAAAGGAACTACATATACTAGGACAATAAAAGATCAATTTTAAAAAAGAAAAATATTCATGGATAACATGATACTTAGTTTCAGATGGTTGTTGTTGCTGCAACTTGTGTTCAATACGAAGTTGATTACAGACCAAACATGAGTGTTGTAGTCAAAGCTATTCAACCTTTGTTGGGTACTTGATATATTCAAACTTCTGATCACACAATTATAATTTCAGTTATTCTCCAATATGGAAAAGAATTATAGTGATGTTGTAAAACTTTATGTATTATGTGTACATAAGTGGAATCATATGTGGTTTAACAAAAAGAGAGAAAGATAAAATAGGAGGACTAAGGAGGATGACAAATTCTGATTGCATTTTTACTGTACAAAAAGAGAATATGGAACTACGTATAGCTTTTTATAGCAATTTAAATCATACTGAAGAAAAAAAATAAGTGTAATAGTATCACAATTATTTATTTAAACAATAATCAAATTTATATAACTTAAAATTAAATCTTTAATCTCACAAAAAATATCATTGTTTCTCTTAAAATAATTTAAGATAAATATACAAAATAAAATGTTGTTATAAATAAAAGATTCAATTTAGTAATGATTTGTACACAAATCGAAAATGATTTATACAATCAATGATGATATTATTTGTCTTTAAATATTTTTTATTAATTACTAATTAATCTCATTAATTGTTTTTAACTTTTTAACTATGAAAGGATTGTTTTTTTGTTTCATACATTTTGAAATCTTTTCAATTTATACATTTAAAATTAATAATTATATGATTCATTTTTAGAAATTTTTTATTAATTAGATGATTTTATTAATTATTTTAAATTCTTTTAATTATGGATGAAGTTTTGGATTGATAATCGATAATATTATTATAATTATTATTAATTTTGTTATTATTATTTGAATCAATAAATATATATTTTAAATTATTATTTCATTTATTATTCAACAAGTTTTGAATTAATATTTATTAAAAATATTTATTACATTTTATTACTTTCTGTTACAAAAGTCAATTTTAATATTAATTTATTTTTTTAATTAGAGTGGAGACACATTGTTTTAATCGTAGTGATTATATTTGATTTTAAAAAAAATCAATAATTAATTCACATCCTTTCCTTAATTTGTAATATATTTATCAGTACCTATGATGCACAGATAAGATACGTGTATCGGATACGACACGTATTCGATACGTCGGTACGTTTATTTATAACATAATAGGATACAATACGTGATAGATACGTAATATATGAATATTGAAAATTTCACAATAATTCATACAAACATAATAAATATACGATTGTTAATGTGTAAATCCAAATTTCCTAATTAGAGACCAATTATTTTGGTAGCCAAAACCTGATAGCTTATTTTAGTGACAAATTTAAAAAACCAATTCATAATTGAAACAATTTTAATTATCAATTAGAAACCAATTATAATTTTTTGGAATTATTTTTTGCTATCAAATTGGTCACTATATAATGACTAATTATTTTTTGTTACTAAAATTGGTCATTATTCAGAAGTTTTATTGTAGGGTAATACGATTTTATAAATTAAATACTTCATTGATAATTATTGTTAAAGTATTCTAAAGTATCAGATACGATACGTGTCCGACACGAATACGTGATCAAAGTTGAAGTATCGATGCATCATAAATCACTACTATTGTTTATATTATACTTTTATTCAATAATTATATTTTATTTTAATTTCATTAATTATTTTATATTTTTTTAAATTCCTCTTTACATAATTATTTATCATTTTAAATTTTCTATATTTGTTAATTTTTCTAACACCAATTATGTTACAAACGTCTGATTAATTTTTCAACAACTTAACAAATAATTATAAAAAGTGAACAATCAACCTACTTAATTCTCTTGCACAATAACTAAATATCTTATACTAATATATATATATATATATATATATATATATATATATATATATATATATATATATATATATATATATATATATATATATATATATATATAACAAATCTAAAACATACCTACCATAAGTTTATATTATAATAATCGGTTAAAATTTGTATGTTTAACTATTAAATCTAAAGTTTACATTTATATTATTAAATAAGATTCATGTTACCATAATTTAACGATCTATGTCTCACAACAAAATAACATAGTTATTCTTAAAATAATATAGATAAATATATAAAATAATATTACTTTAGATAATATTTTAATAAAGAGGTTTATAAAGAAACTTTCTTTAGAGGTAATGATTCACACCTAAATAAATGAAAAATTTAATTTAGTAATGACTTAAATAGTATGTACAAATTCGAATGGATTTATGCTATCAAGAATTATATGATTTGTTTCTAAAAATTTTTCATTAATTGACCAATTAATTTCATTCATTGTTTTTAATGTTTTAATTATGAATGGATTTTTTTTTTATTCCATATATTTTGAAATCTGTTAAACTTATACATTTGTAACTAATAATTATATGATTAGTTTCAAAATATTTATTATCAATTAATTGATTTCATTAATTGTTTTAAATTTATTTAATTATAAATGGAGTTTTAATTGGTAATTACTAATACTATCGTAATTATTAGTATTTTTGTTATTATTATTTGAATCAATAAATAAAATATTTATTATTATTATTATTTTATTATTATAGTTTTGTACATATTCCTAATGCATTCATTCTATAAATCACATGTACATATGCATTTCACATTACTCTAACTTTTTTAATATATGTTACTTTTGTTTATCATATTTCAAGTTTAACTGTTTTTGTAATTTTATATGGCTATTTTTTTAAATATTGTTTTAAGTTGTTTGTATCTATGCGTGTTTCTATTGATAAATTTTAAGCTCAACTTCAACTTTGTTTTCTGTTTGTATTTATTTTATACAGATTTGTAACCCACAACCTACGTACATCTTACATTAACAATGACTGTGTGTAGACATTTTATTTATATGGTTCAAGTTTTAATTATACAAGAATATTGTTTTACTTCACTTAACTAATGTTACATTACTACTATTAATATTAATATGATTTGATTTAATAAAAAATTAGTATTATTAGGAATAATGTTACTATTATTTCATTAATCATTATTATTATTTTGTACGAGATCCATAATATATTCTATGTTTACATCTTATTTTTACAATCAATAATTATATGATTTTTTCTAATTTTTTTAATATTTGACCAATTAATTTTATTAATTGCTTTTAGTTTTCTAATTATGAATGGATCTCTCACTTTTGTTTAAAATATTTTAAATTTAACTTATTTTTTATAATTTTATATGGCTAATTATTTTTAAATATTGTTTAAAGTTATTTTTATTTACGAGTGTTACTTTAAGATCAACCTCGACTTTACTTTGTTAGGGATCCATAATATAAAATATATACATTTTACTTTAACAACAAAAGTGAATATGCATCTCATTTTAATACAACATATGTAATGTATAACTCAAAAATTTAATTATAAATTTTAATCATACAATAATATTTTTTTCTTCATGTAACTAATAATATATTACTATTATTAGTATTAATGAATATTTATTATTGTTATTAGTATTGATATTATTCTACTACTACTATCACTATTATTATTAATATTGATATTACTTTGTATTATTATTATTATTATTATTATTATTATTATTATTATTATTTCTACACTATTATCATTATTATATTATTATTGTTGTTATTATTATGTTTACATTTTAGTTTAGCAATGGATATATACTCTATGTGTTTCTATCGATAAATTTTAAGCTCAATTTCAATTGTTTTATATTTATGTTTTATGAGATCTATAATGCACAATATCCTTACATTATTATTATTATTATTATTATTTTATTATCAGTATTGATATAACACACGATATATCAATATTAATATTATTATTAGGATTGGTATTGAAATTATTATTAGTGTAAAATATTATTATTATTTTTTATTTAATTTATTACAAAAAATACATGTGATTAATTATTTAATTATTTCATAATAATATTATTATTATTTTGTACGGATTCATAAACTACAATATGTTTATACTATTACATTGATGTCAACCACAATATACATATACTGTTTTATTATTATTATTATTATTATTATTATTATTATTATTATTATTATTAGTATGGTATAACACACAATATATTAGTGTTATTATTATAAGTATTGGTATTCAAATCAGAATGAGTGTAAAATAATATTTTTTATTTTTAGTTAATTCGTAACAAAAAAATACGAGTGATTAATAATTTAATCTTTTCGAATTATTATTATTATTATTATTTGTAATATTATTAATATTATTAGGATTAACAAATATTTAATATTATTTTAATGTTATTGTGATTCTATTATTATTATTATTATTATTATTATTATTGGTGTTGTTCTTTTTGTAAAGGATTCATAATACATAATATAATATATAATATGTCTATATTTGATTTTAAAAATGACATGCATATATAAAAAATCAAAAAATCAAGAATTCAATTCACATTGTCTTCCCTAATTTGTAATATATTTATCATTGATATTATAATTTTATTCAATAATTATCTTTTATTTTAATACTTTTATTTGATTATTAGTGTTATTTTTACTACTATTTGTTATTATAAATGTAATCAATTTTTATATTCTATTTCTTTATTTATTGATTTATTAATGTTAATATTTTATTATTAATTAGAAGTTGAATTTATATTTATTGAAAATTAGAAATATTTATTACACTTGTATTATTTTTATTTAAAATGTTAGTATAAAATAACATTATTATTTTTAATTATTTTGTTGCAAAAGATACCTGTGAATAATTAAAACTTATTTTTTTAGGATTAAAACAAGGTTACAAATTTTGGTATTCTTTAGTGCACAATTTTCTTGATATAGTCATGAAGTTCTTTTTGTTTTCCTAGGGTGAAACTTTCTCTTAGAACACAAATAAATCTACCAAAGAGTTTTTTCCCTCTTTAAACATCCTTTTCCATCTATTACTTTCAATATTTGTAATTTTACACTCAAAATATTAAAAAAAAAACAATTCCTCACATTTGCAACTATATTTAAACTTTTAATTAATATATCCGTCCAAAGATTATAATAACCAATAATCATATAACATTTTAATATATAAATAACATAATCAAAATAATCATAACTGTAACCAATTTATTTATTAGTAAGTAATCGAAAAACATAATATTTTCTTATTCAACTAATCAAATATTTATGATTATTTCTAAACAATTTTAAAACAATCCACTAAAAAATATAATATAAATTTATTTATATTAAAAAAATATCTAAATTTGTATGTAACCAAATTTGAATTACTCCATTCAAAAATATAACTACAAAAGCTAAAGTAATATTCATCTATACTAATTCTAATAATATTTAACTACAATATTTATTATTATTATTATTTGTATAAACAATAATATTGTACAATGATATATATGAAAAAAATGATTATTTACAAAAAATAATTAATATTTTTTACTTTACAAATACAAAATTAAAAGAAAAAAAAAACACATCACCCGTGCGTACGCACGGGTATAACACTAGTGCAATTTGAAAATTTTCTTCTTTTTGTCACAGTTCTTTAAGAGGTTTTTACTAATTTTTACTATATACAAATTAAATAATTGATATTTTATATAAAAAAATTGCAAAAAGTTTAATAAGAAACAAGTTAACCAATACTAGGATAGGATTTGTGTTCTTAAATTTGACAAATTCCATCTCCTGGTAACCCTTTTTTAATTCTTTTTACTATTTTTAACTATTTACAATTCAAATAATTGATCTTTTATGTACAGAAAGTTCTCAAAATTTCATAACAAACAGGTTCGTGGATACTAAAATGCAATTTGTTTCTAAATTTAAAAAATTCAATCTCTAGGTAACAATTTTTCAATTGTTTTTTACTACTTTCTACTATTTACAATTTAAATAAATCATGTTTTTTCATAAAAATTGCTCAAAATTTCATAAGAAAGTTGTTGCAAATTGTCAAAGGGATTATTGGTGTTATGAAATTTGAAAATTTTCTTCTTTTCGTGACACTTTTTTAATTTTTTACTAATTTTAACTCTTTACAATTTAAATAATTGATATTTTATATATAAAAATTGCTAAAAATTTCGCAAGTAACGAGTTGGCCAATACTAGGATAGGATTTGTGTTCTTAAATTTGACAAATTCCATCTCCAGGTAACCCTTTTTTAGTTCTTTTTACTATTTTTAACTATTTACAATTCAAATAATTGAACTTTTATGTACAAAAAGATCTCAAAATTCCATAACAAACATGTTGGCAGATACTCAAATGGGATTAGTTTCTGAAATTTATAAAATTCAATTTCTAGGTAACAAATTTCCCATTGTTTTTTACTACTTTCTACTATTTACAATTTAAATAAATCATGTTTTTTTCAAAAAAATTGCTCAAAATTTCAGAAGAAACTTGTTGCAAATTGTCAAAGGGATTATTGGTGTTATGAAATTTGAAAATTTTCTTCTCTTTGTGACACTTTTTTAATTTTTTACTAATTTTAACTCTTTACAATTTAAATAATTGATATTTTATATATAAAAATTGCTAAAAATTTCTCAAGTAACGAGTTGGCCAATACTAGGATAGGATTTGTGTTCTTAAATTTGACAAATTCCATCACCTGGTAGCAATTTTTTAATTCTTTTTACTATTTTTAACTATCTACAATTCAAATAAATGAACTTATATGTACAAAAAGATGTCAAAATTTCATAACAAACAGGTTGGCAGATACTCAAATGGGATTAGTTTCTGAAATTTATAAAATTCAATCTCTAGGTAACAAATTTTCAATGGTTTTTTACTACGTTCTACTATTTACAATTTAAATAATTCATGTTTTCTACATAAATATTGCTCAAAATTTCATGAGAAACTTGTTGCAAATAGTCAAAGAGGATTATTGGTGTTATGAAATTTTAAAATTTTCTTCTTTTCGTCACACTTCTTTAATTTTTTAATAATTTTTACTATATAGAAATTAAATAATTGATATTTTATATATTAAAATTGCAAAAAATTTCACAACTAACAAGTTGGCCATTACTAGGATAGGATTTGTGTTCTTAAATTTGACAAATTCCATCTCCTGGTAACCCTTTTTTAATTCTTTTTACTATGTTTAATTATTTACAATTCAAATAATTGAACTTTTATGTACAAAAAGATCTCAAAATTTCATAACAAACAGGTTCGTGATACTCAAATGCAATTTGTTTCTAAATTTAAAAAATTCAATCTCTAGATAGCAATTTTTCAATTGCTTTTTACTACTTTCTACTATTTACAATTTAAATAAATCATGTTTTTTTCATAAAAATTGCTCAAAATTTAAGAAGAAACTTGTTGCAAATTGTCAAAGGGATTATTGGTGTTATGAAATTTGAAAATTTTCTTCTTTTTGTGACACTTTTTTAATTTTTTACTAATTTTAACTCTTTACAATTTAAATAATTGATATTTTATATATAAATATTGCTAAAAATTTCGCAAGTAACGAGTTGGCCAATACTAGGATAGGATTTGTGTTCTTAAATTTGACAAATTCCATCTCCTGGTAACCCTTTTTTAATTCTTTTTACTATTTTTAACTATTTACAATTCAAATAATTGTTCTTTTATGTACAAAAAGTTCTCAAAATTTCACAACAAACAGGTTCGTGGATACTCAAATTCAATTTGTTTCTCACTTTAAGAAATTCAATCTCTAGGTAACAATTTTTCAATTATTTTTTACTACTTTCTACTATTTACAATTTAAATAAATCATGTTTTTTTCATAAAAATTGCTCAAAATTTCAGAAGAAACTTGTTGCAAATTGTGAAAGGGATTATTGATGTTATGAAATTTGAAAATTTTCTTCTTTTTGTGACACTTTTGTAATTTTTTACTAATTTTTACTCTTTACAATTTAAATAATTGATATTTTATATATTAAAATTGAAAAAAATTTCACAAGTAACGAGTTGGCCAATACAAGAATAACATTTTTGTTCTTAAATTTGACAAATCCCATAACAAACAGGTTGACAGATACTCAAATGGGATTAGTTTCTGAAACAATTGATGTTATGAAATTTGACAAATCCCATAACAAACAGGTTGACAAATTGTCAAAGGAATTATCTACTATATATCTAAGAAATTCTTAGTGTGGGTAAATTACTGAAATAGACATTTTAATTTATTGACACATGGTTAAAATTGAGGGTATTTTTGTCTTTTTGATGTTGTTGTGTTTTCGCGGTTCGAACGTCTTTTTTAAATATTGATTGACGTTGTCAGACAGCAGCATCATTCTTCTCCAAAGCAATCAGCTTACTCGAGGTTAGCTTTTTTTCTTCTTCTTCAATCCTTCTTCTTTCTTCTTCTTCATATCAAGTTAGGTTTTCGTTTTGTTTTTAATTTCCAGTTTGTTGTTGTTGAATGTTGACGGTAGGGTTTTCTTCTCCCAAGCAATCAACTTTGTTGAGGTAATTCTTTTTTCTTCTTTCATTTTCCTTCTTCTTCTTCTTCTGTTTTTCTTCTTCTTCTTCTTCTTCAATCCTTCTTCTTCCTTCTTCCTCATACCAACTTAAGTTTTTTTTTTCTATTTATTTTTGTTGAAGGTTGACAGAAGTTTTGATTGGTGTAGGTAATTTTTTTTTCTATTTCTTAATTTATTCTTTTTTCTTCAAGGATCTTTTTTCTTTCTTCTTCTTACTCTGTTATTTTTTTTTACTTTGTGAAAGATTTAATTTTTGCAAGGCAATCGGTAGGATCTTCTTCTCCAAGGCAATCAACTTCGTCGAGGTAATTTCTTTTTTTCTTCTTCCGTATTCCTTCTTCTTCAATCCTTCTTCTTTCTTTTTCCTCATACCAACTTAAGTTTTTTTTTTATTCTGTTTGTTGTTGTTGTGTTTGTTGTTGTTGTTATTCTGTTTTTTTTTTTACTTCGTGAAAGATTTAATTTTTGCAATGTGTTTCGTTTTGAAGAAAACACTGATGTTTTTATTTTTAGAAGGTATTTTTAACAAAATCTTGAACATGTTTTGTTGTTGTTGAAGGTGTTGTTGTATTTATTTTTTTTATACTTGATACATCTATTATTGTGGGTTGAAGAAAAGGTTCAAGTTTTCGTTTTTAGAAAGTATTTTTGAACAAATAGAATGACTGAGGATGATGATGTTATTGTTGGTGGTCTTCTTTTCTTTTCTTTTTTTCGTCTATTTGTGGTTTGTTGTTGAGATTTGTTTGTTGTTCTTCATTGTGCTATTTTTTTTACTTCTTTTGTGGTCCTTCTTCTTTATAAAAGGTTATGTTTCTGTAAGTTTTTTCTGTTAAATATGTTGTAGCAGTGGGTTAGTATTTATTGAAAGCTATGTTCAGATTTCTCTGTTATTTTTTATGGTGTTATTTATTTTTCTTTTAATTCTTATGTGTTCCTTCTTCTTTTTTTCATGAAAGGTTTATTTTTTTTTTTAGGTTTTTTGTGATGAAGATGGTGTCCTCTGGATTAGTACGTTTTAATAGTTGGTTAAAGTCAGTAGCTTGAGTTTTCTTTCTCCTCCTTCATGGTCTTCTTCTACTTTTGTTTTCTACTTCTTCTTTTTTCATTGTTTTGAAGAAAAGCCTAAACCTTTTGTTTTTTCATTGTCTTGAAGAAAAACCTAAACCTTTTGTTTTCATGAAGTATATTTACTATTTTTTGTTTTTAATATCATTATTGTGTGTTTAGTTGCTTTTTCGATGTCTATGGTTGTAGATTGAATAAAGGGTAAGATTTTTTGTAATGTGTATGGTTGTGGATTGAAGAAAAAGTATGACTGAAATGAAGATGTCTATGTTTCTGTCTTGATTTTTGTACATGTTTTTCTTGATGGTGTTGTTCTCTATGCTTCATGTCTCCCAATTCTGTCTTTACCATTTTACAATTTTACAACTATATCATATCTTGGTTTGGGTTTTATGTATTTTGCTTTCAAATGTTTGATCTTTGCAGAAAACCTTTTTTTTATGTCTCTTCAAGAAAAGGCGTTTCATTTATCTGTGTGCTTATTTTTTCTTTTTCTGTAGCTGTTTGAAATGCTGGGGAGATGGTGTTTGTTGTTAAAATAGCACATAGAAGGTACATGTTACGATTTATTGTTTCATTTGATGAATGTACTTTTCTTTCTATTTATTTAATTTATTAACTTTTTAGTTGCTTCTTGGTTGTTCTTCTTTTCTTCTTTCTGTTTGATGGATCTGATATTTCAAGTACTCATTATAGGACGGGGTCATCTAATGCAACAAATGGGGTAGCTATACCATCTAAGAAAAAGGTATTGTATTGTATTCGGTGAAGAGTGAAATAGTCATTATATTTGCACAAACATTTTTCAGGAAGATGAGGGATATTGCATATGATTTATATTATCAATTCTGTCTTCGTAATGTATGACTTAAAATATCCATTATGTATCTTTATAATGTACTGCTTATTTTATTATCATTAGTACGGTGAGGGATATTGCAAATGAGTTTGAGCCCTGCTCAAAGCTCGAGGACCTAAATTTGGATGTTAGAAAGAAGTTCAAGGAGACAGAGGAAATAATTCTCGCTGACAATTTTTTTCAGAGGTATAACACTGGTCCTTACTTTTTTAGTTTTTGAAATGTAGTATGGAAACTTTTTGTAAAATTGGTAGACAAGGCTTCAATTTTTTTTTTCGTGCTTGGAGAGAGCAGGAAAACTTTCTTCTACTTGCTGCCAAAATTTGTGCTAAACATTTATTTTTATTAATATTTACTTCAATAAAATATATTGGAATCAAAAAATACCACTTGAAGTAGAAAGGCCTCTTGGATATTGTTGTCTGCATTTGTGGCAAAAAGCTTACTTTTTAGATTACGTGGCTAGAACATTTCCTCATTTCAATGCATGTGTAACTCTTAAGGAAGGATTTGTTTGGGTTTGGGGTTTGGGGTTTGGGAAGGAGATCAAATAAGAGAAGAGAGGTATAAATAAAGATCAATGGGCAATTATGCAGTATACTTGAAACTAAAAGTGTTGTGTTTTAAATGAGAATATTTCAAAACTGTGAATATTTACTATTTAATGAATATCCTACACCAATAATAAGAAATAAATAAAATGTGAAGCAGGTTAACGATGTCTATTTAAATCTTAGATAATTGCTATAGGGAGAGAATATTTAGCATGGTAAACCATAGTGGATTTCATCCAGAAATGGGATTAAAATAAAAGGGTTGGCCATAAAATGCAACTAACTATTTTCTTTGAATAAATAAGCTGGAAATATGTGGTAGTTGAATGTGAGGCTTTTCAATTGATTTGGTCATATTTTCTCATGTTTTATGTGTATTGGATTAAAATAGTTTGAAACCACATAGTTTAATGAAACTTATAAACTAAGCTCTTATTCAGTATCTAGATTTATGCTGCTTCATATGTGCAATTATACACGGTCAGAGTTTTATTTGTACTTTCTCAATTAATTATATTAAACAATTATATTTCTAGAGATATATTGAAATCTAATACACTTTTTAAATTTGTGAGGTTATAAGCATGTTGTGGTTAAACCAACTGCAGGTAGTGTTGATGATGTATTGGAAGATAATCCCGTGGTGAGATTGAAGGTTTTTGTATATGAACTTCCAAGTAAGTATAATAAGAAAATTCTGCAAAAAGATCCAAGATGCCTCAACCATATGTTTGCAACTAAAATCTTTAATCACCGGTTTCTCTTATCTGGCCCTGTTGAAACTTTAATCTAGAAGAGGTTTTATACCCCTGTATACAATGACCACAAATGATAAAAAGTGCCATAAAGCTTATTTCTTCCAACTGACCTTATTGAAGGCTCACATAGGGGGCACATCACTTCTTTGTGGTTCCTCAAAATTTTGGGGCATGTTTTCATTACGAGGTACAAATTTTGTGCATTATTTTCAACATTCAGTATTTATACCACTTTTATTATATATTTATATTAATTTGTATATGGAAGAGAAGGCAATTGAAAGAGGGGATTCTTTAACTGCTAAAGCGTGCTACATTGGTTCAAACCTTTGGACAGAGGAATCACATATGCCCGAAAGAGGGCTCAAATACCATTTCTCCATACTTTTCACCAAGAAAATCCACACCCACCTAATTCCTAATAAGACTCCTAGGTCATTTTTGTGTATTTTCGATGACTTTTATGATGTTGGCAATGACTCTGAAGGTGGTTATTATGCAAGGTAGGCCTTATTACAAGTTTAAACAAGAATGTCTGAGTGTGTAGCCTTTTATTTCTTCTATATCATAGCTGCATAAGAAATCTGATTTACATTTTCTTATAAAAGATGCAATGACTAGGGACTTTGATTCATATAACTATTGTAATTTGGACTAACTATAAACGGGCCATGTTGTGTAATCTTGCAGAGGTGCAAGAGTAGCAGTGTGGGAGAACTTTTAAGGACAATCCTCTATTTGATGTCTCCACTAAGCATCCAACCACGTACTTTAAGGACATGCAGTAGCTGTGTTTTGCGTATACCCACTTGGATGGACCCGTTGGAGCCTAAGATTGGTAGAGGCTATGATATTTAGTTGCATACCTGTTATTATTGTAGATGACATTGTTTTGCAATTTGCTGATGCAATCCCATGAGAAAAGATAGAAGTATTTGTTGCTGAGGAGGAGGTTCCAAAGTTGAATACCATACTCACATCTATCTTACTAGAAGCCATATTTTAGATAGGAGTATTTGTTGGTGTTACCGTTTTCTTTTTTATTTTAGATAATAGTTTATTTTTATTTCAATATTAATAATATATATATATATATATATATATAATAATTTATTATTTTATATTTATTTTGATGTCACTATTTAATATTTAAATGACCACAATTAAAATTAGTTATTGAGATTTTATCCGCATAAGAATATTTAATTCAACTGCATGTTATCCTTATTATGTGAAGTTGAATTTTCCATTAAGTGTTAGGAAAAGTCTTCTACAGTTACAGATAAACATTGGTAGAAAAACTTATTTTGAAGATAGAGATGTCCATAGATAAAGACGTGGTGCAACTTATTGCATTATCAAGTATTTGATGGAGTGTAAGAATCTTCAACAAATCTTTTTTTTCAAATATTTCGTATTAAAGTTTAGTAAAACAGTTTTATGATTTAAATGTACTACGTTTTATATTTATATTTTTATTGTCCAACTTTGAGATATTTTAAATTTTATAATTAATTATTAAAATATGTACTTTTGGCTTCTAATAAATGGAATCATACAACAGAATCTGGTACTGGATATATACTATGTAAGATATTATAAATTATGCATTTAATAGATAAAGCGTGATAATATAATATTTTGTTAAATTTTATTATAATATTTTATTAACTATACAGATTAGTGTTTTTCATAAAAATAAAACAGCCATAAATATATTACTTATTAAAATAACATAACGTAATTCTCTTTTAACCCGCGTAAACACAACGTTAATGTGTTTGTGTAAATAAATATGAAATTATATTAGTAGGTGATAATATTATAATATTATTAAGTTAATAAATAACCTAAAATTATATTTATTAAAAATAAAATGAAATATATCAAAACAGATGAAAGAATAACCATTAATAAATAAAGAAGTGGAGAAGAAGCAGAAATAGCTGATTTTATAAAATATTTGTAAAAATAATAGTCAATTTTTAAAAATTTAATAAATTATTATATTTAAAGGGTAAAATTAGTATTTTTAAAGGTGGACACAAAAAGGAGAATCCCCTTTATATATTGTTATAGATTATTAGTCTTAGCACTATTTGTATTAGAATATTATTTCAATTAATCATAGTAATAGTATTATTATTAATATTTGTAGTTTTAGTAAAGTTAATATTATTAATATTTTTATTATTATTGTTATTGATATTATTATTATTATTATTATAATAATAATTATTATTATTACTATTATTATTATTATTATTATTATTATTATTAAACAAATGCTTCTTCAATGTTTTAAATTGTTTATAGGTTTATATCTATAAATATGCTTCTTTTGAAAAATTTAAACATCAATTTTATGTTATATCGTATAATATGCCTACATTTTAAATTAACAACAATCCATATAATACCTTTCATTTTAATATAATTTATAATTTAGAAATTTAATTATAAATTTTAATTTTATTTAATATATTATATAAAAAGTACTCATAATTAATTACTTATCTTTTTCTCATATCATTAAAATTTATATATAAAAATTACTCATAATTATTTATTTGAATATAAGAATATTACATTAATATTAATATAAATTAAGATAAAAAATAAAAAAATTCAAATACAATAAAAGTGTTCCAACTATGTCAGTTCAAGAGGCGTGGATTGAAATAAAGTATCTATATCTGAAAAATTTTGTCAGGATTATCCCATTATGTGTTCTTTTATTTCCAAAATTTATAGTTGGGTGAATAATTAATCATTAAATAAGAATAATATTTAAATAATTAAACCAATAACAATAATAATTATTCAAATCACTAATTTATATATATTAACAATAAAATCTGTTTTAAATATTAAAAATATAAAAAAAAACATGATTAAGTTATTTCAAATATATTTTAAATAACTTTGAAATCTAAAAAGAAAATCCAAAACAAAAAAAATTAACACCTATTTTTTACTCTTTAATCTTGACTAAAACTCTAAACTTATTATTACAAACAATGTTTTGTAATTAAACTTCTAAAAAACATCATACTGACATTTCTTAATCTAAACAAAATAACAATCTATGTCATCACAAATTGATTATTCCAAATTACTCAAAAACACATAACATATAACACATAATACATAACAATAATTAATTATACATAAATATATAATTATATCATTGTTAGATGAATTTATCGTTTGAATATATCTAAATTGACAATTATAACATCTATAACTTTTAAATTAAATTATTGATTTATTGATAATAATATCAAAATCTGTTTTCTAAACAAAAATTTTAAAAACCAAAAACACGACCCGTGCGTACGCTCAGGTCTCATGCTAGTTGGTATTATGAAATTTGAAAATTTTCTTCTTTTTGTGAAACTTTTTTAATTTTTTACTAATTTTAACTCTTTACAATTTAAATAATTGATATTTTATATATAAAAATTGCTAAAAATTTCGCAAGTAACGAGTTGGCCAATACTAGGATAGGATTTGTGTTCTTAAATTTGACAAATTCCATCTCCGGGTAACAATTTTTTAATTCTTTTTACTATTTTTAACTATTTACAATTCAAATAGTTGAACTTATATGTAAAAAAAGATCTCAAAATTTCATAACAAACAGGTTGGCAGATACTCAAATGGGATTAGTTTCTAAAATTTATAAAATTCAATCTCTAGGTAACAAATTTTCAATGGTTTTTTACTACTTTCTACTATTTACATTTTAAATAATTCATGTTTTGTACAAAAAAATTGCTCAAAATTTCATGAGAAACTTGTTGCAAATAGTCAAAGAGGATTCTTGGTGTTATGATATTTGAAAATTTTCTTCTTTTTGTCACACTTCTTTAATTTTTTACTAATTTTTACTATATACAGATTAAATAATTGATATTTTATATATAAAAATTGCAAAAAATTTCACAAGTAACGAGTTGGCCAATACTATGATAGGATTTGTGTTCTTAAATTTGACAAATTCCATCTCCTGGTAACCCTTTTTTAATTCTTTTTACTATTTTTAACTATTTACAATTCAAATAATTGATGTTTTATGTACAAAAAGTCTCAAAATTTCATAACAAACAGGTTCGTGGATACTCAAATGAAATTTGTTTCTAAATTTAAAAAATTCAATCTCTAGGTAAAGATTTTTCAATTGTTTTTTACTACTTTCTACTATTTACAATTTAAATAATTCATGTTTTCTTAATAAATATTGCTCAAAATTTCAGAAGAAACTTGTTGCAAATTGTTAAAGAGATTATTGGTGTTATGAAATTTGAAAATTTTCTTCATTTTGTGACACTTTTTTAATTTTTCACTAATTTTAACTCTTTACAATTTAAATAATTGATATTTTATATATAAAAATTGCTAAAAATTTCGCAAGAAACGAGTTGGCCAATACTAGGATAGGATTTGTGTTCTTTTGACAAATTTCATCTCCTGGTAACCCTTTTTTAATTCTTTATACTATTTTGAACTATTTACAATTCAAATAATTGATCTTTTATGTACAAAAAGTTCTCAAATGTTCATAACAAACAGGTTCGTGGATACTCAAATGCAATTTGTTTCTAAATTTAAAAAATTCAATCTCTAGGTAACAATTTTTCAATTATTTTTTACTATTTTCTACTATTTAAAATTTAAATAAATCATATTTTTTTCATAAAAATTGCTCAAAATTTCAGAAGAAACTTGTTGCAAATTGTCAAAGGGATTATTGGTGTTATGAAATTTGAAAATTTTCTTCTTTTTGTGACACTTTTTTAATTTTTTACTAATTTTTACTCTTTACAATTTAAATAATTGATATTTTATTTATAAAAATTGCAAAAAATTTCGCAAGTAACGAGTTGGCCAATACTAGGATAGGATTTGTGTTCTTAAACTTGACAAATTCCATCTCCTGGTAACAATTTTTTAATTCTTTTTACTATTTTTAACTATTTACAATTCAAATAATTGAACTTATATGTACAAAAAGATCTCAAAATTTCATCACAAACAGATTGGCAGATACTCAAATGGGATTAGTTTCTAAAATTGATAAAATTCAATCTCTAGGTAACAAATTCTGAATTGTTTTTTACTACTTTCTACTCTTTACAATTTAAATAATTCATGTTTTCTACATAAAAAATGCTCAAAATTTCATGAGAAACTTGTTGCAAATAGTCAAAGAGGATTATTGGTGTTATGAAATTTGAAAATTTTCTTCTTTTTGTCACACATCTTTAATTTTTTACTAATTTCCACTATATACAAATTAAATAATTGATATTTTATATAAAAAAATTGCAAAAAGTTTAAGAAGAAACAAGTTAACCAATACTAGGATAGGATTATTGTTCTTGAGTTTCGCAAATTCCTTCTCCTGGTAACCCTTCTTTAATTCTTTTTACTATTTTTAACTATTTACAATTCAAGTAATTAAAATTTTATGTACAAAAATATCTCAAAATTTCATAACAAACAGGTTTGCGGATACTCAAATGCAATTTGTTTCTAAATTTAAAAAATTCAATCTCTAGGTAACAATTTTTCAATTGTTTTTTACTACTTTCTACTATTTACAATTTAAATAAATCATGTTTTTTTCATAAAGATTGATCAAAATTTCAGAAGAAACTTGTTGCAAATTGTCAAAGGGATTGTTGGTGTTATAGAATTTGAAAATTTTCTTCTTTTTGTGACACTTTTTTTAATTTTTTATTAATTTTTACTCTTTACAATTTAAATAATTGATATTTTATATGTAAAAATTGCAAAAAATTTCACAAGTAACGAGTTGGCCAATACTAGGATAGGATTTGTGTTCTTAAATTTGACAAATTCCATCTCCTGGTAAATATTTTTTAATTCCTTTTACTATTTTTAACTATTTACAATTCAAATAATTGAACTTTTATGTACAAAAAGATCTCAAAATTTCATAACAAACAGGTTGGCAGATACTCAAATCGGATTAGTTTCTGAAATTTATAAAACTCAATCTCTAGGTAACAAATTTTCAATGGTTTGTTACTACTTTCTACTATTTACAATTTAAATAATTCATGTTTTCCACATAAAAATTGCTCAAAATTTCATGAGAAACTTGTTGCAAATAGTCAAAGAGGATTATTGGTGTTATGAAATTTGAAAATTTTCTTCTTTTTGTCACACTTCTTTCATTTTCGACTAATTTTTACTATATACAAATTAAATAATTGATATTTTATATAAAAAAATTGCAAAAAGTTTAACAAGAAACAAGTTAACCAATACTAGGATAGGATTTGTGTTCTTTAATTTGACAAATTCCATCTCCTGGTAACCCTTTTTTAATTCTTTTTACTATTTTTAACAATTTACAATTCAAGTAATTAAAATTTTATGTACAAAAATATCTCAAAATTTCATAACAAACAAGTTCGCGGATACTCAAATGCAATTTATTTCTACATTTAAAAAATTCAATCTCTAGGTAACAATTTTTCAATTGTTTTTTACTACTTTGTACTATTTACAATTTAAATAAATACTGTTTTTTTTCATAAAATTGCTCAAAATTTCAGAAGAAACTTGTTGCAAGTTGTCAAAGGGATTATTGGTGTTATGAAATTTGAAAATTTTCTTCTTTTTGTGACACTTTGATGAAGGTGTGATCACCTCCTTAGAAGCTCCCTCAAGAAGGATCACTAGAAGCATGTCTAGAGGGCAGTCTTCTATTCCATCACCTTTATCTTTGTTTTGCATTACTTTAGTTTGAATTTCCTAAGTTGGTTTCTAGTTGACTTATTTTGGTTGATTTGTTGACTTTGATCCAAAGTTGACCTTTGACCAAGATTAGATTAACTTAAACCAACATGCTAATCCTTGTTTGTCTTGTTTTGTAGGTAATTAAGAGAAAGTAGAGCATGGCTAGGTGGCACTTGGTGATTGGAGCACTTGGATGAAGTGGAAGAGAGAGGAAAGCAAAAAGCAAAAAGCAAAAGCAAAAGTAGACATGTACCTTGTCTCCTTTTGCCTTTGTGGTTTATGCCTTAGAAGGTCACTTGGTCTCCTTCCTCTTTTGGCCTAGAATCCTCATGGGAATGCCTCCACCAATCATCTCCCTTCACTTGGCCAAGACTCACTCTCACATTAGGTTTAGGGTTTGCTAGTTAATCTTTTTTCATGTTTTTGTATTTGCTAAAGGACCCTATGAACTCCTATTTAAAGGGTGCTCCTTGTCTTGTAAAAGGGTTGATCATTTTGTTTCTAAACTATTGTGTTTCAACCTTTAAATTTTCATGAGCTCTCATTCCTAGAAGTGAACTCACCTTTGCCTTATCTTGCTTGCAAGTGGCGGCACCGTCACTCATCTCTAGGGCTTGGTTGGCTTAGATCCCCCCCTATGAGTGGCGTGCTTCTTCCATGCTTCATCTTCTATGCTTTCCATTTTTAATGTTTCTTCTTTCATTTTGGTTCTTTAAGTGTTGGTAATGTCGTGTGAGTTTAAGCTTGAATCCAACTCTCTTCTTCCTTTTATGAGCTTGAGAAATGAACCTTCACATCTAGATAGCTTGCTATCTTAATGTCCAGTGGGAATTTTCAAAAAGCTTTCTTAAACAACTTCACCATATTCATAACTCTAAAAGAAAACAAGATAATCCTTCATCATTTGGTATCTAGAGCTTTGGTTGTCCTTGAATATGATGGTTTCATGTTCTAACCTTGTCTTGTGTAGCTATATTTGAATGGTCCACATAAAAACAGTGCTGGCAGCAACGTGTGCGTTTTTGAAAAAAATACTGCAGCTAGCTCAGTGCTCCAAAAGTAACGTTCTTTATATCAAAAGAAAGCTCTGTGAGTCTAGTTTCCAACAAAAAACGAATTAACGCATTTGGAGTTCTGTGGAGAGAGTTATGATCAAATGAGTGAACAAAGGTCAGAGCTGCCGAAAATACGAAAAACAACGTTTTCAGGTTATGTTGTGGCACTTTTGGCTTCGGTTTTGTGATTCTTTTGCTCCTAAATGTGGTTGGATAACTTGTCTTTTAATGCTTAGTCTTTGAGCCTCAAATCCATGAGTTTAAATGCATGATAGCTATATGTTTGTGTCTTTGTGTATGTCATGTTGATTCTTTAAATGTGTCTAACTTTTGCTTGAGTCTCTTGTCATATGCTTCTTTGAATTTTCTTGTTCTTGTTTCTAAGTTTTTGAACTATTGCATGAGATCTATGCCTTGTGTTGTTGTATGCTCCTTGAAATTGATTTTGACCTAATTTTAAGGAACTAAGTGTTTAAGACACTCTAAAACATCCTTCTCATCATTTTAAGTACCTAGTTTTGAAAAGAAAAAGTGTTTTCAAGACCAAAAACAGTTTCGCCGAGAGCTTTTACAATGCTTGGTGAATCCATTTGGCAATTTTTACTAGGTGTTATGCTACCAAATTTTATACTTGGATTTTTAGTGATATTGGCAAATTAGTTCCATGTTTTGACTTGGTTATGATCTTTCATGGTGTATGCATGATTTGAGGTATAATCTTGGCTTGTTCAAATGCTTTCCATAGAGTCCTTAAAAGTGCTTTTCATTGTTTTAGTCTTGTTAAAAGTTTTGTCTCAAACTTTTCTTCTTTAGAGTTTAGCTTTCCTTGTTTTTATGCTTGTCACTAGGTATTCTTTGTTTTGTCTTAGTAGTTTTCTTTTCTTGAAACTCTTGGGATGTTGTGGCCGAATCACTTGTATTGCATTTGAAAGGTTTTGAACAAGTTTTGAAAAGTGTTTGCTTCACTCCTTTGGTGGATTTTGAGTGCTAGCCTTGCCTTGTTACTTTGGGAGAGTGATCTAAACACTTGGGTTACATTTTGGGTTGGATTTGGTCTCAGCTTTCATGTTGTCTAACCTCTAATCCATTTATTTTGTCTCCGATTTGAGTGTTTTTGTTGTAAGAATCATGGCAAGTTCATCAAATGCACCTACACTAAACAAAAACAATACATTGATGAGATTGCTTCGGGATTTGGAGTTGTCTAGGAAGGAGGCCTTTGAACAATTGAGAAAAGACAAGGAGCAAAGTGACCTAAGAATCCAAGAGCACATTCAAAGGCTTGAAGCTTGGGAGAAAGAAAGAGAGCCTAGGAAAAGAGGGCATTTTAGGTGCAACCCATCACAAGAGAAGCAAACTCTATAGATTCCTAAGTTCTATGGTCGAAGTGATCCCAAAATCTTCCTTGATTGGGAAGCTAAAGTTGATCAAATATTCAATGAAAATCATGTAAAAGATCAAGCATAAGTTGATCTAGTAGTTTTAGGATTTTTGGAGTATGCCAATACTTGGTGGCATAAAGTTTGTAAGAATTATGACCAAGGGCCACCCGCGGCTTCTTGGATGGACATTAAATCTCTTATGCGCGCTATATTTGTTCCTCCCTCCTATAGGAAGGAACTTCTTTTGAAGCTCCAAAGGCTTCACCAAGGTTCTATGAGTGTGAGTGAGTACTTTAAAGAATTAGAGTCTCAAATGCGTAGGGTTGAAATAAAAGAAACTAACAAAGAGAAAATAAAAAGATTTGTGAGTGGTCTTAGGAGAGACATACAAGACCAAGTAGAGTTGTATGAGTACTCCACTCTTGAAAATGTTTTCACACTTGCCCTTGGGATTGAAATTCAATTGAAAAGAAAAAGAAGGGCAAGGAAGAGTTACTCACCCAACCACTACTTTAGTCACTCATGGAAGGGAAAGGATAAAAAGAAACATGATAAGTTCCCTTCTAACTCTCATCAAGAACCACCAAGTAAAAGTAAGTCACCAAGTGATCACATTCACCATTCCACTTCTCAAAGATCAAGTTCCATTAAATGTTTGGGTTATAATCACATTGCTTTAAATTATTCAACTAAAAGGACCATGATCTTAAAGAAGAGTAATGATGTTGAAAGTGAACACTCATCTCCCCATTCTCTTTCAAAAGAATCTTCTTCCTCTAGTAAAACTAAAATTTTTGAGAAAGACCCTATGTTATTAAGGCGCGTGATAGGTCAAGATCAAAGTGAGCTTAAGCCAACTCAAAGAGAAAAAAATTTTCAATCTAGATGCAAAATTAACAAATGGGTTTGCTCTCTAATTATTGATGGAGGAAGTAGTACCAATGTAGCTAGCACAAGGTTGGTGGAAAAGCTTTGCTTAGAGACCATTCCCCATGCTAAGTCCTACAAGCTTGCTTGGATAAGTAAAGAGGGAGAAATAGATGTCAATAAACAAGTCCTAATTAACTTCTCTATAGGAAGCTACAAAGATGAGGTGCTATGTGATGTTGTTCCCATGGAAGTCACACATATCTTACTAGGTAGGCCATGGCAATTTGATAAACAAACTTTACATGATGGCCATACCAACCAATACATTTTCTTCATAAATAGGAAAAAGACCACTTTACTACCTCTATCACCTCAAGAAGTTAATAAGGATAGAAATATAATAAGAAAAGATAAAGAAGAAAAAGAAAATGGGCAAGCTTTCACCAAGGTGTTACTTGCCTACAAAAAAATTCTTCCAAAGCAAGATGTACATCACCCTTCCTTCTCTTCCCAAGCCAAAAAGGAAGGCCCAAAGTACAAGCAAGAGAGGAAGAATAGTCTAGAAAATAAAGATGGCCTAACCAAAGCTAGGGGTAATACCCTTAGAAAGGATGGAACAAGAGCTCATAAAAGGGAGGCGCAAATCCTCCCCCAAATCAAGTCAAGCTCCATCTACAAAGGCTTAAAGAATTTGTGGTCAAATTCTCTCAAAGGAGGGGAGGATGATGAAGGATTGACCCCAACCAAGGATGGAGGCAAATGCTTAAGAAGACTAAGCATGTTTAGAAAGGAAGTTCACTAATCCTTCATCCCTTTCATTTGTCTTTGCTATTTTTGATTCCCTAAGTTGACTTAGTTGAATCAACTTTAGTTGACTTGTTGACCTTTGACTAGGTTTGACTTGTTCACTATAGTTGACTTGACTTAAGCCAACATGTTAATCTATGTTTATTTGCTTTGTAGGTTAATTAGGAGTAAGAAAGCAATGCTAGGTGGCGCATGATGATTGGGGAGCATAAATGATGTGGAGGAGAGAGTAAAGCAAAGGCATAAAGCATAAAGTAAAAGGCATAAAATAAGTGTACCTATGTACCTTTGGTCTCCTTTGTTTTTAGCACACTTTGGCCACATTTTGGAGACATATGAGACACATTCTTTGTCTCCTTTTGGGCTAGAACGAACTTAGCCTTGCACACACCATAGTTAGCTCTTTTGTCTCTCATTTTTTGTAACCTTATTTGACCTAGTTTCTAGAAGCTAGGGTTAGGTTTTTGTAGAGACATCCTTGTGTATCTTTTATTTTCTTAGAGGCCCCTAAACTCTTCTATATAAGGGGTGCTCCTAGACATGTAAAAGGGTTGAACATTTTGAAGTAAAAACACTCTTGTGTCTCAACCATTTGTGAGAGTTTCCTCCCTTGGGAGTGAATACTTTTAAGCCTTATCTTGCATAGCAAGTGGCAGCACACATCCACTCATCTTCAAGGTTGCCATGGCTTCTAGCCTAGCCTTGTAGTGGCGTGCTTCTCACATTTTTTACCATTTCTTTTCTTTCCATTTTATGTTTTCTTCTTCCTTTAATTTTTCTTGGTTTTCTATGGTTTATGTGTTTTCCATTTCCTTTTTGTTTTGAATCAATCCATCATCTTCTTTTCTTGAGCTTTGTGAAAGGAACCTTCACATCTAGATAGCTTGCTATCTTAATGTCCAGTTGGAATTTCACTTAGATTTCTTAATCAACTCACACCATATTCAATCATCTTAAAAAGGAACAAGATAATCCTTCATCACACTTTTTTAGTTTTTTACTAATTTTAACTCTTTACAATTTAAATAATTGATATTTTATATATAAAAATTGCAAAAAGTTTCACAAGTAACGAGTTGGCCAAGACTAGGATAGGATTTGTGTTCTTAAATCTGACAAATTTAATCTCCTGGTAACAATTTTGTAATTCTTTTTACTATTTTTAACTATTTACAATTCAAATAATTGAACTTATATGTACAAAAAGATCTCAAATTTCAAAACAAACAGGTTCGCGGATACTAAAATGAAATTCGTTTCTAAATTTAAAAAATTCAATCTCTCGGTAACAATTTTTCAATTGTTTTTTACTACTTTCTACTATTTACAATTTAAATAAATCATGTTTTTTTCATAAAAATTGCCCAAAATTTCATAAGAAACTTGTTGCAAATTGTAAAAGGGATTCTTGGTGTTATGAAATTTGAAAATTTTCTTCTTTTTGTGACACTTTTTTAATTTTTTACTAATTTTAACTTTTTACAATTTAAATAATCGATATTTTATATATAAAAATTGCAAAAAATTTCCCAAGTAATGAGTTGGCCAATACTAGGATAGGATTTGTGTTCCTAAGTTTGAAAAATTCCATCTCCTGGTAACAATTTTTTAATTCCTTTTACTATTTTTAACTGTTTACAATTCAAATAATTGAACTTTTATGTACAAAAAGATCTCAAAATTTCATAACAAACAAGTTGGCAGATACTCAAATGGGATTAGTTTCTGAAATTTATAAAATTCAGTCTCTAGGTAACAAATTTTCAATGGTTTTTTACTACTTTCTACTATTTACAATTTAAATAATTCATGTTTTCTACATAAAAATTGCTCAAAATTTCATGAGAAACTTGTTGCAAATAGTCAAAGAGGATTATTGGTGTTATGAAATTTGAAAATTTTCTTCTTTTTGTCACACTTATTTAATTGTTTCCTAATTTTTACTATATACAAATTAAATAATTGATATTTTATATAAAAAAATTGCAAAAAGTTTAACAAGAAACAAGTTAACCAATATTAGGACAGGACTTCTGTTATTGAATTTGACAAATTCCATCTCCTGGTAACCCTTTTTTAATCCTTTTTACTATTTTTAACTATTTACAATTCAAGTTATTAAAATTTTATGTACAAAAATATCTCAAAATTTCATAACAAACAGGTTCGCGGATAATCAAATGCAATTTGTTTCTAAATTATAAAAATTCAATCTCTAGGTAAATATTTTTCAATTGTTTTTTACTACTTTCTACTATTTACAATTTAAATAAATCATGTTTTTTTCATAAAAATTGCTCAAAATTTCAGAAGAAACTTGTTGCAAATTGTCAAAGGGAATATTGGTGTTATCAAATTTGAAAATTTTCTTCTTTTTGTGACACTTATTTAATTGTTTACTAATTTTTACTCTTTACAATTTAAATAATTGATATTTTATATATAAAAATTGCTAAAAATTTCGCAAGTAACGAGTTGGCCAATACTAGGATAGGATTTGTGTTCTTAAATTTGACAAATTCCATCTCCTGGTAACCCTTTTTTAATTCTTTTTACTATTTTTAACTATTTACAATTCAAATAATTGATCTTTTATGTACAAAAAGTTCTCAAAATTTCATAACAAACAGGTTTGTGGATACTCAAATGCAATTTGTTTCTAAATTTAAAACATTCAATCTCTAGGTAACAATTTTTCAATTGTTTTTTACTACTTTCTACTATTTACAATTTAAATAAATCATGTTTTTTTCAAAAAAATTGCTCAAAATTTCAGAAGAAACTTGTTGCAAATTGTCAAAGGGATTATTGGTGTTATGAAATTTGAAAATTTTCTTCTTTTTGTCACACTTCTTTAATTTTTTACTAATTTTTACTATTTACAAATTAAATAATTGATATTTTATATAAAAAAACTGCAAAACATTTAACAAGAAACAAGTTGCCAAATACTGGGATTGGATTTGTGTTCTTAAATTTGACAAATTTCATCTCCTATTTTTTAATTCTTTTTACTACTTTTTGACTATTTACAATTCAAATAATTGAAATTGAATGTACCAAAAATTCTCAATATTTCATAACAAACAGGTTGGCGAATACTCAAATGGGATTAGTTTCTGAAATTTAAAAAATTAAATTTCTAGGTAAAAATTTTTCAATTTATTTTATACTTTTCTACACACAGATTGGTCAAAGTTTCATAAGAAACTTGTTGCAAATTGTCAAAGGGATTATTGGTGTTATAAATTTTGAAATTTTCTTCTTTTTGTGATACTTTTTTAATTTGTTACTAATTTTAACTATTTACAATTTAAATAATTGATATTTTATATATAAAAATTGCAAAAAAATTCACAAGTAACGAGTTGGCCAACACTAGGATAAGATTTGTGTTCTTAAATTTGACAAATTCCAATTCCTGGTAACAATTTTTTAATTCTTTTTACTATTTTTAACTATATACAATTCAAATAATTGAACTTTTATGTACAAAAAGATCTCAAAATTTCATAACAAACAGATTGACAGATACTCAAATGGAATTAAATTTTTGAAATTTATAAAATTCAATCTCTAGGTAACAAATTTTCAATGGGTTTTTACTACTTTCTATTATTTACAATTTAAATAATTCATGTTTTCTACATAAAAATTGCTAAAAATTTCATGAGAAACATGTTGCAAATAGTCAAAGAGGATTATTGGTGTTATGAAATTTCAAAATTTTCTTCTTTTTGTGAAACTTTTTTAATTTTTTACTAATTTATACTCTTTACAATTTAAATAATTTATATTTTATATATAAAAATTGCAAAAAATTTCACAAGTAACGAGTTGGCCAATACTACGATAGGATTTGTGTTCTTAAATTTGACAAATTCGATCTCCTGATAACAATTTTTTAATTCTTTTTACTATTTTTAACTATTTACAATTCAAATAATTGAACTTATATGTACAAAAAGATCTCAAAATTTCATAACAAACAGGTTGGCAGATACTCAAATGGGATTAGTTTCTGAAATTTATAAAATTCAATCTCTAGGTAACAAATTTTCAATGGTTTTTTACTACGTTCTAGTATTTACAATTTAAATAATTCATGTTTTCTACATAAAAATTGCTCAAAATTTCATGAGAAACTTGTTGCAAATAGTCAAAGAGGATTATTGGTGTTATGAAATTTTAAAATTTTCTTCTTTTTGTCACACTTCTTTAATTTTTTATTAATTTTTACTATATACAAATTAAATAATTGATATTTTATATGAAAAAATTGCAAAAAGTTTAAAAAGAAATAATTTAACAAATACTAGGATAGGATTTGTGTTCTTGAATTTGACAAATTCCATCTCCTGGTAACCCTTTTTTAATTCTTTTTACTATTTGTAACTATTTATAATTCAAGTAATTAAAATTTCATGTACAAAAATATCTCAAAATTTCATTACAAACAGGTTCGTGGATACTCAAATGCAATTTGTTTCTAAATTTATAAAATTCAATCTCTAGGTAACAATTTTTCAATTGTTTTTTACTACTTTCTACTATTTACAATTTAAATAAATCATGTTTTTTTCATAAAAATTGCTCAAAATTTCAGAAGAAACTTGTTGCAAATTGTCAAAGGAATTATTGGTGTTATGAAAATTGAAAATTGTCTTCTTTTTGTGACACTTTTTTAATTTTTTACTAATTTTTACTCTTTACAATTTAAATAATTTATATTTTATATATAAATATTGTAAAAAATTTCACAAGTAACGAGTTGGTCAATACTAGGATAGGATTTGTTTTATTAAATTTGACAAATTCCATCTCCTCGTAACAATTTTTTAATTCTTTTTACTATTTTTAAATATTTACAATTCAAATAATTGAACTTATATGTACAAAAAGAGCTCAAAATTTCATAACAAACAGGTTGGCAGATAATCAAATGGAATTAAATTTCTGAAATTTATAAAATTCAACCTCTAGGTAACAAATTTTCAATGGGTTTCAACTACTTTCTACTATTTTCAATTTAAATAATTCATGTTTTCTACATAAAAATTGCTAAAAATTTCATGAGAAACTTGTTGCAAATAGTCAAAGAGGATTATTGGTGTTATGAAACTTTAAAATTTTCTTCTTTTTGTCACATTTCTTTGATTTTTTACTAATTTTTACTATATGCAAATTAAATAATTGGTATTTTATATAAAAAAATTGCAAAAAGTTTAACAAGAAACAAGTTAACTAAAACTAGGATAGGATTTGTGTTCTTGAATTTGACAAATTCCATCTGCTAGTAACCCTTTTTTAATTCTTTTTACTATTTTTAATTATTTCCAATTTAAATAATTAAACTTTTATGTACAAAAAGATCTCAAAATTTCATAACAAACAAGTTGGCAGATACTGAAATGGGATTATTTTCTGAAATTTATAAAATTCAATCTCTAGGTAACAAATTTTCAATTGTTTTTTACTACTTTCTACTATTTACAATTTAAATAATTCATCTTTTCTACATAAAAATAGCTCCAAATTTCATGAGAAACTTGAATTTGACAAATTCCATCTCCTGGTAACCCTTTTTTAATTCTTTTTACTATTTTTAACTATTTACAATTCAAGTAATTAAAATTTTATGTACAAAAATATCTCAAAATTTAATAAAAAACAGGTTGGTAAATACTCAAATGCAATTTGTTTCTAAATTTAAAAAATTCAATCTCTAGGTAACAATTTTTCAATTGTTTTTTACTACTTTCACCTATTTACTATTTAAATAAATCATGTTTTTTTTTATAAAAATTGCTCAAAATTTTAGAAGAAACTAGTTGCACATCTTGAAAGGGATTATTGGTTTTATGAAATTTGAAAATTTTCTTCTTTTTGTGACACTTCTTTACTTTTTTACTAATTTTTACTCTTTACAATTTAAATAATTGATATTTTTTATAAAAAACTTGCAAAAAATTTAACAGGACACAAGTTGGCCAATACCAGGATAGGATTTGTGTTCTTAAATTTGACAAGTTCTATCTCCTGTAACACTTTTTTAACTCTCTTTACTATTTTTAACTATATACAATTCAAATAATTGAGATTTTATGTACAAAAAGAACTAAAAATTTCATAATAAACATGTTGGCGGATACTCAAATGGGATTAGTTTCTGAAATTTAACAAATTCAATCTCTAGGTATCAAATTTTAGATTGTTTTTTTATACTTTCTACTATTTACAACTTAAATAATTCAGGTTTTCTACATACAAATTGCTCAAAATTTCATGAGAAACTTGTTCCAAATACTTAAAGGGGATTAATGGTGTTACTAAATTTGAAAATTTTCTTGCTTTTGTGACAGTTACTTAATTTTTTTACTAATTTTTACTATTTGAGATCTAAATAATCGAAATTTTAAATATAAAAATAGGAAAAAGATTCACAAGAAAGAAGTTGGCCAATACTAGTATAGGATTTGTGTTCTTAAATTTGACAAATTTCACCTCCTGCTAAAACTTTTTTAATTTTTTACTATTTTTAACTATTTACAATTCAAATAATTCAACTTTTATATACAAAAAGATCTCAAAATTTCATAACAAACAGTTTGGCGGATACTCAAATGGGATTAGTTTCTGAAATTTCAAAACTTCAATCTCTAGGTAATAATTTTTCAATTGTTTTTTACTACTTTCTACTATTTACAATTTAAATAATTCATGTTTTCTACATAAAAATTCCTCAAAATTTCATAAGAAACTCGTTGCAAATTGTCAAAGGGATTATTGGTGTTATGACATTTGAGAATTTTGTTCTTTTTATGACACTTCTTTACTTTTTTACTAATTTTTACTCTTTACAATTTAAATAATTGATATTTTTTTTACAAAACTTGCAAAAAATTTAACAAGAAACAAGTTGGCCAATACCAGGATAGGATTTGTGTTCTTAAATTTGACAAGTTCTATCTCCTGTAACACTTTTTTAATTCTTTTTACTATTTTTAACTATATACAATTCAAATAATTGAGATTTTATATACAAAAAGAACTCAAAATTTCATAATAAACATGTTGGCGGATACTCAAATGGGATTAGTTTCTGAAATTTAACAAATTCAATCTCTAGGTAACAAATTTTCAATTGTTTTTTTATACTTTCTACTATTTACAACTTAAATAATTCAGGTTTTCTACATACAAATTGCTCAAAATTTCATGAGAAAGTTGTTATACTTAAAGGGGATTAATGGTGTTACGAAATTTGAAAATTTTCTTGCTTCTGTGACAGTTACTTAATTTTTTTAGTAATTTTTACCATTTGCTATCTAAATAATCGAAATTTTAAATATAAAAATAGGAAAAAAATTCAAAAGAAAGAAGTTGGCCAATACTAGTATAGGATTTGTTTTCTTAAATTTGACAAATTTCACCTCCTGCTAAAACTTTATAATTTTTTACTATTTTTAACTATTTACAATTCAAATAATTCAACTTTTATGTACAAAAAGATCTCAAAATTTCATAACAAACAGTTTGGCGGATACTCAAATTGGATTAGTTTCTGAAAATTCAAAACTTCAATCTCTAGGTAATAATTTTTCAATTGTTTTTTACTACTTTCTACTATTTACAATTTAAATAATTCATGTTTTCTACATAAAAATTCCTCAAAATTTCATAAGAAACTCGTTGCAAATTGTCAAAGGGATTATTGGTGTTATGACATTTGAAAATTTTGTTCTTTTTATGACACTTCTTTACTTTTTTACTAATTTGTACTCTTTATAATTTAAATAATTGATATTTTTTTTACAAAACTTGCAAAAAATTTAACAAGAAACAAGTTGGCCAATACCAGGATAGGATTTGTGTTCTTAAATTTGACAATTTCTATCTCCTGTAACACTTTTTTAATTCTTTTTACTATTTTTAACTATATACAATTCAAATAATTGAGATTTTATGTACAAAAAGAACTCAAAATTTCATAATAAACATGTTGGCGGATACTCAAATGGGATTAGCTTCTGAAATTTAACAAATTCAATCTCTAGGTATCAAATTTTCAATTGTTTTTTTATACTTTCTACTATTTACAACTTCAATAATTCAGGTTTTCTACATACAAATTGCTCAAAATTTCATGAGAAACTTGTTCCAAATACTTAAAGGGGATTAATGGTGTTACTAAATTTGAAAATTTTCTTGCTTTTGTGACAGTTACTTAATTTTTTTAGTACTTTTTACTATTTGAGATCTAAATAATCGAAATTTTAAATATAAAAATAGGAAAAAGATTCACAAGAAAGAAGTTGGCCAATACTAGTATAGGATTTGTGTTCTTAAATTTGACAAATTTCACCTCCTGCTAAAACTTTTTTAATTTTTTACTATTTTTAACTATTTACAATTCAAATAATTCAACTTTTATATACAAAAAGATCTCAAAATTTCATAACAAACAGTTTGGCGGATACTCAAATGGGATTAGTTTTTGAAATTTCAAAACTTCAATCTCTAGGTAATAATTTTTCAATTTTTTTTTACTACTTTCTACTATTTACAATTTAAATAATTCATGTTTTCTACATAAAAATTCCTCAAAATTTCATAAGAAACTCGTTGCAAATTGTCAAAGGGATTATTGGTGTTATGACATTTGAAAATTTTGTTCTTTTTATGACACTTCTTTACTTTTTTACAAATTTTTACTCTTTACAATTTAAATAATTGATATTTTTTATACAAAACTTGCAAAAAATTTAACAAGAAACAAGTTGGCCAATACCAGGATAGGATTTGTGTTCTTAAATTTGACAAGTTCTATCTCCTGTAACACTTTTTTAATTCTCTTTACTATTTTTAACTATATACAATTCAAATAATTGAGATTTTAAGTACAAAAAGAACTCAAAATTTCATAATAAACATGTTGGCGGATACTCAAATGGGATTAGCTTCTGAAATTTAACAAATTCAATCTCTAGGTATCAAATTTTCAATTGTTTTTTTATACTTTCTACTATTTACAACTTAAATAATTCAGGTTTTCTACATACAAATTGCTCAAAATTTCATGAGAAACTTGTTCCAAATACTTAAAGGGGATTAATGGTGTTACTAAATTTGAAAATTTTCTTGCTTTTGTGACAGTTACTTAATTTTTTTAGTAATTTTTACTATTTGAGATCTAAATAATCGAAATTTTAAATATAAAAATAGGAAAAAGATTCACAAGAAAGAAGTTGGCCAATACTAGTATAGGATTTGTGTTCTTAAATTTGACAAATTTCACCTCCTGCTAAAACTTTTTTAATTTTTTACTATTTTTAACTATTTACAATTCAAATAATTCAACTTTTATATACAAAAAGATCTCAAAATTTCATAACAAACAGTTTGGCGGATACTCAAATGGGATTAGTTTCTGAAATTTCAAAACTTCAATCTCTAGGTAATAATTTTTCAATTTTTTTTTACTACTTTCTACTATTTACAATTTAAATAATTCATGTTTTCTACATAAAAATTCCTCAAAATTTCATAAGAAACTCGTTGCAAATTGTCAAAGGGATTTTTGGTGTTATGACATTTGAAAATTTTGTTCTTTTTATGACACTTCTTTACATTTTTACTAATTTTTACTCTTTACAATTTAAATAATTGATATTTTTTTTACAAAACTTGCAAAAAATTTAACAAGAAACAAGTTGGCCAATACCAGGATAGGATTTGTGTTCTTAAATTTGACAAGTTCTATCTCCTGTAACACTTTTTTAATTCTTTTTACTATTTTTAACTATATACAATTCAAATAATTGAGATTTTATGTACAAAAAGAACTCAAAATTTCATAATAAACGTGTTGGCGGATACTCAAATGGGATTAGTTTCTGAAATTTAACAAATTCAATCTCTAGGTAACAAATTTTCAATTGTTTTTTTTATACTTTCTACTATTTACAACTTCAATAATTCAGGTTTTCTACATACAAATTGCTCAAAATTTCATGAGAAACTTGTTCCAAATACTTAAAGGGGATTAATGGTGTTACTAAATTTGAAAATTTTCTTGCTTTTGTGACAGTTACTTAATTTTTTTAGTAATTTTTACTATTTGAGATCTAAATAATCGAAATTTTAAATATAAAAATAGGAAAAAGATTCACAAGAAAGAAGTTGGCCAATACTAGTATAGGATTTGTGTTCTTAAATTTGACTAATTTCACCTCCTGCTAAAACTTTTTTAATTTTTTACTATTTTTAACTATTTACAATTCAAATAATTCAAGTTTTATGTAGAAAAAGATCTCAAAATTTCATAACAAAGAGTTTGGCGGATACTCAAATGGGATTAGTTTCTAAAATTTCAAAAATTCAATCTCTAGGTAATAATTTTTCAATTTTTTTTTACTACTTTCTACTATTTACAATTTAAATAATTCATGTTTTCTACATAAAAATTCCTCAAAATTTCATAAGAAACTCGTTGCAAATTGTCAAAGGGATTATTGGTGTTATGACATTTGAAAATTTTGTTCTTTTTATGACACTTCTTTACTTTTTTACTAATTTTTACTCTTTACAATTTAAATAACTGATATTTTTTTTACAAAACTTGCAAAAAATTTAACAAGAAATAAGTTGGCCAATACTTGGATAGGGTTTGTGTTCTTAAATTTGACAAATTCCATCTCCTGGTAACTCTTTTTTAATTGTTTTTACTATTTTTAACTATTTACAATTCAAATAATTGAAATTTTATGTACAAAAATATCTCAAAATTTCATAACAAACAGGTTGGCTGATACTCATATGCGATTTGTTTCTGAAATTTAAAAAAATTTAATCTCTAGGTAACAATTTTTCAACTTTTTTTACTACTTTCTACTATTTACAATTTAAATAATTCACGTTTTCTACATAAAAATTGCTCAAAATTTCATAAGAAACTTGTTGCAAATTGTCAAAGGGATTATTGGTCTGTGACAATTCTTTTATTTTTTACTAATTTTTACTATTTACAATTTAAATAATTGATATTTTATATATAAAAATTGCAAAAAAATTAACAAGAAACAAATTGGCCAATACTAGGATAGAATTTGTGTTCTAAAATTTGACAAGTTCCATCTCTTGTAACTCTATTTAATTCTTTTTACTATTTTTAACTATTTACATTTCAAATAATTGAACTTTTATGTACAAAAAGATCTCAAAATTTCATAACAAACATGTTGGCGGATACTCAAATGGGATTAGTTTCTAAAATTTCAAAAATTCAATCTCTAGGTAATAATTTTTCAATTGTTTCATACTACTTTCTACTATTTACAATTTAAATAATTCACGTTTTCTACATAAAAATTGCTCAAAATTTCATAAGAAACTTGTTGCAAATTGTCAAAGGGATTATTGGTCTGTGACAATTCTTTTATTTTTTACTAATTTTTACTATTTACAATTTAAATAATTGATATTTTATATATAAAAATTGCAAAAAAATTAACAAGAAACAAATTGGCCAATACTAGGATAGAATTTGTGTTCTTAAATTTGACAAGTTCCATCTCTTGTAACTCTATTTAATTCTTTCTACTATTTTTAACTATTTACATTTCAAATAATTGAACTTTTATGTACAAAAAGATCTCAAAATTTCATAACAAACATGTTGGCGGATACTCAAATGGGATTAGTTTCTAAAATTTCAAAAATTCAATCTCTAGGTAATAATTTTTCAATTTTTTCATACTACTTTCTACTATTTACAATTCAAATAATTCATGTTTTCTACATAAAAATTCCTCAAAATTTCATAAGAAACTCGTTGCAAATTGTCAAAGGGATTACTGTTGTTATGAAATTTGAAAATTTTGTTCTTTTTATGACACTTCTTTATATTTTTACTAATTTTTACTATTTACAATTTAAATAATTGATATTTTTTATACAAAACTATCAAAAAATTTAACAAGAAACAAGTTGGCCAATACCAGGATAGGATTTGTGTTCTTAAATTTGACAAGTTCCATCTCCTGTAACACTTTTTCAAATCTTTTTACTGTATTTAACTATATACAATTCAAATAATTGAAATTTTATGTACAAAAAGAACTCAAAATTTCATGATAAACATGTTGGCGTATAGTCAAATGGGATTAGTTTCTGAAATTTAACAAATTCAATCTCTTGGTAACAAATTTTCAATTGTTTTTTTATACTTTCTACTATTTACAACTTAAATAATTCAGGTTTTCTACATACAAATTGCTCAAAATTTCATGAGAAACTTGTTGCAAATACTTAAAAGGGATTAATGGTGTTACGAAATTTGAAAATTTTCTTGCTTTTGTGACAGTTACTTAATTTTTTTGTAATTTTTTCTATTTGAGATCTAAATAATCGAAATTTTAAGTATAAAAATAGGAAACAAATTCACAAGAAAGAAGTTGGCCAATACTAGTATAGGATTTGTGTTCTTAAATTTGACAAATTTCACCTCCTGCTAAAACTTTTTTAATTTTTTACTATTTTTAACTATTTACAATTCAAATAATTCAACTTTTATGTACAAAAAGATCTCAAAATTTCATAACAAACAGTTTGGCGGATACTCAAATGGGATTAGTTTCTGAAATTTCAAAAATTCAATCTCTAGTTAATAATTTTTCAATTGTTTTTTACTACTTTCTACTATTTACAATTTAAATAATTCATGTTTTCTACATAAAAATTCCTCAAAATTTTATAAGAAAGTCATTGCAAATTGTCAAAGGGATTACTGTTGTTATGAAATTTGAAAATTTTGTTCTTTTTATTTTACTACTTTACCTTTTTACTAATTTTTATAATTTACAATTTAAATAATTGATATTTTTTATACAAAACTTGCAAAAAATTTAACAAGAAACAAGTTGGCCAATACTTGGATAGGGTTTGTGTTCTTAAATTTGACAAATTCCATCTTCTGGTAACTCTTTTTTAATTGTTTTTACTATTTTTAACTATTTACAATTCAAATAATTGAAATTTTATGTACAAAAATATCTCAAAATTTCATAACAAACAGGTTGGCTGATACTCATATGCGATTTGTTTCTGAAATTTAAAAAAATTTAATCTCTAGGTAACAATTTTTCAACTTTTTTTACTACTTTCTACTATTTACAATTGAAATAATTCACGTTTTCTACATAAAAATTGCTCAAAATTTCATAATAAACTTGTTGCAAATTGTCAAAGGGATTATTGGTCTGTGACAATTCTTTTATTTTTTACTAATTTTTACTATTTACAATTTAAATAATTGATATTTTATATATAAAAATTGCAAAAAAATTAACAAGAAACAAATTGGCCAATACTAGGATAGAATTTGTGTTCTTAAATTTGACAAGTTCCATCTCTTGTAACTCTATTTAATTCTTTCTACTATTTTTAACTATTTACATTTCAAATAATTGAACTTTTATGTACAAAAAGATCTCAAAATTTCATAACAAACATGTTGGCGGATACTCAAATGGGATTAGTTTCTAAAATTTCAAAAATTCAATCTCTAGGTAATAATTTATTAATTGTTTCATACTACTTTCTACTATTTACAATTCAAATAATTCATGTTTTCTACATAAAAATTCCTCAAAATTTCATAAGAAACTCGTTGCAAATTGTCAAAGGGATTACTGTTGTTATGAAATTTGAAAATTTTGTTCTTTTTATGACACTTCTTTATATTTTTACTAATTTTTACTATTTACAATTTAAATAATTGATATTTTTTATACAAAACTATCAAAAAATTTAACAAGAAACAAGTTGGCCAATACCAGGATAGGATTTGTGTTCTTAAATTTGACAAGTTCCATCTCCTGTAACACTTTTTCAAATCTTTTTACTGTATTTAACTATATACAATTCAAATAATTGAAATTTTATGTACAAAAAGAACTCAAAATTTCATGATAAACATGTTGGCGTATAGTCAAATGGGATTAGTTTCTGAAATTTAACAAATTTAATCTCTTGGTAACAAATTTTCAATTGTTTTTTTATACTTTCTACTATTTACAACTTAAATAATTCAGGTTTTCTACATACAAATTGCTCAAAATTTCATGAGAAACTTGTTGCAAATACTTAAAAGGGATTAATGGTGTTACGAAATTTGAAAATTTTCTTGCTTTTGTGACAGTTACTTAATTTTTTTGTAATTTTTTCTATTTGAGATCTAAATAATCGAAATTTTAAGTATAAAAATAGGAAACAAATTCACAAGAAAGAAGTTGGCCAATACTAGTATAGGATTTGTGTTCTTAAATTTGACAAATTTCACCTCCTGCTAAAACTTTTTTAATTTTTTACTATTTTTAACTATTTACAATTCAAATAATTCAACTTTTATGTACAAAAAGATCTCAAAATTTCATAACAAACAGTTTGGCGGATACTCAAATGGGATTAGTTTCTGAAATTTCAAAAATTCAATCTCTAGTTAATAATTTTTCAATTGTTTTTTACTACTTTCTACTATTTACAATTTAAATAATTCATGTTTTCTACATAAAAATTCCTCAAAATTTTATAAGTCGTTGCAAATTGTCAAAGGGATTACTGTTGTTATGAAATTTGAAAATTTTGTTCTTTTTATTTTACTACTTTACCTTTTTACTAATTTTTACTATTTACAATTTAAATAATTGATATTTTTTATACAAAACTTGCAAAAAATTTAACAAGAAACAAGTTGGCCAATACTTGGATAGGGTTTGTGTTCTTAAATTTGACAAATTCCATCTCCTGGTAACTCTTTTTTAATTGTTTTTACTATTTTTAACTATTTACAATTCAAATAATTGAACTTTTATGTACAAAAAGATCTCAAAATTTCATAACAAACATGTTGGCGGATACTCAAATGGGATTAGTTTCTAAAATTTCAAAAATTCAATCTCTAGGTAATAATTTTTCAATTGTTTCATACTACTTTCTACTATTTACAATTTAAATAATTCACGTTTTCTACATAAAAATTGCTCAAAATTTCATAAGAAACTTGTTGCAAATTGTCAAAGGGATTATTGGTCTGTGACAATTCTTTTATTTTTTACTAATTTTTACTATTTACAATTTAAATAATTGATATTTTATATATAAAAATTGCAAAAAAATTAACAAGAAACAAATTGGCCAATACTAGGATAGAATTTGTGTTCTTAAATTTGACAAGTTCCATCTCTTGTAACTCTATTTAATTCTTTTTACTATTTTTAACTATTTACATTTCAAATAATTGAACTTTTATGTACAAAAAGATCTCAAAATTTCATAACAAACATGTTGGCGGATACTCAAATGGGATTAGTTTCTAAAATTTCAAAAATTCAATCTCTAGGTAATAATTTTTCAATTGTTTCATACTACTTTCTACTATTTACAATTTAAATAATTCATGTTTTCTAGATAAAAATTCCTCAAAATTTCATAAGAAACTCGTTGCAAATTGTCAAAGGGATTACTGTTGTTATGAAATTTGAAAATTTTGTTCTTTTTATGACACTTCTTTATATTTTTACTAATTTTTACTATTTACAATTTAAATAATTGATATTTTTTATACAAAACTATCAAAAAATTTAACAAGAAACAAGTTGGCCAATACCAGGATAGGATTTGTGTTCTTAAATTTGACAAGTTCCATCTCCTGTAACACTTTTTCAAATCTTTTTACTGTATTTAACTATATACAATTCAAATAATTGAAATTTTATGTACAAAAAGAACTCAAAATTTCATGATAAACATGTTGGCGTATAGTCAAATGGGATTAGTTTCTGAAATTTAACAAATTCAATCTCTTGGTAACAAGTTTTCAATTGTTTTTTTATACTTTCTACTATTTACAACTTAAATAATTCAGGTTTTCTACATACAAATTGCTCAAAATTTCATGAGAAACTTGTTGCAAATACTTAAAAGGGATTAATGGTGTTACTAAATTTGAAAATTTTCTTGCTTTTGTGACAGTTACTTAATTTTTTTGTAATTTTTACTATTTGAGATCTAAATAATCGAAATTTTAAGTATAAAAATAGGATAAAAATTCACAAGAAAGAAGTTGGCCAATACTAGTATAGGATTTGTGTTCTTAAATTTGACAAATTTCACCTCCTGCTAAAACTTTTTTAATTTTTTACTATTTTTAACTATTTACAATTCAAATAATTCAACTTTTATGTACAAAAAATCTCAAAATTTCATAACAAACAGTTTGGGGCGGATACTCAAATGGGATTAGTTTCTGAAATTTCAAAAATTCAATCTTTAGGTAATAATTTTTCAATTGTTTTTTACTACTTTCTACTATTTACAATTTAAATAATTCATGTTTTCTACATAAAAATTCCTCAAAATTTTATAAGAAAGTCGTTGCAAATTGTCAAAGGGATTACTGTTGTTATGAAATTTGAAAATTTTGTTCTTTTTATTTTACTACTTTACCTTTTTACTAATTTTTACTATTTACAATTTAAATAATTGATATTTTTTATACAAAACTTGCAAAAAATTTAACAAGAAACAAGTTGGCCAATACTTGGATAGGGTTTGTGTTCTTAAATTTGACAAATTCCATCTCCTGGTAACTCTTTTTTAATTGTTTTTACTATTTTTAACTATTTACAATTCAAATAATTGAAATTTTATGTACAAAAATATCTCAAAATTTCATAACAAACAGGTTGGCTGATACTCATATGCGATTTGTTTCTGAAATTTAAAAAAATTTAATCTCTAGGTAACAATTTTTCAACTTTTTTTACTACTTTCTACTATTTACAATTTAAATAATTCACGTTTTCTACATAAAAATTGCTCAAAATTTCATAAGAAACTTGTTGCAAATTGTCAAAGGGATTATTGGTCTATGACAATTCTTTTATTTTTTACTAATTTTTACTATTTACAATTTAAATAATTGATATTTTATATATAAAAATTGCAAAAAAATTAACAAGAAACAAATTGGCCAATACTAGGATAGAATTTGTGTTCTTAAATTTGACAAGTTCCATCTCTTGTAACTCTATTTAATTCTTTTTACTATTTTTAACTATTTACATTTCAAATAATTGAACTTTTATGTACAAAAAGATCTCAAAATTTCATAACAAACATGTTGGCGGATACTCAAATGGGATTAGTTTCTAAAATTTCAAAAATTCAATCTCTAGGTAATAATTTTTCAATTGTTTCATACTACTTTCTACTATTTACAATTTAAATAATTCTTGTTTTCTACATAAAAATTCCTCAAAATTTCATAAGATACTCGTTGCAAATTGTCAAAGGGATTACTGTTGTTATGAAATTTGAAAATGTTGTTCTTTTTATGACACTTCTTTATATTTTTACTAATTTTTACTATTTACAATTTAAATAATTGATATTTTTTATACAAAACTATCAAAAAATTTAACAAGAAACAAGTTGGCCAATACCAGGATAGGATTTGTGTTCTTAAATTTGACAAGTTCCATCTCCTGTAACACTTTTTTAAATCTTTTTACTGTATTTAACTATATACAATTCAAATAATTGAAATTTTATGTACAAAAAGAACTCAAAATTTCATGATAAACATGTTGGCGTATAGTCAAATGGGATTAGTTTCTGAAATTTAACAAATTCAATTTCTTGGTAACAAATTTTCAATTGTTTTTTTATACTTTCTACTATTTACAACTTAAATAATTCAGGTTTTCTACATATAAATTGCTCAAAATTTCATGAGAAACTTGTTGCAAATACTTAAAAGGGATTAATGGTGTTACGAAATTTGAAAATTTTCTTGCTTTTGTGACAGTTACTTAATTTTTTTGTAATTTTTTCTATTTGAGATCTAAATAATCGAAATTTTAAGTATAAAAGTAGGAAACAAATTCACAAGAAAGAAGTTGGCCAATACTAGTATAGGATTTGTGTTCTTAAATTTGACAAATTTCACCTCCTGCTAAAACTTTTTTAATTTTTTACTATTTTTAACTATTTACAATTCAAATAATTCAACTTTTATGTACAAAAAGATCTCAAAATTTCATAACAAACAGTTTGGCGGATACTCAAATGGGATTAGTTTCTGAAATTTCAAAAATTCAATCTCTAGGTAATAATTTTTCAATTGTTTTTTACTACTTTCTACTATTTACAATTTAAATAATTCATGTTTTCTACATAAAAATTCCTCAAAATTTTATAAGAAAGTCGTTGCAAATTGTCAAAGGGATTACTGTTCTTATGAAATTTGAAAATTTTGTTCTTTTTATTTTACTACTTTACCTTTTTACTAATTTTTACTATTTACAATTTAAATAATTGATATTTTTTATACAAAACTTGCAAAAAATTTAACAAGAAACAAGTTGGCCAATACTTGGATAGGGTTTGTGTTCTTAAATTTGACAAATTCCATCTCCTGGTAACTCTTTTTTAATTGTTTTTACTATTTTTAACTATTTACAATTCAAATAATTGAAATTTTATATACAAAAATATCACAAAATTTCATAACAAACAGGTTGGCTAACACTCATATGCGATTTGTTTCTAAAATTTAAAAAAATTTAATCTCTAGGTTACAATTTTTCAACTTTTTTTACTACTTTCTACTATTTACAATTTAAATAATTCACGTTTTCTACATTAAAATTGCTCAAAATTTCATAAGAAACTTGTTGCAAATTGTCAAAGGGATTATTGGTCTGTGACAATTCTTTTATTTTTTACTATTTACAATTTAAATAATTGATATTTTAAATATAAAAATTGCAAAAAAATTAACAAGAAACAAATTGGCCAATACTAGGATAGAATTTGTGTTCTTAAATTTGACAAGTTCCATCTCTTGTAACTCTATTTAATTCTTTTTACTATTTTTAACTATTTACATTTCAAATAATTGAACTTTTATGTACAAAAAGATCTCAAAATTTCATAACAAACATGTTGGCGGATACTCAAATGGGATTAGTTTCTGAAATTTCAAAAATTCAATCTCTAGGTAATAATTTTTCAATTGTTTTTTACTACTTTCTACTATTTACAATTTAAATAATTCATGTTTTCTACATAAAAATTCCTCAAAATTTCATAAGAAACTCGTTGCAAATTGTCAAAGAGATTACTGTTGTTATGAAATTTGAAAATGTTGTTCTTTTTATGACACTTCTTTATATTTTTACTAATTTTTACTATTTACAATTTAAATAATTGATATTTTTTATACAAAACTATCAAAAAATTTAACAAGAAACAAGTTGGTCAATACCAGGATAGGATTTGTGTTCTTAAATTTGACAAGTTCCGTCTCCTGTAACACTTTTTCAAATCTTTTTACTGTATTTAACTATATACAATTCAAATAATTGAAATTTTATGTACAAAAAGAACTCAAAATTTCATGATAAACATGTTGGCGTATACTCAAATGGGATTAGTTTCTTAAATTTAACAAATTCAATCTCTAGGTAATAATTTTTCAATTGTTTTTTACTACTTTCTACTATTTACAATTTAAATAATTCATGTTTTCTACATAAAAATTCCTCAAAATTTTATAAGAAAGTCGTTGCAAATTGTCAAAGGGATTACTGTTCTTATGAAATTTGAAAATTTTGTTCTTTTTATTTTACTACTTTACCTTTTTACTAATTTTTACTATTTACAATTTAAATAATTGATATTTTTTATACAAAACTTGCAAAAAATTTAACAAGAAACAAGTTGGCCAATACTTGGATAGGGTTTGTGTTCTTAAATTTGACAAATTCCATCTCCTGGTAACTCTTTTTTAATTGTTTTTACTATTTTTAACTATTTACAATTCAAATAATTGAAATTTTATATACAAAAATATCACAAAATTTCATAACAAACAGGTTGGCTAACACTCATATGCGATTTGTTTCTAAAATTTAAAAAAATTTAATCTCTAGGTTACAATTTTTCAACTTTTTTTACTACTTTCTACTATTTACAATTTAAATAATTCACGTTTTCTACATTAAAATTGCTCAAAATTTCATAAGAAACTTGTTGCAAATTGTCAAAGGGATTATTGGTCTGTGACAATTCTTTTATTTTTTACTATTTACAATTTAAATAATTGATATTTTAAATATAAAAATTGCAAAAAAATTAACAAGAAACAAATTGGCCAATACTAGGATAGAATTTGTGTTCTTAAATTTGACAAGTTCCATCTCTTGTAACTCTATTTAATTCTTTTTACTATTTTTAACTATTTACATTTCAAATAATTGAACTTTTATGTACAAAAAGATCTCAAAATTTCATAACAAACATGTTGGCGGATACTCAAATGGGATTAGTTTCTGAAATTTCAAAAATTCAATCTCTAGGTAATAATTTTTCAATTGTTTTTTACTACTTTCTACTATTTACAATTTAAATAATTCATGTTTTCTACATAAAAATTCCTCAAAATTTCATAAGAAACTCGTTGCAAATTGTCAAAGAGATTACTGTTGTTATGAAATTTGAAAATGTTGTTCTTTTTATGACACTTCTTTATATTTTTACTAATTTTTACTATTTACAATTTAAATAATTGATATTTTTTATACAAAACTATCAAAAAATTTAACAAGAAACAAGTTGGTCAATACCAGGATAGGATTTGTGTTCTTAAATTTGACAAGTTCCGTCTCCTGTAACACTTTTTCAAATCTTTTTACTGTATTTAACTATATACAATTCAAATAATTGAAATTTTATGTACAAAAAGAACTCAAAATTTCATGATAAACATGTTGGCGTATACTCAAATGGGATTAGTTTCTTAAATTTAACAAATTCAATCTCTAGGTAATAATTTTTCAATTGTTTTTTACTACTTTCTACTATTTACAATTTAAATAATTCATGTTTTCTACATAAAAATTCCTTAAAATTTTATAAGAAAGTCGTTGCAAATTGTCAAAGGGATTACTGTTGTTATGAAATTTGAAAATTTTGTTCTTTTTATTTTACTACTTTACCTTTTTACTAATTTTTACTATTTACAATTTAAATAATTGATATTTTTTATACAAAACCTGCAAAAAATTTAACAAGAAATAAGTTGGCCAATACTTGGATAGGGTTTGTGTTCTTAAATTTGACAAATTCCATCTCCTGGTAACTCTTTTTTAATTGTTTTTACTATTTTTAACTATTTACAATTCAAATAATTGAAATTTTATGTATAAAAATATCTCAAAATTTCATAACAAACAGGTTGGCTGATACTCATATGCGATTTGTTTCTGAAATTTAAAAAAAATTTAATCTCTAGGTAACAATTTTTCAACTTTTTTTACTACTTTCTACTATTTACAATTTAAATAATTCACGTTTTCTACATAAAAATTGCTCAAAATTTCATAAGAAACTTGTTGCAAATTGTCAAAGGGATTATTGGTCTGTGACAATTCTTTTATTTTTTACTAATTTTTACTATTTACAATTTAAATAATTGATATTTTATATATAAAAATTGCAAAAAAATTAACAAGAAACAAATTGGCCAATACTAGGATAGAATTTGTGTTCTTAAATTTGACAAGTTCCATCTCTTGTAACTCTATTTAATTCTTTTTACTATTTTTAACTATTTACATTTCAAATAATTGAACTTTTATGTACAAAAAGATCTCAAAATTTCATAACAAACAAGTTGGCAGATACTCAAATGGGATTAGTTTCTGAAATTTAAAAAATTCAATCTCTAGGTAACAAATTTTCAATTGTTCTTTACTACTTTCTACTATTTACAATTTAAATAATTCATGTTTTCTACATAAAAATTGCTCAAAGTTTCTTAAGAAACTTGTCGCAAATACTCAAAGGGGATTACTGGTGTGATGAAATTTGAAAAAATTCCTATTTTTCTACCGTTTATTTTAATTCTTTTACTAAATTTTACTATTTACTAATTAAATAATTGAAATTTTATATATAAGAATTCTATAAAATTTCACAAGAAACAAGTTGACCAATACTAGGATAGGGTTTGTATTCTTAAATTTGACAAATTTCATCTCCTAGTAACCTTTTTTTAATTGTTTTTACTATTTTAACTATTTACAATTCAAATAATTGAAATTTTATGTACAAAAATATCTCAAAATTTCATAACAAACTGATTGGCAGATACTCATTTGCGATTTGTTTCTGAAATTTAATAAATTCAATCTCTAGGTAACAATTTTTCAAATTTTTTTACTACTTTCTACTACTTACAACTTAAATAATTCATGTTTTCTACATACAAATTGCTCAAAATTTCATGGGAAACTTGTTGCAAATACTCAAAGGGAATTAATGGTGTTACGAAATTTGAAAGTTTTCTTGTTTTTGTGACAGTTACTTAATTTTTTTAGTAATTTTTACTATTTAAGATCTAAATAATCCAAATTTTATATATGAAAATGGGAAAAAATTCACAAGAAAGAAGTTGGCCAATACTGTAACGTCCCATTTAATTATTAAGCGAAATTAAAAGACACATCATACAAAATAGTAATGTAGAGTAGTACTGGGTCCTTAACACAACCCCTACAAACTAGGCACACCATGATGCCAACGGAAACCAAATAAATGTCTAACAAAATGACGAGAGTAGAATAGTAAGGCATAGAGCAATGCGTGGGCCGTAGCTCTAAAGAAAACCCATGAAGAAAAGAAACATAAAATCCAGTCCAGATGGCTAAGCAGCAGAATCGCCATTTCCTTGCTGACCGCGGGAACCTCGCCCTTCTACTCCCATCAATTAAATTGATGATCATCACAAGAAAGAAGAGCCACATACAAGACAACCATACAACAAATAGGGTAAGCTAGAGCCAACAACATTTTCATCATACAGTCAAATATACTTTCACCATCCAATATCCATACAACAACCAAGCATGTTATGACTTTTCAATCAATACACTACGACTCGACTCGACTCATCCGGATATGTATAACCTGGTCAGATTCAGCGGATGGTTGCACTTGTGGTGGATACCTCTGCTCACCCCCGAGTTGGTCACCCCCGAGCTATGTGTTACAAGTGTTACAATGAATCAGTTTTCCCTCACCACAAGGTTAGCCCTTAATGAATTTCAGGCCTCCTTCTACTCTCACCACAGGAGTCAATCCGCTCTAGGTGAGACTAACTGACCCCTTAGAGCGTTAGGATGCAACCTTACCTTGAATCCTTACCTAGTTATATAGATGGGGTACCACCATAGACACCCACTAACAGGGGCCATGAAATTATGTCCCGACCACTGAAGCGCAACCCCGAAGGTCTCACCTAGAGACTCCAAGGAATTACACACTGACACAAACCAAGAATCATAAAACAACAAAGAGAAAACATTAATCATGCTTTCAATTTCATACCATCCTCTGAAAATAATTCCTCATTCGTATCATATGTTGAATCCTTACCATTGGTCCTTACCACCTCATGTGTGTGGGGCCTCATCTCATATCAATACCATGTCCCATTAATACCAACTCACTCATTAATTTCACATGCCAAGTTTCCACGATATCCATCATTCCATTCATGAATTATGTCACGCATGCATGTCAGTCCATTATATATATTTACATATCTCAACATAACAATCATACCCCAACAATTACCAATCATTCAAGAGCAACCAAGCACCCAAACCACGCACTGTCTCGCCCAGCCCCTCGCTCAGGCGAGATAGTCTTGCTCAGGCGAGCCCCCTTCGCCTAGGCGAGGGCTCAAAAATAGAAACAAGAACCAACGTGGGATCTCGCTTAGGTGAGACCCCTCTCGCCTAGGCGAGTTGTTCGCTCGCTCAAAATAATGAGCTGGTCGCCTGGGCGACCTTTCGCGAAAAAGGTTTGGGCGAGCCTCCGCCAGACTCGCTTAGGCGAGTCCGACTCGCTTGGGCGAGATAACCAGTTCTCGCCCTGGTCTCACCTGCAGCAGATGTATCTTTTCCAAACCCACCAATCATATACAAGGTATCCCACGCACCCCAAACCACGATTTATCCATACAAATATCTAGCAAACTCTTAAAACAGATAAAAAACAACTCAAACTCGAAACCCTAACTTCCCGTACCTGGAGGAAGGGTTAACAGAAGCCTTGGCGGCACGATAGCGAGCACTGTAGCTCTGGGAGTGGGCTAAAGAGCTGAAAACAGAGGATAAATGGCACAAGGCCATATTATTATGAAATCCTAACTGTCAAATACGAAGAAGATCGATGGAAACCACACAACCTAAAGAAAATATTTACGTTGCGTAGGAACTGATGTGTGTTAGCTCAAAGAAGACCTAGTGCAAAACCCTAGCAGAGCGTCTTGTGCGAGAGGAGTAAGGTGACGGCTGATTTTTCTGAAAGAGTGAAAGTGGAACTGTTAGGGCAGACTAGGGTTCAGCTTTATACTTTTGGCCAGCTCTTAGGCCCATTAGATTTTTTGGGCAGCCCTTCTAGTTAAAGGTATAAGAATAATTAGGGCCTTACAAATACTAGGATAGGATTTGTGTTCTTAAATTTGACAAAATTCCACCTCCTGGTAATACTTTTTTAATTCTTTTTACTATTTTTAACTATTTACAATTCAAATAATTGAACTTTTATGTACAAAAAGATCTCAAAATTTCATAACAAACAAATTGGCGGATCCTCAAATGGGATTAGTTTCTGAAACTTAAAAAATTCAATCTCTAGGTAACAAATTTTCAATTGTTTTTTACTACTTTCTACTATTTACAATTTAAATGATTCATGTTTTCTACATAAAAATTGCTCAAAGTTTCTTAAGAAACTTGTTTCAAAAACTCAAAGGGGATTATTGGTGTTATGAAATTTGAAAAATTTCCTATTTTTCTACTATTTTTTTTAATTCTTTTACTAATTTTTACTATTTACAAATTAAATAATGGATATTTAATATATAAAAATTCAAAAAAATTTCACAAGAAACAAGTTGGCCAATACTAGGATAAGGTTTGTGTTCTTAAATTTGACAAATTCCATCCCCTGGTAACCCTTTTTAAATTGTTTTTACTATTTTTAACTATTTACAACTCAAATAATTGAAATTTTATGTACAAAAATATCACAAAATTTTATAACAAGCAGGTTGGCAGATACTCATATGTGATTTGTTTCTGAAATTTAAAAAATTCAATCTCTAGGTAAAAGTTTTCCAATTTTTTTACTAGTTTCTACTATTTACAATTTAAATAATTCATGTTTTCTACATAAAAATTGTTCAAAATTTCATAAGAAATTTGTTGCAAATTGTCAAAGGGATTATTGGTGTTATGAAATTTGAAAATTTTCTTCTTTTTGTGACACTTCTTTAATTTTTTACTAATTTTTACTATTTACAATTTAAATAATTGATATTTTATATATAAAAGTTGCAAAATATTTCACAAGAAAAAAGTTGGTCAATACTAGGATTGGATTTGTGTTCTTAAATTTGACAAATTTCATCTTCTGGTAAGACTTTTATAATTCTTTTTACTATTTTTAACTATTAGCAATTTAAATAATTGAAATTTAATGTACCAAAAAATCTCAATATTTCATAACAAACAGGTTGACGAACACTTAAATGCGATTTGTTTCTGAAATTTAAAAAATTTAATCTCTAGACAAAAAAAATTTCAATTGTTTTTTACTACATTCTACTATTTACAATTTAAATGATTCATGTTTTCTACATAAAAATTACTCAAATTTTCTTAAGAAACTTGTTTCAAATACTCAAAGGGGATTATTGGTGTTATGAAATTTGAAAATTTTCCTATTTTTCTACTATTTTTTTTAATTCTTTTACTAATTTTACTATTTACAAATTAAATAATCGATATTTTATATATAAAAATTCTAAAAAATTTCACAAGAAACAAGTTGGCCAATACTAGGATAGGGTTTGTGTTCTTAAATTTGAGTAATTCCATCTCCTGGTAACCCTTTTTAAATTGTTTTTACTATTTTTAACTATTTACAACTCAAATAATTGAAATTTTATGTACAAAAATATCTCAAAATTTCAAAACAAACAGGTTCGCAGATACTCAAAAGCAATTTCTTTCTGACATTTAAAAAATTCAATCTCTAGGTAACAATTTTTCAATTTTTTTTACTACTTTCTATTATTTACAACTTAAATAATTCATGTTTTCTACATAAAAATTGCTCAACATTGCATGAGAAACATGATGCAAATACTCAAAGGGGGAAAAATGGTGTTATGAAATTTGAAACTTTTCTTCTTTTTGTGACACTTCTTTAATTTTTTACTAATTTTTACTATTTACAATTTAAATAATTGATATTTTATATATAAAAATTGCAAAATAATTAACAAGAAACAAATTAGCCAATACCAGGATAGGATTTTTGTTCTTACATTTGACAAGTTCCATCTCCTGTAACAATTTTCTAATACTTTTTTCTAATTTTAACTATTTACAATTCAAATAATTGAACTTTTATGTACAAAAATATCTCAAAATTTCAGAACAAACAAGTTGGTAGATACTCATATGTGATTTGTTTCTTAAATTTAAAAAATTCAATCTCTAGGTGATGAGCGAGCCTCAGTGAATCTTCGGTGGAAAACTCTTCGCAAGGTCGTGAATCGTCAAATGTTCAGTGGAAATCCACCAAATCGGCAGCGGAAGACGGAGTTCCAGTGGGAAACTCTCACTGAATTGGTAACCGACGAGATTAATAACCTAATCTAGGGTTAGGGTTTAGCTGAGACGAAAGCGGAAATTCATCACTCTCATTCATCAAAGCTACCTTACAATGAAATGGCTGGCCATTTTATAGCTCGAATGGCAACCGTGTGAAAACAGAATGGAAGAAAGTGGATGCCCTCTAACAAGAATCCTAACGACAAAGGTGTGTGTTGCGTGATTTTGTAATTCTAACAAAGGTTTGCACGCGTGATGGGGAAAAGAAAAAGGAAACCCTCGTTGGATTGTTGCTTCAGACGCGTGAAGAGGTGTTAGGGTTGGTTAGCGCTGCGCAGCAACGAAAAGGTGTGCTTGGAGCTGTGTTCAAATGAAGGAAGCCCTAATAGTGCTTTGACGAAATTGGAATTGGATTTGGTGGATGTGGAGCAAGAGATTTGCGTGAATGGGCTGGTTAGCAGAGACACCTCCATTCTGATGGATGATGAATTGGGCTGACTGAAGACGAGCCCAAATGCTTGCTCCGCACTCAACTTGAAAATTGGTTGCAACGTGATGAACGGATGAAAGTTGGTTTCCCGCTTGCGGCCCAATTAGATTGGTGGCTGCATATTATAAATGGGTTGCTCGTAACAAAGGAAGCCCACAATGTAAGCGTGCGCAACGCTTATTGGCTTCAAGATTCACTCTTCAATTCCAATTTCAGATGCAGGCGTGAAGAATTGATGGAGTCATGAGCTGAATTAAGAATTGGGCTTCAGGCTCATTATTTGATTGGCCCACTCATGAGATAAGTTGTAAACATGGGCTGCAAGTAACAAACAAGCCTAATTAGAAACAACATTTATTTAATTAAAAATTAAAAAATAAAAGAAAATTAAAAAGGAAAGGGCCTAGGCCTTGGCCAATGCTATGAAAAGCCTCTTAGGGTGATATTCATCATCCCCTCCCTTTTAAAAAGGATATGTCCTCAGATCAAGAGGTTTCTTTAAGGCTCACAGTAATTAAAGATGAATTTCTCCAGGATCAAAAATATATCTTCAATAGTCATCAAATAAAATTGAATTAAAATCATAATGACCATGCAGTATAGGTGATTGGGAAATGTGTGAAAATGGGCTCTTAAAGATTAAAAAAGATGGTATTAGGCCCACTTCACAAAAAGAATGTTTTACACTTTGACCAAGATGATTTTTGAAATGAATTTTAGAATCAAAGTGTGTTGGTACACAAGATGTTGAGGAGGGTGAAATAAAGGAATGAGATTGAGAACAAAATGGTTGAGAAAAAAACAAAACAAAAGATTTAATGACAAAGTGAATAGAGTTTAAAGATGGAAGAACTTCGTTTGAAAATTGGAACCTAATGGAAGGGATTAGTGAAAGATTTAACACCAAATCCTTAACAATGAGGTCCCTTTTTGCATTTGAAATGATCTTTAACTCTATCACATGTGATTGTATTTCACAATTGTAGAGTTTGTGTTTAATATAGTTTGTGTTTTTTGTAGTCTTTAGTTTTCTTTTTATAAATTTCAAGCAAAGTTCTATTTTTGTTTTGATTAAGAATTTCTTTTAAGAAATTTTTTGAGACTAGTTTGGAAAACCCTGTTTAGGAAAGATTTCGTATTTAAGTTGTCCACTATGACGCACCTCTCTTTCCTGGGAGTAGACCCAACGACATCTTAACTCATTTCTTTCTTGAAATCTTTCTACAAAACAAGAATAGGAAGAAAAAAAACACACAGGGAAACACTTTCAGGTGGACTGCATAGTGCATGACTCGGGCCAATTCGGGTCAATTTTATCAACTTTATTCAGAACTTGCGTAAATCACGTAGGAGACTTGAACTCAGGTGTTCTACTGAAGGAGCACCGTCATCATCTGAACCTACCACTAAAAGTGTACCACTAGAATCACCTCCGGTGATTAACATATCTTCTGATCCATCACCAGAACCAGAAATTCAAGAAGATAGAATGGAAGAAAGAACAATAAGAGAGTTGGCTTCACCGGATGCAACAATTACACAAAACATGTGCATCCAATATCCAGATGGAGAATGTGAGCTTAAGTCTAGATTAATCCATCTTCCACCTAAATTCCATGGATTAGCAGGAGAAGACCCGTACCATAATTTGAAGGAATTTCATGTTGTTTGTTCATCCATGAGACCTACAACAGTGACAGAGGAACATATCAAGCTTAAGGCTTTTCCATTCTCATTGCAAGATGCCGCTAAGAATTGGTTATACTGCCTTCCACCAGGATCCATCAATACTTGGGAGACTCTGAAAAGATTATTTTTGGAAAAGTTTTTTCCAGCATCTAGAGTTGTTGCTATTCGCAAAGATATTTATGGGATAAGGCAACAAGAAAGAGAAAATCTTCACGAGTATTGGGAAAGATTCAAAAAGTTATGTGCTTCCTGTCCTCATCACCAAATAAACGAGCATCTCCTCATTCAGTACTTTTATGAGGGTTGAGTATCATGGATAGACAAATGATAGATGCTGCAAGTGGAGGGTCATTGGTGGACAAAACGCCAACAAATGCAAGACAATTGATTGAAAATATGGCGTCGAACCATCAACAATTTTCCACCAGGAGTAATTCTATAACTCTATTGAAGGAAACCCATGGAGTAGATGCTTCATATGTTACAGATCACAAGAAAATAGAAGGGAAGTTGGATGACTTAGCGGCAATGGTAAGGACCTTGACAAACTTACCGAAAAAGCCTATCCCTTCTACTTTATGTGGAATTTGTGCTTCTACTAATCATCCTACAAAGGCTTGTTCTATGTTAAAAGAGACAGGGACGTTAGACAATGAACAACCTCAGGCATATGCTGCAAACATCTATGGCAATAATAGACCACCTCGGCAGCAATACAACCATGATTTGTCCTCCAACAAGTACAACCCAGATTGGAAGGAATATCCCAGTCAGAAATGGGGAAATCAACAGCCTCAACACCAACAAGTCTATCTTCCATCTCAACAGAGGCAACAACCACAACCAGCTGCAACCTCTGGTGATTAGAACATGGAAGCAATGATGAAAATGATGGCTGACATGATGAAGGGACAAATCAATGACTTGAAACAGACAATGGACGCAACCAATCAAAATTTGCAAAACCAGATTGGACAAATTGCAAATGAGTTAAATTAGATGAAGTCTCAACAAGGCTCAAGCAATTTGTCTGTACAAACTGTAATTAACCCGCGAAATGTAAGTGCTATTACTTTAAGATCGGGTAAGCAAATACAAGGCCTTGGGGATGCCCAAGAAGATGAAGATAAGGACAATGAAGTTATACCTAATAATCAAAGTGGAAGATCAGATGAAGCAACACTAGCAACATCTGAAATGCCTACACCCAATGATAATTCCAGGTTGGTATCCCCTAATACTTCCTCTAAAAATTCTTCTCCTTATTCTCCTCCTCCTCCCTATCCAAACCGTTTGAAACCAAAAACTAAAAAGATGTAGGAGTTAGACAAATAAATCTTGAATACTTTCAAGAAAGTGGAGATAAACATCCCTTTGTTGGATGCTGTAAGACAAATTCCTAAATACGCCAAGTTTCTCAAATAATTATGTACACATAAAAGGCGTATTATGGACAAAGAGGTAGTGAACATGGGAAGAAACGTGTCTAGCTTAATTAAGAAGCCTACAGTCAGAATGCCGCAAAAGTGTAAGGATCCAGGTATGTTTTCTGTTCCCTTCATAGGAAGTACTAAGTTTGATAATGCTATGTTAGATTTAGGAGCTTCCATTAATGTAATGCCTTTATCAGTTTTTACTTCACTTCATCTTGGACCTCTTAAGTCTACTGGTGTGGTCATTCAATTGGCCAACCGTAGCACAGTTAACCCTGCAGGTGTGCTAGAAGATGTGCTTGTCCGTGTGGACAAGTTAATTTTTCCTGCAGATTTCTACATCTTGGACATGAAGGATGATGAAGGAATGAGTTCAACCACAATTATCTTGGGAAGACCATTCATGATGACAGCACGTGTAACACCCCAACTAGAATTCGGTGCTACTAGATGTTCTTTACTTGTCTAATGTACCATTTACTTAAGGAAAAATTTATTTGTATTCAATTAATAAATACCAAACAAAAAAAAATAATAATAATACATCACTCGAATGTATCATCTGTTAGACATACATGATATTTATGCGAATAAAATGTTAACATACATATAAGTGTTTGTAACAGATGTTTGTTTATACTTTTACAACCAACTAAAGGTACTTTTAGTTTGAAATACATCACAAACAAGTTACACCATATCAGTTGTAGCTTTAACATAATCCAAGGTTACAAGAAAAGTTAGGCTAAACAATCTCATTGTTACATGTTAGGTCTCCAATTTCTTCCTCTGAAAAGTAAAGAAAGTAAGGGTGAGTCTTTCCCTTAACTCCAAAACTTCATCATAACATTTCAAAGTATGGTCATTTGAATAAACTTTCAATTGAATCAAACATTTTCACAAAAGTTTAAATCTCCATAATGTCATAACTAACCATGCCAAAAATATCAAAATCAAATTAATCAATAAAATAATCATTTCCGTATGTTTTAAATTTAGGATATCAAAATCCTCATTATCAATCTTTTAATAATCATATTTGTATAATTCTGAGTTTCAACTCATTAGTATATTCATCTCATATTCTTTCTTTATATACTTTGGGTCCCAAACACTGCCATTAGATTTTTTTCCGAATCATAATGGTCTTATGCCAATATGGATAGTGCCAGCAGGCTAAACGTTCTCACGGATACAACGTGAACGTTATTCCACCTTCCTGGTCTTAAAGTATAGTCAAGAGGACGGTCTAGAATAGAGTGTGAGGCCTGTGAATTTTCGAATACCCGGCTAATTGTATACGTCAATCCAGGGTATCTATATCACCACCCTCGATTCTCCTAGGTCTATCAGACCTTTCTCTGGACTCTATACCCAGTGTATCTCTGTACTATCCATACAGTCCTTTTTTTTCTTTATTTCTGTACTTTAATTTACAATCATCCTTTCGTATTATCTTTATAATTCTTGAGACTTTCACAAAATTTTGGCAGCATAACAACTGCATTTTTAATTTGTCACAATTTTCAAAATAGTAAAAACAACCAAGTTAAAAAGAATTTAAAATTAACAACCAAGCATAAATCATTCTTTCACAATAACTTTACAGAAAATTAATCAAAACAGTAATCATAATTAAAACATAATTTTCGTATAAAATTTTATAAGTAAAATAACAAACTTGTTTTATTTGTAACTTTTTGTGTAAAACTCCAAATAAGATGATTCTTGAACCTAACCCTAGGTTTTCATACCCAAGGAATCCATTTTTCCACTCAAAATTTCAAGATAATGTATAAAAATTTCAGAATCATGAAGATAGATTGTATACTTAAAGAAAACTTGCTAAGATAAAGACTTAGAGATTTGAGATAGACCCCCATACCTTGAAGATGCTAAATATACTCTAAGATGAAAATGAAGACCTCAAGATTCTGGATTTCCCTCTCCAACTTCAATTTTTTTCACAAGAGTTTATACCTTTCCTTCTCTATTGTTTTGGATTTTGTGAAGAAGATGTGTAAAGTGAAGTCCTATTTATAGGAAAAATCTTGGACAAAGGGATAAGGATGTATTGATGGTAAATTTATGAGATTCCTTAGTGAGGATAAGTTTATCTTGACCATATAGAGAAGCTTGGTCGAAATTCTCATTGTAGGAGACTTCATGGTAGTTGCAAGAAGACTTGTTTTCACTCCAAAGTGTAAAATTCATATCTCTTAACACACAACTCTATTTGTAAATCCCAACGGTGAAACTAAAGACCTATGTCTCTAGAACTGGTAGAACAAATTGGAGCTCGATCCAACGGTTAATAAAATGGGAATCAAATATTTACTAAAATAACCCAAAACAGGACGTAACTGACGCTAGTTCAAACTGTAAAACTTATTTCTCTCACCACAGAGATCTAAATACAAATCCAAACGGTCAAACTTTAGTACTATGTCTTAGTAATTCTGTATAAAAATTTCATCTTCATCCAACGGTTAACAAAGCGGGAATAAAATATTTACTAAGGTAACTCAGAACTGCACAGCAGCTGGAGACCTTACTTTTACACTAAAGTGCGGAAGTAACTGCTCTTTGCATACACCTTCAATTCAAAATCTAACCGTTCATATTGAAGAACTATATTTTAAGAATGCTCTATAAAAATTTTAGCCTAATCCAATGGGTAATGAAGCCTTAATCACAATTTTACTTACACGACTCAAAATAAGAAGTAGTTAGCACCCAAAAGATAACATCTTTTACATTGTATAAAGCCCTTTGTCAATTTACTTATGAAATCATAAAATTACTTCATACTATATATTTAAACAAGAAAATTAAATATAATTAATATAAAATAGAGGGTGTTACAGCACGTACCAAGACAGACGTGCATGCAAGATCCTTGACTATGGAGATAAGAGATGAGAAGGTGCAGTTCAATGTGCTAGAAGCCATGAAGCACCCGACCGAAGACCATTCTTTGTTTTGTATTGATTTATTGAGTAATGTAGTGAACAATTATGCTTTTGGACTTTTGGACGTTTTATCTGGCTTTTCTTCTTCTTTGGATTTTTCTTTTTTGAATATTTCGGGCTCGATTTTAGACGAAAGAGAAAATTGTAAAACAGGTGATATTGAGGACGCGATGCCACTATATGATACCTCTGAGGCGTCCGAATTTGATGTGAGGTGGCTGAAATTACCTTAGGCAGTAAAATGTTGCCATCTGTGGAACAGCCACCCATTTTGGAGTTAAAACCTTTACCATCTCATTTGAAATATGTTTATCTTGAGAGGGATGGGAAACTCCCTGTTATTATATCTACCTTGCTTACTGACGAACAAGAACAAAAGCTATTGCAGGTTACCAAAGATCACAAGCGAGCAATAGGCTGGACTTTGGTAGATATTCCTGGTATTAGTCCTTCTTTCTGCATGTACAGAATACTCTTGGAGGAGGATGATAAGCCAGTAAGGCAACCTCAGAGGAGACTGAATCCTCAGCTGATGGAGGTTGTGAAGAAAGAAGTCACCAAGTTGCTACAAGCAGGTATTATATATCCTATTTCTGACAACACTTGGGTGAGTCTTGTACATGTGGTCCCCAAGAAATCTGGGATCACCGTGGTCAAGAATGAGAAGAACGAGTTAGACCGTATTGATTATAGAAGACTAAACCAAGCCACCAGGAAGGACCACTTTCCTTTACCATTCATGGACTAGATGTTAGACCGATTGGCAGGTAAGTCTCATTACCGTTTTCTTGATGGATTCTCTGGGTATTTTCATATCTGTATTGCCCTAGAGGATCAACATAAGACTACCTTTACTTGTCCATTCGGTACATATGCTTATAGGAAAATGCCATTTGGCCTTTGCAATGCTCTTGGAACATTTCAGCGATGTATGATGAGTATATTTACAGATTTGTTGGAGCATTGTATTGAGGTTTTTATGGATGATTTTAGTGTATATGGTTCATCTTTTGATCACTGCTTGTCTAATCTTGCTAGAGTCTTGGAGAGATGTGAAGAAACTAACCTTGTTTTAAATTTTGAAAAATGTCATTTTATGGTGGAACAAGGTATAGTTTTAGGTCACGTTGTTTCCAAGAATGGTATATCTGTAGATCCTGCTAAAATTGATATTATTTAACAATTGCCTTACCCTTCTTCTGTGAAAAAGGTTCGATCTTTTCTTGGACATGCAGGATTTTACAGGAGGTTTATTAAGGACTTCAGCAAGATAGCCAACCCTCTCTCCAACTTGTTGCAAAAGGATGTAGCATTTAACTTTGGAGAGAGGTGCAAAGATGCGTTTGATACATTGAAAAAGGCGCTTACCACCACTCCTATCATCCAGCCACCTGACTGGACATTACCATTCGAGTTGATGTGTGATGCATCAAACTTTGCAGTAGGAGCGGTGCTTGCACAAAAAGATGGGAAGCTATCACATGTGATATATTATGCTTCCAGAACGTTGGACACAGCTCAGGATAACTACACCACGACTGAGAAGGAATTATTGGCTGTTGTGTTTGCCTTGGACAAATTCAGACCGTATATACTTGGTTCCAAGGTAATTGTTTATACTGATCATGCAATATTAAAATTCCTTCTGAAGAAAGCAGATTCGAAACCAAGGTTGATCAAATGGATGCTACTGCTCCAAGAGTTTGACATTGAGATTCTAGACAGAAGTGGAGCACATAACTTAGTAGCCAACCATCTTAGTAGGATTGAAAATGGAGAAGATAACATTCCTATTAAGGATGACTTTCCTGATGAAGTCCTCCTAACATTGACTGTTGTGAAAGGTATGTTTCCTAAACCTTGGTTTGCTGACATTGTTAACTATTTGGTTGTTTCTGCTATTCCTTCTCCAAATATGAAAGAACCAAGCTAAAAAGTGAGGCAAAGTACTATATCTGGGAAGACCCAATCTTATGGCACATTGGTAGTGACCAAGTCATAAGGAGGTGTGTTCTCGATATCGAGATACCTCATGTGCTTGAGTTCTGTCATTCGTCTCCTTTTAGTGGACATTATGGCACACAAAGAACAGGTAGGAAGGTGTTGGATTGTGGATTATATTGGCCTACTGTCTTTAAAGATGCACAGAGGGTATATGAAAATTGTGAGCAGTGCCAAAGGGCAGCCAGATCCATTACAAGAAGGGATGAAATGCCTCAACAACCCATGCTATATTGTGAGGTATTTGATATTTGGGGTATTGATTTTATAGGTCCTTTTCCTCCTTCTTTTGGGTTTTCTTATATTTTGCTTGCTGTAGACTATGTCTCCAAATGGGTGGAAGCCATAACTACAAGGACTAATGATTCTCGAGTTGTTATGAGTTTTGTCAGGTCTAACATTTTCTATAGGTTTGGGATACCACGAGCCATCATCAGTGACCAAGGGACTCATTTCTGTAATAAGCTACTTGAGAACATGTTGAAGAAGTATGGGGTGACACATCGCATTGCTACACCATATCACCCCCAAACTAATGGGCAAGCAGAGATCTCTAATAGGGAGATTAAAAAAATACTAGAGAAAGTAGTGAAGCCTAGTCGAAAGGATTGGGCCACAAGATTGGATGATGCTCTTTGGGCACACAGGACAGCCTACAAAGCACCTATAGGTATGTCACCTTTCAGGGTGGTTTTTGGAAAGGCTTGTCATCTACCTGTGGAGATTGAACATCGGGCCTATTGGGCCGTGAAAGCATGCAACTTGGATTTTGAAGAAGCAGGAAATGAGCGTAAACTTCAGTTGCAAGAACTAGAGGAGATTAGGCTTGCAGCCTATGAAAACTCAAAGTTCTACAAAGAGAAAACCAAGAAGTTCCATGACCAAAAGCTTGTGGTTAGAAAGGATTTCAAGGTAGGCTAGACGGTGTTACTATACAAATCTAAGCTTGGTCACATGAGTGGTAATTGCGCTCTACTTGGGAAGGACCATACATTGTTACAGAAGTCTTCCCTTATGGAGGAGTGGAGATCAAGGAAGAATCCTCAGCAAGAACTTTTAAAGTTAATGGGCATCGTCTTCGGATATTCAATGAAAATCAAGATATGCTGAATAAGACGATGGATGGGATGAACTTGACTTCTCCCTCATACCTTCCACCTTGAGGAGGTAAGTACCCTTCATACTTTTTCTTTGCATTTTATACATATTGAATACATTGAGAACAATGCATGGATAAAGTGTACGGTGTGGGGAGATTTCCCCCTTTTCTGATTTTGTTTTCTATTTGTTTTATTTTTTCTTTTCTAATTTTGTTTTTTGTTTGTTTTTATTAAAAAAAAAAGTTTTTGCTTTCAATAAAACATGTTGACATTGGATTTTTTGGATGTGATTCACTAATTGGGACGATCATAATTCTGGGAAAATAAAACTATTGTGCTATGAATGGATTGGTTCTGTGATTTATTGATTGAGTTGATTTGAGAGTTTCTGGAATAAATCTTTTGTGAAAGAGTTTTTGACCTTCTGAGTTTTGAGCTTTATTGTAAGGATGAACTACCATGTGTCATTCCTATTTTTCTTGTGTGACTTGCTCATGTCTTGTTGATACTAAAATTTTTAGCTTGATTTTGTTGTCTTGCATCTTAGGTGAACATGCATGATTTGATATGACTGAGGCATTTCTTGTTTTTAGCTACTTGGCCAAATAAGCTAACCATGACATTGATCCATTGGTAGCCCCTTGAGCTTAAACCTTTTTTTCTTGTTTTGAGCATATTGTTAAACCTTAAAAAGAAAAAGACCATTTTTTTCCTTATCTTAGGGAGAAAGAAGGAGCTAGTGGATTATGTTGAGATTGGTTGAGGAATAAAGTGTGGGGGTGAGTATTTCCCCCACAAAGTTATAAAAATGGCAAAAGGAAAATAATTGTTGGTGACAAAGTGTTGAAATGAAAAATGATTGTTGTCTGAAAAAGAGCAACAAAGGATAAAAGAGAGAAAAAAAAAGAAAAAAAAAGTAAGGATTGTTTTTGAAACTATGCTCCATAACTCTTTCTTCCTTACTATTTCAAAAACACACAAATCCTAAAGTTTTTCCTACCTTTGCCTTCGCCTCATTATAACCTGTGAAAAGTCCTCATGATTTTTGAATGCATGTTTTCTGAAAGCTGTGAATATTAGAGTCTTGCTAAGCATTGAGAGTGTTTACTTGCATGGGTATTTTGAGTGAAAACACAAGCCAAAACACTTGAGCAAATTTTGGTGAGAAAATATACATTTAACTTGAGTGTTTATCTTTTATAATTGATTATCTTGTAAACTCAAAAGATTAACTCATGTGTGAAAAATAGAATTTTATCCATTTGTATGTGCATGACAACATGATTTCTAGAAGATTGATCTGTTTCCATTTGTATTCATTTCTTTAATCCAGTGAAAATATGAAAAAGAAAACCTCAAAATAAAGTTTTGAAGTTGTTCAATTTTGCCTAGGAGTGCAAAAGGATAAGTGTGGGTGTGTGATGAGTTCAAATTTTTGCCCTCATTTAATATTTAAATTTGGGAATTTAATTGAATTTTTTGTGCTTAAAGATTGATTTAATTAGGATTTGTGATTATTGGATTTATTGAGTACGTTTGGTAAAAATGGCGTAAAAATTCATTTTAGTTACATAAAATATTATTGGATATTCTTACGTTTGTTAATGCAGCTGGAATTTATTTGTGGTCATTAATAATGTGGATTTGAAATATTCAAAGTTACAAAATAAGTCAAAAATCAGGAAATTCTGGAAAAGAATAAATCAGGAGCTAAATGCACTCCCAAATTTTATTTGCACATTCCTCCTGTAAGTGGACCACAAAAATCTGTTCTGCAACCCTAGTTTTTACTAAGTTGCACCCCTCCTACCACTAAACTCCACTCAACCAGATTATGCCATGTGGCAATCCCCACCTTTCAAATCAGGCCAACCATAAGCTGACACGTGTCATAATCCGCCACTCACAAATTGACCAATCAAATCTTGCCACGTCACCATCTCCCAAAATGAAACCCTAACCCTAATTTTCTCCTCTCCTTCCATCACCATGGCAGCCGCCGCCGCCAATCTCGCCGGCCACTGCACCATCATCACCACGCTTCTCCACCTCCATCATCTCGTCAACCTTCAGCCGCCTCCTGCATCAAGTGCAGCCACCACAGTTCAGTCTTCTTCTTCCCTGCACCCGCGTTCCGCGCAGCAGCAACAACTACCAACACCATGCTTGACGAGCCACCACTGCAGCACCATTTGCATAGCCACGCCGGAAACGAAATGGCAGCGGTCACCGTGAATGAAACGCAAAAGCGGCGTGGCCACCACCGTGAGTTCGTGCACCAGCCGCAGCAGTTCGAACCTACACTCACCACCATGGAAGCACAGTTCCGTTATCTTTTCCATTGCAGTAGCTGCAGACCTTGCGGCGGTCACCACCTGCATCCTTGCGAGAATCCAGAAGTAACATCACATTCTCGCCGAAAACCACCGTGAGCAGAACCTCCATGCCTGCGCCATTCACGAACGCAACTGTAGTAGCCATGGCAGCAACTACAGTAGCCATGGCAGCAACTTCACCACCATCACTACAACGCACCATCTTCTTCTTACCGCGACAGGCACCAACGTTCCAACAGCCACCAGCGTGACCCAACCAGCGTAGCCATCACCATTCTCGCTGGCAAGACGCAGTCCAGCGCTGTCAACGTCAAAACAGCACACCACCGTGACCAGTCACGGCCACCACAGCTTCTCGTGCAACCATCGTTCCTGCAATCTCGCGAGCAAGATCACCTCCGCGCACCAGATTAGAGAAGAAGAACCTCTGCATCTGAACCATTTTCCATTTTCCATCTTCTCCGAGCACCAGCACAGCCGCAGTTGCATCTCCATCATCACCAACAATCTCACCGGAGAAGAAGAAGACCGAACCAGAACTACGCCATTGCAGAAGCAGCACGCCACCGCAACTTCCTCCTTCATCCCTGCACCAGCTTCACGGCCACCGCAGACGAGCCAACGTCGGCAGCAAAGGAGTAGCCGTCATTGCCATCTCCATCTCCATTGCATCTGCAGAAACCCTAATTCTGGAGAGAGAAAATGCACTGCCACGTGTCAGGCTGCTATTGGACAGTCAAACTGGTCAACTGGTCAACACTAGTCAACTGGTCAAAGTCAACAGTCAACTCTGGTCAAAACTGCAAAAATGGTTAAATAAAAGGGGCAGAATTGGAAATTGAATAGGAATTAAGTTGCTAATTAATTAAATAAAAATAAAAGATTTTAGCAACTGACAGATAAAGCCCAAAGTCCAGTGGAAGCCTATATAAAGAGACTTAAGGGAGCAAAAACATGACACAACTTAGACACTTAGAACTCTTTGGTTTTGGCAAATACCGTCATCCATAACATCTCTCATTCTTTCTTTTATTTTCTTTCCTTCATATCATCATGTATTCCATCAAAGCCATGGAGGGCTAAGCTTTTAGGGTTGATTCCACTGTAATTTCTTAACTAGATTTTGAGGTTAGATGAATTTATGTGTTTGTTATTTTTATTATTGTTGTGGTTTTTGTTTATCTATGTCCTTTGCTTCTTAATCGAATAGAAAATAATGATTTTAAATCTACATGCATGCTAATCATATGAGTTAAAAGGTTTTTAAATTAAATTGAGACTTTACTTTGATTTTATTTAGAAACTTTCATTCGATTAAATAAGTTTTTGCCAATAATTGAGACTTTACTTTGATTAGAGGTAATTACTTTAACTAAAATTAGTCAAGACTTTACTTTGATTAATTAAGTTTTCTATTTGGTGAAGAAACAAAGGAATAGACATGATTAGGCATAGTAAAATTAATTGATACTGTACTTTGATTAAAAGTGAGAATGCCAACAAATGAATTGAGTCTTTACATTGATTGATTTGTAAATCAACAACAATAATTAATTTAACAATAATCTCTAGATAACCAATGAAGAATCTTATTTAGAAAAAGTAGTGGAATTGACCTATTTACTATTATTGTGTTTACAATTTTCCGTGTCATTTTCTTTGCATATCAAAACCCCCATATTTTTATAGTTGCTAGTTTTAATTGCATTTTTAAGAATCAAATATTTGAGATCAATTTCGTATTCGTTGTGAGACGACTCAGGGTTATCTTAACCCTAACTATTTTGTTCACTACTAACTTGGCAATACTGAAATTGCTAAAGTTAAGTAGTGGTAATTTGATCGCCTAACGACAGCGATATCAAAGATTACTCTCTTGTGTTATTTTCTCGTTTTCCTCTAATTCTTTTTTCTCATTCTCTCTTTTTTTCTTCTCTTTTAACTCTTTTTCCTCTTTCTCTTTTTTCAGTTGTTCCTCTTCTTCTCCCAATTCTTGTTCAAAAATGATGGCTTCTTCTTGTCTCCATTGAAGCTTGCATGAAGAATGGAGGCTCCATGGATGGTGTTGGATGCGGAAGCATGAAGGAAAGAAGCTTAAGGTGTTTGGTTTGGTGTAGGTGAAAGATTCTTAATAGAGGTGAGGCCAACTCCTAAGGAAGAAGACTAGAGTAAACTAGAGAAGAGTTTACTCTAAGGTGAGCTCAAAAGAGATTTGTGCACAAATTTGGGCAGCAATTCATTACTCAATTTCAAGCTCAATTTCATTCAGCTAACAAAATGCACAGTCATATTCAAAGCAAATGACTCAACTTTAAAAAAAAATTTGAAAGAGACTCAAGGAAAAATAGAGTGACTCTCGGCCAAGAATAGAATTAGGCAACAAAAGTTATGCATCAGATTCACAGTAGCATATTAAATCAGAAGTGCATTGTAATACTGTAGACTTTGCATCCGAAAATCTGGCCACAAGTCAAATGCACAATGAACTCAATAAAACACAATGACATAGCCTAAACAGAACTGAAGCAAAAGCATATAGTTTTCAGAATGATACAGATAATGTATGAGGTTCAATGTCACACTGAATCAATCATATAACATACTAAGTTGAAATGAAAATAATGGCCAGCACAAGCAATGCAGAGGTATGAAATTGCAGTGATATGATAAGATGCACACTCTAGGCTAATCACAGAGCAACAAATTGTGATTAAGTAGACACACAATTAAAACCAATGAAGTTGCCAATATCAACAAAGAACATCATGATTTTACTTCAAATACTTGGAATATGAATATAGCTAGAGCACACAAACATCAATCATAAGAAACCGGATTGACGAGCAAGGTTATGCTAAGCACAAACAACCAGAAAAAAAATGTGACTTAGCTTTCAAACAAGGCAGCAAAGATTCAACAGAAGCACTAAACACGATTGGAAATAATAAGCAATGAACTGATGCAAACAAAGCAGCAGAGAGTCAGCCTATGTGTGGACCAGAACCAACTAAACTTCCACATAAACAATCTGAACAGAATCAGATATATTATGAATGTAGTGGAATTAGTATAGTTCAGTCATTACAATCATTGGCCAGCAAATGAAGCAACAAAACAGAACAAAGCAATCAAACAGCAACAATTGCAAGTAGAAAACTGACGCACACAGATTAAACATGAGCAGTTTAAGCAAAAATGAAACTCGAGCAGTGAAAAATAAGGCACTGCAGAACAACTTGCTAATGATCTAATAGCAAATTTAGAACACGAAACATACAACATGAATCTAGAAACAACACATGAACACAAAATAGCTCGGCTAACAGAAGAAAACAACACATATGTACTACTTCTATGGAATTCAGAACATAAAAACGAAATTACACAAAACCTAAGACAAAAAACAGAGGATTTTAAAACATTAAAGCTACCTAAAAAAATTAATAGTGAACCTAGGACATGCAATTAACGCCAGAATATAGAACCTAGACATTCCAATCACGGTATTGATTCAAGGCAAATATGAACAATTTTAATGAATCAATTTCAGCAATAAATTTCAACAGAAAATCAGCAGAGATGCAAATCAGAGAATAAGAACGACCCAATCGCAGAAGAACAAGACCGAAATGCAAACAGTGAAGAAGAAAAACGAACAGAGATACTCATCTTTGAAGACCTCCATGCTCCAAGCTCGAAACCGGAGCTCTAATTACCACATGATAAGCGAGCCTCAGCGAATCTTCGGTGGAAAACTCTTCGCAAGGTCGTGAATCGTCAAACGTTCGATGGAAATCCACCAAATCGGCAGCAGAAGACGGAGTTCCAGTGGGGAACTTTCACTAAATTGGTAACCGACGAGATTAATAACCTAATCTAGGGTCAGGGTTGAGCTGAGACGAAAGGGGAAATTTATCACTCTCATTCATCAAAGCTACCTTACAATGAAATGGCTGGCCATTTTATAGCTCGAATGGCAACCGTGTGAAAACAGAATGGAAGAAAGTGGATGCCCTCTAACAAGAATCCTAACTACAAAGGTGTGCGTTGCGTGATTTTGTAATCCTAGCAAAGGTTTGCACGCGTGATGGGGAAAAGAAAAAGGAAACCCTCGTTGGATTGTTGCTTCAGACGCGTGAAGAGGTGTTAGAGTTGGTTAGCGCTGCGCAGCAACGAAAAGGTGTGGCTGGAGCTGTGTTCAAATGAAGGAAGCCCTAATAGTGCTTAGACGAAATTGGAATTGGATTTGGTGGATGCGGAGCAAGAGATTTGCGTGAATGGGCTGGTTAGCAGAGACACCTCCATTCTACTGGATGATGAATTATGCTGACTGAAGATGAGCCCAAATGCCTGCTCTGCACTCAACTTGAAAATTTGTTGCAACGTGATGAACGGATGAAAGTTGGTGTCCCGCTTGCGGCCCAATCAGATTGGTGGCTGCATATTATAAATGGGTTGCCCGTAACAAAGGAAGCCCACAATGTAAGCGTGTGCAACGCTTATTGGCTTCAAGATTCACTCTTCAATTCCAATTTCAGATGCAGGCGTGAAGAATTGATGGAGTCATGAGCTGAATTAAGAATTGGGCTTCAGGCTCATTATTTGATTGGCCCACTTATGAGATAAGTTGTAAACATGGGCTGCAAGTAACAAACAAGCCTAATTAGAAACAAAATTTATTTAATTAAAAATTAAAAAATAAAAGAAAATTAAAAAGGAAAGGGCTTAGGCATTGGCCAATGCTATGAAAAGCCTCTTAGGGTGATATTCATCATCAGGTAACAATTTTTCAATTTTTTTACTACTTTCTACAATTTACAACTTAAATTATTGATGTTTTCTACATAAAAATTGCTCAAAATTTCATGAGAAACATCTTGCAAATACTCGAAGGGGATTAATTGTGTTACAAAATTTGAAATTTTTCTTGTTTTTGTGACAGTTCCTTAATTTTTTACTAATTTTTACTATTTAAGATCTAAATAATCGAAATTTTATATATGAAAATTGGAAATAATTTTACAAAAAAGAAGTTGGCCAATACTAGGATAGGATTTGTGTTCTTTAATTTGACAAATTTTTTCTCTGGGTAACACTTTTTCAATTCTTTTTACTATTTTTAACTATTTACATTTCAAATAATTGAACTTTCATGTACAAAAAGATCTCAAAATTTCATAACAAACATGTTGGCGGATACTCAAATTGGATTAGTTTCTTATATTTAAAAAATTCAATCTCTAGGCAACAAATTTTCAATTGTTTTTTACTACTTTCTACGATTTACAATTTAAATAATCATGTTTTCTACATAAATATTGCTCAAAGTTTCTTAAGAAATTTGTCGCAAATACTCAAAAGGGATTACTGGTGTTATGAAATTTGAAAAATTTCATATTTTTCTACCGTTTATTTTAATTCTTTTACTAAGTTTTACTATTTACTAATTAAATAATTGATATTTTATATATAAAAATTGCAAAAAAATTAACAAGAAACAAGTTGGCCAATACCAGGATAGGATTTGTGTTCTTAAATTTGACAAGTTCCTTCTCCTGGTAACACTTTTTTAGTTCTTTTTACTAGTTTTAACTATTTACAATTGAAATAATTGAAATTTTGTGTACAAAGATATCTCAAAATTTCATAACAAACAGGTTGACAGATCAATCCTTCTCCTGATTTTGTTCAACACATTCCAACACCATCTTCAACTCCATCAATCCGAATTCTAGAACATCAAAACAGAGAGGAAAAATTTGCCCAGTGACGATTGCGGCGAGTCGGAGTTCGAATGGAGGAGTGTAGTTGCGCGACGATTGCAGACCCATTCACGGTGGTTGGTGTGGCAGCGACAAGTCGTAGTGGCTGTTGGGTGTGAAGGAGAAATCAAAAAAAGGAAGGAGGAGATGCGTGGACGTCGGCGATGACTCTGGTGACAATCGATGTCATCAAAGGTGGCTTTGGTTGCGCCAACGGCATTCGTGAGCAAGGGAAGTCTCGCGGAAGAAAAGATCGAAGAGCGAAGATGCGTTTACGCCGATGATAACCGGAGCCAATGACGACGACTCCAGTATGGAAAGGAGGTGATGGCGACGACTTTGCCTGGCTGTCAGTGGCGCTGCGAGAGAAGCAGTAACGACTGGTTTTGTTGTGTGTTAGAGAAGAAGAGCTCTTGGAGTTTGGGAGGAAACCCTATTTTTGTTCTATTTTGAAGAGTTGGGCTCAGCCCACTTCTTCTCATTACACCTACCTTTTCAGCCACTGCACCCCACCCCTAATGTGTGCTTTGGATCTGACCCTTGATCCGTGTACCTCCCATCTTAATATCTGCACCTCCCCTATTTGCATATTTGAATTATTTTGTGTTTTTGATTTTCATTTGCTGACTGTACCCCAATTTTCACTGTTTACACCTCTCCTGCATTTTCCCTCCATTTTCAATTTTTACTCTGCACACCTCCATCCGTACTCTGCGCACCTCCATCTCTAATCCTTGCACACCCCATTTTTTGTCTTTGCGCATCCCTTGTTTCTTAATCTATGCACCCCTGTTTTCATTTCATACACCTCCACAATTGATAACCTTGCACCTCTGTTTATGTTTATCTTGTTTTGGGCCTGTGTTTTATGTTTATTTCATGCACCTCACACATTACTCATGCACCCTATTATTATTTTTTTTCTTTCACTTTTGTCCTTTTTGTTATTAAATTTTCTTTTATCCTTTTTTGTTATTTATCCATTTTTTTTTTCTCAAAAAAAAAAGAGAAAACAAAAAATGTTTTAAATTATAAAAATTACAAAGAAAAAAATAGGAAAATCTAAAAATGAAAAATGTTCTCTTTTGCTTTATTGTGTCTGGTCTGTTTGCCCGCACCGTGTGACACTCATTTTCAAAATACCAAAAATAGTTTTCTTTATATTTTAGTGTATGTCCGATCGCTTGCATCGTATGACACATGTTTTGAAATAATTCAAAAACACCAAAAAAAATATATATAAAATTTCAAAATATAAAAACATCAACGTTTTTAAACAAGATACCCTTTTAAGAACTACGTGATCCTTGATTCTCCATTGTGAGATACGTAGGAGCAAGGCCAGTCCTTGTCAGGTTCACCTCCAAAAAGTGAAATCTTTTTTTTTTCAAAAATTGTTTTCCAAATATCTTTTAAAGAACTACGTAACCCTGATTTCTCACTTTAAATGAGAATACGTAAGACAAGGTCAATCCTTGTCGGGCCCAAAAAATTAAAACAAAATATTTTGTTTCTTTTAGGATTTTTGTCTTATTATTTTTGGGGAAAATTAATATTTTGAAAATCACATCAGCTTTGCATTTTTAATTAAAGGTACCGCCCTCGGGCAGGCGCAGTAGGGTGCTAACACCTTCCCTACGCGTAACCGACTCCCGGATCCAAAATCTAGTTTTTCGCAGACTTATTTTATTTTTATGGTTTTCCATAGTTTTCCAGAATAACTATGGTGGCGACTCCAAATCTCTTTTTAAACCCGTTTTCTTTTTTCGGTTCGCCTTCCCGTCGCGATTCCGGTTACGACAGCTGGCGACTCTACTGGGGACGCTAGAGAGTCAAGCCTTTTAATTAGATATGCAAACTTGATGTGATTTTCCTAATGTTTTCTTTCCCCATTTCTTTCATTTGTGTATTCTTGTCTTTATATGTGTTTGTATATATTTTCTTTTTGGATTAATTGTGTGTGAATTACTTTGCTTATTTTGATATATATGGAATTGCTCTACTTGCCTGGGAAATTTTCTGGTTGTTTTACAGGTGGGGGTTTGGGAATGCATCATTCTCCCTTCATACACACATTGTGCATATCATGAGTGGGGACCTATACCCGGGTCTGTGTAACTTAGAATTAGAGGGGATTGTGTAGCAGTGCCACAGTGGATGAACTTCCCAAGTGGTCATTGTGAGAACCCCAACTAGAGTTTGCTTGTTTTCTTGGTACTCTCACTCCTTGTTGTATACCAACTGTTGTGGGAAATATCATGAAGTGAGCCATAACTCTAGTGACCTTGATCCTTAAGTTTAGGGAACCATCCCGGTGATCGCATGTACTTCACCCTAGACCTTAAGCGCCAAACCTCTATTAAGCACAAAGGGAGATTGCTTTCTTTAATCATCTACATGTGAATAAGTGCCTATTTAGGCACAATCATGCATAGCATTTTTATATCATACATCTCATCTCATGAAAATAATCGCCTCTTGAGGCATAAACATGCATTTCATTATGTCACTCTGCATTCATGCATTTCATTATGTCACTCTGCATATCATGCATGATGTTTCCAAATACTTGTATCACATTTCATCATCATATCATGGGAATAAATGCCTCTTGAGGCACATGCATTACATCTCATGTAGGTTTTTTCAATTAGCTGCATATCATGCATGGTACTCTTTAATCGCATCGACATACAAGTGAGTAAGTGCCTCTTGGGCACAAACTTGCGTTGCAATTGTTGTTTTTAGTCATAGTGGCATGTACATAGTTTTTTTTAATCCATATCATGCATCTCACCTCATATGGATAAACAGACTCTGCAAAAGAGAGGAAGGAAATGAAAAAGGTTGTTACATTTTGAGACACTTGTTTTTCTCGCAAATCATCAAATTCACTTCTTGAAAAAAAAAAAGAGAATAATGGGGTGTCACGCTTTTCTGGGGTCAAATGTTTAATCAAGAATAACGACTTAACTTTTTCTTTTGAGACGTTCGTGTGTGCATGGTTTGAAACAGTCCATCCTTCGACTTCCCTACAATGAAGGATTTGCCCTATCAACATTGGCATTACCCAAGTTGATAAACATAAACCCTTAGAGTTGGTAGATTTTCTAAGTTTATCCTTGTCTACACTTGTTGGGTGGTCCTTGAATCCATCGAGACAAAAAAAAATCATTAAAAAAAGGGAAAATGAGGAAAGAAGAAAATAAAGTTTGCTAGACTAAAAATCAAAAAAGGCAGTTTTGGCAACAAAAAAAAAACATGCTTTGGTCAAATTAGTAGGTTGAATGAATAGATAATGTTTGATATCATATCTTTTGAAGCATTTGTCTAATCTGCATAACATGAGATTTTCAAACTCATCCTTTTTTTTCATTACATTTTCACCATAAAGCCTACATTTTGAATTTCATGGAGGATCAACATAAAAGGGGCACACTGGCCTGGATAGACTACGAGCAAATCTCTTAGCATGAAAATAAAAATATAAAAATGTCTGCTAGACTGAAAACCTGAAAGGGTGGTTTAGGCAAAAAAAAAGAATAAAAAAATGAATAAAAGCAAGGGACAAACTTTAACATGAACCAATTTTTTTTTCTTGAGTTAAAATTTATTGAAAGAGAAAATAATCATGTTTTGGAAATGATGTGTGGCCATGTTTCTTTATCATAAAAAACAAAACGTGATCCTTTGTTACCCCTTTGAGACTTAAAAGAGCAAATATTTTTCTTTCAAATTACCTTGAACAAGGGTCATCTCACATTGATGGTTTGCACTTTTGTTTGACAGACGGTTCACCAATAAAAAATTCCATCAGAATCAAAAAATTTGAAAAAGACAAAAAATGATGATGATGATTTGGTTACATCAAGAAGAAATAAAAAAAAGAGAATTGATGTTTAGAGAAAAAAAAAAGAGAAATGGTGAACACATAAGAGGCAAATGAATTTATGATGCAGCATTATTCAAAAATCATTTTTCCAAAATACCATCACATCTTTTTGAGTTTTTACTATCCATATTTGCTTTCATACCCATAGCCTTGACCACGATATAAGTATAATAAAGCCCACACAGATCCAAGACTGATTGTCGGTACCTTTCAAAAAGTTTAATTCATGGAAATCATATTGACGTGCTGACAGGTTTGTCCAAAATTCAAAAAAAAAAAGGAAAATAAAAATTGAAAAATATGTTTTGAGATTTGCTTTCAGTGATTCAGACAGCGTTTCATTCACATGTGCCTAAAGCTCCTTAAAATAAGTCTGGTTAATCAATTAGATAAGGGGCATCCTCCTTCGTTGTTTCATTCTCACCCTTTTCATGGATTTCATCTTCATTTCCTACCATATCCTCTGCTCTCAACCCAAACTTGTCCAACAATTTCATACAATTGTCCAACCTTTTTCTCTAAAATCCAAACTAGACAGTTGCTTCATTTCACCATTCATATGACTTGTCATTTATCCCAAGATAGGGCACTTTCACCCTAACCATCATGGTTACACTAGAGGCAATGTCTAGAGTCCCTACCACATTTCAACCTTTTCATGCCTTACTATAACTTGGGCAGATCAAACACAATCTGTGTGTGAATCCAGGTCCTCAAATCAGAGAAATCTTTGAAGTCCTCTTAATTTGTCTAACCCTTTCATTAATAAATGGGGAAGTCAAACACATTTTGTACCCTGAAACCAATCCATACTCTCAAGTTGGGCCAACTTTTGAAGTCCATATCATTTTCTTCATGTCATCAATATCTGGGGCAAGCCCAAACATACTTGGTGCCCTAAGACTAAATCAAACTGGGTCAGCTCCGTAGTCGGTCCTTGTCATCTCATCCAACCCCTCCTAAACCCTTGGAAATTTTATGCATGTTGTTTAGATGATGCTTCAAAGAAAATGATAAAAAATAGAGATTTTCAATAAATTGATCAAACCAAAGAGTTGATTTCAAAAGTGAAGAAAAAATGAAAGAAAAATAATGTCTCATGAAGAAGGGAACACCCTATTATCTGACCGAAGGCAAGTGAAAAAAAAAACCAACTAGGGCAATCCTTTTCACCCAATCCTTCATTTCCACTACCCCTTTTGAAACAACATCCATCGTTCATTCAAATTCTTCTCCAAACACCAAAACTGGGGCAGTTTCATGGGTTTCACATGAATATCTCACCCTAACATTCATTGATCAATATCCTTATACCCTTTTTCTCATACACCATAATTAGGGCAATTTTTGGGATTCTTGTGTTTTTCAACCTGATATTCACATATTGCTTCTCCTTTGAAGGGTGTGTAGGAGACAACGTGCCCGCACGACTATCTCAGTCTCCTTCAAACTCTTCCCAAACATTTCTAGCTTTCACTCACTTGTGAATTCAAACATGCGTGCACTAATATCATGAAAGAGAAAGTCAAAGATATACTAATTTCAGATGTTAGACCTCGATAAATGTGACATTCCTCACTTTCATGAAACATTGAAAATAAATATGAGTTTGATGATTGCAAATGAAACAGTTGGCTCATACTTGCATAGAATAATCAAAGGACACCTTGTTTCTCCTACACATCGAGGTTACAACACCCTGATCCCTGCACTAAGGTTTCGACATCTTGTCCCTCTTGTCTAAGTTAGGGTTCCTAGGCTTTGCCAAGGTTCTACATCTTGTTTTTCTCCTTACTAAGTTGGGGTTTCAACATTCTGTCAAGGTTTCAACACATTGTTTCTTCTCTTTATGAACATGGCTACCAAAGTCTGAACACCTTGTCAACTCTCTCATGCAATCATTACTCCATTTCAAAATACGTGGAATTTCATTCTACGTATTTCTATAACAATGAGTCTGATGATTAAAAGGAGAACAATTGACTCTAGCAAAAATTTTCAAAAGGTAGAGCATAACAAGTTTTTCATCATGCATTCATACATTTCAGGATCTTGATCTCTACAATAATGTTTTGATCCCTTATGCTTGAAATGAGAAAACATGTTTTTTATCATGAATAACCATTTGCATGATATATCATCGTTCATGTATTGACTCCAGATTCGAAAAGCACAAATATCTTGACATCATAACATGAGTGAGCATTTTCATGCATCATACATCTTCAACCATTGTTTCTTCTGAAGGAGTCGATTTACAAAAACCTCTTCTTGGCATTTCTCAAATTAAGGATCATCTTCAAAGACCTATATATCCTCTAAGCCCAGTTTTCGTACTGGCCCATAAAGCCCATCTCACTTGGCCCGCTAAGCCTATCTCGGGACCCTCTCCTTAGGAATGGTCAACTCTTATGTTCTCCTTTCGGACAACGACCCTCTCCTTAGGATTGGTCAAGACCAGATCCTCTTTTACATCAAGGCCCTCTCCGATGGAATGGTCATTGATTTTCTTATGTTTACATCAAGGCCCTCTCCGATGGAATGGTCATTGATTTTCTTTCTTCACATCAAGGCCCTTTCCAATGGAATGGTCATTGATTTTTGTCACATCAAGGCCCTCTCCGATGGAATGGTCATTGATTTTCTTATGTTTACATCAAGGCTGATGTGACCCCAACAAGCCCAAGCTCAAGTGCATCAACAAGCCCAAACCCACATCAAGGCCCAATCACTAGAAGCATGATGAGAAAGATTCACATGGGCCTCTCACAAGATGATCAAGTCAATCATGGGCTTTTTACATTATTCACATGGGCTAAAGAAATCTCTAAAATATGAGATTATGCATGAAGGAAGTAGTATAGATTTAAATTGGGCCATTGTTTAGGCCTTGTTTTTCTAGAATAATAAGTCAAACATTGTGTAGTTAAATTGATAAAATTGGGCTTGACTAAGCCCAATAGGAGATTTGGTCATGAGCTACCAAAGGTCAAAGGTGGACTAAGTGGAAGTCAACATTCCTTCCTACACCTCATGGATCATGCATCCCATGGAGCCAAGTCCACACTCCACCCATGTGCCTCCTTCATCCAAGGGCTAAGAGAGTGTCTTCTTTTCCAAGCCTTCATCCAAAGGCTAGGAAGATGCCTCCTTCTCCAAGCCACCATCCAAGGGTGATCATTAAAGCTTCTCCTCCAAGCTTAATCTAAGGGCCAAGAATTAGTCTAGCTTTTAGGCTCACATATAAAAGCCAAAAGTAGACCATTTGTACATTTGAACTCTTGAAATTTCTAATAGAATGTTTGTGTTGAGATCACTCCACTCTTCTATTATTTTGAGAGCACACATGGCTAACCTTCTCCTTCATCTCCTCTAGCCACCTTCCATACCATAGCTTCACTTCTATTCTTCATCTTCACCAAAAACCTCCATTGCCTAGACCTCTTCTTGCTCTTATCTTCATTTCCGCTGCATTTCATCTTCTTTTTGGTGTCTTCCATGGCTCTCCTTACTCTCCTACACCAAGGACATCCATCAAAGGCCCTCTCCTATTTTTCTACCGTTTATTTTAATTCTTTTACTAAGTTTTACTATTTACTAATTAAATAATTGATATTTTATATATAAAAATTGCAAAAAAATTAATAAGAAACAAGTTGGCCAATACCAGGATAGGATTTTTGTTCTTAAATTTGACAAGTTCCATCTCCTGGTAACACTTTTTTAATTCTTTTTACTAGTTTTAACTATTTACAATTGAAATAATTGAAATTTTATGTACAAAGATATCTCAAAATTTCATAAAAAACAGGTTGACAGATACTCATATGCGATTTGTTTCCGAAATTTAAAAGATTAAATCTCTAGGTAAATATTTTTCAATTTTTATTACTACTTTCTACCATATACAATTTAAATAATTCATGTTTTCTACATACAACTTGCTCAAATTTTCATGAGAAACTTGTTGCAAATACTGAAAGGGGATTAATGGTGTTACGAAATTTGAAATTTTTCTTTTTTTTGTGATAGTTCCTTAATTTTTTACTAATCTTTACTATTTAAGATCTAAAGAATCGAAATTTTATATATGAAAATGGGAAAACAATCACAAGAATTAAGTTCGCCAATACTAGGATAGGATTTGTGTTCTTAAATTTGACAAGTTCCATCTCCTGTAACACTTTTTCAATTCTTTTTACTATTTTTAACTATTTACATTTCAAATAATTGAACTTTCATGTACAAAAAGATCTCAAAATTTCATAACAAACATGTTGGCGGATACTCAAATTGGATTAGTTTCTGAAATTTAAAAAATTCAATCTCTAGGCAACAAATTTTCAATTTCTTTTACTACTTTCTACTATTTACAATTTAAATAACTCATGTTTTCTACATAAATATTGCTCAAAGTTTCTTAAGAAACTTGTCGCAAATACTCAAAGGGGATTACTGGTGTTATGAAATTTGAAAAATTTCCTATTTTTCTACCGTTTATTTTAATTCTTTTACTAAGTTTTGCGATTTACTAATTAAATAATTGATATTTTATATATAAAAATTGCAAAAAAATTAACAAGAAACAAGTTGGCCAATACCAGGATAGGATTTGTGTTCTTAAATTTGACAAGTTCCATCTCCTGGTAACACTTTTTTAGTTCTTTTTACTAGTTTTAACTATTTACAATTCAAATAATTGAAATTTTGTGTACAAAGATATCTCAAAATTTCATAACAAACAGGTTGACAGATACTCATATGCCATTTGTTTCTGAAATTTAAAAAATTAAATCTCTAGGTTACAATTTTTCAATTTTTTTTACTACTTTCTACCATATACAATTTAAATAATTCATGTTTTCTACATACAAATTGCTCAAATTTTCATGAGAAACTTGTTGCAAATACTCAAAGGGGATTAATGGTGTTACGAAATTTGAAATTTTTCTTTTTTTTGTGACAGTTCCTTAATTTTTTACTAATTTTTACTATTTAAGATCTAAATAATCGAAATTTTATATATGAAAATGGGAAAAAAATCACAAGAATTAAGTTCGCCAATACTGGGATAGGATTTGTGTTCTTAAATTTGACAAGTTCCATCTCCTGTAACACTTTTTCAATTCTTTTTACTATTTTTAACTATTTACATTTCAAATAATTGAACTTTCATGTACAGAAAGATCTCAAAATTTCATAACAAACATGTTGGCGGATACTCAAATTGGATTAGTTTCTGAAATTTAAAAAATTCAATCTCTAGGCAACAAATTTTCAATTGTTTTTTACTACTTTCTACGATTTACAATTTAAATAATCATGTTTTCTACATAAATATTGCTAAAAGTTTCTTAAGAAATTTGTCGCAAATACTCAAAAGGGATTACTGGTGTTTCCAAATTTCATATATTTCTACCGTTTATTTTAATTCTTTTACTAAGTTTTACTATTTACTAATTAAATAATTAATATTTTATATATAAAAATTGCAAAAAAATTAACAAGAAACAAGTTGTCCAATACCAGGATAGGATTTGTGTTCTTAAATTTGACAAGTTCCATCTCCTGGTAACACTTTTTTAATTCTTTTTACTAGTTTTAACTATTTACAATTGAAATAATTGAAATTTTGTGTACAAAGATATCTCAAACATTCATAACAAATAGGTTGACAGATACTCATATGCGATTTGTTTCTGAAATTGAAAAAATTAAAATACAGAGTTTGGAGTCGCCACCATAGTTATTATAGGAAACTATGGAAAACCATAAAAAAGAGCAAGGTCTACGAAAACAGAGATTGGGGGTACGGGAGTTAATTACGCGTAGGGAAGGTGTTAGCACCCTACAACGCCCATCCTTAAGACGGTACCTTTAATTAAAATACAAATTGATGTGGTCTCCTTTAAATATTTATTTTAAAAAAAGAAATAAAATAAAATAAATAGATAAAATATAAATAAATAAAACAAAATAAAAAATTAATAAATTAACAATAATAAAAATAAATAAATAAATAAATAAAGATGACAAAGAAAAACAAAAGAAACAAAAAAGATTTTTTTTTTGTTTTTTGGGCCCGACAAAGATTATTCCTTGCTCCTACGTATCTCCATTCATAATGGAGAATCAGGGTCACGTAGTTCTTTATGAAAAGACTTTTTGAAAACAATTTGTTCGAAGATGTTGATATCACTCTTTTTTAATATTTTGTATTTTTTAGTAATCTTATAGAAAAGCGAAGGTATTAAGTACTAAGTTGACGCGAGCGGTCACACGAGCACTTATACATTTTAAAAGTTAAAAGGGTATTTAAATTATTTATTTGTTATTACTTCCTTTAAAAAAACTTTCGAAATAAGACATTGATACCCAACAAAATTTGACTATTTTATATTCACAATTTATGAAAACATTAGGAAAATAAATAAATAAAAGATTAGGAAATAACATTTAGGATTAAACATATTATTTTATTATGAAAAAGTTTTACAAACCTTAACATGAAAAAAATATGGCACAACATATTCATACAATGTCAAAACATGATATCTCTCACTTATTCACGCAACAATGTTCACAACCCAAAGCAATCAACAAAACCTTAATTATAAAACTAAGCAACCCAAAAAGCTTGACAGTAATGTTTTTCCATATCAAAAAGAAATAGTGAAAACATCAAAATCAACCAAGATCAAAAACAAATCTCGAGAAAATATTGCATAACACAATAAAAAAAAAATAATTTTGCGAACCTGAACGGGAGATCAGACTTACAATAGTTGCGTTGGAACACTACGAAGCACGTGGGGCTGGCGATTGATGGTCAGTGGGTTTTTTCATGTGCGAGGGTTAAAAGAGAATGTGTACTTAGAGTGAGAGAGGGCTCTAGAAATTTCTGAGAGAGAAAACCATCCCTCCTTCTTTTTCTGATGGGTTTATATACACAACATTGTAAATCTAATGTAATCTCGTAATAAAGGTCTGCTTTAATTACAACGAGTTTTAAAAGGCAAGAACTGGTCTTAAAATTATTACAAAATGAGAATCAAATCATATAAAAAACAGAGCACAAAATCAAACGTGATCAGCAAAATTAATTTTAATTAGTAAAAGAGATTTTGTTTTGAATTATATTACTACTTTCTCTATCTGGGAAAAAAAAGGTGTCATAAAATCAGAGCACAAAATCAGAGTAAATAATTCTAAATATTAGAGCATATTCTGTTTCTAATTATTAGACTAACTTCTTAATCTGGAGCAGAAACGACAAAGCATAGAATGGGGGTGCGAAAACTAAATTTTGGGCTACCATTAGTTGCAAGAAAAACGGTGTGGGTGTATAGAGTATTTTGGGCTGAAATAGAAACAAAAGCCTCAAAAGAAAATACATACAAGATTAAAACAAAGTTTTTTTTCTTTTTATTTATTTATTTTTATTATTATTATTCTGTTATTATTATTATTTAGACAAAGCAAAAAAAAACAAAGAGAAAACTTATTTATTTATTTATTTATTTTTTTTATGCCTTTTTTGAAAAAAACAAATTATTATTATTTATTCTATTATTTATTTAGCCGGACGAAATTGGGTGTTGACAGCTGCCCCTCTTTACTTAGATTTTGCTTGATAATATGAGAATTTTACATTTTCATATTCTCAAAGAAATATAAGTAAAGATAAAGACACTAATTTCGTCCGGTTTCAAAAGAAACAAAGGTGAAACATGAAATCAAAGGTCACAAACCGACAACCACAATTCCAAAGGATTCAAAGACCATTACCATGTAGAGAGCCTTGATCTAGAAAGTCATAAACTTTTTGCAAACTAAAACTTTTTGAGAAAGATTAGACCAATCTCGAGGAGAGGGTCTACATCCAACGAATTCGGCGACCATTACCACGTAGAGGGCCCGATACCAAAACATATACTTTTTGCCGATATAATTTCTTTTTGAAAAGATTAGACCAATCCTGAGGAGAGGGTCTACATCTAAAGGATTCGATGACCATTACCACGTAGAGGGCCTCGATCCCAAAAACAAATAAACTTTTTGCCAATATAATTTCTTTTTGAAAAGATTAGACCAATCCGAGGAGAGGGTCTACATCTAAAGGATTCGGCGACCATTACCACGTAGAGGGCCTCAATCCAAAAACAAAAACTCTTTGTAAACTAAAACTTTTTGAGAAAGATTAGACCAATCCCGATGAGAGGGTCTACATCTAAAGGATTCGGAGACCATTACCACGTAGAGGGCCTCGATCCAAAAACATAAACTTTTTTTAAACTAAAACTTTTTGAGAAAGATTAGACCAATCCCGAGGAGAGGGTCTACATCTAAAGGATTCGGCGACCATTACCACGTAGAGGGTCTCGATCCAAAAACAAAAACTCTTTGTAAACTAAAACTTTTTGAGAAAGATTACACCAATCCCGAGGAGAGGGTCTACATCTAAAGGATTCGGCGACCATTACCACGTAGAGGGCCTCGATCCAAAAACAAAAACTCTCTGTAAACTAAAACTTTTTGAGAAAGATTGGACCAATCCCGAGGAGAGGGTCTACATCTAAAGGATTCGGCGACCATTACCACGTAGAGGGCCTCGATCCAAAAACAAAAGCTCTTTGTAAACTAAAACTTTTTGAGAAAGATTAGACCAATCCCGATGAGAGGGTCTACATCTAAAGGATTCGGAGACCATTACCACGTAGAGGGCCTCGACCCAAAAACATAAACTTTTTGCAAATGTGATTTATTTTTGAAAAGATTAGACCAATTCCGAGGAGAGGGTCTATATCTAAAGGAGAACCTGAATATCGATTTAAACATAGACAAACACAACGTGAATGCCTTTTAAAAAAGAAGTAAAGTGAGCCCAACTGAAAACCTGCCCCTGTGGGCCCTTATTTTCCTTTCCGAACTTTTCAATATATGTTTTGATGATAAAAAAGGTATGATGTGATGAGGGTGCATGAATGCATGGATGCACAAAACCCATACTTTTCCTTCCTTTCCTTTCCTCATTTTTTTATATTTACATTGTATTTCTTTTGGCCACCATGACACCCTTTAGGAGCTAGTATGCCTCTAGCGAATATACCCGTGATGTTTTCTTTACACAAATATACATTTTTACCAAATATTTTTAATTACCAGCTCAGTGTGACACTTTTACAATACATTTATGAAAACCCAAATGATATATTTTTTTATCAACGAAATACAAAAAACTTGAAAACAAAGTCGATATCCTTATTTTGCATCCTCTATCATGCATAGAATTTTTAACCGCATCAGAGTTGACTGGCAATGGTAACTTCTCCCCATCCATCCTTATGAGAATTAGTGCCCCACCAAAGAATGTTTTCTTCACCACATATGGGCCTTCATAATTTGGAGTCCATTTGCCTCTATGGTCCTTTTGTATAGGTAAGATTTTTTTAAAACTAGATCGCATTCATGGAACTCTCTGGGACGCACCTTTTTGTCAAACGCTTTCTTCATTCTTCTTTGGTATAATTGTCCGTGACACACCGTAGTTAACCTTTTTTCCACAATGAGGTTAAGTTGGTCAAGTCTAGCTTGAACCCATTCTGCTTCTTCTAATTGGGTTTCCATTAATACTCGCAAGGATGAGATTTCCACCTCAAAGAGGAGTACTGCTTGCTTTCATTCCATATACTAGAGAGAAAAGTGTTGCCCCAGTTGAAGTATGTATTGACGTACAATATCCATGCAAAGCAAAAGGAAGCATCTGATGCCAATCCTTATACATGACCAACATCTTTTATATAATCTTCTTTATATTTTTATTAGCAGCCTCAATTGCCCCATTCATCTTCTGACAAAAAGGAGAAGGTTCTCAGTCATCCTCATTATCATCTTCCATATTAACAAAAGAGTGCTCAAAATCAGGAATATCGACATTAAAATATTCATCATCATATTTGCATTATTTGAGTTTATAAAACGAATAAATAAAACGAAAATGATAGAAAACAAATTATAAATGTTTTGTATTGTCACACTAAGCATAAAAAAAAGTAAGTCATCTGTAAAGTCCCTCCGGGTAAAGCAAAACGATAAACTAAAAGAATTACATTTTCTTCAAATTAAACATCATGGGTAATTCGTTATCTCTCAATTGTTCAACTATATGTCTGGAAGACAGGACCGCAGAAAGTCTAAGCTTTCCAATCCATTTCCATCCTCGATGGTGATATCTGACAAGCGTTAATCCATCTAACACTGCGGAAGCTCTCTTTGATGTCATTGATGCAAATCTTCCCTTTCTTTCGTTCTCGTCCTTCTATGCAAGCTAGGCCTAGCTCATTCTTTTCTTCTACCAACCTCCTCTTGTCCTCTTTTTTCCCACAACATACTTGCACAAAGTTCTTGTCGATCAAATTCTGTAGAAAATTTTCGAACTTTTTGCACGCCTCGATGGAATGTTCAGCACCTGGATGGAACCCGCATGCATCCCTTAAGTTATATTCACCTTCCAATAATCCTACTGTTAGTAGTGCCTCAAAAATAAACTTTCGCGAACTCTTAATTTCGCTCACATTCTTAACCAACTGGTGTCCTTCGAGATCAATAGCATTTATTGAAGCATTATCATGCCTAGAGAGGGGATTGGCCTTAATGTTGGGTTTATTCTCTTGAAATTTTAACCACCCTGAATCGATTAAAGCTTGCACTTTGTGTTTGAAAGACAAACATTTCTCAGTAGAGTGACCAATGGCTCCCCCGTGATAATCACATGTGGCATTTACATCAAAATACTTAGGGTATGGTGGCTCCAAAGGCTTCATCGGGCAGATAGCTACCAAAGCATTACGGAGTAGATCCGGCAATAACTCCGTGTAAGTCACAGCAATAGGAGTGAAATGAATATAATTCTTTTCTTGATTCCTTCTAGGACTAGTGATTTGCCCCAAAGACTGGTTGGGATTTGTGTTAGCCTCAGTTTTCCAAGTGTTATTGTGTTGTGATTGATATGATCCCTGTTGTAGAGATTATGCTTGGTAAGCAAGAGTCTGATTTTCCCACTTAGGTATTGTTGATGCTGCGTGCACCTCTACTTCCATCTTCTTCCCAAGACTGAAATCGGGCTTTTTAGGAGTTGTAGCCGCAAGCGGGCTATAAGTAATTTTTCCATTTTTTAGCCCAATCTCTATCCTTTCACCTATGATGATGATATCAGAAAAATTTGAGGATACATTCCCTACCATGTGTTCATAGAATGGTGGTTGTAACGTGCTCACAAACATTTCCATCATTTCCTTATCATGAAGAGGAGGTTCCACTTGAGAAGCAAGCTCTCTCCATCGTTGTGCATACTCCTTAAATGATTCAGCATCCTTTTTGACCATGTTTTGCAATTGCAATCGATCTGGCGCAATATCCATGTTATACTTGTACTGTTTCAAAAAGGCATCTACCAAATCCATCCAAGAACGAATGTGAGACGCTTCCAAGTGTGTATACCAACTCAATGCTACCCCAGCCAAACTGTCTTGGAAGAAGTGGATTAGCAATTTGTCAACGTAAGCATAGGCAGCCATCTTTCGATAATACATGGTTAGATGGCTTCTAGGACATGTGGTACCCTTGTACTTTTCGAACTCCAGAACCTTAAACTTGTGAGGTATTGTTACATCACGAACTACGCTTAAACCTGCAACATCGCCAAACCCATAGTTTCCACCTCCCTCAATAGCTCGTAGTCGTTCTTCCAAAATTTCCAACTTAGTTTTGGTTCCCTCAACATCAACGAATACGGACTGCATAGTAGGGTGTGGTGTAATCTTGCCCAAAGAGTCATCATCGACAGTTGTGTTTAAAGGCTTAGGTATTACAGTCACTCATGGTTCTGCAAAGGTAGTCCCTTCATTCCTTGGAGTATTGATTGGGAATGAGAAGGAAGCATGTTCAGCCTCTGAATAATCTCCAACAGGTGGGGTGTAACTCGATGGCAATCCGTATGTTGGAAAAGCAATAGGAGCGTCGTGAGTGCTTTTCTCACCCTTTGCTGATGAAGCTTCTCCTGAGGCCCTTAAGGACTTCAAGGCCTCCAAGATTGACCTACTTGGTCCTTTAGTTGACTGATATCTGCTTTTATTGTCTCTTGTGCAGTTTCCCAGTCCTCCATGTTTTTACTATTTGCTCGCGTCCTGTAAGGGTGCCTTGGCCTTGCCGTATTTGTTTTTATTATTTTTGCTCTATTATTTTTATTAAAAAAAATAAGAAGAAGAAAAGGAAGGAAAAACATAATGCAAATCATTTATTTTATTAAGAAATTATAAAGTTGTGAGTAAATAGAAATTGACATGGAAAAAAGTCCACACAAACCCAATCCTATAGAAAGCTCATAAATCAATGTGTTAGAAAGAAAACTTAATCTTTAGCCCTAGCTATCATGTTCTTAAATTACTCAAATTACTTTCTACAACCCTAAAGGATAATTTCTTCTTCACAATATCAAATCCTAGTTGCCCCCCGACTCCCAAATTCCATGTTAATTTGCCTTTTCTTTTTAAACTTAAACACAACTTTATAATTTTGGACCTAAAAGTATATATGGATGCAATAATATTTCATGCACTATTTTATTACTAAATCAAAAATCAAAAGGAAAGAAAGAAAAACCCAAAAAAAATAATAATAAATAAATAATTAAAAAAAAGATACTAATAATAATAAATAAAATGAAACGAGGAAAAAACAATCTCCCTTTCTGCCTTATCCATTGGGTTTGGTGCCTAATGGATCTAAGGTAAAATACATGCGCTTATCAGGATTAGGGATGTCAAAATGGGCCGGGCCCGACGGGCCGACCCGCCAGCCCGACCAAAAAAGCATGGGCCGGGTCAAAAAATTCAGCCCGCCAACCCGAGACAGCCCGGCCCGTCAAGCCCGATAACCCGTCGGGCCAGCCCGCGGGCCAAAACGGGCCAGCCCGCGGGCCGAATGAGTTATTTATACCATCCTAACTCCTATAAGATAGTGGTAACTCCTGAGTAATAGTTACCAATTTGAATGGTACCTGCAAGACTCCATAGTACTTAAATCGCCCAATAATGGACAAAATAGAAAAAAAAAAAAACACAGAATTTATAGGAAATGAATACATCCAGAGACAGTCTTTTTAATCACCATTAAAAATCTATGGATTACTCATTTCCATCTCTGGAAGAGATCAACAGATAATGAAAACTGTGGTGTAACCAATCAGTTACTTCCAAGGGGAAAAAATCTATTTACGCAATTTTTTTCCAAAATTGCAACAGAACGAACTACCAACAATATTACTTTCAGTCAAAGGGAATCCTAAGAATATATTGACCAAAAAGTTAGGAAATGTCTGGAAAGATGATTGCAAAAATTCTATCAAATTTGAAATGAATGGATGTATAGTTGCTTCAATTAAAGACTTTTAAATTTAAATACATTTTGTTTGAATAAAATAATTCAAATTCCTTGTATTTTATTCTTTGTCTGGATAAAGTTATATAATTCCCACCATATATAAAATTTCATTTTTAAATATTTATTTTTAAAAACCTGTAAAGGAGAAACGGAGAGGGAGGAGGGAAGTAGAAAGAGAGGTGTGGAGGAAAGAGAGTACAGATGTGCAGAAAAGGGGAGGGGGATACAGAGACAAGCAGAAAATATTATAGGAGAGTGAGGGAGAGGTGCAGAAAATATTATAGGAGAGTGAGGGAGAGGTACAGAAAAGAAATGGACCAAAAAATCTGACTGATTGGGCCAAAATCTGACTGATTGGGCCAAAAAGTATACAGATCAGAAAAAACTGGCGGGCCAGCCCACCAGCCCGCCAGCCCGCGGGCCGGGCCCAAAAATGTAGCCCGTTTTACCATGTCGGGCCAGCCCGGCCCGACCCGTTTAATACGGGCCAAAATCAGGCCGGGTCAAAACGGGCCGGGCTTGCCCGTTTTGACACCCCTAATCTGGATGGTTTCCTAATACCTAAATATCAAGGTCACTAGAGCTATGGCCCACTTCATGGCATTTCCCACGATAGTTGGTAAACAACAAGAGGTGGGAGTACCAATGAAGCAAACAAACTCTAGCTGGGGTTCTCACAATGACCACTTGGGAAGTACATCCACTATGACACTGCTACACAATCCCCTCTATTTCTAAAGTTACTCAGGCCCGGGTATAGGGCCTCACTCATGTCATGCACATAATGTGTGTGTGAAGGGAGTATAATGCATACCCAAACCCCTTCCTGCAAATAAACAAAGAAAAAAAACAGCCAAATATATATATAATATAGTCATTTATCCTAGGATTCAAAAGTCAAGCATAAAAACAAAGCACTATGAACAATAAATAAATAAATAAATAAAATAAAATAAAAATCATCCAAAATTAACAAAAATATACACAAAAATATTAACAATAAATAATAAGAAATAAAATAAACTAAAATAAAACAAATAAAATAAGACAAAAAAAATGAAAAAGAAAAAGAGAAAAAAAATATAAATTAATTAATTAATTAATTAAAAAAACAAAAAAAAAAATTGAAACAACCACATGAATTTTATATTTAATTAAATGGCCTAACTCTCTAAAGTCCCCAGTGGAGTCGCCATCTGTCACAACCGAAATCGCGACGGGATGACGAACCAAAAAAACAAATTTTGTAAAAACAGAGTTTGGAGTCGCCACCATAGTTATTATCGGAAACTATGGAAAACCATAAAAAAGAGCAAGGTCTACGAAAACAGAGATTGGGGGTACGGGAGTTAATTACGCGTAGGGAAGGTGTTAGCACCCTACAACGCCCATCCTTAAGACGGTACCTTTAATTAAAATACAAATTGATGTGGTCTCCTATAAATATTTATTTTAAAAAAAGAAATAAAATAAAATAAATAGATAAAATATAAATAAATAAAACAAAATAAAAAATTAATAAATTAACAATAATAAAAATAAATAAATAAATAAATAAAGATGACAAAGAAAAACAAAAGAAACAAAAAAGATTTTTTTTTTTGTTTTTTGGGCCCGACAAAGATTATTCCTTGCTCCTACATATCTCCATTCATAATGGAGAATCAGGGTCACGTAGTTCTTTATGAAAAGACTTTTTGAAAACAATTTGTTCGAAGATGTTGATATCACTCTTTTTTAATATTTTGTATTTTTTAGTAATCTTATAGAAAAGCGAAGGTATTAAGTACTAAGTTGACGCGAGCGGTCACACGAGCACTTATACATTTTAAAAGTTAAAAGGGTATTTAAATTATTTATTTGTTATTACTTCCTTTAAAAAAACTTTCGAAATAAGACATTAATACCCAACAAAATTTGACTATTTTATATTCACAATTTATGAAAACATTAGGAAAATAAATAAATAAAAGATTAGGAAATAACATTTAGGATTAAACATATTATTTTATTATGAAAAAGTTTTACAAACCTTAACATGAAAAAAATATGGCACAACATATTCATACAATGTCAAAACATGATATCTCTCACTTATTCACGCAACAATGTTCACAACCCAAAGCAATCAACAAAACCTTAATTATAAAACTAAGCAACCCAAAAGGCTTGACAGTAATGTTTTTCCATATCAAAAAGAAATAGTGAAAACATCAAAATCAACCAAGATCAAAAACACATCTCGAGAAAATATTGCATAACACAATAAAAAAAAAATTAATTTTGCGAACCTGAACGGGAGATCAGACTTACAATAGTTGCGTTGGAACACTACGAAGCACGTGGGGCTGGCGATTGATGGTCAGTGGGTTTTTTCATGTGCGAGGGTTAAAAGAGAATGTGTACTTAGAGTGAGAGAGGGCTCTAGAAATTTCTGAGAGAGAAAACCATCCCTCCTTCTTTTTCTGATGGGTTTATATACACAACATTGTAAATCTAATGTAATCTCGTAATAAAGGTCTGCTTTAATTACAACGAGTTTTAAAAGGCAAGAACTGGTCTTAAAATTATTACAAAATGAGAATCAAATCATATAAAAAACAGAGCACAAAATCAAACGTGATCAGCAAAATTAATTTTAATTAGTAAAAGAGATTTTGTTTTGAATTATATTCCTACTTTCTCTATCTGGGAAAAAAAAGGTGTCATAAAATCAGAGCACAAAATCAGAGTAAATAATTCTAAATATTAGAGCATATTCTGTTTCTAATTATTAGACTAACTTCTTAATCTGGAGCAGAAACGACAAAGCATAGAATGGGGGTGCGAAAACTAAATTTTGGGCTACCATTAGTTGCAAGAAAAACGGTGTGGGTGTATAGAGTATTTTGGGCTAAAATAGAAACAAAAGCCTCAAAAGAAAATACATACATGATTAAAACAAAGTTTTTTTTTCTTTTTATTTATTTATTTATTATTATTATTATTCTGTTATTATTATTATTTAGACAAAGCAAAAAAAACCAAAGAGAAAACTTTTTTATTTTTTTATTTTTTTTTTATTTTTTTATGCCTTTTTTGAAAAAACAAATTATTATTATTTATTCTATTATTTATTTAGCTGGACGAAATTGGGTGTTGACACAAATAATTGAACTTTCATGTACAAAAAGATCTCAAAATTTCATAACAAACATGTTGGCGGATACTCAAATTGGATTAGTTTCTGAAATTTAAAAAATTCAATCTCTAGGCAACAAATTTTCAATTGTTTTTTACTACTTTCTAGTATTTACAATTTAAATAATCATGTTTTCTACATAAATATTGCTCAAAGTTTCTTAAGAAACTTGTCGCAAATACTCAAAAGGGATTACTGGTGTTATGAAATTTGAAAAATTTCCTATTTTTCTACCGTTTATTTTAATTCTTTTACTAAGTTTTGCTATTTACTAATTAAATAATTGATATTTTATATATAAAAATTGCAAAAAAATTAACAAGAAACAAGTTGGCCAATACCAGGATAGGATTTTTGTTCTTAAATTTGACAAGTTCCATCTCCTGGTAACACTTTTTTAGTTCTTTTTACTAGTTTTAACTATTTACAATTCAAATAATTGAAATTTTGTGTACAAAGATATCTCAAAATTTCATAACAAACAGGTTGACAGATACTCATATGCGATTTGTTTCTGAAATTTAAAAAATTAAATCTCTAGGTAACAATTTTTCAATTTTTTTTACTACTTTCTACCATATACAATTTAAATAATTCATGTTTTCTACATACAAATTGCTCAAATTTTCATGAGAAACTTGTTGCAAATACTCAAAGGGGATTAATGGTGTTACGAAATTTGAAATTTTTCTTTTTTTTTGTGACAGTTCCTTAATTTTTTACTAATTTTTACTATTTAAGATCTAAGTAATCGAAATTTTATATATGAAAATGGGAAAAAAATCACAAGAATTAAGTTCGCCAATACTAGGATAGGATTTGTGTTCTTAAAATTGACAAGTTCCATCTCCTGTAACACTTTTTCAATTCTTTTTACTATTTTTAACTATTTACATTTCAAATAATTGAACTTTCATGTACAAAAAGATCTCAAAATTTCATAACAAACATGTTGGCGGATACTCAAATTGGATTAGTTTCTGAAATTTAAAAAATTCAATCTCTAGGCAACAAATTTTCAATTGTTTTTTACTACTTTCTACGATTTACAATTTAAATAATCATGTTTTCTACATAAATATTGCTCAAAGTTTCTTAAGAAATTTGTCTCAAATACTCAAAAGGGATTACTGATGTTATGAAATTTGAAAAATTTCATATTTTTCTACCGTTTATTTTAATTCTTTTACTAAGTTTTACTATTTACTAATTAAATAATTGATATTTTATATATAAAAATTGCAAAAAAATTAACAAGAAACAAGTTGGCCAATACCAGGATAGGATTTGTGTTCTTAAATTTGACAAGTTCCATCTCCTGGTAACACTTTTTTAATTCTTTTTACTAGTTTTAACTATTTACAGTTGAAATAATTTAAATTTTGTGTACAAAGATATCTCAAAATTTCATAACAAACAGGTTGACAGATACTCATATGCGATTTGTTTCTGAAATTGAAAAAATTAAATCTCTAGGTAACAATTTTTCAATTTTTTTTACTACTTTCTACCATATACAATTTAAATAATTCATGTTTTCTACATACAAATTGCTCAAATTTTCATGAGAAACTTATTGCAAATACTCAAAGAGGATTAATGGTGTTACGAAATTTGAAATTTTTCTTTTTTTTGTGACTGTTCCTTAATTTTTTACTAATTTTTACTATTTAAGATCTAAATAATCGAAATTTTATATATGAAAATGGGAAAAAAATCACAAGAATTAAGTTCGCCAATACTAGGATAGGATTTGTGTTCTTAAATTTGACAAGTTCCATCTCCTGTAACACTTTTTCAATTCTTTTTACCATTTTTAACTATTTACATTTCAAATAATTGAACTTTCATGTACAAAAAGATCTCAAAATTTCATAACAAACATGTTGGCGGATACTCAAATTGGATTAGTTTCTGAAATTTAAAAAAATCAATCTCTAGGCAAAAAAATTTCAATTGTCTTTTACTACTTTCTGCTATTTACAATTTAAATAATTCATGTTTTCTACATAAATATTGGTCAAAGTTTCTTAAGAAACTTGTCGCAAATACTCAAAGGGGATTACTGGTGTTATGAAATTTGAAAAATTTCCTGTTTTTCTACCGTTTATTTTAATTCTTTTACTAAGTTTTACTATTTACTAATTAAGTAATTGATATTTTATATATAAAAATTTCAAAAAATTTAGACAAGAAACAAGTTGGCCAATACCAGGATGGGATTTGTGTTCTTAAATTTTACAAGTTCCATCTCCTGGTAACACTTTTTTAATTCTTTTTACTAGTTTTAACTATTTACAATTGAAATAATTGAAATTTTGTGTACAAAGATATCTCAAAATTTCATAACAAACAGGTTGACAAATACTCATATGCGATTTGTTTCTGAAATTTAAAAAATTAAATCTCTAGGTAACAATTTTTCAATTTTTTTTACTACTTTCTACCATATACAATTTAAATAATTCATGTTTTCTACATACAAATTGCTCAAATTTTCATGAGAAACTTGTTGCAAATACTCAAAGGGGATTAATGGTGTTACGAAATTTGAAATTTTTCTTTTTTTTGTGACAGTTCCTTTATTTTTTACTAATTTTTACTATTTAAGATCTAAATAATCGAAATTTTATATATGAAAATGGGAAAAATGCACAAGAACTAAGTTCGCCAATACTAGGATAGGATTTGTGTTCTTAAATTGGACAAGTTCCATCTCCTGTAACACTTTTTCAATTCTTTTTACTATTTTTAACTATTTACATTTCAAATAATTGAACTTTCATGTACAAAAAGATCTCAAAATTTCATAACAAACATGTTGGCGGATACTCAAATTTGATTAGTTTTTGAAATTTAAAAATTTCAATCTCTAGGCAACAAATTTTCAATTGTTTTTTACTACTTTCTACTATTTACAATTTAAATAATTCATGTTTTCTACATAAATATTGCTCAAAGTTTCTTAAGAAACTTGTCGCAAATACTCAAAGGGGATTACTGGTGTTATGAAATTTGAAAAATTTCCTGTTTTTCTACTGTTTATTTTAATTCTTTTACTAAGTTTTACTGTTTACTAATTAAATAATTGATATTTTATATATAAAAATTTCAAAAAATTTACACAAGAAACAAGTTGGCCAATACCAGGATGGGATTTGTGTTCTTAAATTTGACAAGTTCCATCTCCTGGTAACACTTTTTTAATTCTTTTTACTAGTTTTAACTATTTACAATTGAAATAATTGAAATTTTATGTACAAAGATATCTCAAAATTTCATAACAAATAGGTTGACAGATACTCATATGCGATTTGTTTCTGAAATTTAAAAAATTAAATCTCTAGGTAACAATTTTTCAAATTTTTTTTACTACTTTCTACCATATACAATTCAAATAATTCATGTTTTCTACATACAAATTGCTCAAATTTTCATGAGAAACTTGTTGCAAATACTCAAAGGGGATTAATGGTGTTACG